>NC_091637.1:19615923-20244407 GCF_027580195.1 Bos mutus
GGTGTGACCATCTCGGCTTGGGGCAGACCTGCGGTGGGGACTGGGTTCTCCTCTAAAGACAGCGGATAACGCCGGGTCTGAGCACGAGAACCAGAGGCTTCGGTGGTACGAGCTGCGGTAACACTGGCTTGCGCTTCTCCCCAGAAACGCCAGTAGCCCTGAGTCCCTAGCCCCTCCCGGTGCCCGCGCCGGGCCCACGGAGATCCTACCCGAGCTCTGGCAGCGCCATCACGCCGAAGGACGTAAGCTCGGTCCCACTGGAATTCACCCAAATACAGCCGCTCATTTTTGGAATATTCTAGGAAAAAAAAAAAAGATCCCGCATCTCTTTGTGATAAAAGGAGGTAACTGATGGGGTGAGCCTTTGGCGTCAGGGCAGACAAGGGAACGATGAGGGCGACTTCGGGAGAAATGCTCTAAACTAGGGACGGCTCGAAAGTCCCCTTGTCTCCAGTTTCTGGCTATACATTGGCCTCGGGTGGCTCCTGTGTTGGGAGAACCCAGGCATTTCTGCGCCGCGGCTTTTGGGCCGCCTCCAGCCCACTGCGGCTCCTTTTGTGGCCGCGGAGTCTGGCGGGCGCCTTCTTCGCCCTGTGAACTGGGGCAACAGGCCGCGGGCCGAGGGGGCGCCTCCAGGAGGGCCGGGTGGAAGGGGTTCCCTCTCGCCCCACAGGGCATCCAACAAATATCTTCTCCGCCGGCAAGAGGCTACCCCACCTCACGGTCTAGAGGTTGAGTGTCGCCTCTTTAAGTTTTATTTTATGTGGAGAAAATTCTGGAATTCGAATTCGTTGCTCCCATAAATTTGCTTTGAATAAACTGTATGGAGTCGCTGTGTGCGCTTCCACAGGAACCTACGGATTTCCGGGCGGCTGACTGCGCCTGGAGAGTGAGGGGCAGGTGGGGGGCGGGAGGAGCGCTTCCCCAAATACCGGGACTGATCACCGAGGCGCGGCTGAAGCCTGATTTGGGGGCAATAAGGGCTCAATCCTCTCCAGTCGGCTCCCCCATTTTCAGCCTTCTCAGCCACGCCCTTGGTTCCATACCTGCTGTCCCTCGGGGCTCCGATCCAGCCTCCCCAGGAGACCTAGGAGGAGCGGAGTTGAACCGGATCAGGGCCCCGCGGGTCCCGAGCTAGTTCCCTAACCCAAAGGTGCAGCCAGGCCCGAGGCCTGGACAGTCGTTTGGGAAAAGCTACAATCCCAGGCGGGGCCCTCCGCTGGAGACTTTGGCCGCAGCAAAGGTCGTGAGCCAGGTCCGCTCCACGCAGTGTGGTTTGTCCTCCACCTCTCCAACTCCTCCCCGCATTTCATTTGGGCTCTTCTGGAAGAGTGGCCCCGGGGGAGTTTCTCTGTCCCCAAGATAAGAGTGCACGGGGCTTCCAGGCCCGAAAGTTCGGCCTAGATAAATCCCCAAAACAGAACTCTGCGGAACCAGATTTGAGGGAGCAGTGCAAATACTCCCGCGGGAAGGGAGTGCAGAGGCCAGGCGAAACCTGTTATTTGACCTCAAAACTAGGCTTAGTAGACCCTTGCGTGTTAATTCTACCTCGGACGTACTGGTGGCCCCTGAAAAATTCACGCTGCAGTTACCATGGACCTCTTAGAGGAGATGGGGAGGATCTGCCATTCCTGTTCCGTGTGCTTTTCTGAAACTTCTCGGTTCAGTGAATCAATCCCGCCTCTACCTTAAACCGGAGCCTCTTTGGATCCCCAGTGATGCCCGCCCACCGCGCCGCACGCCTGGGTGTCCAAGCCCGGAAGATCTCACTTGCACTTTCTGCCCCCACTGCTTTCGGGGTGGGGGTCATGCCCCTATTGTCAGCAACTAGTCTTAGCGCTGCCCTCCAGGGAGGAGGGGCGACAGCGGCTTCGGCTGACCCCCGAGGGTAGGGGGGTGAGGGTTCTGAGGCTTCGGCGGTCCCCGTCTTTTCTGCATGGGGTGGCTGGAAGGAAGTTTATTTCCGTTCTGGGGCTTCTTCCTGGCTTCTTCGGCTGCCCAGAGCCATCCTTCGCCCATGGCTCAGATGGAAACTCTGAGGCCGATTGGTTCAGGTTCGCCAGCAGCTGGCGGCGGGCCCCTGGCCGCCCACCCTGGCCACTGGCCCCTGACAGTAAGCCCCCTCCGCTCATTCATTCCCGGGGGCTCACTGCGCGCCGCTGAAAGAAGTGTGTGTGTGTGTGTGTGTGTGTGTGTGTGACCCTATGGGCTGTAGCCCTCCAGGCTCCTCTGTCTACGGAATTCTCTAGGCAAGAATGAATATAGGTTATGTTCTTAGAGATCGCGAGAGGGAAGGGGGCGGCTAGGCCTTGTGGTTCCCACGCTCCCTCTGCGGAGTTTACTTTCGCAATCTCCGTTCCAGTCTGGCCGGCTCTTCCCTAGCTTTTCTCAGCAGAGCGCAGTATGGGGACCAGTGGATTTCGCGGCGCTGACTCTTCGAGTCAGGCCCGAGGGTCAAGTGTATTCGTCCGGCCTCCTCCGGGCGAGTCTGTTCGAGATCCGCCGGCAGAGGGCGTCCCGGGCAGAGGAAGCGCGGGGTTGGATATCTCTTCTGGGTTCCGCGCGCCACACTGCGGGGCTCTGTGGCGTCCTAAACCCTCCAAGTCGCACGAATGGAGCCACAGATAGGCGCGGCTGAAGGTGGGTGGGGTGAGCGGGACGGCAGCGCCACCTGCAGCGGGACGTGCGCGGATGCAGGCCACTGGACTCCCAGGCCCGCCCTCCAGTCTGTAACCCTGCAAAAACGAGAAAATCGTGACTGTGTGCACTGTGGAGTGTACTGTGGAGAGCATACCTGAGTACAGAGACAGGGACGGCGCGGGAGGAGTAACCCCTAACCCTTGACCCCTCCTAGCCAAAGGGTGATTTTTCACAGTCACCCCTTTCCACTTATACATGCCATGCACAGACACAAATACCCCTCCATTCCTCCAAAGACACCCCTTCGCTCCTCCAAAGACACCTCTTCGCTCCTCCAAAGACCTCTTCGCACACACTTCTGTAGATACAAACACTACACCACACAATCTGCAGGCACATGTACCCCTGGCTGGAATTTTCTAGAACATTTAGTCCAAGCTCCGCCTTTTAATAGTAGGAAACTGATGTCCAGGTGGGAAAGAGACCAGTCCGAGGGCCTGCAGCAGTCAGGTTGACGCCAGTGGCACTGTCCCTTGGCTGTGTTCTAAGCCTCAGTTTCCTCTGCTGTAAGCATTGAAATTGTACTGAGTCAGTGGTTTGAGGGGACGTGTCTAGAGGGATATGTTGGTGTCTGGGAAGCAGCCTGTGTGTCCATGACACACATGGAGACACACACGAAGGAGGAGTGTGTGTACATGCAATGGGTGCCTGGGAAGATATGGCAGGGCCTGTATGTGTTCACCCAGGAAGGGGTACAGGTGTCTGTTGATTGTGTGGAGTTGCATTTGTGTCTACAGAAGTGTGTGTGAAGGGGTGTGTTTGGAGGAGTGGAGGGGTATTTGTGTTTGTGCATGGCATGAATAAGTGGAAAGGGGTGACTGTGAATATTGGCACCCTCGAAAGGAGGGAGGGTGAATGTGTGTGCACACTCATGTACATGCACACTGCCCACTACACGCCCTCCACCCTCCGCCAATGCTTTGGAATCTGCTTTGAGGCCCTTAACCTGCCCTATAGGAAAACTGAGTGAGGGGTGAGAAGGCTGAGGGGTCCAGGCTCCAGGGTGTGGCCTTGCCCCAGTGCCCAGCACGCTCTAAGGGGCTGCAATTAAGCAACCCTTCTCCTGGGCTTGGGAGGAGGAGGAGGAGGATTATGGCAAATTCATTTCTATTTTCCAGCCCACTAAGCCTGCAGTGCGACCCTGGTGTTAGCATGAGAATGGGCCGGGCTCTGTGAACCCCTCCCGACCTACTGACCCCTCCCCCCCGCAAGTGAATAGCAGGACCCAAGCCTCTCCAACCAGCTCCTGCAAAGCCACGACTCCTAATCAGGGTAATTTAATATATTTTAAGCCCCCGGCGGCTTTATTTTCCCTCCTTTTCGAGTTTGTTTTAGGCATTCACAGCTCTCACCCCGTCATTAGACAGCCTTATTTGACGGATGGAAGGAGCTGCTATGAGACCACAGCCCTTTGTGTCCCCCACATAAGCTGGGCTTCCCTGTAATTAGAATGGTATTCCCAGCCATTGAGGCCTTTCATGAGACGGAACAAAAACCCGCCTGGAGATGAATATCCCTCAACTCTCAGCCTCCTGGCCAGGAAAGGGCTACGAGTTAAAGGGACTCCTTGGGGGAAGACGGTCTGGAAGGAAGGACAGCCTATGTCCTGCCAGGGTGAGGAATTTAGGGGCCATGGGGAGTGGGCATCAGACAAAGCCTCTGTGAGGTTGCCCATAAACAGCAGTCACCCACACTTACTCTCCTACATGCTCAGCCCACCTGGGGGCCTGCCTGGGCTCAGCCTCTGTAGTCAGAACATCCACATATGTCCGTGAGGCTGGGGAATATGGAACACGCAGGGGTGTGCAGGAAAAACACACACGCATACAGAATCATCCAGACCCTGACTGAAATATGGTTTTGCATCTAAATACACAAACACCCCTAGTCATTCATATATAGTCTTGGGATTACATTATAAACACATATACACACATTCATACATGCATACATACACGCTCAGCTACAGAATGACAATTGTCATAAAACCAGGTTAGGAATGCTTGTAAATATACACACATACCACATGCACTGTCACCCAGACATAGCACCAATTTGTCTTTGTCTTTACGCATTCACACTATCCACCCAGATGGGTTTGTTTGTGAACACACACACACACACTCTTATACACTCATGCTGCTGTTTAGTCACTAAGTCGTATCTGACTCTTTGTGACCCCATGGACTGTAGCCCACCAGTCTCCTCTGTCCATGGGATTTCCCAGGCAAGAATACTGGAGTGGGTTGCCATTCCCTTCTGCAAGGGATCTTCCCAACCTAGGGATCAAACCCCTGTCTCTTTGACAGGCAGATTCTTTACTGCTAAGCCACCAGGGAAGCCCCTTATACACTCATACATACGTGCGTATATACCCCTAGAGTTTTCCGGACCCCATTTTTTCTCTGGCTCTAGGGCATTAACCAGCTTGTGCACACTGTGGTGATGCCACACCCCTTCCCTCCCCAGAATATAGGCTTGTTCCTGGTCATGTTCTTGGATCCTGCCTAGCCTAGATGGAAATCCAAGAATGAATCTCTGTGTTCAGATACTGAGACTGTCATGCACACACATGTGTGGACATATGCACTCCCTTTAGCTCACACTGATGTGAAAATACAGGGAAACACTCTGGATCTGAAATACCATCATGGTGTCATTTTAGCGTTGCCAGGCCAGCCTCTCCCAGACACTCGTGACCAGACATGCAGGAGAGTTTCAAGAGTAAGCCCCAACAAACTACCCCTTGTGTGTGAATTCAACTTCTGCATGGGCTGGATTCTCCTCTGGGGCTCAGGTGGGTTTCCCCATGGAAAAAGAAATCTCCCTTTTCCAGTTTTCCTCTTCCAACTGGGCTTCAATACAATCAGTAGCTTTTCAAAGGTCTCGGGAAAGGCCCAGTGGGTGATACTAGATCTAGGAAGCTACAAAAGGAAGAACCCAGCCTACCAACTGACTCACAGGGGAAGCACTCCCATGGAGAAGTGATGAGTGCCCCATTTCCGGGAGGATTCAAATAGGGACAAGATGATCACCAGTCAGGGATGCTTTGGGGGAATTTGTTTGTTAATAGTTCAGCCCCACCTGTACTTCTGTGTCAGATCCTGTGCTCAGAGCTCAGAGTACAGTGATGAGTAACATACAAACCTGTCTTCAAAAAAACTTAAGAAGGAGTCTTGGACTTCCCTGATGGTCCAGTGGTTAAGAATCTGCCTGCCAATGCAGGGGACACCAGGTAGATCCCTGGTCCAGGAAGATCCCACGTGCTGAAGGGCAGCTAAACCGGTGCACCATGGCTACTGAGCCTGCACTCTGGAGCCCAGGAGCACAGCTACTGAAGCCCATGAGTCCTAGAGCCCATGCTCTGAAACAAGAGAAGCCACTGCAATGAGAAGTCCTCACACCGAAACTGGAGAGTAGCCCCCACTCACCACAACTAGAGAAAGCCTGTGTGCAGCCAAAACAAACAAACAAACAAACAAACAACAAACATCCAGCAGAGCCAAAAATAAAATAAAAAAATAAATAAAAAACCTTAGAGTCTTAAAAGGGGAGTGTATGTGTTCATGCTCAGTTGGTCAATCTTGTCTGACCATGTGACCCCACGGACTGTAGCACACCAGGCTCTCTCTGTCCATGGACTTCTCCAGACAAGAACACTGGATGGGTTGGCGTTTCCTATTCCACTTAAAAGGGGCAACCACACACAATCTTTGGGCCTGGGGCAGGGTATAGGCATGACACTGGGGCTGAGTAGAAGGCGGTGAAATGAGTTTCTAGTTTCCACATTGGAATTTCGATATCAGGGACTGGAATGGCCCATTTTATGTCATGTGCCTAAGGTACAGTTGTGGCACCTTTAAGTCCCTGTGTTGGGTAAATGATAGAGGCACTGGTATCCAAGGCCTCTCTCTAACAGTCTTGGACTTCCATCTGGGTTTGTGGCTTTCTCACTGTGACACTCTCCATGGTGGGTAGTCATTCTCTAACTCAACTCTGCACAGTATAATTTTACCGGGGCCCTTTGCCAGCCCCCAGGAACAAAGGAGAGGCTCAGGAAGAGTGTGACAGGTCCACTTTGAGGCAGTGGTAGGTCAGTTTCCTTCATGGTTCTTGGCTCATCTTAGAAGTGAGGAATGGGCTACTGAATTTTATTAAGCCTCATTCTCTTCCCTTCTGGAAAGGAAGTACAATTTTGAAGGGATAAATGGGGATCTTAAAACTGCTAGTAAACTACATGTTTCGAAAAAAAAATTTTTTTTTTAAACTTTACTTCTTTGAAATGTGGGGAAACCATCTTATTCTGGTGCCACAAGGAAATGCATACCCAGGAAGTGACCAAGAAAACCCTTACATCTCTCTCTAGATGAAACATTCATCTGTTTCTCTTTCTAGGAGAAATTCCTCAGGGAAATTAGAGACCAAGATGCTTTGAAGCCAATTCCAGTGTCTTTTTTTTTCTTTTTTAAACCACAGTGTCCCATATGTAATGTTTGCTGATGGCCTGGGCACTGGGGACAGCCTAAATTCAAAGCCATTTACCAGCTATGTATGACCTTGGACACATGTCTTGGAGCCTGAATGTCTTCAACTGTAAAGTGGAGATAATAGTGCCATCCTGCTACCACTGTTGTGAGGGTTTAATGAGCTAACACATGTAGAAGAGCCCAACAATGTCTTGCATGCAGTAAGCACTCAATTAGTGTTAGCCAAGGTGGTTAACCTCAGCTAGTAAGCAATCTGCCTTCTCTGGTAGCTCAGCAGACAGAAAATCTGCCTGCAATGCAGGAGACCCCGGTTCAATTCCTGGATTGGGAAGATCCCCTGGAGAAGGAAACAGCTACCCACTCAGCCTGGTTAATCTTAGAGTGCTCCCAGTATTCTTGGGCTTTCCTGGTGGCTCAGCTGGTAAAGAGTCCGCCCGCAATGCGAGAGACATAGTTCGATCCCTGGGTTAGGAAACCCCACTGGAGAAAGAAACAGCTACCCACTCAAGGTGGTTAATCTTAGAGTGCTCAGAACATATTTGTTGGCTAGACGAATGCATTCTTTATTTTGTTTGCATTTAGGGTAAGTTGTAGGAACATAAGATCTTCCCGGAATCTTCTCGTGTGCAACTTTGGCGGGAGGCGGGGCTGGGGTCGGGGTTGGTAGATAATGATTGGAGGAACCCCTAGCTTAAAAAAAAAAAAAGCTGTCCAGTTTTCGCCGCCGGTGCGCACTCAGGTCTTTACCTAGGGCGCCAGCAGGGGGAGCCCGAATCGCCGCAGCATGGCGGGTTCCTGCAAGAATTACGCTCGACGGAGCGCCCACTGTGGGCTGGGCACCTGCCAGGGCAGCAGCTGTCGGATAGCCGGGAAATTGGGGGCTCAGGTAGAGCCGTGTGGCGCCTTACTTGGAAATAACTCTGACGTGGAGGCCAGATTTCTTGAGTGCCAGGGTCCCAGGTTTGGGTCCTACACCGGCCTAAGCCAGGGAAGCCCGGTTGGTGGTGACTCGCGCTGGTGCTTCACCGCTGCGCCCTCAGCACCCAGCTCGGTCGGAGTAGGCACCCTGTACTTCTCGCTTAAAGTCTCGGGGAGACTTTGTGGCCTGGGAGGCGTGGGTGCCAGGGCCTCCTTCCGGGCATTTTGGAAGAGAAAACCGTATCCTTCCCCCAGCCCTTCACGCCACCCCTGGGCAGACCCGGGAAGAGGTAAAACCTGAGCGCCTTTGGCACCTGGCGGTGCCAACGTGCAATCTGGCCTTGACCGTGACACTCTGTGTTCCACTTCCTGCCGCGCTGTTTTCTCCGCCGCTACCCTGCGGTGGCGGTCCGCAGCTGAGAGAAGAGCTAATTTGGGAGTCCTGGTATGTATATATGCATGTCTATCTGCGTAATAGTTGTTTTCAAAGGTATTTTAAAATATCAGAGCTGCTGACAATCCATCATCTTGGCTAATTAAAAACCAGTTTGAGTCTGGGCTTTGAAAATGCGGGAGTCAGACACTGAGAAACGAATGACCTAAGATGGTTATATTCTCTCCCCACCTCAGGAGGGTTCTCCAACCCCAAGATCTCCTGCCCCGAGGGTTGAGGATGAGGTCTGGCACCGGAATCTGAAGTAGGGGTGGGAGCGGGGGACCCGTCTCGGATGCCTCTACTCAGCTTCCTGCCCGCCCAAGGGACCTAAGGAACGAGTCAGAGCCAGCGACTCTAGCGCAGGTATGGGCGGCCTCGCCGGCCCTAGGGGCTCCTCGCACATGCCTTTTGCCCCGCCCCTCCACCGACTCTTCTGGAGCCTGGCTCCTGCTCTTTCAGGGATTCCAAGAGAACTTGAGTTGGAGTGGTGAAGCCACACGTTTCCATTTATAAACCCTTTGGAGCCAAAACATCAGCCCCTTGGGGCGGGGGAGGGGGGCGGAAATGTGGGTTCCTTTGGGGCGTCTGTAAATCCTGGACGCATTGCTGCATTTTTATCTCATCTAAGGAGTCTTCTTCTCCTCATTTAAAGATGAAG
Source organism: Bos mutus (assembly GCF_027580195.1). Lineage (NCBI taxonomy): Eukaryota > Metazoa > Chordata > Mammalia > Artiodactyla > Bovidae > Bos > Bos mutus. Next base: position 19,625,123 of record NC_091637.1, read on the forward strand.
GAGCAGTCGTTCCCAAGTTCCTTTAGAAGTTTCTGAAATGGGGTTCTGGAGCCCCTGGAAGTGAAGAGAGGCACTTAAGGTAACTCTGGCTCAGGGTGAACATTTCCCTTCATCTTGAGTCTTGGTCAGAGGAGCCAGAGTGGGATCCTAGACAGAGTAGGTCACCTCCAGGGCCTCACTTTTCCCATCTGTACAATAAGTGTGAACATGTCTGCCTAGTCCTCAATGGAGGTCACAGAGATCTAGAGAGATACCAGGAAATTAACTAGTTGGGGTGAGGGAAGTCTCCCTTAACTCTGAGATCCTCCTCAGGCACTTTGCTTTCTGGAGGGCACCCACATTTTAATGAGTCATTGGGGCTGTGGTAAAAGGCTTACTTTATCTCATTGACTCCTGATAGCAGCCCCCTGGGAGGAACCACATTCATCCCATTTCACAGTTGGGCAAACTGAGGCTGAAAGCAGTAAAATGAAAAGGGACTTGCCCAAGGTCACATAGTGAGTGAGCAGAAAGAGAAGGAGATGGAGTTTGAATGAGGTCTCAGTCTGGCCACCTTTTCACACCAAGATACCTACTCCCGGCTACCTCCGCACTTCCATATCCACCTCATTTTCTCCTGGGGGCAGGGTGGTTCTGACTTTGAGACACTTAAGCCCTGGTCCTCTTGGAGACTGGCAGGCCTAAAGACTGAGCCTTCTCAAAGTGTGGGGAGGCTCCTAGAGGACTTCTGGGCCTCACTCCGGAGGGAAGGGAAGGAGAAAGGGGAAAGTGGGTGGCCAGATGACTGTGTGGACCTGGGCAGCGGCAAACAAGACTGAAGAGCCAGACTGATGCAGGGTTAGCAGTGTGGGGGCATTCCAGATGCCCAGGTTGGCTCTCGCTGTAGTTTGCCAGTAAACCCAAGGCTAGAGTCTGACTCTCTGCTCCCTTATCCCTCAGGGAAGCTCAGAGATAGCTCCTCTGTGGGGACCCAAAACCCAGAGTTCATTTCAGAGAGGGAAATCTTTCAGTCCCTCCTGTCTTCCCTGATTCAGCAAGACTGTGTCTTCGTGATTGCCTGAGTCAGCACAGCAAGGTCCCTTTGGTCTGCTGACCCCAAGTCGTGCACACGAAAAGGAATTCTGCCAATCTCCAAATAAGAAAACCAAACCAGTTTAAACACATTGAGAGAAACTAGATTTGATTAGAGCCCAGCAAGGGGAAGGGCAGGAATGGGATCCCTAACTCTTGCCATTTCATCCTGGAGAAACTGCTATTGGAGGGAGAAAATCTTCACTGTGCCTGAAACAATTCAGACTGATTGTCCAACTCTCAGAGCAGCAGTTAGTTATCTGGAGCTTTGTCAGCAGCTATGTGACACAGTGGTGTAGGAGACCAGGAACTTCCCGGGGAAACACCCCAGATTAGGTTTCCAACAGCTCCTTCCCTCAAGGGAAGATTCAGCTTCATTTTAAATTCTCAAGTGTCAGGGAAATGAACTCCAAGCCTGTGCAGGCACTCCAGGCAGCCCCATCCACTGGTGCCCAGAGTCTTTGAGTAGTGGACTCGTTGGCTCTTGCAGCGGCCTTGTGGTATGGAGTGACGGTGTTATCACCTCCATTTTAGAGTGCAGCAAATGGAGGTCTCCAAAGGAATGATGTTCACCTAAGCCCAGTTCAGGGCCACTTCCCCTAGCTACCTGCCTCAACATAGGGCACTGGGAGAGGGCTGAACCCAGAGGCTCCCAGTTCTGAGATGGGGCAGGAGCTGTCCACCCAGTGGTGCTGAAACACAGACCGCCTCTGCTGGGTTCACCCACAGAGTGAGCTGGTTCAGCCACACCCTGGCCCGCCTTCCAGCCTCTGAGACCGGCTCCTCCCTGGGGAATTGAGGTGGGGGATTCTTCATGTAAGGAAGGTAATGCACCCCATTATCATCCTGCCACTAAATCTCAATAGCTACCTAACGGGTCTCACTGCTTCCAGTTTTGCCCCCTCAATTCATTCCCCACTCAGTACCTAGGGAAGTTTTTTTTAAGAGGCAGATCTCATTATATTTAAAAGCTTCCAATGGTCTCCCATATAATTTAGAGTAAAACTTAAATGTTCTTGCTACAGCCAAGAGACCTCTCCTTTCTTTCAATATTCTAGCCCCTGCCTACTTCTCCCACCTTAAACACTGAGGAGGATAGTGGAGATAGGTGAGAATTGGCTTATTGCTCATTTATTTTGAAGACAAAACTGCTATGATTTGCTGAGGGACTGGAGGTGGGATGTGAAAGAAATGGTGGAATCAAGGATGATCACAGGGATTTTATCTGATCTCCTGAAAGGATAAGGCTTCTATTTCCTGAACTGAGATGACAGAAGGAGGAGCAGAACCTGGGGGATGAGGATATCAGCTTGAGATCAAACCAGTAAATCCTAAAGGAAATCAGCCCTTAATATTCATTGGAAGGACTGATGCTGAAACTCCAATACTCTGGCCACCTGATACAAAGAGCCACTCATTGGGTAAGATCCTAATGCTAGGAAAGATTGAAGGCAAGAGGGGAAGGGGGTGGCAGAGGATGAGATGGTTAGATAACATCACCGGCTCGATGAACATGAATTTGAGAAAACTCCTGGAGATACTGTAGGACAGAGGAGCCTGGTGTGCTGCAGTCCATAGGGTCGCAAAAAGCTGGACACGACTGAGTGACTGAACAACAACATATCAGCTTGGGAATTCCCTGGTGGTCCAGTGGTTAGGATTCCATGCTTTCACTGCCAAGGGCCTGGGTTCAGTCCCTGGTCAGTGAACTAAGATTCCACAACCCACAAGCGGTGCCACTGGGGAAAAAAAAAAGATAGCTTGACTCTGGACATGCTAAGTCTGAGAGGCCTATCAGATAGTTGGGTGGGGGAAAGGTCCCATAGGAACTGGACTTATAGGCATGGCATTCAGGGGAGAGGTCCAGGCTGGAATTTTAAATCTGGAAGTTGTTACCTTATAGGTCTTATTTAAAACTACAAGGCAAGATGAGAATACTAGGGAGTGAGTGTAGAAAGGAAAAAAAAAAAATTGTTCTAGGAGCTGAACACTGGGATACTTTTTTGAGAGGAGGAAGATGAGAATCAGTAAAAGAAACCAAAAGGGAGAGTCATTGAGTAGGAGGAGAACAAGAAAGTGGTATCCTTGAGGTCTGGGGAATAATACCTTAAGAAGGAAAGAGAGATTGAAAGTGTCTATATACTGACAGGCCAAGTACAATGACTGAGAACTGACCCTTGGATATACCCCCAAAGAGATCCTTTTTGAGAAATGGGGGTCTAAGTTGGTGAGCAGAGGGAAGACCAGGAGAGTAAGAGGAAATGGTAGCTGGCACTGACATGGCCGGACAGGCTAAGGAGGAGGGAAATGGAGCTGGTAGGGAGGCCAAAGGGAAGGAACCCCAAGAGGTGGTAAAATCCTGGGCTAAATATTTTCAGCCAGGTAAGTGTCCCATTGGCAGACCATGCCCTCACCTTCTATATGCCTCTAAAATTGGCTCAGAACCTGTCTAAACCTTAGTAAGACATTCAGGGCACACATGTTTGGGGGAGTTTTCATTTACCTCTTCTTTTTTATTTGAAGTCAAGATCCTAGCTGATGAAATGGTTTGACATCCAACCTTCTGGGATCAGAGCTTCACAGCCCTTTAACCTTATAAAGACCAGATTGGGGTGGGCACTGGGAGCATCAGGGCATGTTCTTTCTTCTCTCCAACCTGTGAATCTGAGTCTGAGTGGCCTTGGACCACATACCCTTTGGCAGGCCCCATGCCCAGTCCTGAGGCTCTCTGAGCCACCTTTCTTGTTCAGCCTCCCTTCAGGAGGCAGTAGACATCTCTTTTTGTCTTATTTTTCAAGTTGGGAAAGAAATAATGCCCCCAGATGTGGTCAGGCTTTGTTTGGTCTCTTATTTAGGCAGATGGTAGCAGGTTTTTCTCTCTGGAACCCTGGGCTCAGTAAGAATCCCCAGAACTTAGGATTTCAGTGATCCCTGAGCAGCCTTGATGAGCAGTCCTGAGAAGCAGAGGGGGCCTCTCTCACTCAGAGCTCATTTTTGTAATGATGGCTGTGACTGTCTAGTGAGGGCACATGATGTCCTAAGTCTCAAGTACCAAAGATGGAGACAAGGACCAACCTCATGCTTTTGGTACCCAGGTGCAGAAGTGGAGCAGATGAATTCAAGTGGGTTCCCTTGGGTGCTCCTCGGCCTCCATAGCCTTTCTTGAGTGGCTCTGTGTCCCCTCCTGAAGTCATAGGAGAACTGCAGAGCCAGACCAAGTGCAGGTCCCAGGTTGCATGGTGTGTGTGTGTGTGTGTGTGTGTGTCTTTCTGGGGCTGCCAACATTGCAACTGAGAGACTGAACCTCTGGGTACCCCCTGCCCATTCAGCCCCTTTATGAACCACACCTCCTGGCACGATGCCCCCAAGACTGCCCCCTTGTCCCATAAAACACCCAAATGCAGACTAAACCTAGTAATACAATACAAGTGTGGTATGGGCACCGATGGTATGCCTTTGTGTGTGACCTTGGGCAAGTTACTGCCTGTCTTCAGGTCTCAATTTTTTCTATTTTTTTTTTAACTTAGCTGCACTGAGTCTTAGTTATTGCATGTGGGATCTAGTTCCCTGATCAGGGATCAAACCCTGTCCCCCAGTCTAGGGAGCACAAAGTCTTAGCCACTGGACCACCAGGGAAGTCCTGGGTCTCAGTTTTCTCATCTGTCAAATGAGAGCAGATGAACTAATTAGAACCCATAATTTTTCCCATCTCACAGACTCAAGGGTACCCCAGCTTGCCACCTGCTGCACATGTAAGGCTGCTGTACCTCCAGGTCAGGCCCCACTTTAGCCCTGGACTGCAGACTTCCTTTTCCTTCTCCAGCCTGTGTCTGAAGGCACAGCCTTTCCTATCTGTCCTGCTCACCCCTTCCTCTCTGACCCTGGAAATCTCTAGAGAGGAGGTAATCGTCTAACTAAACGAAGATGAGAGAAAATGGCATTCCAAGCCTGGGCACAGGGGTAGAGTCACGGAAGCATGGCTGATTTAGAGAAGGCCAGTGATCCAGAGTAGCCAGGATGAAGGGTCAGTGGGAAGTAAAGAAGATGGATCCAGCAGGACTTTACAACCCATGCTCATACATTTGGAGCTCATGTTAAAAACAGCAGAGAGAAACTGTCTTTAGGATTTAGACATGGTCAGAAATTTTAGTTTAAAAATATTACTCGGGGTGGTGTGAAGAACTTGAAGGTTTGTGGCAAAGCCTGGGTTGTCTCCATTTCCCCCTGCACGCCCAAAAGGAAGACTGCATTTTCAGCCTGTCTTGGGGTTAGGTATGAGCATATGATTGAATTTTGGCCAATTGAGTGTAAGCAGAAGTATCCTGTGCACGTTCCAGGGAGTGTTCCTGGTGGGAAGGAAAGTGCCTATTAACCTCTACAGCTTCCTTCTGGCTGGAATGTGCCTCAGTGGATGGGTCTCTGGACCTGCTCGGGTTAGGCTGATGGAAGCATGTTTAGGGGCAAGGCCAGGGCAAGATGGTGGCTCTCATCTTTGGTCCACAGCTATAATGTGCTTTTCCAGTGTGTTCTCCCATTGCTGCCTGAGCCTTCCACCCACCCACCCTAAAACTGGTGACTGCGGCGCCATCTCCACGGCTTCCTTTTCCCCCATGTTCCCGACTGTTAGCCCTGTCCTGGAGGAGGTCTTTCTCAGGGCCATCACCACATTTGGACAGCTGAGACCACTTAATTCACTTAGTGAAGCAGTAACAGCTAATTTTCACTGAACACCTACTATGGGCAGGCACTGGGCTCGGGGCTTTGCACAGATGATCACATTTATTATTTCTTGACCTTCATGGCATCTTGCTTCTGAAATCACACCAGGGTAAAGACAACAGGAAGGTTCTGATGGAGTTGGGAGTCATTACTGAACAGAATTGATGAGGCTATTCAGGCTGCAACCCCCTGACCCACTTGAATCCGCCTTCCTCTTCTAGATGAGGAATCAAGCTCAGAGATGTGAACCCAGTGGCTCAAGATCACACCTCTGCAAAGCAGTAGACAGGAAACCTCAGATATTTATTGTGCTCAAGAGAAGCAGGTGACCCTGTGAACTTCATCTCCAGTGGGGGGATTCCAAGGGTGGCTCTAAGTCTGTGTTTACATCTCAGCTCTGCCATTTACTGGCTGAGTCTCTCTGTGCCTCTGTTTCCGCATCTGGAAAAAGCTGGGTAGTCATAGTGCAATCCTCATAGGATTACTCCGAAGAGATAATGCAGGGCTTCCTTGATGGTCCAGTGGTTAAGAATCTGCCTGCCAGTGCAGAGGACACAGGTTCAATCCCTGGTCTGGGAAGATCCCACATACCATGGAGCAACTGAGCCCGTGAGCCACAACTACTGAAGCCCACACACCCAGAGCTCATGCTCCACAATGAGAGAAGCCACCACAACGAGAAGCCCACTCACCACAAGGAAGTCCCAGAACAGCCAAAAATAAATAAGTAAATCTTTCAGAAGAGAGATAATGCAAATTATCTTAGCATTGTAGCTCTTATCATTTCTATGATTATTATTATTACTAGTATTGTCATGGATCTAAGCCCCTCCCCTGACCTTGCCAGGTAGAGTCAGGAAATTTTCTGCCCCATCACCTGTGCCGGAGGCCAAAGGACAGAGGAGGGGCTGCGTGACTGCCTGGGCTGGCAGGCAATTTACTGGAGGAGTTCATTTGGTGACTCTGACTCGGAGTTAATTAAAGATGGCTAGGGGTCATTGCCATGGTGACAATTAGGCCTGGAAGGAGCCTCATTAAGGTGCAGTTTTAACAAGGCCTGTTGTTTTTAACACGAGATCTCGTGAAAGAGGAGTCTTCAGGCTGCTTCCCCTTCTGCCTTTCTGTGTTTCGGATCCATTTCCGGAGAATCTCTGAGGACCAACAAGACAGAATCCTTGGGTTCAGTCCCTCAGGAAAATCAACAGGTTTCTTTCCCCTGGTTCTGCTCTGCATCTGAAAGGAGGTCTGGATGGTTGAGGTTGAAGGATGGAGGGGAGGGTAGAGACCATGAGGCCTGAGCAGGAGGTGAAGAAAGAGGATTTTATTTAAAATGGAGCTGGAAGCCTTTCCAGGAACTTAGAAAAGTGAGGGAGGTTGGTGTGGATGGAAACAATGGTGGAGGAGCTCCAAGCCTGTTTCTCCAGAGTTGAGAAAGGGAGGGAAGGAAGAAAGAAGGAAGGAAGGAAGACTTCACTTTAAAAAAATTATATTATTGTTATTTAAAATTTTTTTTCTTTATTTTTGTGGCTACACTGGGTCTCAGTTGCAGCACGTGAAGTCTTTTAGTTTCAGCATGAGGAGTCTTCAGTTGGGGCATGTGAAAACAAACCCTTAGTTGTGGCATGTGGGGTCTTCCATCTTCCTTGCAGCACGTGGGATCTAGTTCCCTGACTAGGCATGGACCCCGAGCCCCCTTCTTTGCGGGCTTGGAGCCTTAGCCACTGGACCACCAGCGAAGTCCCAGACAGGCCTCACTTAATTCTGAGCACTTTAAAAATGTATGTATTTTTTCTTATTTCCGTAGTAATATATATGCTTGGGGCTTCCCAGGTGGTACTAGTGGTAAAGAACTCGCCTGCCAATTCAGGAGACATAAGAGACGTGGGTTCAATCCGTGGATGGAGAACATCCCGTGGAGGAGGGCATGGTGACCCATTCTAGTATTCTTGCTTAGAAAATCCCCATGGACAGAGGAGCCAGGCAGGCTACAGTCCACATAGAGTCAGACGTGACTGAAGCGATTTAGCAGCATATATGCTTATTGAGAAACATTGGAACTTTCAGAAAAGCACAAAAAAAGAAAATATCCCCTGCAGTCCTGCCCCCAGACTTAATAACTGTTAATGCTTTTGGTAAGATGAGCTGAGCAGAGGCAATAGGGAGCTGAACTGAGGGAAGCAGGAGGGGGAGGTATATTTTTATATTTATCCCCTTTTCTACTGTTTGAATTTTTATCAGGAGAATGTCAAATAAAACTAAGCTAAAATAGCACAGTGCAACACTTTGCTGTACATTGAGATACAATGTACATTTTTCTCTACAAAAATAGGGGTCATATTGTACCTACGATTTTGAAATCTAAATTTATCACTTCAGATAACAAGGTATCTTGGATGTTTATCTAGGATGTTATGTTTTCTTCCTGATTTTTTTTTAAGCACATTGTAAAATATACCATCTGTACAAAGGGTAGACAGAAAAGGTGAGTTTCCTACCTGGTTCCCCAGCCCTTGGTTCCCCACTCCAGTGGCGACTACTGACACCAGTTTCCTTTGTATCTGTTCAGAGACATTCTAGGGCTTCCCTGGTGGCTCAGATGGTAAAGAATCCACCTGTAATGCAGGAGACCTGGGTTCAATCCCTGGATGAGGAAGATCCCCTGGAGAAGGAAAAGACAACCTACTCCAGTGTTCTTGCCTGGAGGATTCCATGGACAGAGCAGCCTGGCAGGCTACAATCCATGGGGTCACAAAGAGTTGGACACCATTGAGCGACTAACAGCTTCGTGCAGGGCATCAATGCCGTCAAGGGAAGGCCATCGAGGACTGGGAGGCCAAGGAGCCAAGGTTGGTCCCAGTGCTGCAGCTAACTGCATACCCTGGAAGTATGGAACGGAGGCAGGTCCCACATGGCTCCCATTGGGCATCCCTTCCCCCAACTTATCAAACCTATTAATATGCACTCACATTGAATATAATTTATTTTATGAGTAAATTGGCTGGTTGGCACTAGTTCCATTCTACAGACACCTAAACATTTGTTCATTTGGATGTTGTGCTGCTAAGTCACCTCAGTCATGTCCGACTCTGTGTGACCCCATAGACGGCAGCCCACCAGGCTGCCCCATCCCTGGGATTCTCCAGGCAAGAACACTGGAGTGGGTTCCCATTTCCTTCTCCAGTGCATGAAAGTGAAAAGTGAAAGTGAAGTCGCTCAGTCGTGTCCGACTCTTAGCGGCCCCATGGACGGCAGCCTACGAGGCTCCTCCGTCCATGTGACTTTCCAGGCAAGAGTACTGGAGGGGGTGCCATTGCCTTCTCTGTGGGATGTTGTAGTTTTCTTTTAAAAAGCAATACTTTGGGGGTTATCCTACTGGTCCAGTGGTTAAGACTTCACCTTCTAATGCAGGATGTATGAGTTCGATCCCTGGTCATGGGGCTGAGATTCAATAAGACTCGTGGTCAGAAAACCAAAAAAAAAAAAAAAAAAAGCCGTATTATAACACGTTCAATAAAGACTTAAAAAAAAAAAAGCAGTATATTCTTTTTATGTCCCCCCTTTTTTTTGTAGCTACATAAAAGCTGATAAACTCTGTGCCTGTTGCCAAGCTGGAGACCCCCAGTGTTGCACTCACTCCCAGCCCCAGCACCCCAGCCTGGCCCAGGCCTCCTCCATGTCTCATCAGGCCCAGTGCAGAGTCTTCTGCCATTCTCTCTGCCTTCAGTCTGTCTCTAACTTGTCCTACTCAACACAGCCAAAGTGATCTTTTAAAAAATCAATTAATTAATTTTGGTTGTGCTGGATCTCCAGTTGTTTGAGCTTTTCTCCAGTTGTGGCGAGCAGGGGGCAACTCTCTAGTTGTGCTGCTGCTGCTGCTGCTAAGTCGCTTCAGTTGTGTCTGACTCTGTGCGACCCCATAGATGCCAGCCCACCAGGCTCCTCCGTCCCTGGGATTCTCCAGGCAAGAATACTGGAGTGGGTTGCCATTTCCTTCTCCAATGCATGAAAGTGAAAAGTGAAAGTGAAGTTGCTCAGTTGTCTCCGACTCTTCTCGACCCCATGGACTGCAGCCCACCAGGCTCTTCCGTCCATGGGATTTTCCAGGCATTGAGGTTGTGGTACTAAGGCTTCTCATTGGAGTGGCTTCTCTTATTGCCGGGCATGGACTCTAGGCAGCTACTGAAGCCCAGGAGCTTCAGTAGGAGCTTCAGTATTTGCAGTTCCTGGGCTCTAGAGCATTGGCTCAATAGTTGTGGTGCACAGGCTTAGTTGCTCCAAGGCATGTGGGATCTTCCCAGATCAGGGATTAAACCTGGGTCTCCTTCACTGGCAAGTGGATTCTTCACCGCTGAGCCACCAGGGAAGCCCCATGATCTGTTTTTAATTATAAAGACTTTACAATCTTCAATTTAATAATTTTTATTTTTCAGAAAAGTGATTCATTTACATGGCTCAAAATTCAATACTAATACACACAGAGAAGATTTCCATCCCACCCCTGTGCCCAGCCCCCAGTCTTACTCCCAGAAGAAACTAATGTCTATCATTGTCGTGTATCTTTTGGATAAACTCTGTGAATACTCAGGAGTGTATGTGTGCATATTCTTTATATTTGAAGCTGCTTCTTTTCTAAAAAAAAAAAAATACAAATAACAGCAGGATACTTTTCTAAGTGCACCTCCAACTGGACCTTTTTGTGACTTCCTAGAGTCCTACCTGATAAAGCCCAAACTCTTTAGGCTGGGATTAAAAGCACTGTGGTGTTGCAGAAGACTCTTGAGTTCCTTGGACTGCAAGGAGATCCAACCAGTCCATCCTAAAGGAAATCAGTCCTAAATATTCATTGGAAAGACTGATGCTGATGCTGAAACTCCAATACTTTGGCCACCTGATGTGAAGAACTGCCTCATTTGAAAAAACCCCGATGCTGGGAAAGATTGACGGCGGGAGGAGAAGGGGACAACAGAGGATGAGATGGTTGGATGGCACCACTGACTCGATGGACATGAGTTTGGGTAAACTCTGGGAGTTGGTGATGGACAGGGAGGCTTGGCGTGCTGCAGTCCATGGGGTTTCCAAAGACTCCGACACGACTGAGCGACTGAACTGAATTGAACTGAACTGAAAACTATTCAGTGACCAATCCTCTGCTGACCGCGCCCCTATGCCCTCGATCACCTCCAGGCCGGTGCACACCTCTGCCTCCACTCGGGGCACCCTTCCCCTGCCCCTGGCTCTTCCTGCTGTTCCCCAGGCTTCAGTTTCCCTGGTTACACTGGCAAGCTCTGACTGGTGATGTCGCTCCTGCCTATGTGAGCAGACAGCGCCCGCCACTGGCACTGTCACCGCTTCCTTGTGAGTCTCCCCCGCCAGGTTGTGCGATGCTCCGGGACAAGAGGCGGTACCTTACTCATCCGGAACCCCGAGATCCGGGCACGAGGCTGGCACAGAGAGGGTGCTCCCTCCGCAAGCGTAGCCCAGTGGGTTCGGAAGGGGCGGATAGGTGGGGATCGCTTTGCTACAGCGGCACCTCGTGGTAGACCTCGGAAGTGCAGCAGGAATGGGACCTTGGGGCTAGGGGCGGGGGTTTCCCTGGCTTCAGGCGTCCTCTCCAGTCCAAGTCAGAGGCGCTCTTTCGCCCATCCACTCCAGACCCCACCTTGCCCAAAGGCAGCGCTCAACCTGGGCCAAACCGAGGAGGGGGCAAGTGACCCACCTTTCCATTATGGGGTTTGCTGTCCGCTAAGGAGATCTGTGTACTGCATGATCTTTGGGCACTTAGCAGAGAGGGAAGGAGAGAGAGAGAGGAGAGAGGGACAATACGTGTATGGTGTAGTTGTCTGTTTCAGGGTGTAGCTAGCATATAGGCTGAGCCGATACTTAACACCACTCCTCCTCTATAAAACAAAATTAGGAGCAGTAACGACCATGAAATGAATAACAATGAATAAATGGCAAGCAGCCAAATTTTTCTTTTGACTGAATTTTGTATATAAATTCATGTCATTTCAAAAATAAAATTAAAAATGCAATAATCATTATAGTACAAAAAGGGAAAAGTGGATACATACTTCTTATATTTTTTAAAAGGGGGGAATATATACCTATATATTGGTCTACCTCAATAATGAATACAATTACCTTAGAATTAAATCAGAATAAAAGACTAACAATTTTAAAAGAAGAAACCTTAATTCTAAACAGACTGTTCAAATTCAGTGAAATATTTCCCATAAAATAAAAAATTCACACTTTCCTAACGAAACTATTATGGTCTCACAACTCACATTTTGATTCATTGTTTTACATGCTAATAAAAAGAAAAAATTCAAATCTGTTTCTACAACTTCGCCATCACAGAGCCTAGGGCTTGGAGACAGGAACTGCACCTGAAAACAGTTGATTCCAAACACCAGAACTGAGTGCGGGGTCAACTGTGTGGTGTGGGTCTGGCACTTGTTGGGATTAGCTTCCATATAGAACACAGAATTAGTTAATAAAAATGTGCTGACTTGAAGCTTGCTGCTGCTGCTGCTTAGTCACTTCAGTCATGTCTAACTCTGTGCCACCCCATGGACTGCAGCCTGCCAGGCTCCTCTGTCCATGGGATTCTCCAGGCAAGAATACCGGAGAGGGTTGCCTTGCCCTCCTCCAAGGGATCTTCCCAATCCAGGAATTGAACCCGGGTCTTCTGCATTGCAGGCAGATGCTTTACTGCTGAGCCACCAGGGAAGCCCAACTTGAAGCCTACATATTTATTATAAGAGCCAACAGGTTAAGACACGAAAGGATGCATGTTACATGATTCCACTTATATGAGAAACTGAGAATGGGCAATTCATAGGAACAGGAAGTGGAAAGAGAATATCAGGGGCTGGGGGAGGGGGAATGGAAGTTGTTTAATGGGTGCAAGGTTTCTGATGGGGATGATGAAGAAGTTCTGGAAATAGTGGTGATGGTTATACAACGTTGTGAGTGTACTTAATGCCATTGAAGTGTTTGCTTAAAAATGGTTAAAATAGTCACGATAAAAAACAACAAATGGTCATTGTATGTTTTGTATATTTTCAGTTCAGTCCTCAATCGTGTCCGACTCTTTGCGACCCCATGGACTGCAGCACACCAGGCCTCCCTGTCTATCACCAACTCCCAGAGCTGGCTCAAACTCATGTCCTTCGAGTCAGTGATACCATCCAACCATCTCATCCTCCGTCGTCCCCAGCATTCTCCTCCAGCCTTCAATTTTTCCCAGCATCAGGGTCTTTTCCAAGGAGTCAGTTCTTCACATCAGGTGGCCAAAGTATTGGAGTTTCAGCTTCAGCATCAGTCCTTCCAGTGAATGTTCAGGACTGATCTCCTTCAGAATGGACGGGTTGGATCTCCTTGCAGTCCAAGGGACTCTCAAGAGTCTTCTCCAGCACTACAGTTGTTTTTTTTACACAGTTGTTTGTATATTTTACCACAACAAAAATCACCTGAAAAAAATCCAACAGGTTAGAATTAGCAAAATAAGTTGGGGAGGGGAAAGGAATATTTTATCACTGACGTGGTTAAAGAATTGCCAGTGCAAGGTGGGAAAAAGCAGACCTGAAGGTGTGTTTTTACTATTGTTTTCAAGTTCTCTGCAGACAAGGTATTTGGCTGCCCCGAGGCTGGATCCCTTGGGACACCACTGGGGTGTTTATCTTTGTGGGTCCAAGGTGTGTTTGTCCCTCTTTTGTGTCTGAGTCTGTAAGTGTTTGTCTTTAGGTTTCCAGCATGTGTCTATTTATGTCTCTTTGTGTGTATGTCTGTGTGTCTGTCCACAATGAAATGATCAGGCACCCATCACAGTGCCTCTGATGAAGATCCAACAACTGTTACACACTGCGTGCTTGTTTGTGGGTTCTCACCTTTGTGTCTCCAGGGTTCTGTCGATGGTGAGGTCTTGGTATCTCTGCACCTGTGTGTCACATGTGTGGTAGCCACACGGTGGCTGCCTCCATCTCTCCTCCTTCTCCCTGGCCTGGGGGTGCGGGCGGGGGTGTCACAGTGGATACGCTCATAGAGAAGGCTGTTGGTGGATGCGCTCATAGAGAAGGCTGTTGGTGGCCCCTAGTTTTCCAGCTCAGGGTTCCCCCAGAGTTGCACTGATGGGGGAGGGCACCCCACAGCCTGGTTTTCCTAAAAAGCCACACCAAAAAGTCTCTGACATTTTGTCTGAGACTGTCTATACCTCAGAGAAGGCAATGGCACCCCACTCCAGTACTCTTGCCTGTAAAATCCCATGGACAGAGGAGCATGGTAGGCTGCAGTCCATGGGGTCACAAAGAGTCGGATACGACTAAGCGACTTCACTTTCACTTTTCACTTTCATGCATTGGAGAAGGAAATGTTCTTGCCTGGAGAATCCCAGGGACGGCGGAGTCTGGTGGGCTGCCATCTATGGGGTCGCACAGAGTCGGACACGACTGAAGCGACTTAGCAGCAGCAGCAGCAGTCTATACCTAGTGACTGCCAGTCCTTCCACAGTTCCCGCTAGCCCTGCACTTGCTCATCCATGGATCCAAGTTGGGCTGTCAGGAGTGGACGGCAAATCCTGGCAGTGACCGAGCCCTCTGCAGGTCACCTCGGTCCACCCCTTACATGGAGCTGGGGCATGAGTCCTTAGAGAAAATAGTCTGGGAGCCACAGGGGACAGCAGTCTTGGGTCTGGAGACCCGCTCCATGCCCCTCCCTGGGGCCCATGGTCACTGCCACCTGCTAGGTCTGCGCTCCACTACTTTCACAGCTTCCCAGGTGGCACTTGTCGTAAACAGCCCACCTGCCAATGCAGGAGACATAAGAGACAGGTTCGATCCCTGGGTCTGGAAGATCCCCTGGAGAAGAAAATGGCAACTCACTCCAATATTCTTGCCTGGAAAATTCCATGAACAGAGGAGTCTGGCGGGCTACAGTCCATGGGGTGGCAAAGAGTCAGACGAGACTGAAACAACTTAGGAAGCACCTTCAAAGCAGGCACAGTAGCTCCAGTTGGAATCTCTCCCTCTAAACACAGCCCTGAGCACGCTTCAATGCAAGCCCCTTTCAAGGCCAACAGGATGAGCCTTGTGAAAGGCCTTCAGAGCCCTGATGAATAGGTAGGGGTGGGTGGGGGCTAGAGGCGGTGAGCCAGGGGGGCCTGGGGATCCCGTAGCTTTCGAGTCAGGAGGGAGCACAACGGTGGGGGCTCACTTCCCTTTGCAGCTCCGAGGTTCCCAAGGTGGGGGGATGGGAAGCCCTGGCTTTCTGAACAGAGGTCAGCCCCTTGCTGCTGATGCTCTTTTGGGAGCCTTTGCTTTGGCCAACAGGGAAGAAAGGCTCCTTCTCTCTGGGAGGTGGCAGGCCTGGCACGGGGCTGCCTGGGAAACAGAGTCCAGTGTCTGGCTGCAATGGGCATTCAGAAGCTCAGGGCCTGGCAGCTCTGCCAGCTGCCGGGAAAGGGGGGCATTGTCCCATCCTCACAGGGGCTAACAGGGCCTTCCCTCCTCTACTCTTGGGGGCCCAGTGGCCTCCCTGCTCCCAGGGTACACAGGGACCTAGGGGTGCCCACCTTAGGCCACCAACACCTAGTTCTGAGGGAGAGAGACTTGGGGGAGTGGGCTGGAACTTCTGGTTGTCATTCAAGCGCTCGACTGGGAATCCACTGTTGTGGATTCAGAACCACCCTCAGAGCTACAAGATGGCCTGACTTGGGGCTGAGGGTATGTGTGGACCCCAAACAGCCGGGCCATAGGGCCTCTCCGATGCTCCTGGTGCCCCGTTCCCATCAGCATTGTCTGGCACCACTCTGAAATTCTGCCTGCGAACTCCCAAGCTAGCGAGAAGCCACTGAAATCCTTTGTGAATCCAGAGCTCTGTGAAGGGCAGTTCTATGTGCACTCTTGATTTGGGAAACCCATTTCCAGACGGGGGAGACGCTGCAGCATCCACAGGATGGCTTCTGTGGATCCTGGGCCCTCGGTGGAGACAGCTTTACTGGGAGCTCTGCCTTTGGGGAGTGAGCAAAGCTGAGGCAGTGTCTTCCATCCACTAAAAAACAGGTGGCTCTGAACTTCCCTGGTGGTCCAAACGGTTACGAATCCACCCTGCAAGGCAGGGGACGTGAGTTTGATCCCTGGGTGGGGAACTAAGATTTTACCTGCCATGGAGCCGCTAAACCCTTGTGCTGTAACTACTGAAACTGTGCACCACAACTAGAGAGTCCGTGCACCTCCACATAAGACAAAGAATCTAGAAAGATGGTACTGAATGAACCTATCTGCAGGGCAGCAATAGAGACACAGACACAGAGAAAGACTCGTGGACACAACGAGGGGAGGGAGAGGATGGGATGAATGGAGACGGCAGCAGGGAAATGGGAAATGGCAACCCACTCCAGTGTTCTTGCCTAGATCCCAGGGACGGGGAGCCTGGTGGGCTGCCATCTATGGGGTCGCACAGAGTCGGACACGACTGAAGTGACTTAGCAGCAGCAGCATGGAAATGTACACACTACCATATGTAAAATAGATAGCCAATAGGAGTGTGCTGGATGACTCGGGGAGCTCAAACTGTTGCTCTGTGACAGCCTAGAGGGATGGGATGGGTGGGAGGTGGGAGGGAGGCTCAAGAGGGAGCAGACATGTGTATACCCATGGCTGATTCATGTTGTTGCATAACAGAAACCAATACAACATTGTAAAGCAATTGTCCTCCAATTAAAAATAAAAAATTTTAAAAGGCCAGGTGAATACTGTAGAAGGAACCCTATCACTTTCACCCAGATATACAACATTTGTTTTAAGATCATTGGAAGCCTTAGTCTGAGCACTACTTTTGCTGTTTTTTGTATTTTTTTTTTTTTACTGGTCCATGTCCTTTTATTACAATCCTGTTCTGTGTTCCAGAATGAATGGCTATTTAACACACAACCCAAAGCACTCTGAAAACTTATCTCAACTTCCCATTTCTTTCTCGGTATATTGAATCAAAAGGAAAAAAAAAAAACTTCCAAAAAATTGGATACAACTCTTTTAGAACTCATAACCATTCCACATTCAAACAGGGCCTAAGAAATATTAGCTGCCATTTATAGAGCATATTCTATGTGTTGGGGCCTGATACCCATCATCTCATATAATGCACATTACAGCCTACAAGCAGTATTTCTGTTTAGAGATGGGTTATGAAGCCCACTGAGATCACAAAGCCAGAGCTACAGAGCCTCGGCATGCTGCGTCTTGAATCCGCGCACTTGCGCTGTGCTTCCCGTAGTCCCAGAACCCCAGCATGATATTCCTCTATGAGAACTCAGTTGGCTAAGGACATGGCCCTTACAGATGTGACTGACTAGAGGGGAGGATGGCTCAGAAGAGGGGCTATCTCTAAGTCTTCTGTTTGCAAACCAGCATCCCCTCGGGGGGTGCATCCCTCATCAGTGGCCTAAAGGCCTTTCTGAAGCCCACTCTCAACCCTCATCAGTCACCAGTTCCGGTCAGTGTCCTAGATAAGATAAGAAGGCAGCGTTTCAGCTCCCCCACTCACTCCTGGTGGGGACTCTTCTGGTACTTTCCAGGCTCCCTGGCCAGAGAGTGTAGGGGGTGTTCCTCCCAGCACAGCTGCCCAGGCTTTAGGGGGCTGGGGCCCAGCTGGCCCCCGGGGTGGGGTGGTGGGATGCGGGGAGGATGCCTGGGTGGGTGGCAAGTGAGAGCTGGCTTCCTGGGGCCTCCCTGGGTGCTGAGCAGCGTGGCCACTTCCGAAGGCCCCTTTGTTTGCCCCTTTATCCAGAAGAGTGGCTGCGATTGTATAGGGTACAAAGCCCCTGTGGGCCCTGACTTCCCACCCCTGCCTGTGGCCCAGCAGGAAGAGGGTTTCCCAGGCTCTTGTGAGTCAGCCAGAGACCCAGACCTTCTATTTCTGGGTCCAAGACCTGTTCATCCATCTAGCCTGCATCAGCTCCCCGCCGCCCCCTCCCCAAGTCCCCACCATTCACACCAGCCAGGGGCTCCCTGCTCCTCCAGGGCTCATATCTGGACACACAACATAACCAGTTCCTGCGCTAAACGCTGGGGGAGGTTCCAGGAAGATGCTGCTTTCTCCATTCCCCTGCTGCAAAGCATTTTTGGAGGTTTGCTGAGATGCAGGCAGCCAAGGACGCACTGAGTGTGGGCCTCCCGGAGGGGCATCTGGAAAGTGGGGTGGGGTAGGGAAGTGGGCAGAGTGCCTGTTTGTGGGGCCCTGCACCCACCATGAACACACTCACGGCTGCCCTGGGCCACAGGAGGAACAGAGTGAAGAAAGGAAGAGGACTCCAGGAGATCGTGACCTCAGCCTCCACCCGCTCCTTAGCCCTTTAAGCACTGGTAGACTGAGCCTGGCCCCACAGTATGGTGTTCAGTGCTCCCATTGGTACCCTTTCCTGCAGACAACTAAGCCTGCAAGAAGGAAGTGACTTTCTCAAGGACTCACAGCTCAAAAGTGACATTTAAGGCCATGGGTCTCTCATCCTTAAACTGTTAGTCACCCAGTGATGTCCAATTCTTTGTGACCCCTTGGACCGTAGCCCGCCAGGCTCCTCTGTCCATGGGATTCTCCAGGCAAGAATACTGGAGTGGGTAGCCTATCACTTCTCCAGGGGATCTTCCTGACCCAGGGATAGAAACGGGGTCTCCTGCATTGCAGAAAGATTCTTTACCATCTGAGTTTAATCGCAATTCAGGAAAGCGAGCAGGAATGCCAAGCAGGGTAGGAAGCACATGGCCATGGCCAAAGAGCCTGATCTGGGACTGGCTGCTTCGGGCCCCTATCTGCCTAGACTGCCCAGTCTCAGCTATCTTCTGGGAGTGGCCACCTTTGCCTAGTGGGAAGGTTCTCCTTCTAGGAAAGAGTCAGAAAAGCTCTTTACCTTTGTTTGATCTGTTGTCTCTCGGTCTGCCCCCTGGCCTCCAAAGAAAGGACCACCCTGTGCACATGTGCACGTCCTGAGCACACTCTGGAGGAAATAATAGCTTGCCTATGGGCCAGTGGCTCTTAGTTCAGTCGCTCAGTCGTGTCTGACTCTTTGCGACCCCGTGGACTGCAGCACGCCAGGCTTCCCTGTCCATCACCAACTCCCGGAGCTTGCCCAAACTCATGTCCTTCAAGTCGGTGATGCCATCCAACCATCTCATCTCACCTGCTTTCCTCTAGGCCAGGGTAGGCAGTGACTCATGGTTTATTACTGGAATCCAGAAGGGCCTCCCCAGCCCCAGGGACCAGACTCTGGACATCAGCCTCTAGGAAGAACCCACCCTGCCCCACCTCCCACAAGCTGGAAACCTTTCAGGTACACTGGGAACTAACTCATTCTTGGTCTCCTCTGAGGAGAAGGGAGCAACCCAGCTGAAACTTCCTTCTCATTCCCCTGTCCCCCTCCCTCCTCCTTCCTCTGCCCTCCTTCTACTCTCCCGTCTTTCTTTCCCCCTGCTTCTCATGCCTTTCTTCCTCTCCCTTTCCTTTACCCCTTCCCACCCCTCTTCCTCATCCCCTGTCTCCCACTCTTTTCCTCTCCTCCTCCTCTCCTCCACTCTCTCCTCCCACCTCCAAATCTCCCCAGGGACCCAGGACTTGAAGCTCATGACTGATGCAGTCAGCACAGCCTCCCCCTAATGAATCCAGAATGCCCACAAACTGTAAAGCTCATACCAGAAGGAGGCCCTGGGTTTCTTCTCCGAGCCTCTCATTTTATGGACGGCCCAGAGAAGGGAAGCAATTTACGCAAGGTCACAAAGCCCAGTGCACTAAAGTAGCATGTGGCTCCACTCGTCCATGGGAATAAAAAGAGTCATCCTGGGACTTCCTTGCTGGCACAGTGGGTAAGAAATCTGCCTGCCAATGCAAGGGACACAGGTTCGATCTCTAATCTGGGAAGATTCCACGTGCCTCAGAGCAACTAAGCCCATGAGCCACAACTACTGAGCCAGAGTGCTGCAACTCCTGAAGCCCGTGCACCTAGAACCTGTGCTCAAGAGAAGCTGCCGCACTGAGAAGCCTGCACACCATAACTGGAGAGTAGCCCCCTCTCTCCGTAACTAGAGAAAGCCCAAGTGCAGCAATAAAGACCTAGCACAACCAAAAATATAAATAATTTAAAAAGAAAAAGAATCATGATGCCATTTATTGAGCACCTATGAAATATTAGTTCTATTGCATGATAGCAACCCTTTAGAATAGATATCACTATTTCCTTTTAATATTTTGCACCAGGGAACTGAGAAGAATTACTTGTCCAAGGTCACACAGCTAGGAAGTGGAAAAGCAGAGAGTCAAGTCAGGTCTGCTCAAGCTCTGACCATCCATGAGGTCTGCTAGGATCACCTGCTCCAGCTCTCTCCTGCTCTGGGCTCTTTGGTCACCGACACTCCCAGAGATTGTTGAGGCCAAGCAGGGGCCCCTGTGTTACGCCAGACCTCCCTCTGCCAGCCCAGTCCTGTGGCCGCATCACACACCTGGCCCCTCTCTGAGGTCCTGCCATCAGTTCAGCCCAAGGACTCTGTCCTGCCTGCCTGGGGGCCTGCAAATGAGGGCAGAGGAGCATCCCGGGAGAACGGGGTGGGGGCCTGGAGCACCTCCCCTTCCATCTGTCTGCCCCAGGAGCCCCTGAGATGTCACATGAATTCAGCGTTGGCAGAAGCCCAGGGCTGAGGTGGGAGTGTAGCCACAGCTGTGGGGATGAGGCGGGGAAGGAGAGAGGCAGGTGGCCAGGGACACCCCCAGCCGCTGGCTGCCCCTTGGAGGAGAAGGGGGCCTGTCAGGTGTGGGAGGACCAAGAGCTACCCCCCGATGAGTGGAGGTGCCAGCCCCAAAGAGGCCCTGACCCCAGCTGAGCCAGCTGAGGCAGAAAGAGGGGTTTAGGGGCGAGGTAGTGCAGGTTCTTGCTCTTCACATGGTGTTTCCTGCATTCATAGGCTCCCTGGGTGTGGGGAATTAAGAGATCCAGGCAGCAGGGAGCCCTGTTGCTGGACTGCTGATGGGTGTAGAGGAGGAGGAAGAACAGTGGTCCATTTGACAGATGAGGAAACTGAGGCCTAGATAAGGGAAGGGAATTTTGTGGGTTCCAACATGAGACTACAGGCATTCAGGGCTCTTGGTTCTTGGGGGGAAAGTTTCAGGGAGAGCCACCAGGGGATCCCTTCCTTGTCCCAAATGGGGTCACCAGACCCAAGAGGGCTCAGAGTCTAGAGGAGGCTATCAGGAGACTGGGGGCAGGAGTTCCCTGGTGCTGCAGTGGTTAAGAATCTGCCTTGCAATGCAGGGGATGCGGGTTCAACCCTCGATCAGGAAACTAAGATCCCACATGCCTCAGAGGAATTAAGCCCTGCAACTCCTGAGCCCATGTGCCACAACTAGAGAGTCTATGCCCCACAATGAAAGATTCCGCCTGACAAAACGGAGATCCCACGTGTCACAACTAAGACCGGATGCAGCCAAATAAATTAATTAAAAATTTTAAAAAGGAGACTGGGCGCAACTTTTCCCTAGGACAGGGTCTCAGGTTCAAACGCTCATGAGGTTCCCTGCAGCACTAGAGCTAACCCGGTGTCTCTGTTTGAATTAAAAAAGAGGACCCCTTCCCCTAACACACCCAGACTTTCTGCACCCCAGAGTTGGGTCCTCCTGCTAACCTGGCCCCTCGCCACCCCCCTCTCTTCCCTTCTAAACATCACCTCCCTCCCCTCCCCTCCCATTCTCTGAGCTCAGCTGTGCCCACATCCCTCTCGCCCCCAGAAGTCCAGACTCCCCTGCAGGGCTCACAGGGGCGGTTCCTCTCAGGAGCTGCCTCGCCCTCCCTCCATGTGCCCCTGTTCCAGCCGCCCTGAGCTGCGGGGAGCCTCGGCATCGGCTGCTTCTGGCCAGAACTCCATTCTTCCTTCTTGGCCTGGACTGCTCCTGGGCACTCACTGGGCTTAGAGGTCACTTCTTTTAGGAGGACTCCGAGGCCCTGGTGGCTGGATTAGCTGCCCCTCCTGCCCAAGGGGCTCCAGGACCTTCTGAAACCAGAGGTGGCTCCTAGCCTTGTCAGATGTGTGAGTCTCATCCTGTGAGCCTCTGGGCTACATCTGTAAAACGGACATTGTGCTCCTGCCCTGGTTCCCCACATCCCGGTTTGAGGGGTTCAGACAAGATCCTTGAAGCACACGTGCTTTGAAAATGGGACAACGTCTTGCAAACAGAAAACAGAGTTTGGGATTAATAAAACCTACTGGCCCAGCATCTTCCCTGGTGATCCAGTGGCTTAGACTCTGCACTCCCAATGCAGCGGACCTGAGTTTGGTCTCTGATCAGGGAACTAGATCCCACATGCTGTAACTAACAGTTTGCCTGCTTCGATGAAGATTAAATGTCATGAATACTGCAACTAAGACCTGGCACAGCCAAATAAATAAATTAAAAAACAAAACAAAACACTTCTCTCTGGCTCCTGCTGCCTCCTCGTCCAGGGTCTGGAGCTCCCCAGACTGCTGGAGACAGGGGTGTTTGGGCTATCTTGGAGTCATCAGCTCCTTCTCTTTGCTGGGTCCCCTACATCTTTTTGAGGGTGGGTTGACAGCCTCCTGGGAGACATAGGATAATGCTTTCTAGACCCTGAGAGGCCCCTTGGAGGTCTGTGCCCTACAGCAGGGAGGATTAGTTTCCCCACCGTGTAGATAACAACCTGTTTTAGGGCTTGTCTTGAAGACAAAGGCAGAAGTGGGTTTAAAATTCAGCCTGCACCCAATCCCTGACCTGTGTGCCCTGCAATGGCCACATCTGCCCAGAGGGGGCACCTTTTCCTAATTTTCGCACAAGACTTTGCTGGGCTGGCAGCTGGGATGGGGTGCAGGTCACATCAGGGGAGAGGCAGCCAGGCATCTGAAGCCCTCCAGGACTCCCTGGGCCTAGAGCCCTTTTCAAGGCGTGGGTATTCAGCAGGTCTCCAAGGGAGTGGGGGAAGGGTCTGCATGCCCAGTGTTCCACAAGGAGCCTGGGTCAGTGATGTGTGTGGAGGTGCCGCGGGTGGGCCCTGGGCTGTGATCCAGGATCCCCACGTGGTCCGAGCATCATCCACAGGGGTGGCTTCCTGAAGCCAGGCCCTCCTCTCCATCCTCCAACTCTCCTTTCTTGGAAAGAACGAAACAGATAATGAAGTTCTTTTTTCCATCTCATTTGCCATTTCCTGGTCTAAGTAAGGAGTGTCAGGAGAGTGACAAGCTAAAAGCTGCTGATTACTGTGGCTTTAAAGGCAGTGACCAGTGAAAGGAGCCAACATCAGGAATAATGTGGTCCAGCCAGTTTTGGGTGCCCAACCCTGCAATTAATCAGCTTTGGAGTGGGGAGGGGGGAGTGGCTGGAGAAGATGGGTGAGAGTCTGTGTGTTTATCCCCAAGAGGTGGGGAACCTGGCAATTAAAGGGACAGACACTGTCCCTCTCCCGGGTGGTGATGGGGCCTGAGGATGGAGGAGGCAGGGGCCAAGTTAGAGTCATCATGAAACCAGTTTGGGTATTTTGAATTCAAACCCATATTGCAAGTCTGTGGCTTGGGTCTCCCCCAGACTCCCCGCAGAAATCCCTGGGATTATCATTCTATCCGATTTAGCGGCCTGCCCTCTGAGGGTCTAAATGTTAGACAGCTGAGGCTGATGGACACACACACACACTCAGAGGCATTTAATCAGTCTGGCAGGAGGGTCTGTTTGCAGAAGTGATTTCATTTATTTTATTCCCACTAGCAAGCAGGCTTGACAGGGAATAAGCCTGTCCTCTGGGTGGGCTGGTAAACTCTGTGACTTGTTTGCAAGATTATTTTAAACGTATGGTGTCATAGGAATAAGGTGAGCTTGGGGCCTAGATCCAGCTCACATTTATCCTTCTGGACTCACCTGAGTTATTAACTTTGATGGTGTTGGTGCTGTCAGGCACGTGATCACCTGGATTCAGGTTTCTGGGATTCCTGTAGGTCGTCCTGCACTGGTGGAGCCCCTTTTGTTTCTTTTTTAAAGAAAAGTTATTTTTTAATTTATTTTTCCTGTTGGCCACGCTGGGTCTTTGTTGCTGCACTCGGGCTTTCTCTAGTGGTGGCGAGCCAGGGCTGCTGCCTGGTTGAGGTGCGCGGGCTCATCGCAGTGGCTTCTCTTGTTGGGGAGCACAGGCTCTAGAGCACAGGCTGCAGCCATTGTGGCTCATGGGCCTGAGTTACCCTGCGGCATGTGGAGTCTTCCCGGACCAGGGATCGCACCCATGTCCCCTGCACTGGTAGGTGGGTTCTTCACCCTGGACCGCCTGGGAAGTCTGCCCCTTTGTTTCTCAGGCTGTTTGGGGGGATTTAGGAGCTGCCAGTGATGGCTCATGAGGCGGCTTAAATCTGGACCTCAGGCTGGGCAGCAGGCCCTTGCCAGCAGTGGGATTGTGCCCAGGCTTCAAGGCGGCCAGGATGAGGAAATGTCCAGATCCCTTATCCCATAGGAACCTCTGGGGCCATGATGCAGTGGGTGGGGAGTCGGGATGGAGGCTTGATCTCTTGCTCTTTTAGCCCCCTGAGGATCACTAAATTAATCCACTAAAGAGGTTGGGTTGTTTTTATCTCACTCCCAACTACTACCCCCCACCCCCCAGCCCCTGGCCTCCGGTCTCCTTTGTACACCCTGGGGGCTGAGAGACCAGACAGAACTAAAACCCACAAAGGGGTCAGAGGGGAGGGCCTGGCAATTAACCTCACGTCCTGAGCAGGGTGGGGTCAGGGGTCATTGGAGAAGGGGGGCAGGGGCTGACCGCCAGCTGCCAGGCCCAGGAGGAGGCCTCCAGAGGCACCCACAGGTGGGATTCCAGCCAGACCAGAGCTGCAGAGATAGAGAGGACTGGAAGTTCTCTCTCCCAAACCAACCCTTGTACCCTCCCCCAGGCCCCCAGGCAAGCGTCTTTCTCACTTGGCTCCCGCTGCACACAGGGCCCATCCTGTCCCTGGCCAGACTTCTTCCAGGGCTGGGACCCTGCCCCCCACCCCATCCAGGAGCGGCAGCTGATTCTCCTCCCCCGTCCCTCCCCCCTCTCTACTTTCAGAGGAGAATAACCTGTGATAATTTTTTTCTTCTTCTTTCTGGCAACTAATGGACTCCTTAAATAGCAAAAATTGCGGCCTGTAATTAAGATCTTGCTTTTTAAATGATTAATCATTGTAACCCCTTTGAGCAGCATCCTACTTTCCTCTCTTCTCACATTGAAATGCAGATCGTTGGCGGAGGGAGGGAGGTGCTCCCAAGCCACCGAGGAGCAATTAAACCTTCCCAGCTGTCACTCGTCCCGTCTGCCTCCCGGCCTGTCCAGACGCCACCACGGAGAGAGGGCAGGGCATTGCTCAGAGCACCCGAGCCCGCCAGTGGCTTGACTGGGGCCTCCCGGAGAGCGTGCCTTCAAGCCTGACCCTGGGGTGGCAGCCCAGCTGCTGGGGTGGCTCTTGGAAATGCCCAGGAAGGCAGATAACGCTTGCTGAGCACTTCCAAATGTGCCCAGCTCTTTAGTAACGAGATCTAATTCAGTGTTCGAGCTCGCCACCTGAGAGAGAGGGGAAGGTGGCCCATTTCTACAAAGTGCCAACATGTATCGGCCCAAAAAGGGTTTTCCAAGCCTTTTGTCCCTTTGACACCCACATGGACTGACCACATGATTTGAGGATGGTATATCATTAGAGCTAGGAGGAGACTTGGAACTCTGGTGTCCATAGCTGTCAACTTAAAAACAAACAAACAAACAAAAAAACTGGAAGGGCTCTCCTGGTGGTCCAGTGGTTAAGAGTCTGCCTGCCAATGCAGGGGACGCGGGTTCGATCCTTGCTCTGGGAAGATCCCACACGCCTCGGGGCAACAAACCTCCGTGTGCCACAACTACTGAGCCAGCGCTCCAGAGCCCAAGAGCCACGACCACTGCGCCCAGCGACTACTGAAGTCGCCCCGCCTAGAGGCTGTGCTCCGCAAAAAGAGAAGCCACCGCAGTGAGAACCCTGTACACGGCAACTAGAGAGCAGCCCCTGCTCGCTGCAACTTACGAAAGCCACACAGCAATGGAGACCCAGCACAGCCGAAATGAATAAATAAATAATCTTAAATTTAAAAAACCACAGGGAATTCCCTGATAATCCAGTCGTCTGGGCTCCGTGCTTCCACTGCCAAAGGCATGGGTTTGATCCCTGGTCCAGGAACTAAGATCCCACAGGCCACATAGCAAGGCCAAAAAAAGTAAAGTAAAAACAACAAAAAGTACCATACCTGGACTTCCCTGGTGGTGGTGCAGTGGATAGACGTCCACCTGCCGTTGCAGAAGTTCGATCTATCCCTGCTCCGGGAAGATTCCACATGCCATGGAGCAACTCAGCCGTGTGCCACAGCTACTGAGCCTGCTTGGTGCAAAGAAGACCCAGCCCAGCCGTACATAAATAAATAAATAAAATTTAAAGATAGCATACCTGTCGTCTTACTCAAGAGGATGCTGGGGGCCAGAGGTTAAGGGCCGTGGCCAAGATCGCGCATCACACATATAAGCACTTAGGAGGCTGCCAGGCCTACAGTGGGTACTCGTGGATCTGTTGACTGAGTAAACATGGGCAGATGTCCTTCTTCCTTTAGGGCTCTGCTGCTGCCTTTTTCAGAAGCGATTTGTGTGTGTGTGTGTGTGTGTGTGTGTGTGTGTGGTGGCTGGGGGAAGAGGGTGCCCTCCTTTATAACACTTACAGAGGAAGAGGCAGGGGAGCAAAAGAGAGTAGACTTGCATGTGAGCTGGGCCGCCAGGTAAGGTCGTGCACTCTCCCTGCACGAGAGCACTGGCTGAGGCTGAGGGGCCTGTGCTCTGCTGGCCAAGCCACAAAGGGTACGTGTGACCATCCTTGCTAAAATCGCATCAGCCACAGACCGTGAGTAGGGGGTGACACCGCCCCCATGAAGAAGACGGTAGAGCAAAATGGCACATGCACAGAAGCTGCGGCCCAGCGGTCCCTCTCCTGGGACTTGGTCCTACAGATACACTCACACTTGTGAGAACTGACTTACGAGCAAGGTTATTTGTTGCAGTGACATTTGCAAAAGCAAAAGGTTGAAAGCAAGGCAAAGGAGTCTCGAGAGAGGATTGATTAATGTCATACTAGGAAGCGGTGTCAAATAAGGGAAGAAAATACGAGGGCAAGTTTGGATGGGCTGGTTTATGTATAAAGAAAATTCTGGGGAAGGATACATAAAAAATGAAAAACAGCTATTACCTTTCATTAAAAAAAATTATTTATTTGGCTGCACCGGGTCTCAGTTTCGCACACAGGGTCTTCATTCGATCTTCACTACAGCATATGGAATCCAGTTCCCTGACCAGGGATGGAACCCGGGCCCCCTGCACTGGGGGCACAGTCTTAGCCACTGGAGCACCAGGGAAGCCCCACGTTACTACTTTAATGGGAGACTTGAGAACAGGGCAAATGAGAGACAGGAAATGAAGGAGACTTCTCACAACATTTTCAGTTTTGTACTAGGTTAAAGTATGGGGCTTTCCCGGTGGCTCAGCTGGAAAAGAATCCACCTGCAATGCAGGAGACGTGAGAGATGCGGGTTCTATCCCTGGGAGATCCCCTGGAGAAGGAAATGGCAAGTCGCGTGAAAACACCTCGTCTAGGGTGCACAAGAGGCACTCAGTAGGCAGGAGGGTTGTTCTTAGGGCCTTTTTTTTGCTCTGCACTCCTGTAAGAGTTTTCACTCAGTTTTCACTCAGGACTTGATACATGGTGGCCAAAGGGTCCGTTGTCTAGTCCCGCTGGGCAAGTTTCAGGACAGGTGTCCCAAGGAGAATAGGGGTCCTCAAGAAATGCCTTTGCTGTTCAAGACCTCCAGGGATGAGGTCTTCTGGGGTGAGGGCACCTCAGGGGCCAGCACCATCTGGGGGAAGAGGCAGACCAGCTCACTGTGCCCAGAGTCAACACTCTGCCCTGGGTCCTCATACCCGACCAGGGCTGTGTCCCCTCCCCTCAAGGGAGTTCTGAGTAGCACAGCCCCTTCTACCACTCTGTAAATCCAACACCAGAAATCTGAGCCCTGGGCTACCTACTGCATCAGGTAGGATTGTGTCTGCTGCAAGTAACTGACAATCTGATGGACAGGACCAGGACTTACGCAAATGCAGGCTTAGTCATCTCACACAGTAAGAGGGTGGTGGTCCTCGGGTGAGCCCAGAGGCTCAGTGACATCAGGGGTTCATCTCTGCTCACCTTGGCACTTGAACCTCGTGTGTATGCATGCGTGTGTGCTCAGTCATGCCTGACACTCAGCGATCCCATGGACTACAGCCTGCCAGGTTTCTCTGTCCATGGGATTTTCCAGTCAAGAAAATCTGTAAAGGATTGCCATTTCCTCCTCCAGGGGATCTTCCTGACCCAGGGATCGAACTGGAGTCTCCTATATCTCTTGCATTAGCAGGCGAATTCTTTACCACTGCAGACTCCTGGGTAGCTCTTAGGCGCTTCTAATGCTATCCCTTCAACAATGCTTCACACTAACCCATCAGGAGAAAGGATCAGTGAACACTAATCCCATCCTTAGCTGCCAGAGGCACTGAGCCACCTTGACAAGGCCCAGGAAGGGAGACTGGCTGATACAAGGGGACGGTGTGGTTCCCAAATTGCATGCCCCTTGCCATCCTCGAGGTCTGGCCTGGGGGAGAAAGCAAGGGAGATAAGTCATTCCTTTCTCTTCCCACCCCCACCCAGCCCGCATTCCCGCACACCTCCCAGAGCGGGGTCACGCCAGCCCAGCCCGTTCCCATCCTCCCTGGGTTTGATGAATGCCAGGGCTGCTTATAGAGTCACAATCGCCAAATTAGGTTGCCAGAGCACCCCTGGCCTGGAAGCACCTCCCCAGCTGAAAGGAGGCACGTCTGGACCGAGCAGACATCTTTATTCAGCTGTAATTGACGTTTCACAGACGTCTGTAACTCCGTCTGGAGGGACACAAAGCGCCCCCACGCTCAGCCCTGCCAGCCTCTTTATGTCGCCCCCTTTCATCTGGCAGTCAAAAGTGTATGAGCCGCCCAGGCTGTTCTACCCGGTCCGGGGGCCCCCGGGACAAAGGCAGGCGCTGCACACAGAGGCCGCCTGGTGGGCCTTTACCTCCAGGAGCGCGTTATGCTAATCCAGCGCCAGCCCAGACCCCTCCGGCATATGGATGGGCGGCTGCCAGCCTGGCTGGGACATGGTCACTGGGGACCTGGCTGCTGGGGACCCAGAGAGTCCCTGCTCACCCAGAGGAAGGGTGGCCCTAGTGTGTCAGGTTCTAAGAGAGTGGGTCCCCTTGGGCCCAGATTGAGGAGGCTGAGACAAAGGGGGAAGGGATGCTGGTGCTCAGCAAGAGTTCTTAGTCTGGGATCCCTGCCCATCCCAGGGGGAGCCGCATGTGAACCTCTCACAGGGTAGGCAAAGCTACACACAGGTCCTTTTCTCTAGGGATAGGGTCCCTAGCTTTCATCATTTGCTCCAAAAGGTGACTGTTACTGTGGGGCTCATCCAATCACCCATTTTACAGATGGGAAAGCAGAGGCCCAGAGCTGGCATGCCTTACCCAATGTCACCCAGTAAGTTGGTGGCAGCACATGGGCCCCTACTTCTGCCCAGAGGACCTCTCTGCTGTCAGAGGCCACACGCCCCTGAAATTACAGAGGCAGGCAGGCAACTGAGGAGGTGTCCAGGTGCAAGGAGAAGGGGCGGGCAGGACAGGGAGCACTGCTGCTCAGTCACAGCCCTGTGTTGCTAGGTCCTCAAGAGGAAACTTTATTTAAAACAGATATATGAAGTTTGCCAGTTCAAAAATGTAGATTCGGGGGCTTCCCTGGTGGCTCAAGGGTAAAGTCCATCTGCAAATGCAGGGGACATGGGTTCGATCCCTGATCTGGGAAGATCCCCCATGCTGCGTGGCAACTAAGCCCACACACCACATCTATTGAGCCAGTGCTCTAGAACCCGGGAGCCTCAACTCCTGAGCCCACTACTGAGCCCATGTGCTGCAACTACTGAAGCCCGAGGACCCTAGGGCCTGTGTTGTGCAACAAAAGAGGCCACCACAATGAGAAGCCCATGCACCACAACCGGAGAGCAGCCCCTGCTTGCCTCAACTAGAGAAAACGCCCACACAGCAACAAAGACTCAGCACGGCCAAAAATACATAAATAAATAAAGGAAATTATTTCAAAAAGTAGATTCAGGACTGACATATATACACTATACATCCTATGTATGAAACAGATAACTAAGCAGAAAACCCACTGTATAGCACAGGAAACTCTACTCAGTGCTCCATGGTGACCTAAATGGGAAGGAAATCTAAAAAAGAGAGAGGAAAAAAAAACAAATATATATATGTGTGTGTGTGTGTGTGTGGCTGATTCACTTTGCTGTATAGTGGAAACTAATACATTATAAAGCAACTATACATCAATAAAAATTTTTTTTAATGTAGATTCATATTTTTGACAAATTTTCAAGCCACTGAGGGGCAAGGGGCAGTGGCATACATGGCCCTCAGGCTGCTGAGTTTGAGAGCTTTGCTTTTAACCTCACGGAGATCCCCGTCCTTAGTTCCCAAGACTGCAGGCGAGGCAGGCTTGAATGTGGCCACCAGCTCAGACTCTCCCTATGCCACGGTCCCTGCTGGCTCAGAAGCCAGAAGCAGCTATGATGTGGGCTGGTGTCCAGATCCCCGCTCTGCTGTCCTCGGCGTCCCAGTGCCTGTCTGCAGCCCTCTGAGTGGGTGGCTTCTGCTTTCGGTTGTCAGCCCCAGCTGAGACGTCTCATCTCCAGTGACTGCAGTTCCTTGCCTTCCCTGAGCCCCGCTGTTTCCCCCACTGGAGGCAGAAGTGACAGGTTAATGGCAGTCTGCGCTGGTCTCTGCAGGGCTCCCTGACCTTCCCTCTGGGCTTGGCATGATCCCACAACACAGATCAACCCCCAGAGGGGGCAAGAGGGAGGAGACTGCGAGGGACAGAGACAGAGAGAGAGAGATGCAGAGAGAGACAGACCACCAAGACAGAGAAAAGCAGGAAGGCGAGGAAAAGAGAGGAAGAGAGAAGAGAAAGAAAGAGAAGGGGAATCAGACAGATACACAGAGAGAAACAGCAAGGAAGTCAGAGATGGGGAGAGACAAGGGATGGTAGAGGAGACAGAAGGAGAGATGGGGAGAGATAAACACAGGGGCCAAGACTGACAGGTGGAGAGAGAGCCAGAGAGAGACCGCAGAGAAGAGGAGGTGACTAGGGCAGCAGCGGGCAGAAGGTTGGGGACACACTCCCAAGTGGCCCCAGGCCCCCTTCCCCAGACTTCCTCTGGCAGGGCCGTCTCTGCAGTTTCCAGAGGCTCTGAAGTGTGACAATTGGAGCCCTCTGAGAGGCTCCCTCTGGGCTCTAAGACCTGGGGGTCGTGTACGCCTGCATTTGAAGCGCAGGTGAAGCCTCACTGCCTCTGCTCTGGGCTGTGAATGACTCCAGGACTGATCTATTTCAAGAGATCGGAGAGGCAGAAGGGCAGCTCTCGATGGGCTCCACAGAGCCCCATCCTTCACCTGCTACAGGAGTTGACATTTATTTGGGAAGGATGAGACCAACATGTTGAAATTCTTTTTTAAAAAATAATCCTTTTAAAAATTGTTCTTCAGCTTTGAGATGACAAAGAAAAAAAAAAAACCTACTGTGACAATATAGGAAAGGGTCAAGTGAAGAATCAATTCTCCTCCCCTGCAACGCACCCAGGCACATTCTAGGGGATAGGATTTAAATCCAGAGCCCTCTAAGCCAAATTCACAAGGGGTTCCCTAAGCCTTCCCTTCCCTTGGCCATGGGACTGGGGCTACTGGTTGGCATTCATGCCAGCTCTGCCTGCAGGACCCCTTGGTGGCATCTCTTAGGAACATACAGAAAAGCCAGGTTCTTGATGAAGCAGCTTCTCACCAGTACCCACATACGTAAGTGCACACGAGTGCACACACACAACCCATCTTCCAGGTGTGTCCAAAGAGTTAGCTCGGTGACCTTCCATTATAATCATTGGTAACAGTCAACCAGAGAAGCTAAAACATGTATCTAGCACTGTGCCTGAGTGCTAAGTCATTTCAGTTGTATCCGACTCTTTGAGACCCTATGGACTGTAGCCCACCAGGCTCCTCTGTCCATACGATTCTCCAGGCAAGAATACTGGAGTGGTTTGCCATGCCTTCCTCCAGGGGATCTTCCTGACCCAGGGATTGAACCCGCGTCTCTTATGTCTCCTGCATTGGCAGGCGGGTTCTTTATCACCAGCACCACCAGAGAAGCCCATCCGACACTAATGTGCTGCCTGTAACTATGATCTCTGGGACACTTGACCTGTGTGCCTTGGTGCTCAGTGACTCAAGTGGGGAAATTTCAGGCACAAGAGAAAGATAAACAGTGCTGGGCCAGTGCGGGAAGAGGTTTGAGGGGATAATGGGCAGATGGGCCAGACTCATCCCTTCTGTGTCTTTATGACTGATACCTTCTTCCAGCAAACATTTACAGTGATGTTTATCTCATGTGCATTTAATTATGTGCATAGATATTCAAAATGTTTTTAATTAAAAATACTGTACAGGGACTTCCCTGGTAGTTCAGTGGTTAACAATTCATCTCCCAATGCAGGAGACATGGGTTCAATCCCTGGTTCAGTTCAGTTCCGTTCAGTTCAGTCTCTCAGTCGTGTCCGACTCTTTGCGACCCCATGAATTGAAGCATGCCAGGCCTCCCTGTCCATCACCAACTCCCGAGTTCACCCAGACTCACGTCCATTGAGTCAGTGATGCCATCCAGCCATCTCATCCTCTGTCGTCCCCTTCTCCTCCTGCCCCCAGTCCCTCCCAGCATCGGAGTCTTTTCCAATGAGTCAACTCTTCGCATGAGGTGGCCAAAGTACTGGAGTTTCAGCTTTAGCATCATTCCTTCCAAAGAAATCCCAGGGCTGATCTCCCTCACAATGGACTGGTTGGATCTCCTTGCAGTCCAAGGGACTCTCAAGAGTCTTCTCCAACACCACAGTTCAAAAGCATCAATTCTTCGGCGCTCAGCCTTCTTCACAGTCCAACTCTCACATCCATACATGACCACAGGAGAAACCACAGCCTTGACTAGACGGACGTTTGTTGGCAAAGTAATGTCTCTGCTTTTGAATATGCTATCTAGGTTGGTCATAACTTTCCTTCAATCCCTGGTAGGGGAAGTTAAATCCCACACGCCAGGGGGCAACCAAGCCCACATGTCACAACTACCGAGCCCTTGAGCTCCGGAGCCTTCTCACTGTAACGAAGATCCCGTGTGTCACAACTAAGACCTGACACAACCAAATAAATACATAAAAGCAAATATTAAAAAAATACTGTACAAATACATTTGAATACGGACTCTTTCTTGTATCCTACATACTAATACATCCATTTATACAGGTATGTTACTGTTCAAATTTATATATACAAAACCATGTATACTGACTTGCCAGGCAAATTTTAAAGGCTCATTAGGAGTAATTTTGGCTATATTGGACATTGACCTTAAGTACTGACTCTGATCCCACAAAATATGAGTCCACTGTGCCTGTTCCCTCTTCTCTGCCAAGCCCTCCATCATGCCAGAGGGAGACAGAAGCAAAAGTCTCACCTTGCGGGATATTGTGTCCTATTGGGGGTAGCCGGGTGGGCACATGATGAGAATCTACTGTGATGGGTGTTAGATGGGAGGTGTGCCCATGGGCAAATGGCACCCAGGGAGGCTTTGTAGAGCAGATAACACTGGAGGAAAGTCTCACAGGTGGGGGTAGGAGAGGTCATGGGTGGTAAGTTTCAGCCTTGCTACAGATGTCTGGGAGAGAACCTAGGTTCAAATCCTGACCCTGCCACAGACTGGCTGTGGGACTCTGGGCCAGTTCTCTCATCTCAGTGGATCTAATGTCCTCAGCAGATGCTGTTGGTCACCCACCAGCAGCCATTGCTTTGTCCTTGGCATGGCTCTAATTTTGTCCCTGGCTCAGGGAAGGGGAACCCAGCCCCCGCCCCAGCCTCAGAGGGGAGGGTTCTGGAATGTTTAAGTCCTAGTTCTGATGTCAGTGATTGGTTTAGGCATTGAAATGAGTTGCAGCGTTGGTACAACTCCCTAACAAACCATCTCAATTAAAGCAATTATCCTTCAATGAAAAAATTTTTTAAAAGCAATTATCTTCCAATTAAAAAAAAAAACAAACACCTCAGCACATCAAACAACAGTCATTTCTTTGGCTCAACACATCTGTGATTGGGGCAGGAATCAGTGGGACGGCTTCTGTAGGTCCCACGTGGTATCAGCTGGGCAGTTTGAATGGAACTAGAGGATCAATCGCCTGGCTGCAAGTTGGGGCTGGCTGTGGGCTGGTCACTCAGCCTAGCCTGTGGGCCAAGGGCCTCCATTCCTCGTTGCTTGAACTTCTGCAGACATGGCTGCTGGTTTCCTAGAACAAATGTCCCAAGAGACAGGAATAAGAAGCTGCTGTTTCTTAAGGTCTCTGGGCCTGGAAGCTGGCACAGTGTCATTTTGTTCTGTTCTATTTGTCAAGCATCACTGGTTGAATGGACATGAACTTGGGCAAACTCCAGGAGAAGGTGAGGGACAGGGAAGCCTGCCATGCTGCAG
Organism: Bos mutus; assembly: GCF_027580195.1. NCBI lineage: Eukaryota > Metazoa > Chordata > Mammalia > Artiodactyla > Bovidae > Bos > Bos mutus. The sequence continues at coordinate 19,659,606 of NC_091637.1, forward strand.
TCCATAGTGTGGCAAAGAGTCGGACACAACTTGGCGACTGAACAACAACAAAAATTGGTCAAGCAGTCACCAAGGTCAAATTCAAGGGGAGCGCGCTGACTGCACTTTTTGATGAGAAGAGTCTGGAAGAACTAGGGTTGGGGAGCATGCTTTAAATGGGGAGAAGTCTATTGAGAAGGATTTCTCTTTTTTTTTTGGCTGTGCCGCACGGTTCTCCCCCAGGAAGTGGAAGCTCAGAGTCTTAACCACTGGACCACTGGCGAAGTCCACAGGGGATATTTCTAAAAAAGTTTCCTTTGCTCCCCCAAAAGACATGGGCTTGACTGAATCACAATTGAGAGGCTGAGACTTCCCCAGTGGTCCAGTGGTTAAGAATCTGCCTGCCAATGCACGGGACACGGGCTCGATCCCTGGTCTGGGAAGATCCCATGTGCCACAGAGCAGCTAGGCCCACCACTAAGAGAAGTCACTGCTATGAGAAACCTGCCCATAGAAATCTGTCTACTTTCTCAACTAGAAAGGAGACCCCACTCGCTGCAACTAGAGAAAGCCCACACACAACAGTGAAGACCCAGCACAGCCACACACACACGGACCCAATGAAAGAAATGGAGAGGCCAACATAAGAAATGAGACTATCCCAACAAGAATAGGATGATCATACGCTTGATCCTTTATGATTATATTCTTAGTTTCATAAAATTTAGGGAAAGAAGACCATTATAGTAATATTTCCTGCAGTTGTTATATTTGGGATCATAACAAAGCATGCCTAAATTACATATAAGTATGTGAATTACACTTAAAATCCTATAGAATTTCAATAGTTGACGGGAAAACTCAATACTGTCAAGATGTCGATCCTTCCTAAGTTAAAGTATATATACAATGCAATACCATTGAGAGTGGAATTTAGAAACAGATTCTAAAGTTCATCTGGGGGACTTCTTGACGGTCCAGTGGCTAAGACTCCACACTCCCAATGCAGGGGGCCCTGAGTTGGATCCCTGGTTGGGCAACTGGATCCTATATGCCACAACTAAGAGTCTGCATGCTACGACTAACACCCAGAGCAGTCGAATAAATAAGTAAAAATAAATATTTAAAAAATTCATCTGGAAAAGCAAATGTGAAAAATTAACCAAGAAAATTGTGAGAGAGAAGAAATGTTCTCATAGGACACAAAAACACATGTAAAGGGACGTGTTGTAACACAAGTTTTAATAATAAGAAACTGGAAAACCTTGAATGTCCAACCACAGGGGAATAGTTAAACACGTTAGACAGTAGGTCTCAAACTTGGGCATGCATCAGGATCACCTGGAGATTGTCAGGCCTGCTCTCAGAGTCTCTGTAGACTGAGGGAAGGACGGCTCAAGAATTTTGCATTTTACAGCCATGAAAACGATAGTGAGGTGGCCAAACCTACAGTCTGTTATACAGAGTGAAGTAAGTCCGAAAGAGAAAAACAAATATTGTATATTAATGCATATATATATGGAACCTAGAAAAGTAGTACTGATGAAACGATTTACAGAGAAGTAATGGAGACACAGGGGGACTCCCAGGTGGCGATAGTGGTAAAGAACTCACGTGCCAAGGCAGGAGATGTAAGAGATGAGGGTTCAGTCTCTGGCTTGGGAAGATCCCCTGGCAGAGGGCATGGCAACCCAGTGCAGTATTCTTGGCTGGAGAATCCCATGGACACAGGAAGCTTATGGGCTGCAGTCCATGGGGTCCCAAAGAGTCGGACACGGCTGAAGTGACTCAGCATGCGAGCAGTGCAGACACAGGTATAGAGAACGGGCTGGTGGACACAATGTGGGAAGGAGCTGCTGTTGTTCAGTTGCTAGGTCGTGTCCGACTTTTCGAGACCCCATGGGCTGTAGTGCACCAGACTCCTCTGTCCAGGGATTTTCCCCAGCAAGGGTATTAGAGTGGGTTGCCATTTCCTCCTCCTGGGGATCTTCTTGATCCAGGGATCAAACCTGCATCTCCTGAGTTGGCAGGTGGATTCTTTACCACTGAGTCATCTGAGAAGCCAGTACCCGGAGTATAATACCCAAACTGCCCTTTGAGTTGTCTCCCACCTTCCCCTCCGGCCACAGGCCTGGCCATTCCTGAGCCAGATGTCTTGTCACCTCCCAGAAGGCAGTTTCTCCACCTCCAAACCCTTTGCTTGAATAAATCCTATTTGTCCTTCAGGACTCCGATTAGACATCATGGCCTCTGGAAAGTCGGGCTAAATACTCTCCTGTTTGTTTCACCAAATCCATGGGTTTCATGCGGGTGTTATCAGGAGGGATGGGAGTGAGGCTGGGATGTTGTTCTGTGGTCTCCTCTCCTCCCTTCCTCAAGGGTCACTTGGAGCTGGCTATGGCGCTTGACAGGCATCACCGATCTGCTCGAGGCAGCCCTCTCCACGTAATCCCCCCCACCTAGGATCCTCCCTTCCTTTGCCTCCTCAAGTGACCTAAGAGTGGTAACAGCCTGTGCTCCGTGCTAAGTCGATTCAGAAGTCACTTCAGTAGTGTTTGACTCTTTGCGACGCTATGGACGGTAGCTTGCCAGACTCCTCTGTCCATGGGATTCTCCAGGCAAGAATACTGAAGTGGGCTGCCAAGCCCTCTTACAGAGGATCTTCCTGACCCACGGATCAAACCCAGGTTTTCTGCACCTCCTGCACCAGCAGGTGGGTCTCTTACCACTAGCGCCAGCTGGTATATAGGCACTAAGAGTGGTAACAGCCGAGCTGGGACTCAAAGCTGGGTGGGCCTCTGGGGCCGTCGTTTGAATGCCAGCTTTGCTAAACGTGTAGCTGTGTGACAGAGGCGAGTTACTCAGCCTCTCTGTGCTTCAGTTTCTTCATGAGGCAAAATGGAATCAATAACCGTACTCCCTTCATAGAATTATTGTGAAGAATAAATGAAGTAATGTATGTAAAGTGCTTAAAACTGTGCCTGACACAGAATAAGTGCTCTGCATTGCTGTTATTCGCCTTTAGTCCTCTCCTGGCCTGACCCGTTGCCGTATCTGTGCCCTTGACAGGGCTGTGGAATCTCCCCCGCCCCTCCCCGCACCCTTGTCTTCCAGCACCTGGCCTAGTAGAGTCAAACGACAACTGCCCATCAAATTGGATTTGCGCTAAGAAGGATTTCTGGCCATCATCTCATTCAGGGATAAACATGGATTCCGGCCTTTTCTCCCAGTTGGGGAGTGAGGGGTGCTCAGCTGTGACTGCAGACCCTCCCTCAAACCTCTCTTCCTGCCCCAACCTCCAGTGCCACCCTGCACCCCAGCTTCCTGCCAGCTTCCAGCAGGGCAGATCCTAATAGCCCTGAGTGGCACAGTGAGGAGGCACCTGGTGGTTGGGGTTGGGGGTAGGTGTGGGTAGCAGCCCTGTGAGTATCTGTTGCAGGGAGGGACGGCAACAAGCCAGGAGGGTCCACCAGGGAGCGGCCAGAGTGCACAGGGCCCCCTAATCTGAGAAAAGGAGGTGTTGGGTTGCCACATCCAAGGGAGACAAGAAAGGGCCTCACATGTTAAAGGGGGACCTGAGGAAGGCAGGGGAGCCCAGAGGGCAGGGGAATGCCCTGGACAGGGAAGTCACCTGTATCTGGTCTGTTGACAACCATTCTTCCTAACGTCCACCATGGCTCCCAAGCACCGTGTCCAATGCCTGACCATCTTTGTGGCCATAGCTCTGTGCTGACTGTAGAGGGTGACTCCAGCTCACGCCAGTATGCCTATGCTGAGGACTCCCTGACCCTGACCTTCCTGGGTCATCTTAGGTCTCTGCACCCTCCATGCCTTGTACAAAGCCAGGCGTTTCTGTCATTTCTTGTTTGCTGCTTAAAGGAAGCAATGAACTCCTATGGGTGGGTGGCTGGGGGTGGGGGCAAAGGGACAGAGGGATCAGATAGACCTGGGTTCAAAGTTTTGTTCCTCAGGACTTCCCTGGTGGTCCAGTGGTTAAGAATCCGCCTGCCAATGCAGGGGACAAGGGTTTGATTCCTGGCCCGGGAAGATCCCACATGCCTCAGAGCAACAAAGCCCGAGCACCACAGCTACTGAGCCCGCACACCTAGAGCATGAGCTCTGCAACGAGAGAAGCCACCACAATGAGAAACCCTCGCACCTCAACTAGAGAAAGCCTGAGCGCAGCACGGAAGAACCAGTACGGCCATAAATAAACAAATATTTCTGCTCCTTACCCACTGGCTGTGTGGCCTTGGGCAAGTCACTTAGCCTCTCTGAGACTCAGTTTCTTTGTGAAATGGGAAGCCCAGTGCCAACCTCCCTGGATTGCTCTCAGGCTCAACGGGTTGCTGTGTACAAAGCAGTGGCGCAGTAGCTGGCCCTGCATAAAGGCTAAGTCAACTGATTAGAAGTTATTCCAAGTCTGCACATTCCTCAGTCTCACCCTTTCAGGATCCCATCTCTCTAGCATCTCCCAGGTCCCCTTTCGCAGTGGCCTTCAATCTTTCTGGCATCAAGGATCAGTTTCATGGTGGACAATTTACCCATGGACCAGGGGTCTCCACCTGGTCCGCATGATTTCAGGATGATTCAAGTGCGTATCACTTACTGTGCACTTTGTATTATTATTACATCAGCTCCACCTCAGATCATCAGGCATGAGGTCCCAGAGGTTGGAGATCGCGGCCATCCAGTTCACAAACTGCTCCAGCCTCAGCCTGGTCCTCAAAGGACCAGGCATAAAGACAGCAAGCTGCCTACCTTCACCTTGAAGGAACCCGGAGGCCACCTCTTCTGTCCCCTGTGGGGTCCTCCCCTCCTTCCCCATCCTTCATCTTGACAGGCCCCAAAGGATATCCCAGAGCATAACCCAAGCTGGAAGTTTCTGGAATTCATGGGACAAAGCCCCACACTAGCTAGGGGAGAGTTCCCAAGGCCTGGGTGCCTACACCCCCGGCCCGCCTGCTCCCTCGAACGAGGTCCAGCACCTCCTATTTTCCCAGCCAGGAGGCCTGCCGGTTCCCACATTACCACATGAATGGGCCACAAGCCCCCCTGTCCACTCGAGCAAACAATTTGGCTAGCAAATTGACATAATTACGAGAGACAGAGAGGGAAGAAAGCCGTCCCCACCCGCACGGCCCCCCCGCAGGCGGCTCCTGCCGAGCTCCTCCTGGGCTTTGTGGGCTGGGGCGCTCAGGGCTGATTAGAAACCTCGTGGCCTTTTCAAGAGCCCTAAGTGATTGGCCCCCTTAATCTGATTACAATTTGCGGAGCCCCTCCAGCCACCTCTGAAGGGCTGTTCTCAAGCACCCTGCTCGATGGTGCGCGCACACACGAGGACACACACACACGCGCGCGCACACACACACACACTTAGCACCCACTCAGGCCTGCTGGTGGGGGCGCTGCCTCTTCTCTCTCTCCAGGCTCACCTCTTCAGTCAGGGACCTCTGAGTACCTCTGGGTCGGCCTGGTCTCTGCCTTCAGGGACTGTTCCCCTTACGAGAGCCCCTAAATCTCAGACACAGAAGGGGGCTGGCGCTGCCCCTAACACACTGGGTCACCTATCTTTTTTTTTTTTTTAATTTCTTGATACGATTTTAAAGGTTACTCTCCATTTACAGTTATTACAAAACACTGACTCTATTCCCTGTGTATGCAATACTTGTGCCTGTCTTATATCCAATAGTTTGCACCTCCTCTCCCCACCACCCCACCGGTAACCACTAGTTTGTTCTCTATGTCCTGGGTTGCCTATCTTTCGAGTGGCCCATTCAGGCACCCTCCCCAGGCCAGGGGCACAGGTGTACATGCACACCCCATGGGCATGCCTCCCCTCACCCATTCCTCCTCAGAGCGGCCACCCCGAGCATCCTGGACCAGCCTGCCCCCGCCCCGCCCCCCACTACTACCAAGGGCAGCCCTCTCTCCAGAGCAGCTGTATTTCCAGGGCTTCTCGGCCTGCAGCTCCCAGGGGATTAGGCCCAGCAGGCAGCCTGGACACGGCTCATGCACAGGCTGCTCTAGCCGCCCCCCCCTGGGAACTCAGCTCGAAGGGCTACCCTCAATGGCCTCAGCCCTCCACTTTGTAGCTGTTAATCCCCGGGCTCAGCCACAATGGCCCCTTTTCCCAGAGTTGCTCCTGCTTCTCACAGGCCCCGGCCTGGCCTCCCACCCCAGTCGGAGCCCTCCTGGGTCACAGCTCCGGATAAGGGTGAGGTGGGGGACAAAGCTGGGCCAAGGCAGAAGGGGACAGAAGAGGGGGCTTGGCCTTGTTAACGAACCACCCCACTCCAAGAGATGCAAAGTGGGCAAGTATGCAGGAGCAGGGAACATGCCTAGAGGCCTCCAGAGTGACCCCAGGTTGCTGCACACCCATCTTTCAGGCCATTCATCCTGGAGGCCTGAAGAAGAGGTTCTCAGGGCTTTTCTGGTGGCTCAGAGGGTAAAGAATCTGTCTGCAATGTAGAAGACCCGGATTTGATCCCTGGGTTTGGAAGATCACCTAGAGGAGGAAATGGCAACCCACTCCAGTATTCTTACCTGGAGAATCCCATGGACAGAGGAGCCTGGTGGGCTACAGTCCACAGGGTCGCAAACAGTTGGCCATGACTGAGTGACTCACACACACACGTAGGAACCCCACTCTTGTCTCACAGTGTCCTGAAGACCCTCATCTCCTGGCTGGACCAGGAGCCAGAGAGCAAGAAATGTGAGGTCCAGGCTCAAACATTGACATCAGAGGGACCTGGGCTCCAGTCTCACCCTAGCACCACTTTTAACAAAACTGTGACCTTGGACCGGTTACTTATCCTCTCGGAACCTTCGGTGCCCATCTGCCCCCTCCCCGCCCCCCCACAAGTTGCTGGGAGGTTACATACCAAGACCTGTAATGATAGCACAGTGCCCAGCACGCAGGCAGGGCTTCAGACATGGCTGCTGGCCTCACTTGTGAGCTGAGAACAGGAGGGGACTTGCAGTAGAGCCGCGAAGCAACAGAAGGGGGACAGTCTCCGGGTGCCCCTACAACCGGGATGGAAACTCTGGGCTCTGCAGGGCCCTGAGAAAACCTTCAGAGGTGGGCCTTCCAGGATAAGCCTCTCAACATTTTTAAGCCCTCACCCCCAATCACTTTGGAGTAGGAAATGGCAACCCACTCCAGAATTGTTGCCTGGAAAAGTCTATGGACAGAGGAGCCTGGCAGGCTACAGTCTATGGGGTAGCAAAGAGTCGACACAACTGAGCAGCTGAGCACAAACAAGGGCCCACCTTAATCCATGTTGATCTCCTCTCAAAATCCACAATCACCCTGGAGAAGGAAATGGCAACCCACTCCAGTACTCTTGCCTGAAAAATCCCGTGGAAGAAGCCTGGTAGGCTACAGTCCATGGGGTCGCAAAAGAGTCCGACGCGACTGAGCGACGTCACTTTCCCAATCACTTGACCTGAGCTAGTTTGGGCAACAGCTCAGGTCCAGATCCTGGGTCTCTCCGGTCCAGATCCGGGTCTCTCCCTACTGGGATCTGGGCTTGGGTTCCCAGGGCAGCCTCGACCATACAGAAGCGACTGCAGGACCCTCGCCCCCTGGAACTCCGGTCGTGTCATCAGGGGAAGGAGCCCAGCCCAGAACCCCCAAAACCTGGTCCTCGGCTGGGCCTCATACCGGGCGAGACTGCCCGTGGGACCTCGAGGACTCCTGATCTCCTCACCCGCACCCACCCTCCCGCGCCGCCGCCCCTCCCGTGCCCTCGCGGGGCGTGCCGGGCTGGGCCGGGCCGGCTCCGCAGGGGGAGAGAGGCTGGGGCGCAGATCAGCTGAAATCAAAGCCGCCGCTCCCCGCCCCGCCACGCCGCGCCCCTGCTGAGCCGCCGCGCACCTCCTCCTTTGTCACAATGTTTTCAATCGGTGAAGCAAACTGTCCAATTAGAGCCGGGGCCTCCGGCTTCCATCTTTGCCGACGTTTAATTAACATGCTCCTCTTGGCAGCTGCTGACAAGTTCCAGAAACAGGTTGTAAAGGCTTTTTGTCTTTACCCAGCATGGAAAATGAGGGGTGTTACATCGCGGGAACATGAATAGGTTGCATTTCAGCTCCTCCTCCCCTCCGCCTCCTCCCCCTCCTCCGGCGAGGGGAGCGGAGGCCCGAGTGTGTGAGTGTGTCTGTACATGTGAACTGTGAGGGGGGCGGGGAGGGCGGACTGAGAGGCAGGAGAGACCTTCTCCACCCCCTCCCCTCACCCCTTCTTCTTGGAGTCTCTGCTCCACAAAGGATCTGGAATCTGCTTCTTATTCTCCAGCTGGCACACCGTCGCCTCACCTCCTTGTTACCCATGCCAAACCTGGCCAAGTTGATTCTCATCTCTGGTCTCTGCTCAAGCTATTGGCCAGCCTTCTGGTGAACTCCTATTCAACCTCCAAAGCCCTGCACAGGCGGTCCACTTTGGTAAGCCCCCGGAGCTCTGAAGGCCTGCTGGAGTTCAAGGTAGATTCTGGATGTCAGGTGGATCCACTTCCCAGCTACACTGTGAGCCCCCAGGGGGCTAGAGTTGTGTGTTACTCTGACCCGGGTGGTGGCAGGCCTTAATGACTGATGGGAAGATCTGAATGGCTGCAAGTTTCTCTCAGTGTGGAGGGAAAGCAGGGCTAGAGTGGCAGGGAGGAAAGTGGGAAGGGTTGGGGGAGGGGGAGTTGACCACAAAAGCCCTATCTCCCTACCCCCTCACCCTGCCTGAGTGCCCTTGAAAGGGTGCCCGGTCACATGGAGGGCACATGGGCATGGTTTCATGCAATGGGTGTTTCTGGGGGGTGGTTGGATGTGAATGAAGTAAGGAGGGGTCTTGGGGAAAGAGCTCAGTCTAAAAGCTGAGCTCTGCTAGGGGGCACTCCAGGCTGAGCCGACTCCAGCACCCCAAATTCTTCCTCTTGAGCCTAGGATGGTTTTCCCTGCAGTGTGAGTGGCAGCTGGGTGTAGGGGGTCAGGACTGAGTCTGGAGGTTTCTTGGGTCTTATGCTTCCCTGGTGGCTCAGTGGTAAAGAATCCACCTGCAATGCAGGAGACCCAGGTTCGATCCCTGGGTCAGGAAGGTCAACTGGAGAAGGGAATGACAACTCACTCCAGTATTCATGCCTGGAGAATCCCATGGACAGAGGCTATAGTCCATGGGGTCGCAAAGAACCGGATATAACCAAGCGACTCACACCCCCTCAAACTGGCCCTGTTGGAGAATTCACACCCATTCTACAAAGAACACCAGGCATATTTATTCACGGAGGCCACCATCTGCATGGCACAGAGAGGTCTAGGGGATTCAGGGGGTATGGAAGACACTGGCTTACAGGCAGGCAGGGGGTGGAAGAGCTCAGCAGACACTGGCTGGCAGCTATGATGTCTCTGAGGAGGACTCGGGTCCACTCCAGCCCCCAGCCCCACTCCTGCCTGTTTTTCTCAGGATGTGACCACCAAGACCCCCAGTGGCAGGCCTCCTGCAGCTGGAACCTGGCTTGGATGCCCACTTTGTCTACAGCTCCTCCTCCATTCTCAGGCAGGCCCCCTGGGATGAAGGCGGAGGGGGAGATGGAGGCACCCTGGACCAGGCCAGCAGGAGGGGCGCCACTCGCCTTGCTCTTGTGTTTCCAGCTTGGTCAGCACTGGCTCCTTGGGGAGCACCAGAACAATCTGTGGAGCCTGCTGGGAGAGAGGCAAGAGCAGCGGGCCACTGTCAAGTCCTGCCCAAAGCCCCTCAGGCACCTTTTCCTTTTCTGGACGAGATGGGCAGCATCAGAAGCAGCTGGTCACAGTCTCGCTTTTCCCTTTCCTTAATCCCTAGCAACCCCTCCTGCCACATCACTCAGCCTTTTGTCCCAGAAACAGTTCTTTGCAAACTCTGGTCTCCAAGGAGGTCAAATAGCTATGGTAAGAGCAATGATAGTGACCTGGAAAGACCCCAGTTCCTCCACGTGTGCTGTGTTGGCTTTGAAGCGCCTGAACCTCTCTGAGCCTTAATTTCCTCATCTATTAAAAAAGCCTCCCAGGTGGCACAGTAGTAAAGAATCCACCTACCAATGCAGGAGATTCAAGAGACACAGATTCTCTCCCTGGGTTGGAAAGATCCCCTGGAGGAGGAAATGGCAACCCACTCCAGTATTCTTGCCTGGAGAATCTCATGGACAGAGGAGTCTTGTGGACTACAGTTCAGGGGGTTGCAGGGTCAGACACGACTGAGCATGAACGCACACACGCATTAAAAAGAGGGAAGTTGGGATTCCACTGGAAGCCCAGTGGTTAAGACTTCACCTCCAAATACAGGGGGTGCAAGTTCAATTCCTGGTGGGGGAGCTAAGATCCCACATGCCTTGTGGCCAAAATAAAACAAAACAAAACATAAAACCGAAGCAATATTTATTGTAATAAATTCAATAAAGACTTTTAGAAAACTGGTCCACATCAAAGAAAAAAAAATCTTTAGAAAAGAAAAGTGGGAAATCATTGCACTTGTAGAGATCACTAAGGTGTCAGGTGCAAACGGTATGAAAAAGGGCTTGGTGCATCTCACAGAGGGAGCAAGGAAATGTTAGTAGATGAAAAAGAAAAAGGAAGGAGAATGAGAAGGAAGGAAAAAAGGTTCTTGCCTGAGTTGATCAACTGAATAGAGCCAGCCCTGTCATTTCCACTTTTATAAATGAGGAAATTGAGGCTCAGTCTCTGGGGTGAAGAGATCCTCAAAGTCACACAGGCAGTAAGCAGCAAAGCCATGGGTGTGCCCAGGTCACTTTCCGTATATTCTTTCCAGTCCAGAATGCCTTCCACAGATTCCTGTGTCTGTCCAGTAGGCACACGGTCTGACACCAGGTGCCTCTCCCACCAACCCCAGCATGACGCTAGCAGGTGAAGCTCACATCCTTAGTTCTTGATGCTTTCCTTCTTCCCCTTTGCTGGTGGCATCTGATTCCCAGAGCTGGGCCCCCACAGACAAGCCAAACCCATGCTCACCTGCTTCTCTCTTGCCCCGGGAGTTTAAGGTTCTGGGGGCTTGATGCTGGAGTCCTCAGAACGGAGGGCAGTGCTTTTCGGCTCCTTGGGTATCTGCAGAGAGAGGCGGCAGCTCTGAGGGCCCTGCCCAGGTCGGGCAGGTGTCGCTGGTGGAACTGGAACAGCCTGGGCAAGGCCAGGAGCAGCGAACAGTGTGTGGTGGGCGCCACCTTGTGATCACCGTGCAGTTTGCATGCCGTGAAGCAGGGCAATCCTTCACACATGTGTCCTGCTCCTAGTTCAGTTAGCCACTGTCCAGGGTGCTTGGGCACAACAAGACCAAGCAAGACACAGTCCTTGCCCCACTAGAGCAAAGGAAAGGGGTCCAAGTGAAGTGCACAGTGACAGTAAGAGTTGTACATGCACGCAAGAGGCTGATACCCCAGCCTGGGGGGATTCCAACTGTGCCAAATGCACTTCTGAAAGAGGACTAGTAATGGACCAGGTGAGAGGCAGCTTGGCAAGCTCCCCGAACTCCACGATGGCCCACGAGTGAGGTTGGGGTGGGGAGTGGGGATGCAGGGGCAGCCGCAAGTGGGTTGGTAGATGGAGTATGGATGGGAGAGGTCAGCCCAGCCTTGGCCTCAAGGCTTAGCTTTGATCCTAAAGATGCCCTCACCTGTGCTCCTGGGGGACATCTGCCTCACTTCTGTCCTCTGGGAAGTCACCTCATCTCCCAGGTAAACTGCCAGAGGCCAGGGGCCATGAGAATGGCCTGATGGTGGCTTACTTCCAATGGCATGGGATTGTGTGGCTTGAAACTGAGCACTGCTGATAATACAGCACAGAGAAGGTGTGAACTTAGAATAATTTATGAAGATCAAAGTCCCATGGACAGAGGAGCCTGGCGGGCTACACGGGGTCACAAAAGAGTCGGACACAGCTGAGCAACTGAAACAACAACAATGTAAAAAAAACAACAAAACAGAACCAAGAGGGAATTCCCCAGGGGGCCAGGGGTTAGAACTTGGCACGTCCACTGCTGTGGGTGCTGGGTTCAATCCCTAATGAGAAAACTAGAATCCCACAGAAAAGGAAGAAGAAGAAGAAAAAAAAAAGAAAAAAAGAGTGAACTTCTGTGTATGGGAATGGATACTTTTGTTTTTTTAGTTTATTTCATTAACCTTAAATCTGTGTGGTTTCTAATTGTGGTGTCTGAAATAATTTAAGTTCCCACTTCATATATAGGATGAAAATAATTATGCTGCTAAAAAATAAAGTTTATTCATAATGTAATAACACAAAACAGTTCTTATGATAGAGAAAGAAAAAGAGCAGGATATGAAATCAAGTATAATATCATAGCTATTTAAGAAAAGTCCATGTAGATTTAAAAAGGAGAGGCTGGAAGGAAATATACCCAAAATATTAATAGTGCTTGAATGAGGGTGATGGAATTTCTATTTATCTCTACTTCCAGATTTTCTTTAATGAGCTTCTATTCATGTTATAATTTAAAAAATAATTTAAAGAGCAAATTTAAAAGGCTTATTAGTCATGTACATAATATTGGTTTTTAGTGGATATTAGTTAAGATTATCCTGAAAAGTTCTGGTATGATTTTTAAAATACAGAGCCAGCTAATCATTAAAGATGCAAATCAAAACCGCAATGAGCCCTCACCTCACACCTGTCAGAATGGCTGTCATCAAAAAATCTACAGAGACCTGGGTTCTATCCCTGGGTTGGGAAGATCCCTTAGAGGAGGGCATGGCAACCGACTCCAGTATTGTTGCCTGGAGAATCCCCACGGACAGAGGAGCTTGGTGGGCTATGGTCCGTGGGGTCGCAAAGAGTCAGACCCAACTGAGCAGTTAAGCACACAACGAATGTTGGTGAGGATGTGAGAAAAGCGAACCCATGTGCAGTGTTGGTGGGAATGTAAATCGATGCAGCCACTATGGAAAACAGTATAGAGGTTCCTTAAAAAACGAAAAATAGAACTGCTGTATGATCCATCAATCCCACTAGTGGATATACATCCGATGAAAATGGAGATACTAATCTGAAAAGATATATGCATGCCGATGTACACAGGAACATTATTTACAAGAGCCAAGGTATGGAAGCAACCTAAGCACCCAACAACACATAAATGGAAAAGGAAGATGTGGCGTATATATAGATATGCAGTGGACTATTACTCAGCTATAAAAAAGAATGAAATTCTGCCATTTGCAACAAAATAGATGAACATAGAGGGTGCTTAGTGAAATAAACCAAAGACAAAACACTGTATGTTATCACTTATATATGGAATCTAAAAAATATTTATTTTTTAGAATGAATGAATATAACAGAAAAGAGACAGACTCACTGATATGGAGAATAAACTAGAGGTTACCAGCAGGGAGAAGGAAGGAGGGAGGGTCAAAATGGGGCAGGGGATTAAGAGGTACAAGCCAGCAACTATGAATGAAATCAATAAGCTACAAGGATATATTGTACAGCACAGGGAAATATAGCTGTTATTTTATAGTAACTTTAAATATAGTGTAATCTATTAAGATGTTGAATCACTATGCTGTACACCTGGAGTTAATTTAATATTGCAAATGAACCATACTTTAATCATAAAACAAATAGCCAAAAGAAGGAACATGTTGGGCAGACCTTTGTCCCAGGGGCCACAGACACAGGCTAGGTCACTGCCCTTGTCATGAGGGGGAAGGCTGGGAGACAAGAAGGACCCTGTGCTTCATTCCCCATCTCCTAACACAGGCAAATACCTGTCATGATGATTCGTGGGGAGGAAGGCCCCCCTGAAGTCACAGAAAGCCCGGATTATGGCACATTTTTAAAAGGTGAGTTCTGTGACATTCTACTACTTTCAGCTTCTAGAACAATGTTTCTCAAGTTAGATTTTGTACCAACGCTGTTCTAGAGGCTTAGGGGAGTGTCAGTACAAGATCACCTGGGAGCTAGTTTCCATGCAGAGTCCAGGCCCTACTGAATTTGAATTTCTGGGCTAACGTCTGGGAAACTGAGTTTTTACCAGGTCACCAGGTGGTATTTATGGCCACAGAAGCTGAAGACTGCACTGCGATTCTTAACCCAGGCCATATATTAGATTCACCTGGCAAATTTTAAATACAATGCTAATTTCCAGGCCCCACACAAGACCAGTGAACTTCAAGTCTGAGGCCTGGGAAGTTTCTAAAGACCCCCACGTGATTCCAGCATGCATTTAGGGCCCAACCACTGGTCTTAGTTGGTTGGTTCACAGATGAGTTTTTCATCAGAATCATGTGGAGGGCTTGTAGACAGAGGGCTGGGCCCTGCCCCTTGAGCTTTGAAATCAGGAGGTCTGAGTGGCACTTGAAGGTCTGGGTAAGCAGAAAAGAAGTCATTTTTGACCTCTGGCCAATTTATATTTCTCACAAGTTCCTAGATGCTGCTGCTGCTGCTGTTCTAGGGAGCACTATACTTTGGAAAGTACTGCTCTAGAATGAGGGCTTCCAAGGTGGTTCAGCGGTAGAAGAACCCACCTGCCAGTGCAGGAGATGCAGGAGACGTGGGTTTGATCCCTGGGTTGGGAAGATTTCCCTGGAGAAGGAAATGGCTACCCACCCCAGTATTCTTGCCTGGGAAATCCCATGGACAGAGGAGCTTGGCAGGCTACAGCCCGTAGGGTCACAAGGAGTTGGACATGACTGAGCGTGCTTCATTCTACACATGCTGTAGAATGAAGCCTTTAACCCCCCAGGGGACAGCCTCCTGGATAAAGGAGCAGAGGACACGAGCTCTGTCCCCCAACCCTCAGCTTCCGGCTTCCCAGGCCCCAGCCGAGCTGATGGGGTCCATGGAGAGGAGCCCCGGGACAAGTCGGTAGAACTCACCTCCCAGTAGACTGCATCCTCAAAGCAGTTCTCATCAGGTGCTTGTCCCCAGAATGGTAATCTCAGAATGACCCCTAAAGGAAGTTGGAGGTCCCAGAGGTCAAGAATGACTTCTTCTCTGCCTACCCAGACTTTCCCCTCAACTGGAAAAATCCTCCCGGTCTCAGAGCCATCAGTGCAGAGACAAAGGGTTCCTGGGGGCTCCAGGTGACCTCTGGCACACACTCTTGGGTCCCCCAACCACAGGGCCCCAGCTTCTCTGGCATGGTCACCCCCACTCACCTACGATGACGCCGCCCGCCAGGGCCATGGCCAGTGACACAAAGAGCCCGGCAGCCTGGAACCTGCCCTGCGTGTTTGGGCTCCAGTTTAATTTGGATCTTTCAATGCCAAAGGCATAGGCAAGCCTGGGGTAGAGACAGGAAGCAGGTCAGGATCCCCTGGAGAGGCCAAGTGACTACCCGCTGTCACCCCACACGCATGAGTGGACACAAAGGCTCAATAACCTCTGGGCCTCAGCCTTTCCATCTGCAGAATGGGGGCACTAGAAAGATCAGATGGTCTCTAAGATTCTTATGGAAGGACAGAGGTTGAGGAGAGAGGCCCATGAAATAGTGGTCCGGGGTGGGTGAGAAAGGGGACAGAGTTAGTCTTGGACCCTAGAGAAACAGTAGGAAGGAGGAATGGAGAAGGAAGGAGGGACCGCCTCCATTCTTACCCTTCCTCCCCATACAGATCAATGTTGGCGATGCTTGCCGTCACTGCGCCCGCAATACCTCCTATGATGCCAGGAATGCCGTGCAGGTTGTGAACACCACACGTGTCCTGGATGTGCAACCGGGACTCCAGGAATGGCTGGAAACAGGGCGATGAGTGTTGCTCAGGCAGGGGGCTGTGGCAGGCTGTGGGGAGTCTGGGGATTCTGGAAGCCCCAAATACACAGAGACCCAGCCCCCACCCTCTCCCTAGAGACCACCCGCACCCCCCAGTCCCTGGCCCTGGAGCTCTCACCGTCAGGTACACAAAACCCAGGGTGGAGACGATGCCGCAGACGAAGCCGATGATGAGGGAGCCGAAAGGAAGAACCATCAGCTCGGCAACGGTGCCCAGGCCCACTCCTCCGGCGAGCGTCGCATTCTGGATGTGCACCTGGGCAGGGCAGGCAGAGCAGGCAGGAACTCAGTCCTCTCCCAGAGTAGCGTCCTGGAGGAGCTGACCTAGGGCCCAAGTTGATCTGTGCGTGGTGGGCCGCCTGGGAGCCAGAGATGGCTCCCATGCATCTCAGCCAGCCAGGAGACTACAGAGGAC
Organism: Bos mutus; assembly: GCF_027580195.1. NCBI lineage: Eukaryota > Metazoa > Chordata > Mammalia > Artiodactyla > Bovidae > Bos > Bos mutus. Next base: position 19,675,763 of record NC_091637.1, read on the forward strand.
TCCAGCCTGAGCCCGGGCTTGGGACAGCCACCCCTGTGCTATCTGTATACCTGCCACTCTCACCAGCACTCGGGGCATTTTCTATGTGCACACGTGCTTGTGTCCATGGGTTCCTTCAGCCCACCTGCATGTCCTCTTTGGATTTGGGTGCCCAGACACAAAGGTGTGCCCAGGTTCGTGTGTCTGATGTCCTCTGTACGCATGTGTGCTGGCGGCAGAATCTGCGAGCCTACAGACTGACTGTAGGCTGACTCTCTGAGGACCTACCTGTGCCATGGACCGCGGTGCTGGCTTGCAAGGAGTATGTTTCATCTCCACAACAAGCCCAGGAGGCGATTACGGTTACCTTTTCATGTTTTCAGGTGAAGAAAGTAAGGCACGGGAGAGGTTCATGGACTTGTCGAAGACCACACGGCCAGCCAAGGGCAGAAAGGTGTCTTGATCCAGGTCCGTGTGGAGCCAGAGCCCCTGACCTTCATCCTCTTCCATGTCCCTCCCTGCATATGCCCACATGAGTGTGTCTGATTCTCTCCCCCCGGTGCCTGTTCCCCATCTCTCTGTACAGTGACTGTCCAGTGCATCCCGGGGCTCAAGGCTGGCAGCATCTTGGCACATAGGTGCCTGGGTCTAGAAGCTAGTGTCAGAGTATTAGATGGTGGGATTTCGCGGATGGTCCAGTGGTTAAGAATCCACCTTCCAATGCAGGGGACGCAGGTTTGATCCTTGGTTGGGGAACTAAGATCCCACATGCCTCCGAGTAACTAAGCCTGAGCACTGCAATGAAGACCCAGTGCAATAAAAAATAAATAAAAAAGAATATCAGAGAGAGAGGTGGTCCTCTTTCTATAGAAAAATCTACCAACACCCATTACTCCCCCAGGAATGACAGGAACATGTGTCCCAGTGGCGTGATATGAAGGACACTGGGCAACACCACAGCCCCACAGACGTCCCAAGTGTTTTGAAGGGGTTCTCTTTTGAGCACGTGGAGGGGGCAGGTAGGGGCAGAGCTAGGAAGGCTGAGGGCCAGAAGCTGGTTTTTTGGGGGGTTGCTCAGTCCAGAACTAATGTCAGCATTGTGGGGAGAGGAGGATGAGAAGGAGCCAGTTCATCCAGGGCAGCCAGCATGATAGAACCTCCACGAATCTGGTTCTGGGCTCTGCCTAAAGCCAACTGTGTCATCTGGACAAATCATTTCTCTTGGGGCCTCAGTTTCTTCATCTGCAAGATGGGTGCAATAATCCTTATGCTGCCTGCTTCACTGAGTTGTTGGCAGGGCGTGGTGATCAGTGCCCACTGGGCACAGGCAGTTGTGGCCACAGCTTCCCCCAAGGTTCCCCCGCCCCCACCCCACTCACCATGTCCAGCTTGCCCTTTCTATGTAGGGCGCTGGACAGCGCCACTGAGGTGAGCACGCAGGCTGCTAAGGAGCAGTAGGTGTTGATGACCGCTCGGTGCTGAGCATCTCCGTGATTGGATATAGCCGAGTTGAAGCTGGGCCAGTACATCCACAGGAAGAGGGTGCCTGGCCAGACCAGACAGGGTCAGTGGAACCAGAAGAAGGGGCGTTAGATGGGCCTGACGGAGCTTGGACAGACATCCTGTCCTTTAGCTCCAGAGATATCAAGTGACTCACACAGCCCAGCCATTTCCCTCCCCTGGAACTTTATTCGTGCTGGGGGCTCATCTTGAAAGGCCCTCCCTGCCTTACTCACTACCTAATGCTGTCTTAATCTTTCACTCCGCCCCAGGAAGTCTACCTTGACACCACAACTTGGTGAAATGCCTCCCACCCTGCTGCCCAGGCACCTTGAGGGAGAATCTTTTTCTCCACTGTAGGGAGATAATCAAGTTGCATGGCCATCTGTTCTACTACCCTGTCAGGAGCTCCGTGAAGGCAGGGCTGGGTTTTAAAGGACCAGAGAAGGTAGCTGATATGTGTTCTCTGGAATGAATGGACACAGGAAATAGGCACGTACACCTTGCTGAGATCAGGGCTGGACGCACTTCCTGGTTATCACTGTGTCTGCCCTGGGGCATTCGAGGGAAGACACAGGATGAGTGACCGACTTCTCCCAGCCCCGTGGGGAAAAGGGACAAGTAACTGGGATCCTTGAAATATCTATAGGCAACCTCTCCCTGCCCGTTCTCCGAAGGGAACTGGCAGCCACCCACCAGACCATGTGGGGATGAGGTATGATCACCGCAGCCTGAAATGCTCATGGTGACCCTCACCCACCACGGTAGCACGGCAGCCCTCGGTCATCATGGGGGCCCTCTCAATCGCTATGGAAGCTCTCACCGATCATGGCAAAGAGGTCCGAGTGGTACGTAGAACTCTGCCTCTCCTTGCTGTGGTGTAGGTTAGGGCGGTAGAGGATCCAGGCCACTGTGAGCCCAAAGTAGGCGCCAAATGCATGGATGGTCATGGAGCCCCCTGAATCCTTCACCTGGTGGATGTGTACAAGGGTACTGTCAGGGTCTGACCCTCCTCTCCCTCCCTCCTCTGACACTCTCCCACCCCCACCTCCCCACACACAGACAGAGGTGCAGCTGTCTCCAAGGAGGTACAGGCTACAGAAGGAAGCCCAGGGCCCTGGCAGACCCATCAACTGGGAAGGGGAGGAAGTGGGGATCCCCTCCTCAACTATACTTCAATGAAAATTAAAGTGGGGAACTTCCCTGGTGGTTAAGAATCGGCCCTGCCAATACAGGAGAAATGGGTTCAATCCCTGGGCCGGGAAGATCCCATATGCCACGGGGAAACTAAGCCCATGCACTGCAGCTACTGAGCCTGTGCTCTAGGGCCTGTGCTGCACAAGAGAAGCCGCCACAATGAGAGGCTCATAGATTGCAACGAAGAGTAGCCCCGCTCGCTGCAACTAAAGAAAAGCCTGTGCAGCAGTGACAGCCCAGTACAGGCAAAAAAAAAGAAAAAATCATAGACCTGCTTCTTCCCTTTAGATGGGAAACCCAACCAGAGAGGTAAGCGTGTCATCCAATGTCACAGGGCTAGTTGTTGAATTGTTGACATACCTCTTTCCTGACTCCCAGCCTGGTGGGTGCCTCTATTAGCTGTGTGACCTTGGGGGAGCCCCTTACCCTCTCTGAGTCTCAGTTTTCTCATCTGTAACATGGGAGTAATAACTGTGCCTAGCTCAGAGAGAAGGATTGAATGAGATAACCCACGTGAAGCATTCAGAGCAGGGCCCAGGCAAGGGCAAGTGCTCCTTGATTGTCAGCGGTGATTACTGTGTTTCAACTTGGCTGCAGGAGAGGCCCAAACACTGTCATGCATTTGAGGGAATTTCTGCAGCAGATCAGAGAGGGGTTTTGAAGGTCAAAGAAGCCTTCTCTGCCTCTAAACTCACACCCAAGGTACTACTTCTCAGTCAATTTCAGATCTCATCTATTGACTCCCCTGTGTACCTCCTCATTTAGCCTAGCTTCTTTCTCTCTACCCACCCCAACCAGTCTCCAAGGCTGGTTTATTCACCTTTTTTATAACTCGCTTATGATCCACTTTCTTCTCTTTGTCCTAGGCCAGACCCGGTCCCATTACTTCTCACCAGGGTGACTAACACAGCCTCTTGACTCTCTGCCTCCAACTGTTCTCTTCACCACAGCCAAAGTGACACTTCCATAGCATGTATTTGACCATGCCCCTCTCCTGCCTGGAACTTTCCATAGCTCCCTATTGCCCTCATGATAAAGTTGAGACTCTTCAACACAGTCTATGAAAGTCTTGATGATCCATGCTCCTTCCTGCTCCCCCAGCACCCCACCCCCATTCCCTCTGCCTCAAATACCTTTGCTCATTCCTTTGCCTGATTATCTACTTGACTTCTGGCTTTAACAACTCTTCCTCCAGGAAGCCTCCCTGGCCTGCCATATGCTGGCTCAGGTCCTCCTCCCCACCCTCCAGGGCACCTAGCCCTGGAACTCCATCCTTGTCTCACTGTCTGGTCATTGTCTGTTTGCTTCCTGGCCCCCTCACCAGATTGTGAGTTCCTTGGGATTGAAACAAAGTCCTGCTCACTCCTGTATCCCACTGCCTGGAGCACTGCCTGACATGTAAATCCAAAATTTATTTCCTTGACAAATACTTCTCGATAATTTATTAGGCATTGGGCCAAGTGCCAGGAATAGAGATAGTCTCCAGACAGATAAGGTTTCACTCTTATTTTCCCTTAAGGATAAATGCTCTGAAGAAAATAAGTCAAGGATAGTGACTAGAAGGAGGTAAGGGAGAGGGCAGCACTGGTAGGAGAACCTGGGCGGGCCTCTCTGAAGAGGTGAGACTGCAGCTGAGACCTCAGTAATGAAAACGACCAGGGAGATGAGCACTCCAGGCAAAGGGAGCAGTAAGTGCAAAGGCCCTGAGGCGGAACCAAGCTTGGGTATTTGAAAAGCAGACCGCAGGATATGGTCAAATCACAGAAAGATGGGGAGAGAGTAGATGATAAGCTTAGAGGAAAGGCTGAGGCCAGAACATGTAGGGCCTTAAAACAAGTTTAGATTTGATTTGAAGTGAAATAAAAAAAAAAAAAACCAGGGTTTTAATCAGAGGAATGGTCTTATATGCATTATTAACAGGTCCCCACAGCTGCTGGTGGAGACTAGCTAGCTTGAGGTGGTGGATCAGGCAAGGATGAAGACAGGGAGGGACTTCCCTGGTGGTCCAGTGGTTAAGACTCTGTGCTTCCACTGCAGGGGGCACAGGTTCAATCCCTGGTAAGGGGACTAAGGTCCCACATGCCACCTGGCATGGCCGAAAAAAAAAAGGATGATGACAGGGAGATGAGTCAGGAAGAAGGAATATGATAGTGTGGTAGAGGAAAACAATGACAAAATGAGTGACTGAATATAGGGTCGTCTGAAAGCAAAACCCCTGGGGTGGGACTTCCCCGACAGTCCCAAGATTAACATAAACACTGTGCTTCCACTGCAAGGGCGTGGGTTCAATCCCTCGTTGGGGAACAAAGATCCTGCATTTGGCACAGCACAGAAAAAAATAAGAATGGAAATCATGTGCTCAAAATAGTGAAACAAAAAAGACTGAATCCCAGATGATACTGAGGAACCACTGTGCAAGTCTGATCACCCTGCTTCTGAGAAATTCTATGTTAAAAAAATAAACAACTCATGGGGGTTTCTAGCCAGACTCCAAACATAGAGAAGTTGGAGAATGAGAAAGGGATGGGGTTCCTGAATAATCCCTACTCCTGCAAATATGCCAAAGAGGTGTCTAAACAAGAGTCAGAGGCCTAGGATGCTCTTTACCTTGGCCAGTGAATTAGTCAACCTCAGGGGGCATCATTCCTGCCATAGAGGTCCATGTGAATGGCACCTCCAGAGTTGTGCAGTGTGCAACCCATGCAACTGTACATGTCTGCTTTGGCCACTCCCCTGGGAACCTTCCTTACAGATGTGCCCCCTCAGTATACTGGGTCATTTTCTTGGCAGAGCAATCTGGGAATGTGTGTGTGCAAGATGATGTGCAGGAACATCCCATTCTTTCCCTCTGCTGGGCCAAAAGAGAAAGGAGAAAGAAAACCAACATGTGAGGAACCTCTACTCTGTCTAGTTGCTGGATTGATGTACCAGGTGGATGCTCAATATATGTCATTTCTCCTGCTTTACAGCTGGGGAAACTGAGAGTCAGAAGATTAAGTGACTGGTCAAACTTGAATTGAATCCAGCTGGCTTGTCTCCCCAGTCCTTTCTTTCTCTGTCACCTTCCTGTCCCCCCAAGTGTCCCTTCCACCACCATCCCTGTTCTGAGCTCTGCTCACCTCTAACAGGTTGAGGAGAATGTACTCATTGATTGAGAAGAGGGTCACTTGGAAGAGAGTCATGATGAGGAGCTGGACAGGGCTGACTTTGCCCAGAACTGCCCCAAAGGCCACACAGACAGAGCCCACGCAGAAGTCCGCATTGATGAGGCTGTGGGGAGACAGGTCAGGGGAGGGGCTGAGGCCACAGCAAGAAGTGGAACTCAAGCTCTGGGGTTAAATCTGAACTTTGGTCACCTGTGGGTTTGGGCTTGTGGTCTAACTTTGCTGAGCCTCAGTTTCACCATCTGTGGTAATGGGCACGTAGCATCTTAGAGCTACTCTAAGAATGCAAAGAAATAGCCTGTGAAGTATCCAGCACAGCAGTGGCACGTACTAGATGCCACCACACCCTTCCTTTGAGGGCCCATCTCAGGCCCCACCCTCTTCCTTGCAGGCAGCTTGCACTCAAGGCACCCAAGTGATCTGGCTGCTGTTGTTGAATATCGTCCGGTCCGTATTTGGGACCCTGTCCTGCCCTTCATTTTCTACGTGCCCTTCCAAAACCTCTTCTCACCCACCACCTCTTCAGGAAGCCTTCCCCAATACCTCTAACCAGATGTGGTCTCTGCCTCCAAATCCTTATCTCTACACACACTTCTCCTGCTGGCTACCAGGGCCTTGCTTGGGTTTGAGTCATCATGACCTCCTCTTCACCTTACCTGGGAGAGAGGATTTATGTCCAGGGAAGAAGGAAGGCCCTTCCTTCAGGCAGTAGAGAGCTGGGGGCTGGGTGGAGAGAGGGGACAGGAAGGCCAGCAGAGAGAATGCAGGCCAAGGAGCTTGCAGGCCCTCCTTAAGTCTGGACCCTGAAAACCCAGCCAGCCAGCAGAGGCATGCCATGTGGTCAGAGGGGATCCAGATTCCATCCATGTGCCTGCTGTGCCTAACCCAGGTCTCCTTGGGCCCTGCCAGCAGCAAAGCTGTCCTGGAGTCCAAGGCAGACTCTCAGTGTGGCCTCCAAGTCATGAGCGTTGTCAACCAGGGTCCTCATAAAGACAGCAGGGGCTACTACTTCCTTAAGGCAGTCACAGCCACAGGAACCCCCTCCCCCATACTCAAGTGTGTGTGTGTGTGTGTGTGTGTGTGAATCAGGAAGTGAGAAGTAAGAAGCCAGCTGATGGTAGGGACAGTGTGTGGAGTTGGGGCAGGGCTCTGTCCCCTCAAGGTTCCTCCCCAGACAAAGGATGTCCACTGGAATGTCTCTTCACTATAAGCCTTGTTCATTGCCGCATCTCCGGGGCCTGGCTGAATGCATGATGACAGGTGCTAAGTGCCAGGCCCTTCAATGCTTGTTCAGTGCAGCACAGGCCCTCCTGTATCATACCTGGACCCGTGGAACAGGTACCATTATTAGCCATTATTCTCCATGGGAAATGGAGACTTAGAGAGGCCAAGTTATTTGCCCGAATTTCCATAACTCGGCCAGAAGACCACCTGGCAGAGATCACCCCCTAGGAAGGAGTGAGAGGGAGCACACAGAAGCCCATACCTGGGCCATCAGCCCTTGGGAGATGGATATCTGGATGTCACATCTCAGGCAAGGCCTGAGAATGGAAGCTGAGGAGCACACAGGTCCTCCTTGAGTCTGGGGAACAACCCTGGAGGGACAGGTGGGATCTGGGACTCTTCAGCAGGGGCAGGACAGAAGCTAGGAGAAGGATCCTCAGGTGAGGTCTAGGGGGCTACATGTTCATCTCAGCCCTGGGCACCAGAAATCGGCTCCAGCTAAGTTGCTGAAAATCATTTCTCCCAAAACCAAGTTGCCAAAACTCAAGTTGTCAAGTGACTAACTTGTTAAATAACTGGTTTAAAAAATTTAACCCACAAAAGTTTACAATAATTTCCTTTGAACATTTAAAAAAGCTCTATAGTTCTGTTTTGCATTTAGCCATAGCTATTTTGCTGTGGTGGCCAATTAAATATATCACAGGCACTTTTATACTTTGGGTCTATGGCTTTGGGAATGAGAATTTCCTGTGTATCTTATACAGTAGAATGATATGCATGTATGTCATGGATTTTATATACAAAAAGACCAATTTCTTGGTTCCAAAACATTTTCTACCTAGTCGACTATTTTTCCTGTTTCTCTTAATTCATGGATTCATTAATTGGCTCGAATGAATTAACATTTTGCAAATATTTGACATATGTTTAAAATTTCAGGCCCCTGGCCTATGATATCTGATTGGTGTCCTGTATGTGACAGCAGGGATTTGCACTTTAAATGTAGTTTTGGGGAGGGAGGTTCAAGAGGGAAGGGGCATAAGTATACCTATGGCTGATTCATGCGATGCGCAGTAGATGCCAACACAATATTGTAAAGCAGTTATTCTCCAATTAAAAATAGATGTTTAAAAAAACGTGGTTTCATACCAATTTGCCTCTAAACCCTTTCTGTGGATTTGGTTTTCCAAGCAGGCTAATGAATGCTTGTTTTTACACACCAATGACAACTTTCTCAAAATGTACTTTTCTTTAGCCAAACGTCATATGTCTACAGAAATTGAAGACAATCTAACTGGACTTAAAGAAAGAGCCTTCAATAAACCAAACCTTGACTAAAAAGGGAAGGGAGGGGGGAAATCTCCCAAAGGCTGTTGATTTTGTACCATGCAATGGAAACTGTTGACAGTTTCTTAAGTTTCCCTGGCTGGAGAGTTTGATAAATGAGTCATTCAGTGAGATGACTGCTTGGCAAGCTGGGTTTTGGCAAGTTGGCAAATTTACTGTATAACCTGGTGGTGGTGTTGAGGGAAGAAACATACTAAGGCTCCTAGGAGGTCTCTTCAGACAGAGGGAGGGGCTGAGTTCCCTGATAGAAGGGAGTGTAGTACTTGTCAGACCAAAAGATTATCACAGACGAAAGTGATGAGGATGGAGGTGAGAAGAGATAGGGATCAGGGGCCCCCTCGGAGGCTGATGCAGGGAGGGGCTTCAGCCCTAGGACTCCACACAAGCCTCACAGCTCTTTGCTCTGTTCCGTGGGTGGGGACACAGGCAACTGGATTCCCCATTCAATATTCCCTCTACAATGAACCTAAGTACGCTGCTTCAGGCAGTCCCACACTCCTTCCGCTCGCCTGCCACCCACTCCCTCCCCTCCATGGGTCCTATGGCCCGATTTCTCTCAGGGCAAATTTTGATCTTTGCCCTGAGATGTCAGAGCGGAGTCAGGACTTGGACTCTGGGGAAAAGCCTTGCATCCCTACAGCCTGTGTCTTAGGAGGAAGGAAACCCTCCAACAGCACTTAGTTACCATGAGAACTCCCACCCTGGAGACTCACTGATTAGGAAGTGAGTGTGTGTGTGTGTGTGTGTGTGTGTGTGTGTGTGTGTGTGTGTGTTGTGGGTGGGGGGGTGTATGTTGCCGGGCCCCTGGGGACCCTGGCTGGAAGACGAAGACCCAGTTCACAGCCCAAAGCCTCTGGGCCACGCCCCCGGACCCGCCTCCCGCGCAGGCCCCGCCCACTGCTCTACGCCCCCGGCCCGAGCCGCGCTCACTTCTCTAGGTCCACCAGAATGTAGCGTCCGTCAAAAGATTGAAGCCAGCCCTGCATGAGCAGCGCCCACTGGATGCCGAAGGCCGCCAGCAGAAAGTTGAAGCCCACAGAGCTGTAGCCGTAGCGCTGCAGGAAGGTCATGAGGAACCCGAAGCCCACGAAGATCATCACGTGTACGTCCTGGAAGCCTGTGGGGAGAACACAGTCCAGAGTCCCGGTGGCCTAGCGAAGCCCCTCGCTGCAGCTCTGCGTCTGGGCCAGCGCGGTCCGCGGCTGAGCCTGTGTCTGCTCCGCCACTGGCCGGGCCTGGGCCACCCTCCAACCCCCATCCCGCCACCCCTACATCTGGATCCTGAGGCTCCTGCAGTAACCATGACTGCTGCGAGTAGAAGAGCCACTACTACCCCATCACATCATAAGATACAAACTGCTATGTATACAACAGATAAACAACAAGGTCCTACTGCATAGCATATTCAGTTATATATGTATAACTGAATCACTGCTATACAGCACAAACTAACATAACATTGTATATCAACTGTACTTCAATTAGAAGAAAAAAAGCCTCTGGGGTGGTCTTGACTGGGGGGATGGAGGTAAGACCCCCCCCCCCACTTTAGACCACTTAGACCACTGGGTTTTAAGGCCAAGGAATGCCTGAGCGTCTCTTTTGAGAGATGACAGCCCCCTTTCCCTGCCCTCGCCAAGGGCCTTACCTGCGCAATTCCATTCTTCTGCTGTGGAGAAGTTAGTCTCATTTGACCTAGGAGTCCCTTGACTGGCCAAAATAATTAGGTACCATAACAAATGAAAATCATAAAAACCAGGAACAGTTTTGTTTTTTTTTTAAAGAGAGAGAGAGCAGAGAGGGTTCTTGCTTACAACAGGATGCTGACAGCCCAACAGTTAAATGTGGAATGAGCACTGAAGCTGGAAAATCATAATTTTCACAATGAAGATTTCATCACTGGATGTTAAAATCCAGGGACAAATTTTGACGAAGAGCAAAGTATTTGCGTTGTCTTAAAGGAGTCTTATGAGTTGTAAAGGAGGGTGAAAAAACATCCGGTAACCATACAGTGGAGAAATTGGGCAACATCTTGATGGTGTGATCAAAATGAACGTCACCAGTGGGGGACACGCGGACATTGTGCACCTTCAGGAAGATATTCTGGAAAGGACATAACACCTATGTGGTGCTCTGGCTGAGAAGGCACAATCCCAATCTAATCACGAGGAAATACCAAACAAAGAAACATGCTATTAGAAAGGGGTTGAAGCTGGACTCTTGAAAAATATCAGTGTCTTAAAAGATAAAGAAAGGCTGCCCTTGTGAACATCTATTATAGGACAGACACGTGCTAGGTGCCTTACCTACACAGGAATGTTCTAGGTTAAAGAGGCTAAAGAGACAGGTCAAATAAATCCAATACTTGACCCTAGACTGGATCCTGGATTTGGCTGGGGTAGGGAGTGGGTGCGGGTGCAGGGGAATGCCACAAAGGTTCTTATTGGGTCCACTGACAAAATTGTATAGGGACAGTATATGAAAGTAGCATACAGTGTAAATGTGTGAAGTTGATTACTGTGGTGATGGAAGAGAATACCTCTATTCTTAGGAAACAGTGGAGTAATTAAGGCAGCCAGACCGCAATATGTATAACGGACTCTTAGTTCAGGGGAAAAGGAACGGTATGTACGTGTTGCTTTTATGTGGGAAAAGAGAGAGATGCTTAATGGGAGTTAAAAAGAGTATATAGTGTTCTTTGCACTATTTTTGTTTTAGCAACTCTTTGTAAATTCGAAATGATTTCCCCAATTAAACATTTTTGAATAAGAGAGAACTGCAGGGCTCACCAGGCCTGGCCTGGCCCCTCCCGCCAGTCTCCTTCTTCCTTTCCTCGGTCCTCCCTTCCCTCTGGTGCCCCAGCCGGACTGGCCTCCCTGAGCTCAGTCTCACTCTGGATCTTTTCCTGTGGTGGGCCCTCCACGTGGGACGCTATTCCCGCAGAATGGCCAGCAACTTCTGTTCTTCTTGTTTAGTTGCTCAGTCGTGCCCAACTCTTTTCTTCTGTCCATGGGATTCTCCAGGCAAGAATACTGGAGTGGGTTACCATTTCCTTCTCCATTTCTTCTTGTGGATCTCAGCAAAAAGTCACCTCATCACAGAGGCCTTCCAGACCCCTGAGTTTCAACTTGGTTCACTCCCTCATGACACTTTCTTCTTTCTTTTCTAGTTCTTACAACAATTTGTAGTTAGGTAGTTAAGTTTGTTTGTCTAGCCCACTAGACTGTAAAGCTCCAAGGAGTCAAATGGTGGTGGTTTATTTGCTAAGTCATGTCTGACTCTTTGCGATCCCATGGACTGTAGCCCACCAGGTTCCCCTGTCCATGGGATTTCCCAGGCAAGTATACTGGAGTGGGTTGCCATTTCCTTCTCCAGGGGATCTTCCCAACCCAGGGACTGAACTTGCATCTCCTGCACTGTAGGCGGATTCTTTACTGCTGAGCCACCAGGGAAGCCCCAGGAGTCCAGGCCAAGCCTATTTTGTTCATGCTGGTATTCTCTACTGCCTAGGGCATTCCCCAGGTGGATGCTCCATAAATATCCCTGAAGGGATGAATGGATAATTACTCTTGTAATCTCAGGAGTAGCCAGATATGCCAGCTGAGCAGCAGCCAAGGGCCCCAGGTGGCACTTCACCATCAGGGGAGACTGCAGACCCTCTCCTGTCTGATGTCTCCTACCCACTGGGTAGATAGGCCCACAGTGTGGGCGGGCAGAGATGCTCAGGCTGTCCTGCCCCTCCCCCGTTGCCCTCATCTGTCTCCCCTGCAGGCTTCCCTAAGGCTGGGTAAGGGTTGAGGCACAGAAGTTGATGCAAGAGAGCTGTAGGTCTCACCCCAGCACGGTGCTCTGAGCTGCTTTTTGCACAGTTAAACAAACAGCAGCTCGGCTTGGGTTTCCCAGTGTGTGAAACTGTTATGGTGACTCTTGGGAAGAAACTGATGGGTGACAGACTGGAGAGAGAGGGATGAGACATCTTCAGACCACAGTTTCGAAAGCAAATGCCGGGAAGGAGGAAGAGGCTGCTGGGGAGGGAGGGAGGTGCTGGGTCTAGGGCTGGTCGTGGGAGTTTGAGATGACCCCATGACCCCGGGCGTGGGTGGTGGCGGTAAGTGTCAGGCGGGGTAGTGTGGCGCAATGGAGCCTGGCCATTCGGGATGGAGCTGGGGTCTGAGGTCCAGCAGACCTGCACACAGAGCTGGGAGTTGGAACGATGAGTGGGAGACAGGAGCCGAGGACTGGCCGGCCGGAATTAAGCAGATTAGACAGGGACAGTGTTGGCAAGGAGGTGAGGGGAACCCCTGGGAAAAGGCAGCATCACAGACTTCCATATGTGAGCTGTTTGGAGGTGGGGGAAGCAGGCGGGCAGGGGCTCAAGAGACTGGAGGCGGCCTTCCTGGGGGCTGCCTTCAGTTCTCCCTGTGGCCTGGGACGAAAGAGCAGAGAGCGCACGGCTTCTCAGGGCTTCTCCCTGCCAGTCCCCACCTCGCTAGTTCTCCGTCCTTCTCTGTGACTCCCCGGCTGTCCTGACCTCTGTGTCTAACCCTTCTGTGGATATCTGTTTCTTATCCCCCCAGCCTCAGGTGCACAGACTCCAGCTTTGCTCTCTTTCCACACCTTCCTTATTCACTCTCTTACTCCTTTCTCTCTGTCTCCTAAACTGGTCCTTACTGGAATACGAATGTTGTTCAGTCACTAAGTCGTGTCCGATTCTTTGCAACCCTATGGACTGCAGCACACCAGGCTTCCCTGTCCTTCACTGTCTCCAAGAGTTTGCTCACACTCACGTCCATAGAGTCGGTGATGTTATCTAACCATCTCATCCTCTGTCGCCCCCCTTCTCCTCCTGCCCTCAATCATTCCCAGCATCAGGGTCTTTTCCAATGACCTGACTCTAAGCATTAGGAGGCCAAAGTATTGGAACTTCAGCTTCAGCATCAGTCCTTCCAATGAATATTCACAGTTGATTTCCTGTAGGATTGACTGCCACATGAGTTTGATGCTACTGAAAGTGCTTTTAATAATAATGATCCAGAACTTCCCTGATGGTCCAGGGGCTAAGACTCTTTGCTCTCAATGCAGGGGTACTGGATTCCACCCCTGGTCAGGGAACCAGATCCCACATGCCACAGCTAGGACCCGGGGCAGCCAAATAAATGAATAATAAATATATATTTTTTAATGGTCTGAAGGTTCAGATTGTATGACCTTTAGCAAGGACATAACCTCTTTGACCTCAAGTTTCTTTTTCTGTAAAATGAGGAATAGTAACAGAACTCAGAGGTGTGTGGTACACATTTAATGTCATGCAATCAAAGCCCTGGGCCTAAGCCTGATTCCTCAGCAACTGCTTACTGCTGTTGTTCAGTCGTTCAGTCGTGTCCGGCTCTTTGCGACCCCATGGACTGCAGCACACCTGGCTTCCCTGTCCTTCACCATCTCCTGAAGCTTGCTCAAACTCATGTCCATAGAGTTGGTGACGCCACCCAACCATCTCATCCTGTTGTCCCCTTCTCCTCCTCAGCAATTGCTTAATTATATTAATTACTACTTCTCTTTTTCTCTTTCAAGACTGACCAGGTGCTTTGCATTGGGTTGGCGACTTGCTGGGGGTCGGTGGAAGTTAATAAGACAACGCCTCTCTTCCCCTACTTTCCCCAGCCTGTAGTGAGTGACTGAGCAGCCAGGCAGATTCCCTCCACCACGGGAGGTCCCTGAGGGGCAAGCCTGGCTCCTGGAGGCCAGTTCTAAGAGCCGCCACCAGGGGGCGCCAGTACACAGCTGTTCTGCGACCCCTTCCTGGCTCACTTTTCTCTTTTGGGATGGTCTAAAGAAGGCTGAGTTTTGAAAATTTCTGAAATCTGAGGATCAAGTTTCCCATGCTGGTGGGTAACAGCAGCTCTCTCTCCAACGCTTCCTCAGCCCTGCAGCAGCCTGGGGACTGGCCCTTCCCATGCTCTATAGGCCAGCCCAGCCTAAACTGTTGCCTTTCAAGTCCACTGGCCAGTCCCTCAATTTTCCATGACTCTGTGTCCACTTCTCCCACAACTCGGAGCCAGACACAGAACCATCCCATCACTGCAAAACCTCCTGGAGAGGTGGTTGAGGAGTGGCAATGCCACAGAGATTGGGGGAAGCGGTTTTTGGGCAGTGTGAGGGCTTGGCCTCACCCCTGCCTGTGCCACTGACCAGCTGGGAAAATCTCTAAGCTCCACCTCTGGCAACATAAAATAGAAGCAAATACACTCCTCGTCTGACAGAGTATGGAGAAAGTGTTTGTGAGTGGGAAGGTTTCTCTGGTGGCTCAGTGGTAAAAAATCTGCCTGCCAACGAGAGAGACACGAGTTTGATCCCTGGGTTGGGAAGATCCTCTGGAGAAGGGAATGGCAACCCACTCCAGTAGTCTTGCCTGGAGAATCCCATTGACAGAAGAGCCTGGCAGGCTACAGTCCATGGGGTCGCAATAGAGCTGGACATGACTTAGTGACTGAACAACAAGTGGGGAGAACACAAAGGAAATTAAATGCTATAGTAGTTCAAACTCACGTTCAAAGAGATATTCCTTGGCCACATTACTGAAGTGACGTGAAGTGTAAGTCGCTCAGTCGTGTCTGACTCTTTGCCACCCCATGGACTTGTCCATGGAATTCTCCAGGCCAGAATACTGGAGTGGGTAGCCTTTCCCTTCTCCAGGGGATTTTCCCAACCCAGGGATCAAACCCAGGTCTCCTGCATTGCAGGTGGATTCTTTACCAACTGAGCTATCAGGGGAGACACATCACTAAATGGATGCTAAGCCTGCACTTAAACACCTTCAGCAACAGCATCAGTCCCTTCTGAGGAAGCTTGATACCAACATTTACTGTCCTCTGGCTTCATGTCATGAGACATGCCCTCCTGGCTACCCATTATCTTCAATCTTCCAAGAGTTCCTATGCATTAAATAACATTCCCATTTCGTAGATGAGCATACTGAGACTCAGTGTGATTAGGGAGGTGGCTTAATCTATTTTGGGTTTCGCTGGTGGCTCAGATGGTAAAGAAGCTGCCTGCAATGCAGGAGACCTGGATTCAATCCCTGGGTTGAGAAGATCCCCTGGAAAAGGAAATGGCAACCCACTCCAGTATTCTCGCCTGGAGAATCCCATGGACAGAGGAGCCTGGCGGGTTATAGTCCATGGGGTCACAAAGAGTCAGACACAACTGAGCTACTAACACTTTCGCTTTACTCCATTTAAAGTGATGGGCCCATATCTGTTTAATTCCAAAGTCAACTGCCAGGTTACACTGCCCTCTGCTTGAGGAATGCACAAATCTGAGGTTCAGGTTCCCAGGAGCACAGGGTGAACCTTGCTGCTGAACCAGACCTTCAGGTGTTTGAAACTGTGGCATCCTCAGCCTTAGGTCATTTCCTTTCTCCCTCTGTTTTCCTGGGAAGCTTCGAGAGCCCAGGATCTGATGGCTTCTCCTCAGGCCAACCTCGCCAGACACTGCCCGGAGCATCAGCCCAGGAAGAAGTTCGTGTTCAGCAGCTTGGGCTTTCAGGGCACTGCCAGGACGGGTCCCCAGCTGGTTCTGTGCCTGCTATTTGCCAAGGGGCCCATGCCCCGGGAGCCATCTTCAGGCACCCCTGAGCCCCAGCTTGAGCCAGCTGGAGCTAGACTTCTCTGAAAACTGAGATGCCCAGAGGACTCCTCTAATCCTCTGGGCAGAAATGAAGCCTGCACAGGTGTCGACAGCATGGACCCAAGAACCCAGAAAGAACCAAAAGGGATGGCCCTCACTCCATACCCCTGGGAACTGCCTTGAGGCCTGGGAACCCAAGTTTGGGGCCACACCTATGTTCCAACTCCTAGTCACAGCCACCAGTAGGGAAGGGGAAGAGAGGAAAGGTGAAATGAAAGGGAGGAGAGCAGTCCAGGAGGGTGGGTTCAGGTCCCTGGAGCTCACTAGGTTTCTGGATGAGTGACTTTTGCAAGACATGTCCCCTCTCTGGCCTCAGTTTCCTGGTCTGTAAAATGGGAGTCATAACATTGCCAATAGTCATGTACAGATGTGAGAGTTGGACCATAAAGAAGGCTGAGTGCCAAAAAATTGATGCTTTCAAACTGTGGTGCTGGAGAAGACTCTTGAGAGTCCCTTGGACAGCAAGGAGATCAAACTAATCAATCCTAAATAAAGGAAATCAACCCTGAATGTTCACTGGAAGGACTAATGCTGGAGCTGAAGCTCCAATACTTTAGTCCCTTGATGCTAAGAGCCAAGGCATTGGAAAAGACCCTGATGCTGAGAAAGATGAAGGGCAGGAGAAGAAGGGGGTGACAGAGGATGAGATGGTTGGATGGCATCATGAACTCAGTGGACATGAGTGTGAGCAGACTCTGGGAGATAGTGAAGGACAGGGAAGCCTGGCATGCTACAGTTCATGGGGTTGCAAAGAGTCAGACATGACCGAGTGACTGAACAACAACAAACAAGTCATGGAGGGAAGATCAGTTTGCATAGGTGACTGTTGGAGATGAACTTTAGGGTCCCTTCTAAAACTAACAGTCCATGACTTTGTGAGTACCAACAATTAGAAAGAGACTGTCATTGGCTGTTGGCAGATGGTGTGGAAAGCTAGAAAGCACAAGGGCATGAAGAGAGTCCTGGGCTGGGGCCCCAGAGGTTGGGCCAACCCAAGTAACCTTGCACCAGTTCTTCTAACTGCTGAGTCCTAGGGCGTCTGCACTTAGTACTCATCCGGTAATTGCTGCATTATGAAGTGAGGACTCCATGCCCAGCACAGTGCCAGAACTTTATGTGCAGTGTCTCATGCCAGCCTCACCCCACTCCTGTAGGGTAGGTCTCATTATTATCCGCATTGGACAGATGAGGAAATCGAGTCTGTGTATTGTTGACATTTGCCTACAGGTCACCCACCTGGTTGAGGGCAGAGCCGTGATACAGGTGAGGTGTGGTGACTCTACGGCCATGCTGTTAATCACGGCACCACGGATGCCAGGGAATTCAGGGGCATTTCTCTCCCTCTCCAAGCCAAAACATGGTTGTGCTGTGGTCCTCCACGCCAGCAGGGCTGGTAGGCCAATGAGCCACCCCTGCAGCCCTTGAAGTTGGAACTACCCTCTTAAGGTGGAGAGTTTGGGCACAGCTGGATAAGAGAGCCAAGGTCACCCACTGGCTGGGGTCTCCTGAAGACATCAAGAAGGGCTCTCTGAAGAGAGGTTGGAGGTCTCCGAGGAATTTGGGCACGCCTGGCCATTTCCCGAGCTTAACCTCCAGACACTGGGAAGTCTCCATAGTGGGAAGCCTAAGAGGGGCGGGGCAGGGGGCTGGGGGCTGCATCTCCTCAGGCAGCTCCCGCCCGAGGCCAGGCAGGACCCTCCGCCCGGGGCGGGGGGGGTGGTTGTGGGGGGGTGACCTGCAAGGTGGCGGAACTTACTCGGGTAGCGATAGTAGAATTCGTTTTCCAAGTCAGTGGACAAGTTCTTGATCACCTTCTCCTGCACCCAGTGGGGATCGGCATCCATGTCGTAGCGCACGAACACACCGAAGAGGGCTATCAGGGCCACCTCCAGGAGCAGGCAGGCGACCGGCAGCCGCCAGCGGAGATTGGTGTTCCAGATCATGCTGCAGGGGGCGCCTGGCCGGGGCGGGCAGCGGGCAGTTCGGAGGCTTGAAGGCAGGACAGCCTTATAAGACCCGGGGCAGGGTCAGGGGCGGGGCGGGGCGGCCGAGTCGGGTGTTGTGGAACAGTTGATCCGGGTGCCGCCCGCGCGCTCGCCCAACCGGAGAGGGGACCCGCGGCCCCGGGGTCGCCCGGTAGCCAAGGGCCCCCGCATCGGGGTGGGGGGCGGGAGGGACGGTAGCGGGCGCAGGAACCGAGAGGGCAGAGGGCAGGGAGGGATTAAGGCGCCCAGCCTCTGTGGATCCCACAGATGCGAGGCAGCAACTGCTTTCCCCGTTTTGTACTGGTGAGCAGAGAAAGGAAAAGAAGATCCTTTGCCTCCCACCGAGATAAAAACGAAGGCATTCCGGGACATAACTCTTCACCATCACCATCACCATCTTCATCTTCTTTTCTTCTCATCCCTTCGTCCTCATCCCTTTCTTTTCCTGATTACAAAATTCACACAGGTACCTGGAAAACCAGGAACGTCCAAGAAACTGTCACAGACCAGGGAAGCCTGAAAAGACAGGGACAGATCAAGGCGATGTGGTACCCAGGGATTGTACCCTGGCACAGAATGAGAATGTTAATGGGAAAACTGGTGAAATCCAAATAAAGTCTGAAGTTTAGTTACTAGTGCTGATTTCTTAGTGACAAGTGTCACTAAGGGTTATGACAAGTATACCCTGGTTATGCAAGTTAGGAGGGATGGGGGTGGGAACAGGGGCACTTTCTATACTACCTTTGCAACTTTTCTGTAAATTAACATTATTTCCAAAGAAAAGGGCATTAAGAATTTACATATATATGTATGAAAGTGAAAGTCGCTCAGTCATGTCCGACTCTTTGCAAGTCACATGGACTATACAGTCCGTGGAATTCTCCAGGCCAGAATACTGGAGTGGGTAGCCTTTCCCTTCTTCAGAGGATCTTTCTGGTCCAGTAATAAAAGATCATAGGGACAGTTTAAAAGTTTTTCACAAGTTCATTGAGCTATGATCAGAAATTATCTATAGGTTAACATAAGTGATCTCAACATGATATAAGATAAAATTTAACTATGTAATTTGTTATATCTCTGCTTAGTCTGTATTTTGCAAAAATGAGCTTGATTTTCTAATTTTTCTTTCAAAACAGGTAATACAAAAAAGAAAATACAGAAAAGCACGAAGAAGAAACTAGAAAACATTTGTAATCCTACCATCTAGAGGCAACTTTAGTACGAGAGAGGGAAAGAGATGTATACTATAATACTGATTTATATTTGCTTTACTCATTTAATATTTTGTAAACATCTTCCCATATTATTCTTTTTCTGTAACACTATTTTTAATGGCAGGATATATCATATGTTTTATCTAGTAAATCTCTAGTGTTAGACAATGAAGTTATTTATTTGTTTGGTATTATAAATAACATTTTCATGTACACCCAGGTCTGTGAGTCTTTGTACAGGTTTCAATGAATTCCTAGAGGCTGAATTGTTTTGATAGATATCGCTCCTCTGTTCATGGGATTCTCCAGGCAAGAATACTGGAGTGGGTTGCCATGCCTTCCTCCAGGGCATCTTCCTGACCCAGGGATTGAACCAGTGTCTCCTATGTCTCCTGCATTGGCAGCCGAGTTCTTTACCACTAGCGCCACCTGGGAGGCCCTGAGATATCACTAGATTTTCCCAAACAAAACACATGCCTCAGGAGCCAGGTATGACAGCGGGAAGCACACACCCTCACCAATGCTGGATTTTAAAAAGTCATCGTCAAGTTGAATCTCAGATTTGTAAAAGCCATGAATGCTGTGTGGAACACCTGAGGTTGAGTGCCTGCCCAGCGTGCTGGGGACTGGAGTGTGGCTTCGCTGTGCCAGCCCGGGGCACCAGGGTGTCCTCTCTACGCGAGGCAGCCTGCTGCAAGTCACAGCCAGACACCGCAGGAACAGTGTCAGCAAGCGGGGCCTTTGATTACTGCTTGCTCTGGCCAAACCCTTTAGTCAGCTTCTACTCGCAGTGGGACCCTTGCAAGGTGGATATTGGAGTCCCATCCTACAGATGAAGAAACGGAGTTCTCAGAGAAGCCAGGGAGCAGGGGAGAGTCAAATTCTGGGCTGTCTGATTCCACTGGACCAGGCTGCTTGTTGGCTCCGGGCAGAGCCAGAAGGAAGGTTTGCTTTCAGGGACGCGTGCTCGCTGTTACAGGGAAAGACTTCCCCTCATTCGCGCAGCGAGGGGAGTGAATGGAGGGGGACTTTGGGAATGAAGTGGGGGGAGGGGCACACAGGTTTCTGGCGCCATCCATTCCCAAGGATGGCTCCCAGGGGCCATGAGTGTCTTAAAGAGAGGAGTGATGTCTTATTAGTTATTTTTGGGCCTGGCTGAGTTCCTTGAGGGATCTTAGTTCCTCGACCAGTGATCGAACCCATGCCCCCTGCAGTGGAAACACAGAGTTCTAAGCACTGGACTGCCAGGGGAGTCCCAGGATGTCTTATTGATGACTCACGCCCCTGCCCAGAGCACAGTACGGGCACAGAACCAGCACTCAAGGAATTTTGGAAGGATGAAGGAAGGTGTGAGTAATACTCTTTGAGCACCTACTGTGTGCCAGGCACTGTTCTGGGTGCCAGAATATAACAGTGAGCAGAAGAGGTAAATCCCTGCCCTCGTGGAACTTGCATTTGGGGTCTGGGGGGTTGTTGACAAAAGCAAACACAATATGGGAATAGAATCTAAAAAAGAGTGGGCATATGTGTACGTGTAACTGATACACTTCGCTGTACAGCAGCTCATTACACAGTACTGAGTAGAGTTCCCTGTGCAAGGCAATTCACTGAAGTATGATGTCAGCAGGCAGTTTCTGACCTGTTCAGATTATTTAACTTATCTGCTGTTCCTGTTTAGTCACTAAGTCATCTCCAGCTCTTTTGCGACTGTAGCCTGCCAGGCTCCTCTGTCCATGCATTTTCCCAGGCAAGAACACTGGAGTGGTTTGCCATCTCCCTCTGCAGGGGATCTTCCCAACCCAGGGATCAAATCCATGTCTCCTTGTCTGAAAGATTTCAATTAAAGATCTAAGGAAGTGCTGAAAGTTTTGATCCTGTATAATATTTAACGAATCACTGAAGCTTTATGTCTTAGATACATTGAATGCTGAGCTTCTTCCTAGTACTCTTGGCTACCACCATTGTCACATCATGGTAAACTGGCCCCTCATTATTGAGTAACAAAATTTTAATTTAAAAAAAGCAAGAACACAATAGATAAGTAAACTGTATGATGTGTTAGAAGGTAATAAGTGCCACAGAGAAAAATAAAATGGGAAGTGGAAGAGAGAAGGCTGGGAGTGTAATGTGCACAGAGTGGCCAGGGAAGGTCACACTGAGGGAGGGAGGGCGAAGGAAGGGAGGAACGAAAGGAAGGGAGGAAGAAGATTCTTCTGCTGCCTCTAGTCCCAGCTCAGCCCTGACCTTGGGGAACACGGCCTCCTCGGCAGCATTTTGATGCTGCTGCACTTTTCTGAATGTCCCAGGGCAGCTGTCCCCTATACTGGCTGCCCTTGGTCTTAGCGGTGGACTGAGTTCTGGTTTTCCTTTGAGAGGCCAGCAGTTTCATTTCTGGTGCCTCTGGGCGGGGGTGAAGGTGGGTGATAGCCAGTGCTCTAAAAGCCTAGAGTAAATATCTCCTCCTGGAATATCTTCTCTCGGACTAACATAAAGCCAGGGCAACAGGCTGCCCCAGCTCTGGCGAGGGCAGACTCTCTGCAGAGCGCCCGTCCTCCAGGGTGATGGCAGGAGGATGGGAATTCCCTCCCTGAGCCTTTCATCCACTTTCTCCTCTCCTCCATCGACAATTCATTCACTCACTCACTCATTCTTTCTTCCTAGAGCTGGCCTCATGTTATCTGCTTATTTATCTGTGATCCGTCTCTCTGCACTAGAATGTCAGTCCCCGAGGGTGAGCGCCCCTAGAAGAGATTCTAGCTCAGAGCAGTTGCTCGTTTAATGATGTTAATGATTTTTTCGAGTGAATGAATGGATGAATAGATAAAGTCTTTCATTTTATTTAGCTAATCAAAACATGTGCTGAGTAACGGAAGCTGGAGTCTTGCCTACAAAAACTGGGGGACAAAAAGGCCTCCATATCCAGCAGCCCCACAGGGTCGTGCTGGGCATTAATTACCCCTTTGCTTTTCTTTCTTTTTTAAACTATCACGTTTCTTTCTTTTTAAAAAAGATTTGTATATGCATTTATTTTTGGCTGTTCTGGGTCTTTGCTGCTGTGAGCGGGCTTTCTCTAGTTGCGGTGTGCAGACTTCTCACTGCAGTGGCTTCTCTTGTTGCAGAGCTCGGGCTCTGGGGGGCATGGGCTCAGTAGTGGTGGCTCATGGGCTTACTTGCCCTGCAGCCTGTGGGATCTTTCCAGACCAGGGATCCACTGCATTGGCAGAAAGATTCTTAACCACTAGACAACCAGGGAACTTTCTCCCCGCCCCCCCCTCTTTTCTTTGATACCCCTCAATCTTGAGGAACATAGGATTCTTTCCCTTTTTCTTCAAGCTGCTGCTCAGGGCATCTCTCTTTTTCACACTTTCGGCAGCACCTGGCCTCCTGCTTTGAAGGGTGGAAAGGGACTTCCAGGTGAGAGGGAGACCTGGTGGAACACAACCTATTGAACATACTGTTTAATTTTACCTCCTGTGTTAGACATGTTTCTCTTTTTACTTTTAGCAGCTAAGTGTGTGTGCGTGGTCAGTCACTTCAGTTGTGTCTGACTCTGTGACCCCATGGACTGTAGCCTGCCAGGCTCCTCTGTCCATGGGGGTTCTCCAGGCAAGAATACTGGAATGGGTTGCCATTTCCTCCTCCAGGGGAACTTCCCCACCTAGGGATCAAACAGGGGATCCCCACCCATGTCTCCTGCAGCTCCTGCATTGCAGGCAGATTCTTTACTGCTAAGCCACTGTGGAAGCTCAGGAGCTAAGCGTGGTCTCCTATATATCCTTTCATAAGGGCTCATTCCTAGTCCACTTATGGGGCCACTGGTATATGCAGAGCAATTTGTAAGACCTTTTTCCATTTTAGGCTTCCCTGACAGTAATTTTAGATGAGTTTTCCAGCATAGCTTGGTGAGAGTTTTCTTAACACTATCCTTAAGAAGGGTTTTTGTCACTTGGGATGCTTTTTCCATTTTGACTGGAAAGTCTTCTATTCAACCTTGATCCTTTCAAATCTTTAGCCAAAATCTTTAACCAAAATGTTGAAGAGGGTGAGGGAATTTTTAAGTCCTTGTGGTCTGACCTATCTCAGAAAATTCAAGTTTGCAACAATACAGGATTGAATGCATCTGAAATGGCATCTACAATGGTCACCTAGTTTTACAAAACACAAAACAAAAACCCATGCACTGAGCACCTATTGCATACATGACTCAGGATTAGGCCCAAATAGCTGCACAAAGCTGCCCCCGCCCCCCCGCCCACCGCCAGTTAGTACTATATAAAAGGACAGTGAAAGTGAAATTTGCCCAGTTGTGTCCAACTTTTTGCAACTCCACGGACTGTCTGGAATGGGTAGCCTTTCACTTCTCTAGGGGATCTTCTCAACCCAGGAATTGAACCCAGGTCTCCTGCATTATAGGCAGATTCTCTCCCAGCTGAGCCACAGGGAAGCCGAAGAATACTGGAGTGTAGCCTATCGCTTCTCCAGGGGATCTTCTCGACTCAGGAATCAAACTGGGGTCTCCTGCATTGCAGGTGGACTCTTTACCAACTGAGCTATCAGGGAAGCCCAGAAGTGAAAGTTGCTCAGTCATGTACGACTCTGGGAGTTCATGAACTATACAGTCCATGGAATTCTCTAGGCCAGAATACTGGAGTGGGTAGCCTTTCCCTTCTCCAGGGGATCTTCCCAACCCAGGGATCGAACCCAGGTCTCCTGCATTGCAGGCAGATTCTTTACCAGCTGAGACAAGTGAAGCCCAAGAATACTGGAGCGTGTAGAGGAGACACAAGCACTTTGCCTGTTTTGGTTAAAGCAGAATTAAGTACTTTCCCATATAGTTGAGGGGGCTTCCTTTGTGGCTCAGATGGTAAAGAATCCATCTGCAATGCAGGAGTCCTGGGTTCAACCCCTGGGTTGGGAAGATCCTCTGGAGGATGGCATGGCAACCCACTCCAGTATTCTTGCCTGGAGAATCCCATGGACAGAGGACCCTGGCAGGCTACAGTTCATGGGGTCTCAAAGAGTTGGACACAACTGTTTGGCTAAGCACATATAGTTGAGCAGAGCTTGCTGAGTACCAAGGTGGTCAAGGTGGGCTTCACCGAAGAGGTGACCTAATCTAGGATTTGTAAAGCAGTAAAGAGGTGGACCTTTTCCCCTTCACCCTCTGGCTTCCCTTGTCTTGCCCATGTCCCACCCAATCCCCCAGGTGATTCCAGGCCACCTCCCCATCTTGGCCCAGTATTTCCTCTTGCCTCCAGCAGGTGGGGATTCTGGGCTTCTCTGAGACCAGGGTTCAAAAACCAGCGCTCAGGTCTATCAGGCTAGGCAGGGGTTTGCCACAGGAACCAGCCATTTCTTCCTAAAACAAGGGTGCCTTGACAAGTGGATGGCTGGCACGGGATGGTTCCCTCCCAGCCAAGGAGAGGCAGGACGAGACAGGCACAAGGGCAGGCGGAGGGGGGTGGATTGTGGCTTGGGGGCAAAGCAGGGAAGATCCCTGCTTCACTCATGGTGGCATGCTGAGGAGGCTGCGGAGGGACACTCACTGCCATTGCCCTGCCCTCTTGCCATCCCTCTTGGCATATCACCATCAGGACCCTTGGCATCTTTGCTTTTTTGTTTGTTTGTTTTTAAAAAATATTTATTTGACTGGGCAGGGTCTTGGTTGCAGCAGGCAGGATCTTTTGGTTGTGGCATGCCGAGATCTATTATTATTATTATTTTTTTAGTTGCAGTGTTCGAGATCCAGTTCCTCCCTGACCAGGGATGGAACCCGGGCCCCCCGCACTGGGAGTTCAGAGTAGCCACTGGACCACCAGGGAAGGCCCTCCTCGGTATCTTTGGCCTCAGTCCCAAGAGCAGCCTGCGGCTGCGGCAAGGGCACTAGGCCAGGACTCCGAAGTTCCGGGGCCTACTCCCAGTTCCACAAATTTGGCCAGAACACACAACTTTTCTGGTTTTATTTCCTCCATCTGCAAACAGGTACCTTCACGTCTTCCCTGCTTGCCACTGGATCTTCTGTGAAGCTCAAAAGAGAACTCGCAGCATGCTGCTTAGAACCTTGGCTAGGGGTTCAAAGGAGCCAGGGTTCGAGTCCCAGCACTGCTACTTCCTAGCTGGGTGACCTCAGGCAAGCTGCTTAACCTCTCTGTGACTCCATTTTCCCATCTGTACACCGGGGTGACGGTTGTACCCACCTCTCAGGATGGGTGTGAGGAGCAGAGCACTCTAAGGCATATGAAACTTTAACAAATAACATGGTTGGTGCTTGAGGAGACTGGCTCTTATTTGCCCCTGGAAATGAAGCGGGAAAGTGCTGGGAGCGAGCTCCCCCCGTGGCAAAGGTCAAGAGGAAGGAGGCTTGGCATACGCAAAGGCGGGATCGAGCCTCAGGAGTTCCCCTGGAAATTCTCGAGCATCTACCCCGCAAACCAGAGTCTGCCTACTTTCTGCTTTATGCTTTCACCTACACCTCTGACTTTATGGGGGGCTATCCCCCACTACCTCTCTCTGAAAAAAGAGTTAGCTTACAGCTCCAGTTAATAATTCCTGGGTGTGACAGTGTTTCAACCTACAAACTCCTTTGGAAGTCCTCTAGCCTGCCTGAATAGGTTTTTCTGGCCACATGTGATTGCTCAGATCCTCCCAACTGTGAGAGGCATGAGATGTTCTAAACTGTCTAAATACAGATTCCTTTGAGCAGTTAAAAGATTGATTAGAAATTGTATTGGCGAAGGGATTTTCACTTGTTGGGCCAATGTTTGCTGCTTAGTTTCCATATCCCTTACCTGCTGTGTCCCTGGCAGTGTATTGATTAATATAATTGGTGTAAGTAGTAGCTTTAATGTTTGTAACCTTGGACCCTTGAGTTAATTCTTTTTCTTGTTATAGCCCACCACACCTTTGCTCTGTAGGAATGCAACTTTATCTAATGCTTTTGGAGGGTGGCGCTTGACTTATCACCTTTAGAGAAAAATAAGTTTTCTGAAGAAAGGGTCTTAAAATGTTAACAGGCCTCCGGGCCAGAAGATGATGCAAATCACCTAAACTTTTGCATATGATAAGTTTGCAGGAAGAAAGCCTGGCTTGCTGCCTGACTCTACCCCTTCCCCCATTATCCTCTATGCATAACTTAAGGTATAAAAACTACTTTGGAAAATAAAGTGTGGGCCTTGTTCACCGAAACTTGGTCTCCCTGTGTCGTTCTTTCTCTTACCTTCTGGCTGAATTATTCAGCCTCTTTTCTCCACTGAATTTCCTCACTGAGCTATCCTTATTCTATTACTCTTTATATCCTTAATTAATGTTTAATTAAGCAGTTGTTTCCTGATCCTCACCGACGCCGTCCCCGCTTCAAATTCCCTGGATCCACCGGGGCTGGACCCCGGCAGGAAAGTCCTTTGGAAATCGAAAAGTATCATAAACACTGGGGTTGCCTCTGTGATGATGGATAATGACTTTCTCCTCTGGTGCTCTCTGAAAAATCTATAAAGGGGGAGCAGCCAAGAGAGCGAGCCCCTGTGCTCTCCCCCAGAACCCCGGAGCTGAGGGTGGGGTTTGGGACCCTGGGAAGCAGTTCTGGCCACACTCCATTCCCTTCAGTCCCTAAAAGTCACAGAAGGTGCCACTTCCCCATGGGGAGGTCTCCAATGTGGCTGGCCTGGGGGGCAAGCAGAGAGGTTGCAGGTTCCCGCAAAATTCTCTCCTCTATGAAAACCTGTAGGGTCAAAAGTAAGGTCACAGATAGTGGGACATGGGACATCTTGTGCTGCCTGGTGGGATGTTCTAAGCGCGTCAAACTTTTCTTCTGTGCTATTAATGTGCTGTGCTTAGTTGCTCAGTCGTGTCCAACTCTTTGCAACCCCATGGACTGTAGCCCACCAGGCTCCTCGGTCCATCAGCTTCTCCAGTCAAGAATACTGGAGCCCCCTGTGCTATTAATATTCCTACCCAAAATGCACACCCTGAATTTAGGCAACCCACTCCAGTGTTCTTGCTTGGAGAATCCCAGGGACGGGGGAGCCTGGTGGGCTGCCGTCTCTGGGGTCACACAGAGTCGGACACGACTGAAGCGACTTAGCAGCAGCAGCAGCAGCAACTATCGTGCATTTGTGCTCAGTTGCTAAGCTGTGTCCAACTCTTTTTGACACCATGGACAGTAGCCAGACAATCTCGAATTGAGGGACATTTGTGCAAAACAACTAGTCTGTGTTTTTTTTTTTTTTAATATAAGTATCAGGTTTCCCTGGTGGCTCAGTGGTAAAGAATCTGACTGCCAATGCAGGAGACATGAGTTCGATTCCTGATCCAGGAAGATCCTGAGGAGCAACTAAGCCTAAGTGCATGAGTGCTAAGTTGCTTCAGCGGTATCCAACTCTTTGCGACCCTATGAACTGTGGCCCACCAGGTTCTTCTGCCCATGGGATTCTCCAGGCAAGACTCCTGAAGTGGGTTGCCATGCCCTCCTCCAGGAGATCTTCTCAACCCAGGGACTGAACCAGAGTCTCATGTCTCCTGCATTGGCAGACAGATTCATTTACCCCTAGTGCCATCTGGGAAGCCCAACTAAGCCCATGCACCACAACAATTGAGCCAGCTCTCTAGAGCCCAGAAGCCACAGATACGGAGCCCTCGAGCCCTAGAGCCTGTGCTCCACAACAAGAGAAGCCCTCATACCACGACTAGAGAGTAGCCCCTACTCACTGCAACTAGAGAAAAGCCTGAGCAGTGGTCAAGACCCAGCGTAGCCAAAAATAAATAAATACATTTTTTAAATCTTTTTTTTTTTTTTAATGTAAGTGTCCCAGATGACCAAAAAAACAAAACAGGAGAACTAGGTTAAAAAGACATGCTGTGCAACCCCATAGACGTCAGCCCACCAGGCTCCACCGTCCCTGGGATTCTCCAGGCAAGAATACCGGAGTGGGTTGCCATTTCCTTCTCCAATGCATGCATGCATGCTAAGTCGCGTCAGTCGTGTCCGACTCTATGCGACCCTATGGACAGCAGCCCACCAGGCTCCTCTGTCCACAGGATTCTCTAGGCAAGAATACTGGCATGGGTTGACAATTACATAATTACATACAGTGCTTAGATAGGTCCTTGATCAGCTCCCGGATCGAAACAAAACAAAAAATATATATATATAAAAAAATCACATTGGGGCAACTGGGGAAGTCTAAACAAGAACCACAGTTAGATAAGGGATTCATCAGCATCATGTGTTTTGAATATGATCACCGTGTTGCGGTTTTAAAGGAGAATGTCCTTGTTCTGAAAGGATGCCTAGGGAAACATTTTGAGATCAAGTGTCACGATGTCAAGTTTCAAATGGTTCTGAAAAAGTGTGTGCATGTACACAGACAGGGACTTTTCTGGTGACCCAGGGGTAAAGAATCTGCCTGCCAACGCAGAAGACGTGGTTCAATCCTTAGGTCCAGAAGATCCCCTGGAGTAGGAAATGGCAACCTACTCCAGTATTCTTGCCTGGAAAATCCCATGGACAGAGGAGCCTGGAGGGCTACAGTCCGTGGGGTCACAAAGAGTCTGACATGACTGAGCGACCTAGCACGCACGCCTGTGTACAGATAGAGATGAACCAAAAGAGGTGGATCCAGGTGAAGGGTATATGTATGCTCTTTGCACCAGTCTTGCAACTTTATTGTAGGCTTGAAATTTGCAACCAAAAAGCTTGAGGAAAATCCCTCGTGGAGCCCTGTCACTGGGAGCCTTTGATATCTGAGAGGAACAGTCAGCCTCCACAAGGCCTCGGGCAGAAGGCCCAAAGTCAGAGGCTCAAGGAGAGTCCCACCCACACACTCTTCCCGATTACAGTTCAAACTCTGCATGACCCACGGGGCTCCCTGCGTTCCTTACAGCACAGGGAGCAGCAGGTACCAGGGACTCGGTACTTGGCACCCACCCCCCACCAGGGCCCTGCTCAGCCCCTGCCCTCTCAGTGTGCACAGTCATTTCTCTCTGCAGCTCACGCCATAGCAGAGTGTGTTCTGGGTGCTGTCCTCAGTCGTGTCCCAGTCTTTGCGACCCTGTGGACTGTAGCCCATCAGGCTCCTCTGTCCATGGGATTCTCCAGGCAAGAATCCTGGCGTGGGTTGCCATTTCCTTCTCCAGGAGATTTTCCCAACCCAGGGATTGAACCCTGGGTCTCAATCTGACGCATCTCTTGTATCACCTGCAGGCGAATTATTTACCACTGAGCCATGTTCTGGATATAGGAGTCCCCAAACCCACAGACAGCAGAGGTCTCGGGGAAGAGAGAAGCAGAGATTAGCAACAGCAAGCTCTGTGAACCAGGCTCTTCTGGGAGCCAAGTACAGAGCTGGGTCTTCTCTGGGCATCGTTGTGTCTTCTTCTCACAGTGGCTGGCAGGGGGAGGGAGTTTTTTTTTTTAATTTTTTTTCTAACAAGGTGGAAACTCCGGCTCAGAGAGGTCAAATCACTTGCCTAAAGTCACACAAGCGCTTCCCTGGTAGTTCAGCTCTTAAAGAATCCACCTGCAATGCAGGAGACCCTGGTTTAATTCCTAGGTCAAGAAGACCCCCTGGAGAAGGAATAAGCTACCTACTCCAGTATTCTTGGGCTTCCCTGGTGGTCCAGATGGTAAAGAATATGCGTGCAATGTGGGAGACCTGGGTTCAATCCCTGGGTTGGGAAGATCCACTGGAGGAGGGCATGGCAACCCATTTCAGTATTATTGCCTGGAGAATCCCCACAGACAGAGGAGCCTGGTGGGCTACAGACCATGGGGTCACAAAGAGTCGGACACAACTGACTGACTAAGCACACAGCAAAGTCACACAGCTAGAGGATGGCAGATCCGGAAAAGCAAGTGACACGATCTCAGCCTTGAAGACATTTGACAGCCAGACTCAATTTTTTGCTTGTCAGGCATGATGTGGAGGGAGGAAGGTGTGGGCAGGGATCCCCAGCCTTGGGCCTGGTGGAATTAGGGGCCAAAGAATCCCTGTTGTGTGGCTTCCTGTTCATTGCAGGATATGGGGCAGCAGTCCTGGCCGACATAATATTTAAAAAGCCAAACCAAAACAATGGTCGTTGTAAAGGGAGAGGCCTGTGCAGAGTCCCCCGGGGGCATTTTGGAGGTAGGGAAGGTCCACATGTGGGGGAGTCTCCGAGCACTGGGTCTTGAGGAATAAGTGGAAGATCGTAGGGAAGGACAAAGGGGGAAGGGAATTCCCAGAAGAGGGACCAGTATGTGCAAAAGAACAGAGGTCATCCATAGGATGTGGAGAGAAAATGTTGGAACTTGTATTTATATTCATTTTTTAAAAGGTTTTTATTTCTATTTCTTCATGGCTGCATCGGGGTCTTAGTTGAAGCACACAGGCATAGTTGCCTTGAGGCATGTAGGATCTTAGTTCCCCAGCCAGGGACAGGACCTCATCCCCTGCATTGGAAGGCGGGTTCTTAACCACTGGACCCCCAGGGAAGTCTCTTATATTCATTGTTAGTCTCATGTTTTTGTATTTCCTATTTTATAGACATGCTAACATAGTAATACATATAATTTGGAGGGATGTTTTTTTG
Organism: Bos mutus; assembly: GCF_027580195.1. Taxonomy (NCBI): domain Eukaryota; kingdom Metazoa; phylum Chordata; class Mammalia; order Artiodactyla; family Bovidae; genus Bos; species Bos mutus. The sequence continues at coordinate 19,706,624 of NC_091637.1, forward strand.
CTGAGCTGCTCAGCTTGCAGGATCTCAGTCCCTCAACCGGGGACTGAACCTGGGCCATAGCAGTGAAAGCCCAGAATCTTAACTACTAAGCCACCAGGAAACTCCCCTGGTTTATTTTTTAATATATGTATTTTGAGGCACACACCCACACATTTTCTACTGACAAATGATCATAACTGTTGCCAAGGGGCTTCCTGGGTGGCACAGTGGATAAGAATCTACCTGCCAATGAGGAAGATCCCACATGCCACAGAGCAACTAAGCCCATGCGCCTGTGCTCTAGAGCCCGGGAGCTGCAAATACTGAGCCCACTTCCTGCAATTACCGAAGTTCTTGCGCCTAGAACCGGGGCTGCACAATGAGAAGCCTCTGCAGCGAGAAACTGGTGTACCACAACGAAAAGTAGCCCCAGGTCGCCACAAGTCGAGAAAACCACCACAAGTAGAGAAAACCACAAGTAGAGAAAAACTGCAATACGTAGAGAAAAACCACAACGAAAAGTAGCCCCAGGTCACCACAAGTAGAGAAAACCACCACAAGTAGAGAAAACCACAAGTAGAGAAAAACTGCAACCTGCAGTTGAAGACCCAGTACAGTAAAAAAATAATAAATAAACAAACTGTTGCCAAGGTTGGCTTGAGACATGTTGTGTTTGAAGGGCCTGTGAATGTCCAAGAGATAATGTCTGGCTTGGAGCTAGATATGGGTGTTAGTCAGGGAGACAGCCTGGGAGTGAGGAAGGGAGAGGGGCTTAGATTGTGCGAGTCCAGAGAGACAAGGCACAAAGGAGCAAGTGGTTTTTAGCCTGGCTATACCTAGGGAGTTTTTCAAAAGTACTCACTCCCAGTTTCTTTGACATAATCAGCCTGGAGTGAAGCCCAGCATCACTGTCTTTTAATCTCTCCAAGTGATTCCAGTTGCAACCAGACTTGAGAACCACTGCCCTAGATCACTGTTCTTCAAATCTTCATGCTGTGTATCCCCTCAAGGAATTTTGGAAAACTACATATTGTCATATTTTGAAGTTGACATCTAAATTTTTTATCATAATTTTAACAGCAGCAAAAAATATAATTTCCTGCATGTTGTATATATTTTCTCGAGAACCTCAGAGTTGCAGATTTGGTTTATTTAATTTATGGGAAATGTCTGCCATATAAGCTAATTGGCAAAGCCAGAATTCATTGTCAAACAGCCAGCCCAATTAGACTTACTCTCTGTCAAAAGAAAAATCTGGATTCATTTTTCAGTTCAGATAAATGTATTAATACATAGCCTCATGACAACCATCTCACTTTCATATTCTAAGCTAAATAGACAATGCATAGAGCCTTGTCACCTAGAATATGTCCCTTAGATGGAATAAGATGCTGTCCCTTCAATATTTATAGCTGATGCTCTCTGTGCTTTGTGGAGGGGGTCTCTCCTTCAGAAGTGTGCTCTCTCTAATTGCTCCTTTGTTTGGGTCTACAGTGCTTTGCACTTGTCTAGATGACAAACCATGTTCCCACGGGAATTGAGTGAAAGGTAAGCCTTACTTGGAAAGATTAGTGAAGTGGGAAAGAACAACTGGCTTGACGTTTCATTGCAGAGGCAAACAGATCCAGTTTAGAAAAAAAAGACGTACAGAAGTTGAGGATCTGGAAACTGATGCCTTTAAAGTTGTTCGTGGGGCTTCCCTGGTGGTCCAGTAGTTAAGAATCCACCTTGCTATTGAGGGGACCCTGGTTCAGTCCCTGGCTGGGGAAGATCCCACATGCTGCAGATAACTAAGCCTGTTGCTCCACAACTACTGAGGCCTGCAAACCCTAGAGCCCGTGCTCTGCAATAAGAGAAGCCACCAAAATGAGAAACTCGTGCACCACAGCTAGAGAGTAACCCGCACGTAACAGAGAAGACCCAGTGCAGCCAAAAATAAACAAACTTTTAAAAAATCAATAATAAAGTTGATTGTGATAGATCCATACATATATGGTAACTTCATTTACTGTAAAGACATCTAAGCAATTCTGGGGAAAACCCATTTTTTTTCTATGCATACTCATAGAGAAAAATGAACTCTAACCCCTTCCTCACACCATATAAATTAATTCAAGATGGATCATAGGCCTAAATGTGACAACTAAACTAATAAAGTCCTGGAAGAAAACATGGGAGATCTTCATGACCAGGCAAAGATCTTTTAGTGAGTGTTAGTCTCTGAGTCAAGTCCAACTCTTTGCGATCCCATGGACTATAGCCTGCCAAGAATTTGTCCATGGAATTCTCCAGGCAAGAATACTGGAGTGGGTTGCCATTTCCTTCTCCAGGGCATCTCCCTGACCCAGGGATCGAACCCAGGTCTCCTGCCTTGCAGGCAGATTCTTTAGCATTTGAACCACCAGGGAAGCAGCATGTGCCAAGTACCCACAGGTGCTATGACTGTTCCATGACCAACCATCAAAGACCAAAAAGTGGGCAGTGGTTCAATTCCTGGAAATCTCCATCCCTTCCCCCAAATAGTTAGAATAATCTTCCCACTTATTACCTTATGAAATTATCCAGCCGATAAAAGCTAACCATACCACATTTCAAGGCTGTGCTCACCCTCTGCAACGGCCCATACTCTGTCTGTGGGATGTATATCTCTCTAAATAAGTCCACTTCTGACTTATCACTTTGTCTCTCATTGAATCCTTTCTGTACTGTGACATCAAGAACCTGAGCTTCATTAAGTCCTGAGACCAGGCGTGTGATCTCAGTTGGAAGATCATGGGATTTGGCCAGGTTCAAGGCCTGGCCATATGAGTTCAAGTCCCAGTCTGAAGCGAATGGTTTCAGTATGACTCTTTTCCCTGAATATAAAGGAAAGAAAGCTCACAATTACCAATACAAATAAAGGAAATAATACAAAAATGGGCTGAAATCCCAGAGATAACTATTGTCAACATCTTGCTGCATGTCATTCTAGAATTTACATAAATATATTTAAATATTTGTATATTAGAATATGTAATATATTTTAAAAGCAAACAAAAATGGAATCATACTGCACACAGCGGTTTGTAACCTCCTTTTTTCCTTAGGTAATGCCTTATGGACACTTTAACTGTATTGAAAGTGAAAGTTAGACTTGATGAAAGTGAAAGTTGCTCAGTTGTGGCCGTCTCTGTGCAACCCCATAGACTATATAGTCCATGGAATTCTCCAGGCCAGAATACTGGAGTGGATAGCTGTTCCCTTCCCCAGGGGATCTTCCCAGATCTTGGACCTGGGATTGAACCCAGGTCTCCCGCATTGCAGGTGGATTCTTTACCAACTGAGCCACCAGGGAAGCCCTTTCCTGTATTAGTAAATAAAATTTCACATCATCATAGTTTTTTTAATTTAACGTTTTTGAACATTTAGAGATTTCCCCCTTTTTTTTTTTTTTTTTAACTGTTAAAAACAAGTTTGGGGAAAACTTAGCCCTTGCAACATCCTTTGAAAAATACATACACATAGACTATGAAAGACAGTTGATTTTGAACCACAAGTTTTAGAAATAACTTTGTAAATTCACAGCAATATCATTCATTAAGTGCAATTTTGTGGGGAAAACAAAGAATTGGGCAATATCTGACACTGAGATGATTGATAGTAAGCCATGGAAAGGGAAATGTTTTGTCCTGAAAGGAGCACTGAAGGTTTTTTTTCCCCCAAACTAGACCTCTCCAAATATAGTTGTCTTGAACAAGCTGTTGCAGCAGCTGGAATCAAGGAGTTCCTAGGCTCTGACTCCCTGCTACCCTCTCCCTGGGAAAGAGATGCTTCTTGCAAACAGACCAGGATGCTGGCATCCCCTGCCTCCTGTTGCAGCTCCTCCATGATAACCTGCCCCTCCCTTTAAGCTTTAAGCTTGAGCTTTAAGCCAACTTTTTCACTCCCCTCTTTCACTTTCATCAAGAGGGTCTTTAGTTCTTCACTTTCTGCCATAAAGGTGGTGTTATTTGCATATCTGAGGTTATTGATATTTCTCCTGGCAGCCTTGATTTTAGCTTGAACACCACAGCACAGTACACACACCTTCAGGCGCAAGGTGTCGGGGCTGTTCTTGAACCAGTCAAGTTTTAGAGTTGTTTCCAATAGGCTTGAAGACAGCTTAAAGGTCATCTTGTCTGACTGACCCCGCCCACTGAGGACTGATTCTGCTCTCTGATTCCTCTCCACCTTTTCAGAGGACACTTTAGGTGGCAAGAAGCCCTTTACCTCTCAGTTCAGTTAAGTCGCTCAGTCGTGTCTGACTCTTTGCGACCCCATGAACCACAGCATGCCAGGCCTCCCTGTCCATCACCAACTCCCGGAGTTTACCCAAACTCATGTCCATTGAGTCAGTGATGCCATCCAACCATCTCATCCTCTGTCATCCCCTTCTCCTCCTGCCCTCAATCTTTCCCAGCATCAGGGTCTTTTCAAATGAGGCAGCTCTTCACATCAGGTGACCAAAGTATTGGACTTTCAGCTTCAACATCAGTCCTTCCAATGAACACCCAGGACTGATCTCTTTTAGGATGGACTGGTTGGATCTCCTTGCAGTCCAAGGGACTCGCAAGGGTCTTCTCCAACACCTCAGTTCATAAGCATCAATTCTTTGGTGCTCAGCTTTTCTCACAGTCCAACTCTCACATCTATACATGACTATTGGAAAAACCATAGCCTTGACTAGACAGACCTTTGTTGACAAAGTAATATCTCTGCTTTTTAATATGCTGTCTAGGTTGGTCATAACTTTCCTTCCAAGGAGTAAGCGTCTTTTAGTTTCATGGCTGCAATCACCATCTGCAGTGAATTTGGAGCCTCCAAAATTAAAGTCAGCCACTGTTTCCACTGTTTCCCCATCTGTTTGCCATGAAGTGATGGGACTGGATGCAATGATCTGAGTTTTCTGAATGTTGAGCTTTAAGCCAACTTTTTCACTCCCCTCTTTCACTTTCATCAAGAGGGTCTTTAGTTCTTCACTTTCTGCCATAAAGGTGGTGTTATTTGCATATCTGAGGTTATTGATATTTCTCCTGGCAGCCTTGATTTCAGCTTGTGCTTCTTCCAGCCCAGCGTTTCTCATGATGTACTCTGCATAGAAGTTAAATAAGCAGGCTGACAATATACAGCCTTGACGTACTTCTTTTTCTATTTGGAACCAGTCTGTTGTTCCATGTCAGTTCTAACTGTTGCTTCCTGACCTGCATATAGGCCTCAAGAGGCAGGTCAGGTGGTCTGGTATGCCTATCTCTTTCAAAATTTTCCACAGTTTATTGTGATCTAGTCAAAGGCTTTGGCATAGTCAATAAAACAGAAATAGATGTTTTTCTGGAACTTTCTTGCTTTTTCGATGATCCAGTGGATGTTGGCAATTTGATCTCTGGTTCCTCTGCCTTTTCTAAAACCAGCTTGAACATCTGGAAGTTCATGGTTCACGTATTGCTGAAGCCTGGCTTGGAGAAGTTTGAGCATTACTTTACTAGCGTGTGAGATGACTGCAATTGTGCGGTAGTTTGAGCATTCTTTGGCATTGCCTTTCTTTGGGAGTGGAATGAAAACTGACCTTTTCCAGTCCTGTGGCCACTGCTGACTTTTCCAAATTTGCTGGCATATTGAGTGCAGCACTTTCACAGCATCATCTTTCAGGATTTGAAATAGCTCAACTGGAATTCCATCACCTCCACTAGCTTTGTTCATAGTGATGCTTCCTAAGGCCCACTTGACTTCACATTCCAGGATGTCTGGCTCTAGGTGAGTGATCACAGCATTGTGATTATCTGAGTCGTGAAGATCTTTTTTGTACAGTTCTTCTGTGTATTCTTGCCACCTCTTCTTAATATCTTCTGCTTCTGTTAGATGCATACCATTTCTGTCCTTTATCGAGCCCATCTTTGCATGAAATGTCCCCTTGGTATCTCTAATTTTCTTGAAGAGATCTCTAGTCTTTCCCATTCTATTGTTTCCCTCTATTTCTTTGCATTGATCGCTGAGGAAGGCTTTACCAGTTGCTCATTAGATCCTACTGTTCAGTTATTTATTCGATCAAATGGTCCATATTGAGTGCTATGTACAGAGCACTTACTATGCACTAAGAAATAAATCAGTGAATAAAACACACAAAAGTCTCTGCTCCTATGAAGCTGTCATTCTAATGGCATGGAGTGGGGAGGACAGACATTACAAAATTATCGCATGCTAGAAGGTAATAAATGCTACAGCAAAAAAAAGTAGGGGGAAGAGTGCGGAAATGGATCAGGATGGCAAGGAAGGAAATTCTACGTAACATGGACGAATCTTGAAGATTCACTGAGTGAAATAAACCAGACACAAAAGAACAAACACTGCATGATTTCACTTGTATGAGGCACCTGGAATAGGCAAATTCATCAGTTCAGTTCAGTCGCTCAGTCGTGTCCGACTCTTTGCAACCCCATGAATCGCAGCACACCAGGCCTCCCTGTTCATCACCAACTCCCGGAGTTCACCCAGACTCATGTCCATCGAGTCAGTGATGCCATCCAGCCATCTCCAGGCAAATTCATAGAGACAGAAAATAGAATCTTGGCTGCCAAAGGCTTGGAGAAAGGAGGACTGAGAAGTTATTGTTTTAATGGGCACAGATGATTAGTTTGGGAAGATGAAAACCATTCTAGAGATGGATGGTGGTGATGGTTGCACAAGAATGTGAATGTGCTTAATACCACTGAACTGGAGTGCAAGGAGATCCAACCAGTCCGTTCTGAAGGAGATCAGCCCTGGGATTTCTTTGGAAGGACTGATGCTAAAGCTGAAACTCCAGTACTTTGGCCACCTCATGCGAAGAGTTGACTCATTGGAAAAGACTCTGATGCTGGGAGGGATTGGGGGCAGGAGGAGAGGGGGACGACAGAGGATGAGATGGCTTGATGGCATCACTGACTCGATGGACGTGAGTCTCAGTGAACTCCGGGAGTTGGTGATGGACAGGGAGGCCCGGCGTGCTGCAATTCCTGGGGTCGCAAAGAGTTGGACACGACTGAGCGACTGATCTTAAAATTGGTTACAATGGTCAATTTTATGTTATGTATATTTTACCACAATTAAGAAAATAAATTTTAAAAACTTAAAAGGAAATTAAAAACCTATGGGAGCACATACAAGGCGCTATTAAGATGAGTTGGAGAAGGAAATGGCAACCCGCTCCAGTATTTTTGCCTGGAAAATCGTATGGACAGAGGAGTCTGGCAGGCTATAGCCCATGGCGTCACAAAGAGTCCGACATGACTGAGTGCATAAACCTCCACTATCATTAAGATGACTATCTGGAGTGGAGGTGGGGAATAAGCTGGAAAGTAGGCAGATAGGTAACAGGGGTGGGAGCAAGACTTTCACTGTGTTCCTTTTAATACTTTTTCAATTAATGTATTGCCTATTCAAAACATTAAAAATAGAAAAAATATTTTTTAAGTTCTTTCTGATATTGGGCCAAAATATATCCCCCAGCTGTGTTGAACAAATCAAATTCTCCTCTAAGCGACAGCCCCTCAAGTCCTTAAGACAATATTCTGCTCCCTCTGAGCATCTTCTTCAGCCTTCTGTTCCTCCTTCTCAGTACTGGGGGCACCGATCACTGCAGAGGGGTGTCTGAGTCTGTGGGCTCTCTGCTGGACACTTTGGGGATCTCCAGCACCTTCTTCCCCCTGTCCTATAGCACCCTACGTCTCTTTGGGAGAATCTCCCTGCTGCGTTGGAGGCTGGAGCCCCACTGTGTAGTCTTTGTGGAGAATATCCCAACTTGCCACTAGGAAAGCAAAAGGTACCAATGAGTCCTCTCTGTCTACACTGGCCCCACTCAGGAGGAAAGCATGTGACTCAGCCTGTCAACTTGACCTCCCTGGGCTTTGCTCTTTAGAGTGCTGCAAGGAAGTTGAATGCCAAGGGATTGTGTTTATCTGAGCAGTGGTGGGCTAGACTCCTTAGATTGTACAATTCTTATGTTCCTCCTTTATGTGAGTACCTGTTGCCCAGGCCTCCAGACCTCCTTGGTTCTGGCTTATTTGACAATCCTGGCCTTTTAGCTTCCATCAATTCTATAAATCCTAAAGGAGTCCAATTTTTTGCTTAAGCTAACCAGAGCCAGCTCCTGTACTTTGTGACTTAGAACAGCCCTGATTTCCATATGAACTGGGCAGATTGTATTTTCCCAAGATGGCCTCGTCAATTTCTCCCAACACACACTGATCAATAGTGTGTGTGTGTGTGTGTGTATGTTAGTTGCTTAGTCATGTCTGACTCTTTGCCACCACATGGACTGTGGCCCGCCAGGCTCCTGTGTCCATGGGATTTCCCAGGAAAGAATACTGGAGTGGGTGATGATCCCTTTTCTGGGGGATCATCCCAACCCAGGGACTGAACCCAGGTCTCCTGCTTTGCAGGCAGCTTCTCTACTGAGTCACTACAGTACTGACATCTTATACCCTATAACAGGCGGAGACTCAGTTGCAGGAGATTTAGTTGTTTGTCCAAAACATCATATGATAAGGAAGTACAGGCTGAAGAAGGGTCCCCCTGGGGTGGGGTGTATGGGAGGAGAAAGTGGCTGACAGGCAGCAAGGCCCTGCTGGCATAGAGCCCTGAGCAGAGGCACAGCCTAGGGCCCTGGGAGCTGTGGGTGCAGGGAGCAGGACCTGGAGGAAGAGTTGGCAGAATATGGGGTCCCCAGAGGCCATGGACGTGGCCATATGATCATCAACCTACTGATGGGGCAGAACCCCCAGGGACCCATGTCTCATGTTCATTGACTCCCCAAGCTAGAAGAGGCCTGTCTCATCTAACTCCTTCAATTCAGAGATGAGGCAATGGCAGCCAGAGAGGACTTGCCCAAGGTCCCCCTGCTTGTCAGCAGTAGGGCAGGACAAGAGCCCATATTTCTCACTCCTGGACCAGTGCTCTTTCAGAGTCACCTTCCCTTGGTTCTGGGAATCAAGCCTGGGCTCTAAGGTAACCCTAGTTATCATCCAAACCAGAGTGAGAGGGGGCATTATTAATCATTACACCAGGACGGCAGGTGTAAACAGGACTGCCCGGGGCAAGTGGGACATATGATCACCCTAGCATGACAGCTGAATGCCACCCACTTGCCCTCCAGGAAAGCGTCTTTGTAGGCTTATGGCTGAAGGGACCTGAAAGCTCGTCATCACCCTCAACACCCAGGCAGGGGCCAGAAGACAAAGCAGGCTTGAGGGTCTGGCCTTCCCACAGATTATCAGGGTGCCCTAGAACTGGCTGCTCCACAACAGGCCTCCTTGCCGCCTGGAGCTGTGTGTGCATAAACAGGCCCATTTGTACTGTTCCCACGTACCAGAGATCGAGTGCCCTGCCGAGGCCAGCAGAGCTCCGGTTTTGGGTGCTTCCCTCTGGGTGATGCCCACTGGACCAAAGCCCTTCTCACCGCAGAGTCGTGATCATGGGGCCCTTCAGTGGGGCCCAGGGCAGTGGAGGAAAGGTCTCTCCTGGGCTAGTAGCTAGGTCACAGTAGAAATTTTAGAACTGAGGAGCACATCTGAATGTCTTGGGCTAGCTGTGCTGTTTCCGTCCCTCTTTCTTGCACTTCAGAAATGGCAGCCCACTCCAGTGCTCTTGCCTTGAGAATCCCAGGGACGGAGGAGCCTGCTGGGCTGCCATCTATGGGGTCGCCCAGAGTCGGACACGACTGAAGCGACTGAGCAGCAGCAGCAGCAGCTGTGCCATTTCCGTCCCTCTTTCTTACACTTCTAGCTTCTCTCTGATAGTCACAAGCTTCTCAAAGATTATAGTGCACACGAATGCCTGGCTAAAATGCAGATTCAGCAGGCCTAGAACAGCCCAGGTTGCTGCTTTTCTAACAGATCCCAGGTGATGCCGATGTTGCTCATCCAGGAACCACTTTGAGTAGCAAGATCCTAGATGTCCTCCTTTCAGTCCTTTCCCTGCATTCACATGGCTACTCCTTTAGTGCATGGATGCCAAGTCACTTCAGTTGTGTCCAATTCTTTGTGACCCCATGGACTTTAGCCCACCAGGCTCCTCTGTCGATGGGATTCTCCAGGCAAGAATATTGGAGTCGGTTGCCATGCCCTCCTCCAGGGACTCCTTCCTTAGGCATCAGTGCAAATGACCCTCCTCAGAAAGGCCTGCCCTAGCTCCCACCTAAACGTGGTCCTTCCCATGATCCTCTCACAGCATCCTGATCACTTCCTTTAGAGCAGTAATCCAAACTTGTCTTTGGTTTATGCATTTGCTACTGATTGCGGGAGATTATTACAGTCTGTCCCCAACTGATCACGTCTCTCCATACCCACATTCTTGGGAAGCCTCTCATTGTAATGATCCTAGGCCGGCCCGGCCATGTGATCTGCTTGGGCCAATGGCACATTAGCATGATGACACAGTCACAGGCTTGAAAACCACATGCGCTGGACTTCCCTGGTGGCTCAGTGGTTTAAGAATCTGCCTGCCAGTGCAGGGGATACAAGTTCAAACCCTCGTCCAGGAAGATTCCACTTGTCAAGGTGCAACTAAGTTGGTGTCCCACAACTACTGAGTCCGTACTCCAGAGCCCACACGCCACAACTACTGAAGCTCATACTCCACAACAAGAGAAGCCACTGTAAGAAGAAGCCTGTGCACCAACGCTAGAGAGTAGCCCCTGCTCATGCTGCAGCTAGAGAAAGCCCACAGGCAACAGTGAAGTCCCATTGTAGCCAAAACTAAATAAATACGAAGTTAAAAAAAAAAAGACAAGCACATGTGCATTGGGCTTGCCTTCTTCAAACGCCGCTGTCAAGTAAAGAAGCCCAGTCTAGCCTGCTGAAGTGCCTGGCCCAGTGAATGACAACGGCCAGACCTGGTAGGAAGGTCACCCTAGATCACCTAGCTCTAGGTGCCCCACAAGCTGGCTGAAGACATGGGGAGTGAATCCAGAAGAATCAGTCAACTGAGCCCAGCCCAAACTGCTGACCCACACCATGCTGAGCAACTAAAATGGTTGTTTTCAAGTCACTGAGTTTCAGGGTGGTTTGTTACACGGCATTAAATACACTTATTTAATTTCTCCATTAGGGATGGGACTAGGTCTGTTTTGTTTGGTACTTCCTACCCATTGCTTTGATCCATGAATGAATGAACTAACCAGGATCTGATTCTAAAGCCCATGAGTTTCTGCTCCATCACTTTGTTCCCAGACAAGGTGCTCATCCAGGATCGGGTGGAGTCCAGACTAGAACGTGTAATCTAGCTTAGGTCAGTCAGTGCTTTCTAGCTCACAGTGATTGGTTAAGGGGAGTGTATATGGCCTGCTGCTGCTTCTGCTAAGTCGCTTCAGTCATGTCCGACCCTGTGTGACCCCATAGATGGCAGCCCACCAGGCTCCCCCGTCCCTGGGATTCTCCAGGCAAGAACAAGCCTTGAAATCCTTGCTTCCTGCACTGGCTTGCTCTGATTAGTCAGATTTTGAAAATTGTCCCTAACTATACTTTCTCTATTGTCTGGGGAAAGAGAAGGTGTTTTCCCCAGCATCCTCAGCAAATGTCCCGAGTCTCAGTCTGATTACACTCGCTTAGGCCATATACACCCACTCCAGTACTCTTGCCTGGAAAATCCCATGGATGGAGAAGCCTGGTAGGCTGCAGTCCGTGGGGTCGTGAAGAGTCGGACACGACTGAGCGACTTCCCTTTCACTTTTCACTTTCATGCATTGGAGAAGGAATTGGCAACCCACTCCAGTGTTCTTGCCTGGAGAATCCCAGGGACGGGGGAGCCTGGTGGGCTGCCGTCTATGGGGTCACACAGAGTCGGACACAACTGAATCGACTTAGCAGCAGCAGCAGTAGCAGCAGCAGCAGAGAAATGTTCTAAAATTCTAACTATTTGTATCAATGCAACCCTGTGTAGTGCTGTCAGTTCTGAGAACTGTTGAATCTGTCTGAGTATGAAGCCAACACCCAGGAACTGGTCCTCAAAATGTAAAGAAACCAGGCCCTTTTCAGAGCTCTTAAGTCCTAGGTAAAGCCTCGAGTGTGTAGTCGCTCAATCATGTCTGGGTTGCCATTTCCTCCTCCATAGGAGCTTCCCAACCCAGGGATCAAACTGAATCTCATGTGTGTCCTGGGTTGGCAGCTGGATTCTTCACCGCTGAGCCATCCGGGGAAGCCCCAGGTAAAGCCTTGTCTGATCCTAAAACTACCGCTGATCTTTTTTGGTCACAGGAACCCAGAAATGTCATTTTGTTTTAGCCAGTAGGATTAAAGTTTCGGTTGCTTGCAAGTGTTAGGATCCTAACTGACAGGTCCTTTTTCTGGTAATACAGCTCTCTTTGAAGGTCAAGCAGATAATCCAATCCAGATACTTTAAAACTAACCCCAGCTTAAACCAGATCAAACAGGGGATGAACCCCAGGGCTCATACTCCACACCCTGCAGACTCGCCTTTATTCTGCTGTTTCGCCAAACAGAAATGCTCTTGAAACTTGGCCCTGAGTCCACTGTAAAGCTGTTATTGAAGGGGTGGCTCCCTACTTTACACAAGGTCATTCTGGTCTTTTAACTCTGCCTCTGCTAAGTAGTGGATTCATTTTTTCCCACACAAACCCTGTGAAGTATGTAAATAACTAGTTATCCTTTTTCCTCTTGCCTGCCAGGAAACCCAATACTTGCAGCAAAAATAGAGAACTCCATCATGTTTTTTTGTTTTGTTTTTTTTTTAATAGTAGCCTTGTTCCTGGTTTAATTTTATGTTCTTATCCTTGTTTTCCCTGTCACATTCTCACTTACTTTTTATTTATACAATCCTGCTGCATTTCATGTATCCCTATATGGAAATAGGAATTATAAATCTAAAAAAAAAACATTGCTTTGATTTAGGTTTGGTTAAAATGAAAAGATACTCCAGGGAAGAGTACTGTTGTATCAGTTACTTTGAATTTTAGTAAAGGAAAGGGAAGGGGGATGGAAGAATATTTAAATTCCAGGGGTCTCAATAGCATAAGGAATCAAGACACCAGATAGGTGGGAGAAAGATCCTATTTACATTTTAACCTCTGTCTCATTTACATTCTGCCAAGAAGAAGCAAGAAGTCTCCTGAGCAGACTAATACAGAGTTCCTCCTGAGATGGTTATTTACTGTTAAGTACAGAGTCTCCACAGAGCTTCCCCGGTGGCTCAGCAAAGAATCTACCTGTCAAGACAGGAGATGTGAGTCCTACCCCTGGGTCGGGAAGATCCCCTGGAGGAGGGCATGGCAACCCATTCCAGTATTCTTGCCTGGGAAATCCCATGGACAGAGGAGCCTGGCGGGCTACAGTCCATGGGATCCCAAAGAGTTGGACATGGCTGAGAACCCTCACACACTTTAGAGTTTATGGAAAATGAGATCCAAAGGAGTCGAAATTGCCTTGAGAAGTGGATGTCTAGGTGTGGAAATGGGTAAAAGGATTTTGGCTGACACTGGCAACATTGGTTGCCTTGCCCTCCTCCAGGGAATCTTCCCAACCCAGGGATAGAACCTGTATCTTTTATGCCTTCTGCATCAGCAGGCAGATTCTTTACCAGCTGGGTGAAGAGCCACCAGGGAAGCCCCTAAAAGCTATTCTCAAAACACCAGTGGCACCTGGAAGCCTGTTAGAAATGTGATATTTTAGGCCCTGTGGTATGCAGGATAATGGTCCCTCAAAGATGTCCTCATCCAATCCCCAGAATCTGTGAAGAAGTTGCTTTACATGACAAAGGGGATTCTGCTGATTGACACAGGGGGATGATTCTGGATTAGCTGGGTGGGCCCAATATAATCACACCATCACACAGATTCCTTCTGTTTTTAAAACATGTTTTGATGTGGGCCATTTTAAAAGTATTTATTGAATTTATATTGCTTCTGTTTTATGTTTTAGTTTTTTGGCCCCGAGGCATGCATGTGGGTCTTAGCTCTTTGACCAGGTACTGAACCCACACTCTCTGCATTAGAAGGTGAAGTATTAACCACTGGACCACCAGGGAAGTCCTTACACATAGTTTCTTTATAAGTGAGAGAGAGAAGCAGGCAAGTCAGGGTCAGAGGAGGAGATATGATGATGGAAGGTTGGTGTGATGCAGTTCCCGGCTTTGAAGATGGAAGAAGGAGCCTGTCTTCTCCTTTGAAGAAGGAACCTGAAGCCAAGGAATGTAGATGGACTCTAGAAGCTGGGACAGGCAAGGGAGCGGCATCTCCCCTAAAGCCTTCACAGGGAACTCAGCCCTGTCAACACCGATTTCAGCTCCATGAGATTCGTTTCTAACTTCTGAAGGGTCTAAGATAATAGATTTGTCTTTTTAAAATCATTGTTTGTGGTGATTTGCTAAAGCAGAAGTAGGGAACGACCACAGGCCACATCCCAGACCTACCGAGTCCAAAACTCGAGGGTGGGCCCTGCACCTCTGTTACCCACTTCTCCTCCCGCCTTCAATCTTTCCCAGCATCAGGGTCTTTTCCAACGAGCTGGCTCTTCGTAGCAGGTGGCCAGAGTATTGGAGCTTCAGCTTTAGCATAAGTCCTTCCAATGAACACCCAGGACTGATCTCCTTTAGGATGGACTAGTTGGATCTCCTTGCAGTCCAAGGGACTCTCAAGAGTTCTCCAACACCACAGTTCAAAAGCATCAATTCTTCAACGCTCAGCCTTCTTTATGGTCCAACTCTCACATCTGTACATGACTACTGGATAAACCATAGTTTTGACTATATGGACCACTGTCACCAATGTCTCTGCTTTTTAATAAGTTGTTTAGGTTTGTCATAGCTTTCTTTCCAAGTAACAATTGTCTTTTAATTTCATGGCTGCAGTCACCACCTGCAGTGATTCTGGAGCCTAAGAACATAAAATCAGCCACTGTTTTCTCTTTTTCCCCATCTATTTGCCATGAAGTGATAGGACCAGATGCCATGATCTTAGCTTTTCAAATGTTGAGTTTCAAGGCAGCTTTTTCACTCTTTCATCCTCAGTAAGAGACTCTGAGTGCCCTGAGGGCTCAGGAATTCCCATTTGGAGGGCTGGAATCACTGGTTATTGTGACATCCTTGTTTACAGATATGGCAGGAAATGCTCCATTTCTCACAACAAATAAAGCACAGAGCCTTCTGGTTCGAAGCCACTGTCC
Organism: Bos mutus; assembly: GCF_027580195.1. Taxonomy (NCBI): domain Eukaryota; kingdom Metazoa; phylum Chordata; class Mammalia; order Artiodactyla; family Bovidae; genus Bos; species Bos mutus. The sequence goes on from NC_091637.1 coordinate 19,721,767, forward strand.
TTCACTCCCCCCTACCCCCCCACCCCCAGCCGCTTTCACTCTGACTCTCTTCCTCGCGGTGGAAAGTATCCACAGAACATTCCAGGAAAGGATCTGGCTCTTTAAAACCATCCCCCACTTCCAGGCAGAAGGGGGCCTGTTCAGTGAGCTAGCACCAAATCCCATGTAGGTGACCTTGAGGGAGGGGAGGGTGCTGACCAGAGAGATTCTGATGACCAGAGATAAGGGAAACCTGCGGGGGGCGGGGGGGCAGCCAGCTGAGACCTACGGGTAGGAGAGCAGTGTAGGGAGGGGGAGATGGTGGGGAGGGGATGAAGAGACACAGTTCAGGGACTGAGATAAATAGCCCCATCCCCATCCCAGAGCTGCTGGGGAGGGGAGGAAGAGATACAGTTCAAGGACCTGAGATAAATAGCCCCATCCCCACTGCAGGCTCATTGGGAAAGACCCTGATGCTGGAAAGATTGAAGGCAGGAGGAAAAAAGGACAACAGAGGATGAGATGGTTGGATGGCATCATCGACTCAATGGACATGAGTTTGAGCAAACTCCAGGAGATGGTGAAGGACAGGGAAGCCTGGCGTGCTGCAGTCCATGGGGTCACAGAAAGTCAGACACAACTTAGCGAAGGAACAAGAACCACTGCAGGAGCCCTGGGCTGACAGAGGCCTAGTCTGTGCCTCTCTTCACCCACCCGCTAACACCTGCAGACCCTTCCCTCACTAAAGGGTGAGTTGAGGGAGGAGGCCTGGGCGGGGAAGGGACTAGGCCTGGCTGCCAAGTGTGCAAGGTTGGGAGGAGGACAGCAGTTTGGTGTCCTGAAAAGCACAGGCAGCATTTGGAATTACCTAGTGAAAGTAAAGCCTTGGAAATCCCATGGATGGAGGAGCCTGGTGGGCTGCAGTCCATGGGGTCTCGAAGAGTTGGACATGACTGAGCGACTTCACTTTGACTTTTCACTTTCATGCATTGGAGAAGGAAATGGCAACCCACTCCAGTGTTCTTGCCTGGAGAATCCCAGGGACAGAAGAGCCAGGTGGGTTTCTGTCTATGGGGTCGCACAGTCGGACACGACTGACGCGACTTAGCAGCAGCAGTGAAAGTAAAAGGAAGAAAGTGTTAGTTGCTTAGACTTGTCCTACTCTTTGAGACCCTGTGGACTGTAGCCCACCAGTCTCCTCTGTCCATGGGATTCTCCAGGCAAGAATACTGGAGTGGGTTGCCATGCCCTTCTCAGGGAATCTTCCTGACTGAACCCAGGGATCGAACCCAGGTCTCCTGCATTGCAGGCAGATTCGTTACCATCTGAGCTACCAGGGAAGCCCTGGGAATCATGCAGACGCAGATTCAAATCCTAAATCTGCCACCTCATTCAGCTTGGAGTGTGACCTGGAGCAAGTCTGAGCCAGGTTCCCTCGTAAAATAGCAATAACAAAGCCTGGTCTTTGACAGGATTCTGAGAAAATACACATGCTGTCAGGTGATTCTGCTGCTGCAAAGACCACACTTTGAGTGGCATCATCTGGGAAACTTCACACCGAGCTCCTGAGCTATGCCAGGCATTGTGCTAGCTACTTTCTATACATTTACTAATGGAATAATTTCAACAATCCTCTGAAATGGAACTTACCGCTTTTACTTTGGAGAAGGCAATGGCACCCCACTCCAGTACTCTTGCCTGGAAAATCCCATGGACGGAGGAGCCTGGAAGGCTGCAGTCCATGGGGTCGCTGAGGGTCGGACACGACTGAAGCAACTTAGCAGCAGGAGCAGCAGCTTTTACTTTCCAGAATAGGGGGCTGAGGGTCAGAAAGATGAAAGAAAAAAAATTGGGGGAGCCACCTTGTAGCTTGCAGAATCTTTAGTTCCCTGACCAGGCCACCCCAGTGGGAGTACCATGTCCTAACCACTGGACCACCAGCAAATCCTCAGAAAGATGAAATATTTTACAAAGTTAGTAAGTAGCAGCACTGGGCTTTGAACTTGGGTCTGTCTGACTTTATAGCTCATACTGGGCCTCCCAGTCAGCAAGACTGCTGTGGACTGGACTGTGTCCCCCGCCAAATTCATATGCTGAAGCCTTAACTTCCCATGTGGCTATATGTGGAGTAAGGAAGTAATTAAATAAGGTCATAAGGGTAGTACCCTGATCCAGAAGGATTAGTGTCCCCATGAAAGGAAACATCAGAGAGCTCATTTTCTTTCACTGCCATGTAAGAGAACAGTGAGAAAGGGCCATTTGCAAACCAGGAACTGAATCAGCTGGCACCTTGATTTTGGACTTCCCAGCCTCCAGAACCATGAGAAATAAATGTCTGCTGTTTAAGCAACCAAGTCTATGGTATTTTGTTATGGCAGCCCAATTAGACTAAGACAGGGGCTCAGCTGCTGCAGAGCAGCCAAGGATGCTGATTAAAATGAACAGCTCTCCTTCTATGGAATGTTGCTCTGCTCAAAAAGAGCAGGACTGAGGGAGAATCAAAATGATGATCATAATGATGATAATTCACACCCAAGCCGAAGCCACCTGTACCATTCACAGATGAACACACACACACACACACACACACACACACAACAAGCTCAGAACAATAAAACCACCCAGAACCTCACAAACTAAATCCAAACATTTTCCTTGAGAAGACAGGAAGTGGCCCAGCAATCAGGTATTTATTACCCACTACTTTGCTGCACATATTGAGCTGGCTGAGTCTGCAGTCTTTCAGGGTGGACAGGTGAAATGCGTAAACTAAGCCCTGGCTCTTAAACTTTAGCAGAGCCCCCTGTGCCTGCAGGTCATTGGACAATGTGAGTGTGGTAGATTAGATATCTGCATGATTCTCCCAGTGAGAAAGTGAAAAAACTGAATGCTGGATAAAATATCAAACAAAACGCGTTTTTTTTTTTTTTTTGGTGGTGCCACATGGAACGCAGGATCTTAGTTCCCCGACGAGGGGTTGAAACTGTGCCTCGTACAGTGGAAGGACAGAGTCTTAATTTACCACTGGACCACCAGGGAAGTCCTCAAAATATCTTTTAAAATGTATCACTGAAGTGACACAAAAATGAGTAATCTACAGATATCAAAACTGGGGGTAAAGGAGTCCTGAGGCCAGCTGGTACTCTGAGGCTTTCTGCTGGACACTGGAGGCTTGGAGCTTGCACTTTGACAGTTGCTTCAGGTGAGAGATCGGAAGACAAATCTTAGGGTCCACCCAGTGATGTGGGAAAAAATGCATGCATATATATGTACGTAAATTTTACTGACATAAATTGATGTATGGCTCCAATTTACAAATAATAATAAAACACACAACACACCTTATTGTAAATTCTATATAGAAAATTGAAACACTTGCTGATTTTTGCCAAAATGTTTCATCCACAGCCAACCTATGGTTGTAATTCACTGTAGCTCTAACATGAATGTTGGCTAACACTTATTTATGTTAAGGAGGAAGATAAAATGAAACAAGACATATGTTGGCACTTTCTTCGTTAGTCAATAATGTAACCAACCTCTTTATTCAATCAGATAATAATTTTAAATACTGGAAGAGTACTTCTTCAATTTTTCTGAGCTAATCTCAACGCAATGGCTACAGACACAACATACTTTTAAGTTTAATTTAAATTATTAATATTTCATCACTGTCTTAAGGCTAGACAATTAATAAAACATTACACCAAGTCTTCTTTTGTAGCATTTGCTGATTTTCAGGTGTAAATACTTTCACCATGGCTGATTTCAAGCTACCGATGTGATTTCACTGAACATGAAGTTGGGAAGAGGTACACAATACTATTATTAATATATAGGATTTTCAATAGCGAATGGTTTAAACCAGGGGTTAGCAAACTTTTTCTTCAAAGTGCAAGATAATAAATATTTTAGGCTTTGTGGGCTACATAGGTCTCTGTCAAACAACATTATTTGGTTTTGTCCACAACACACTAAAATATTTTTAAAAAACATTCTTAACTTGAGGACTATATAAAAACAGGCTATGCACCAGATTTGGCATACAGGCTATAGTTTGCCAACCTCAATTTCAAATAAAAGATTAGATATAGCATAAGAGAGAATTAGTGAACTAGAGAACTAGTGAATTAGCAACAACTGAAACCCAAAGTGGGTGGAATGATATCTTTAATTTGCTAACAGAAAATAACTGTTGACCTATAATAATTCTATACCTTGTGAAACTAGCTTTCAAGAAGAAAGATGAAATAAAACCATTTCAAACAAAAGCAGAATGTGCTGCCAAAATTTTTTCACTAAAGAAAACCTAAAGAATGTACTTCTGATACCCTGGATAGAAGAACCAAGTAAAAAAAAGAAGAAGAAATGGTGAGAAAAGATGTCAGTCAACATGTGTATAAAACTAAGCACATATTGTCTGTATAAAAATATTAAAAACTGTGACATTTGTTGTGTGTGTAAAAGGAAACAGGCTAAAATACCGGGTGGGAATATCAGATAAATTAGGAGACTGTGATTGGGATGAAAGAATTCTAACACCCTTACGTATTTGGGAAGAATGCACAGATTCTGATTGGACTTTAGACTTCACTATGTTAGGTATGCTACTGGAGATCAGTGGAGAAATAACTCCAGAAAGAATGAAGGGATGGAGCCAAAGCAAAAACAATACCTAGTTGTGGATGTGACTGGTTTTTAGAAGCAAGGTCCCATGCTGTAAAGAGCAATATTGCATAGGAACCTGGAATGTTAGGTCCATGAATCAAGGCAAATTGGAAGTGGTCAAACAGGAGATGGCAAGAGTGAACGTCGACATTCTAGGAATCAGCGAACTAAAATGGACTGGAATGGGTGAATTTAACTCAGATAACCATTATATCTACTACTGCGGGCAGGAATCCCTCAGAAGAAATGGAGTAGCCATCACGGTCAACAAAAGAGTCTGAAATGCAGTACTTGGATGCAATCTCAAAAATGACAGAATGATCTCTGTTTGTTTCCAAGGCAAACCATTCAATATTACAGTAATCCAAGCCTACGCCCCAACCACTAACGCTGAAGAAGCTGAAGTTGAATGGTTCTATGAAGACCTACAAGACCTTTTAGAACTAACACCCAAAAAAGATGTCCTTTTCATTATAGGGGACTGGAATGCAAAAGTAGGAAGTCAAGAAACACCTGGAGTAACAGGCAAATTTGGCCTTGGAGTACAGAATGAAGCAGGGCAAAGGCTAATAGAGTTTTGCCAAGAGAACGCACTGGTCATAGCAAACACCCTCTTCCAACAACACAAGAGAAGACTCTACACATGGACATTACCAGATGGTCAACACCGAAATCAGATTGATTATATTCTTTCCAGCCAAAGATGGAGAAGCTCTATACTGTCAGCAAAAACAAGACTGGGAGCTGCCTGTGGCTCAGATCATGAACTCCTTATTGCCAAATTCAGACTTAAATTGAAGAAAGTAGGGAAAACCACTAGACCATTCAGGTGTGACCTAAGTCAAATCCCTTATGATTATACAGTGGAAGTGAGAAATAGATTTAAGGGACTAGAACTGATAGATAGAGTGCCTGATGAACTATGGAATGAGGTTCGTGACATTGTACAGGAGACAGGGATCAAGACCATCCCCATGGAAAAGAAATGCAAAAAAGCAAAATGGCTGTCTGGGGAGGCCTTACAAATAGCTGTGAAAAGAAGAGAAGTGAAAAGCCAAGGAGAAAAGGAAAGATATAAGCATCTGAATGCAGAGTTCCAAAGAATAGCAAGGAGAGATAAGAAAGCCTTCCTTAGCGATCAATGCAAAGAAATAGAGGAAAACAATAGAATGGGAAAGATGAGAGATCTTCTCAAGAAAATTAGAGATACCAAGGGAACATTTCATGCAAAGATGGGCTCGATAAAGGACAGAAATGGTATGGACTTAACAGATGCAGAAGATATTAAGAAGAGGTGGCAAGAATACACAGAAGAACTGTACAAAAAAGATCTTCATGACCCAGATAATCATGATGGTGTGATCACTGACCTAGAGCCAGACATCCTGGAATGTGAAGTCAAGTGGATCTTAGAATACATCACTATGAACAAAGCTAGTGGAGGTGATGGAATTCCAGTTGAGCTACTTCAAATCCTAAAAGATGATGCTGTGAAAATGCTGCACTCAATATGCCAGCAAATTTGGAAAACTCAGCAGTGGCCACAGGACTGGAAAAGGTCAGTTTTTATTCCAGTCCCAAAGAAAGGCAATGCCAAAGAATGCTCAAACTACTGCACAATTGCACTCATCTCACACGCTAGTAAAGTAATGCTCAAAATTCTGCAAGCCAGGCTTCAGCAATACATGAACCATGAACTTCCAGCTGTTCAAACTGGTTTTAGAAAAGGCAGAGGAACCAGAGATCAAATGGCCAACATCCGCTGGATCATAGAAAAAGCAAGAAAGTTCCAGAGAAACATATATTTCTGCTTTATTGACTATGCCAAAGCCTTTGACTGTATGGATCACAATAAGCCCTGGAAAATTCTGAAAGAGATAGGCATACCAGACCACCTGACCTGCCTCTTGAGAAACCTATATGCAGGTCAGGAAGCAACAGTTAGAACTGACATGGAACAACAGACTGGTTCTAAATAGGAAAAGGAGTATGTCAAGGCTGTATATTGTCATCCTGCTTATTTAACTTATATGCAGAGTACATCATGAGAAATGCTGGGCTGGAGGAAGCACAAGCTGGAATCAAGGTTGCCGGGAGAAATATCAATAACCTCAGATATGCAGATGACACCACCCTTATGGCAGAAAGTGAAGAAGAACTAAAAGGCCTCTTGATGAAAGTGAAAGAGGAGAGTGAAAAAGTTGGCTTGAAGCTCAACATTCAAAAAACGGAGATCATGGCATCTGGTCCCATCACTTCATGGCAAATAGATAGGGAAACAGTGGAAACAGTGTCAGACTTAATTTTGGCGGGCTCCAAAATCACTGTAGATGGTGATTGCAGCCATGAAATTAAAAGACGCTTACTTCTTGAAAGGAAAGTTATGACCAACCTAGACAGCATATTCAAAAGCAGAGACATTACTTTGCCAACAAAGGTCTGTCTAGTCAAGGCTATAGTTTTTCCAGTGGTCATGTATGGATGTGAGAGTTGGACTCTGAAGAAAGCTGAGCGCTGAAGAATTGATGTTTTTGAACTGTGGTGTTGGAGAAGACTCTTGAGAGTCCTTTGGACTGCAAGGAGGTCCAACCAGTCCATCCTGAAGGAGATCAGTCCTGGGTGTTCATTGGAAGGACTGATGCTAAAGCTGAAACTCCAATAGTTTGGCCACCTCATGTGAAGAGTTGACTCATTGAAAAAGACTCTGATGCTGGGAGGGATTGGGGGCAGAAAGAGAAGGGGACGACAGAGGATGAGATGCCTGGATGGCATCACCGACTCGATGATCGTGAGTTTGAGTGAACTCCGGGAGTTGGTGATGGACAGGGAGGCCTGGCATGCTGCGATTCATGGGGTCGCAAAGAGTCGGACACAACTGAGCGACTGAACTGAACTGATGTTAGGTATGCGTTGTTTTTCAGATGGGTGGTGAGTATATAGATATTCATTCTATTATTTTTCTTTAAAATAGTTCTATTTTTAAATAAACTGTGTATGTATTAAATATTTTACAATTATAATTACAATGATAATTTTTTTCAAGAAAGAAGGAAAAGGTAGTTGTAAAGTCAGTTTAAAAATAGACTCTGCAAAGGACCCCGAGCATGGGAGTGAGCCATGCTGGGTGCCCCACTTCAGCATCTAGGTCTGGAACTGGAGGAGAATTTAAATGCAGCCTCGTTTGCTGTCCTGTCCACTCTGGTTCTCCATAGATGGGGACAGTGTCTTCTCTACTCTCTGACCCCATAGTTCCTTATCCTATGGTCCAGGTGGGGCCATTGCATACCCAGCCCCATTCCTTACTGGTTTGTCTTCCTCTCACACTTTTCACTTGTCTTTTATGATTCCCAACAGCAGGCCAACATTCTGCAAGTGTTTGTTCAAGTTCAATTCTGTCTGGTGACCTCTGTCTCCCTTAGTCTTTTTTTTTCTCCTTTAAATATTTATTTATTTGGAGCCTCCAGGCCTTAGTTGCTGCGTGGGGGATCCTCATTGAGGCATGCAGGATCTAGTTCCCTGACCAGGAATCAAACCTGGGTCCCCTGTGTTGGGAGCTCAGAGTCTTAGCCACTGGAACACCAAGGAAGTCCCTGCCTTCTCTGTCTTTGGCGGTTTCCCAGTCTTTTGTGGGAATAGGAAAGAGTTACACAGCTCAGAGTCTCTCCACTTGTCCTGTACTCATTACGCTGAATGTAACTCTGGGGTGTGGATATGGAGAATAAGGAAGACAATACAAATAACTACAGAGAGCATTTATTTAATCTGTAAAAGCACTCTGCATGCATTATCTCATTTAATCCTCACAGCAACTCCATGAGCTGAGTCGTAGTAGTATTCCTAATTTACAGATAAGGACATGAAGGCTCAAAGAGGTTAAACGAGGCTGCACAGTTGGTCAGAAGAGAGCCACACAGTCCTACCAAGACGCCAGGCTCCTTTGGCTCCTTAGGTGTTCTTGTCCGGGGAACTGACCACCCAGGGGAGCCACTGAAAACCCTTGAGGATCATGAGAAGTGACCCCTCGTGTGTTCACAGAAGGCCTAGAGAGATGGCCTCATCCTCCAGACATTCTCAGAGTAAAAAGCCCTCTCAGAAATTAGGGCACACTCCTACAAACTCACTGCTCACTCTGCTTCTTCCGCTTGTGAGTAAATAGTAGAGAGTCTGTGACGGAGATGATGTGCCTTCGGGCAAGTCACTTAACCTCTCTGTGCCCCATTTAAATGGAGAGTATAATGACATTTAGCTCATGGAGTTGCGAAAGTGAAATGTTAATATGTATGTGGTTCTCAGGACGGTGCTTGGCACTTAGTAAGCACAACTGTTGGCTGTTATTACGTTACTAATATCTGCAGTCCAACCATCCAGTCACTCCGCCCGAGTTTCGGTGTTGCTGCCCTCCTCATTGTCTCCTCAAGTGCCTGCGGAGTTAAGTTCCTGTTTCAAAGGCCAGAGGGAGGCAGGAAGGTGGGCAGACCCAGGAGGTTACTTAAGAGATTGGGTTGGGCCAGCTGAAAAGGCAGGAAGTCATCAGGTGGTGGAAATCTTCCCCTTCAGCTCACCATGTGCACTGAGGGCACCCCTGGGTGATGGCTGGGGCCCAGGATGCGCATGGGTCCCATTTTCACAATGGTACCAGGAGGGCTGAATCAGAGAGCATTGTTTAAATACGGCTGCTACCAATCATTTGGTGAACTGATCTGGATAATTCTATGTACTGTCTCTCAATATCCTGAATTTATGACTGTGGTTTTCTTTTTCTTCTCTCTCCCACCCCCCACCCGTAAATCCACTGAACTTGGCCTCTGGGAATCATGGGGATTATAGGGAATCATAGTGTGCTGGGACCAAGGTGATAATATTCACTGAGCTCTGGGAGCATCTGAAAGAAGTATTCATGATAGGAGATCCTTCCATGTCAAACAGGGCCAAGGGAAAAGCTACTAGGCTGGCTTGAAGAAATTTAGTCTCATCTGATTAGTGACACTAACTCTTCCAAGCCAAGAAATAGGAAGTTAGTTGCCAAGGTAGACAGGACAATGCTCTTTGTGGAGACTTCAGCAACGGACAGCGACCCTCCGCACTCCCAATGCCCCACCAATGCAGCACCTCTCTTGCTAATTCTTCCACAGCACCCTGGGACTTCACATCTCATCGGGGGTGGCGTGGGGGTTGAGGGTCAGGGATGTCTCTCAAAATGACTCAGGGTTTGGGGAAGTGGAGGACTTGGATGAAAAAGGCTCTGACTGCATCTCATGCATGCATGCTAAGTTACTTCAGTCATGTCAGACTCTGTGACCCCATGGACTGTAGTCTTCCAGGGTCCTCTGTCCATGGGATTCTCCAGGCAAGGATACTGGAGTGGGTTGCCATGCCCTCTTCCAGGGGATCTTCCTGACCCAGGGATCAAACCCAAATCTCTTACGTCTCCTGCATTGGCAGGCAGGTTCTTTAACACGAAAGCCACCAGGGAAGTCCCTGACTGCATACCAGGCAATATTATCTCCTTCCCTCTGCAGACACAGGGGGAAGAATCCACAGAATCCACTCTGGCCAGCTTAAGCAGAAAAGGCTTAAGATACCTCTAAGAATCTCTTCTCTGATAGCTAGCTTGTAAAGAATCTGACTGCAATGCAGGAGGCTCCAGTTCAATTCCTGGGTCGGGAAGATCCACTGGAGAAGGGATAGGCTACCCACTCCAGTATTTTTGGGCTTCCCTGGTGGCTCAGCTGGTAAAGAATCTGCCTGCAATGCGGGAGGCCTGGGTTCATTCCCTGGGTTAGGGATATGGTCCCACTCCAGTATTCTGGCCTGAAGAATTCCATGGACTGTATAGTCCATGGGGTCACAAAGAGTCAGACATGACTGAGTGCCTTTCACTTTCAACAATCTCTGTGAAGGCATGAGGCTATGTTTGGCAGCTGTGAGAAGGCAGAGCTGCTGTAAGAAGATACCATTGCTACCTTGACTCAGTGTGGGCCAGGTGCGATCCCTGGCAGGACTGATGCTGGGCTCACACTCTGCCGCTGCCACCTCTGGAAGCAGAACACTTCTGGACCACCCACGCCAAACTGGGTGGGTCTCAATTCCCAAACAGGTAGGCTCTGAGGTTGCATCTGATTGGTGGACACCAGGTGTGGCCCTGTGTGGACCACATATGTGGGCCCTAACTGCAAAGGAAGCTGGGAAAGTGCAACTGGGGTTTCTACTTCAGTGGAGGCGCAGAGTGAAAGGGGGGCAGACTTTCTACAAAAGAAGAGTGTTTGGGGATGCAGGAAGAATGATGAATGTTCACATATAGTCAGGAACTTTAAAATTCATAAAACTAAGAATCCTTCAGAGGTAACCATACTGCTTTGAGAGAGATCTTTGAGCTCTGATCTGCTACGTGGGTGTGAACCCACCCTGCTGCTACTGCTGCTAAGTCGCTTCAGTCGTGTCCGACTCTGCGACCCCAGAGACGGCAGCCCACCAGACTTCCCCGCCCCTGGGATTCTCCAGGCAAGAACACTGGAGTGGGTTGCCATTTCCTTCTCCAATGCACGAAAGTGAAAAGTGAAAGTGAAGTCGTTCAGTTGTGCCCGACTCTTAGCAACCCCATGGACTGATGCTTACCACGCCCTCAAATTCTTGCCTGCCCCAGGAGTCCACAACATATGGTTGGATGCCCCTCCTCACCTGGGGCCTTCTTCCCTGTGTATCTCAGGAGCAATGGTTTAATCCTTGCTGCTTTTATGGTTGGTTGGGCCTTTTAAGGCAAACTCAAATGCCTTCAAGGGCCAGGCAGGTAAATAAACAGGTGAAGTGAGCGATGGGAGGGGCAGGGAGCCGGCAGGAGAGGACCTGAAAGAACTGCCACTTCCTTGTTTACTCGAATTTCTTTCATTCCCCAAGATGACTTTAGATGCAATGTTCAAGCCAGAATCCAATAGAAGACTAAGAATTGAATTTGGCTGTTCTGGGTCTTAAGTATCTTTAATCTAGAAGAAACACTGGGCTGTTTGTTTTGCTGTTTTCGTGCATTTCTACTGGCAATGATTTGAAGAAGCCACGCCAGTGTCTTGTTGCCTGTCTAGATATACGTGCTGTTTCCTTGTGATGCCTGTCACTCTGTTTCCTTAATCCTTGCATCTTCTGAAAACGGAAAGTTAGAGCTAAAGGCTTGATTAAATTTGGCAAGACTATATCCAGGTGATGCTGACTCTGCCTAATTCATCACCTCAGAAAGCAGGGGACAGTGTCCTACTAGTAGTGATGAAATGGAATAAGACCTTCTGGTCCTTGCCACCACCACCACCCCCCCACCCCGCCCCAACCATGACCTCTGTCTGCCTTTTGTCTGTGAAAAACTTTAGTCAAAGAATAAGTTTAATCAGAGACATGAGACATGTGGAAACAAAGGAAAATAGTCAAAGGAGACTAAATAATAGTAATGTAGTCATTAAGCATAGTCAAGCCCTTTTGTTCTTTCTTGAGGGCTATAGATAATATTCTGAGCCATATCCTGTAAGCGGTCTTATAAATACTAAAACACCAGGTGGAAAAAGTTAACTACATGATGACCAGACTGTACCCACGACTTGAGCTGGCACAATTCTGAAACTTGGCTTCAAAGAAATGGAAACAAACTGACCCTAGAACTGAAGGTCAACTGTACCTAAAATAATCAAGATGATGTTGGTCAGATCACTGATGACCAATCTGAAGATGACTGTCAGGGCTGACCATGCTGTTTTTATATGCAGCCCCCTCCTTCTGTTTATAAAAGCTCTTGCCCCACTGGTTGCCACTGTGTGTGGGGGAATTGGCCTTTGGACAGATGTCTGCCTTCCCAAGTTGGTGGCATCTGAGATAAAGCAAACTTTCTTTTCCACCAACCTGGGCTGTTTATTGGCTTTCAAGTGGCAAGCAGCCAGCCACACACACTCTTTCAGTAACAGTGATGCTAGATGAAGGTTTAGAAGACCCCTGCCACTGTAACTATATTTTCTTCCTTAGAAAAATCATTTCCCCAAGAAAGCTTTTACCTAATGATTTTAGCATTCACTGACTCTCCTTTCCAGAATTAATTATTTCAGTAGGGATTGCAAGAGGCTGTTTTTCTAATGCTATAATTTCTTTGACATTCATTAGCTGGCATTCCTGGTAGCTCAGCTGGTAAAGAATCTGCCTGCAATGCAGGAGACCCTGGTTCAATTCCTGGGTTGGGACGATCCCCTGGAGAATGGATAGGCTACCCACTCCAGTATTCTTGGGCTTTCCCAGTGGCTCAGTGAGTAAGGAATCCACCTTAAATGTGGGAGACCTGGGCTTGATCCCTGGGTTGGGAAGATCCCCTGAAGGAGGGCATGGCAACCTACTCCAGTATGATTGCCTGGAGAATCCCCATGGACAGAGGAGCCTGGTGGGTTGCAGTCCACGGGGTCACAAAGAGTCCAACATGATTGAGCAACTAAGCACACAGCACGTTCTTCTATAAATAAGAATTTTCTTAATCAACTTGAACTATTTGGTGATCCTGAAACGGAAACTACTGGTTCCTACGGACTGCATCGTCAGGAACCACATCACAGGCTTCCAAGAGGTTATCTTTGAGTGATTATTTCAATTTATTCAATTTGTTTATCTAAATCTTCTATGATAAGCAAATATCACTTTTTAATAAGAAATAATATTTAAGGAAAGAAATCAGGATAAATTCACAAGGACACTCAAAGAGTAGCCATACTAGGTAAGAAAGTAAGAACTGGACTGACCCAGGACCATGCCTTTAAAGTCAGAAATACTTAGACAGGAGGATACCAGGCCTGTGGGTACTTGCAAAGATGTTACACATCTATTCATCATCCCTGATTCTCGAAGGATTCGCTGTCATCCTCATCAATCACAATGACCGCACTAATCACAGGGTGGGGATGGGCAGGATGGGGTGACCAGGAAGGATGCCATAGGCACTTAGCTGAAAGAGTCAAGTCATCTTTGTCTTTGAGAGCCTTTAGATTATCTGGCCCTACCCAAGAAGAGGGCCTTTCCCAGCTATTCCTACCCCACTCTAACCCCTGCCAGTTCTGGCAAGAACTACCTAGGCTGGTGCCATTGTTCCTAGGTCAACTGAGCAGTCACCCAATCTAGTAGTAAAGCCAGCAGGCCAGGGAGCAGGATGGTGCCCCAGTGACCTGTGGTTTTCAGCATGTAAGTCTTGTACATCGTTTGTTAAATTTATCCTTGAGTATTTTCTGTTTGTTGTTGCTGTAAATTGGATTGTTTTTTCAATTATCTACTGCTAAAAAATATGGAGACACTTCCCTGCTGGCTCAGCGGTAAAGAATCTGCCTGCCAATGCAGGAGAAGCAGGTTTGATCCCTGGGTCAGGAAGATCCCCTGGTGTAGGAAATGGCAACTCACTCCATTATTCTTGCCTGAAAAGTCCCATGGACAGAGGAGCCTGGCAGGTTACAGCCCGTGGGGTTGCAAAGAGTTGGACGCAACTGAGTGATGAAAACAAGAAAAAATATGGACTGCTTCCAAATTTGCACGTCATCCTTCTACAAGGATGAGGTTAATCTTCTGTATTATTATAGTTTTGGTATTGAGTAAGTGAGTGAGTGAAGTTGCTTAGTCATGTCCAACTATTTGTGACCCCATGGACTGTAATCTACCAGGCTCTTCTACCCATGAAATTTTCCAGGCAAGAGTACTGGAGTGCATTGCCATTTCCTTCTCCAGGGGATCTTCCCCACCCAGGGATTGAACCTGGGTCTCCTGCATTGCAAGCAGATGCTTTACCATCTGAGCCACCGGGGAAGCCCATGTTTTGGTATTAGGTTGGCCAAAAAGTCATTTCTGTAACATCTTATGGAAAAATCTGAATGACCATTTGGCCAACCCAACACATGGGCTGTCAAAGTGATGTTTTATGTGTTTTAAGTAAAAACATAATAAGATCCACTCTTGTGAATTTTTAAGTAAAACTCCAGGCAGGTAAGTCCCTTCTTTCCTGAGGCCTCTTGTGCTCCTGCTGCTGCTGCTGCTGCTAAGTCGCTTCAGTCATGTCTGACTCTGTGCGACCCCATAGACCGCAGCCCACCAGGCTCCCCCATCCCTGGAATTCTCCAGGCAAGAGTACTGGAGTGGGTTGCCATTGCCTTCTCCGTCCTGTGCTCCTAGGACACTGCAATAGACAGCTACCTGGGGCATACAGGATCTCAGCTGAGAGAGTATACCTTCTGCTGCATCATTATCTGGCTCTTTCAGCTTAAACGCAGCCTGTGTTCCCCACTGCAAACTTCACACTCACACCAGCTGAGATTGTGTAAAATGGTTCAGCAGTCCTCAAGCAGGCTATAGAAATGCCAGGGCCTGTCTCATTGGCTCAGCTCTCACATTCACCCCCAAATATTACTGGAAAGGAGAGAGACAATCCCATCTCAAGGATCTAAGGACAGCCAGAATGAGTGAGAAGGGAGGCACCTCCGTCAGGTTTTTAAGAATCCATTTCTAGGGACTTCCCTGGCAGTCCACTGGTTAAGAATCTGCCTGCCAATGTAGGGGACATGGGTTTGATAACTGACCTGGGAAGATCACACATGCCGTGGGGCAACTAAGCCCGTGCGTCACAACTACTGAAGCCCACGTGCCCTAGAACCCGTGCTCCCCAACAAGAGAAGCCACTGCAATGAGAAGCCTGAGCACAACTGGAGAGCAGCCTCTGATCTTGGCAAATAGAGGAAGCCGGTGCGCAGCAACAAAGACCCAGCACAGTCAAAACTAACTAAATAAATAAACAAAAATTAAGGAAAAAAAGAATCCCTTTCTAAACTCATGGGCAGGTCATTTTGAGGCTTGTGGGAAAGACAATGCCTTCCCTGGAACCTGCAGGTGCTTCTGGAAACCTCTCTTCAACCTCAGATGAGACTGGTGCTTTCTGATCTGATGAGCTTTCTAAACAGTTTCACCTCCTGTTGTTGTTGCTTAACTGTAATAAGGGCTTCCCTGGTGGCTCAGATGGTAAAGAATCTGCCTGCAATGCAGGAGACCTGGGTTGGATCCCTGGGTCAGGAAGATCCCCTGGAGAAAGGAATGGCTACCCACTCCAGTATTCTTGCCTGGAGTAAAATACATACAACATAAAATCTACTATGTTAACCATTTAAAAGGATAGTTCAGTAGTATTAAGTACATTCACTTGGTTGTACAACCATCACCACCATCCATCCCCAGAATGATTTCATTATCCCAAATCAGTTTCCTCTTATTGAAATATTTTTATCTGATCTTAGGTTTTACCTATTTGAATATTTACTTATTTAAGAATGAATTAGGGACTTCCCTGGAATCTTCCAGTGGTTAAGACTCCGCACTTCCAATGCAGGGGGAACAGGTTCGATCCCTGGTTGGGGAACTAAGATCCCATATTAAAAAAAAAAAAAAAAGAATGAATTAAAAGCAGGCTCCCCAGCCCTTCGCTTGCAAACGACCTGGCAGCCCCGAGATGAAGGTGTGACAGAAATCTCTCCCCTTGTGGCTGCTATTAGCTGGTTCAGGCCTCGCTGGCTTAGCCCAGCTTGGGGCTGTGAAACTGCCTCTTGATTAGCTCCAGCCCTCCCCTCTGCTCTGGCCATGGCTCCATCAGGGAGGCAGTCCTGCCCAGCCCGTAAATTGTCTGGGGTTTGCGTTACTTCTACCTTTCCACCCCAGACCTCACGGCTTCCCTGAGCCTCTACAAAGCTCTCCAAGAGTTGTTGTTGTTTAGTCACTAAGTCGTGTCTGACTCTTTTGAGATTCCACAGTCTGTAGCCCGCCAGGCTCCTCTGTCCATGGGATTTCCCAGGCAAGAATACTGGAGTGGGTTGCAATTTCCTGCTCCAGGGGATCTTCCCAATCCAAGGATTGAACCCACGTCTCCTGCATTTGCAGGTGGGTTCTTTACCACTGAACTACCTGGGAAGCCTGCCTCCAAGAGCAGGGAGGGGAACGTGTCCTCCTTCCTCAGAAGCCAGGCTATCCAGCCTTGGGCGACCCTGAGGCTGATGGCTGGTCATCAGGGTGAGGCCTGCCAGGGTCTGTGAGCAGTGTAACTGGCTTCCAAGAAGGAGTTCGACCTTAGGAGTTTCCGCTTTGCTCAGTGGCTTGAGGCCCCTCATTCGCTTCAGTCCCATCTCTTGACAGGTTTCCTTGAGGTGCCTGGGCTGCCTCCCCCAGGGACCTTCCTTTTGTCCTTGGGTTCTCACGAAAGTGAATGACCCAGTGTTCCAGGCCATTTCCACAGGACTTGAGGTGAAGGGTTTCTGGGCTCTGTGTGGTCCTGATAAGGCAGGCCTGGACAGGCTTCACTGGCTTCAGTCACAGCTTGGCTCACTTTGCCAGAAAAGGGAGGGCCGGTCCCACAGGGCACTGGGGTTATACCGACCCTCAGACAGGGTTTGCCCAGGGACCATGGCTGGGTAGGAATGGGGGTGGGGGTAGAGCAAAGTGGTATGACCTCTATGACCCAGGCCTCAGGTTGGCCGGGGTCATAGAGGATGAGACAGAGGTGGGGGCAAGCCCCACCCAGCCTTGTTGTTGTTCAGTCTGTAAGTTGTGACTTATAGACGCTGCGACTCCATGGATTGCAGCACACCAGGCTCCTCTGTCCTTCACCGTCTCCCAGAGTTTGCTCAAACTCACGTTCATTGAGTCAATGATGCCATCCAGCCGTCTCATCTTCTGTTGCCCCCTTCTCCTCCGGCCATCTATCTTTCCCAGCATCAGGGCCTTTCTTTCCCACCCAGTCTTATCCCTCCACTTCTGCACCCCACACCACCCTCCTCCATGTCTCTGAACTGCATCATTGCCCCTCCAGTAAGTGGACGGACCAGTCAATCAGCTGTGTGCTGTCCAGCAACTTATTTAAGCTTTCTAAGCTGTATTAAAAAAAAGCAGGGGGGGGGGCAGATTCTAGAAAACACTTACCCAGAGGATTTTTGGGAGGTTAAATAGGAATGCTCCTCGTATAATACCAGACACTCAGAGAGTGTGCAATACACATCACTTTCCTCTCTGCTTTCTTCTCTGTAACAGTTTTGTGCCCATTGCTTTGCTCTATCAGGGAAGCTAGGCAAGCTGGCAGTTCCCAGCAGGAGTGGGGAAGCCACTGTTTTCTCTTTGTGCCCAGAAATACTGCTACCAATGGATGGCTTCCCCCACCAGGTAACACTGGAGTAGTGAGACCCTGGGAAGAATGGATGGATGGACAAATGCTGCTGTGGAGGAGAAACAATGTCCCCAAAGACCTGCCCTTTACCCAGACCCACCAAGGACACCTATTCTTCATGTCACTGCCAGTAAAAATTTCCAACCTGCAACCTCAATCCAGTTCAGTTAGAATCTGTGGGGGTGTGGCCAGCTTTGGGTATTGTTTAAAAGTCCCCAGGTGCTTCTAATGTGTAACCAGGGTTAAGAACTACTGGTCTACTCCAACCTCCCCATTGCAGAGATAAAAACACACAGAGGGGAGAAAAAAGTAATCTCAGAAAAGTTAAAAGTAATAAAATATTTAAAGGGACAGGCAGAATTTAGTATAAAGTAGGACCCTAAAAATCCAGCGCATTTGTGCTCAGTCGTGTCTGACTCTTTGCGACCCCATGAACATCAGGCTCCTCTGTCCACAGAATCTTCCAGGCAAGAATACTGGAGTGGGTTGCCATTTTCTCCTCCAGGGAATCTTCCTTACCCAGGGACTGAACCCTTGTCTCTTGCAGCGGGTTGTTTTGTTTTTTTTTTTCACCACTAGCGCCACTTGGGAAGCCCACCCCAAAGAGGGAACCAATTATTATTTCATTATTTCTATTATTGCTCTAGATAGAGCTGGCATCAGGGACAAATGACTTGCAAAATCACACAGGCCCTCATGCTTAGAAGGGGCCTGTGTTGGTTTAATGCTGTTGTTGCTGTTTCGAATTTTTTAAAGTTTTTTTTAAATAAAGGGGTCCCACATTTTTGCACTTTGCACTGACCCTGGCCAAAGATCATACAGCTCTTAAAAGCAGAGTGGATTATCACCCCATTAAAGAAAGAGGAGGAACACACTTGAAGCAAAGAGGCTTGTTGGTGTGGGGCTGGACTGGGTCCACTCCCCAGGGAGGTTCCTTCTCTTGTTCATTCCATCACAGGGAGGACGCTGGTCTTGCCTCTCTTGGAGGAAGTAGGGTAAGAGTTTCAGAACTTCCTCTTACTAGCTGTGACAGGCCCTCTGAGCCTCAGTTTCTTCATCTATAAAAGGGAGGGAATAATGCCTGTGAAATATTGTGAGGCGTATCCCTCTAGATGCATGACTGTCCCTCTCAGTTCAGTTGCTCAGTCGTGTACAACTCTTTGTGACCCCATGGACTACAGCACGCCAGGCTTCCCTGTCCATCACCAATTCCCGGAGCTTACTCAAACTCATGTTCTTCAAGTCGGTGATGCCATCCAACCATCTCATCCTCTGTCATCCCCTTCTCCTGCCTTCAATCATTCCCAGCATCGGGGGCTTTTCCAATGAGTCAGTTCTTTGAATCAGGTGGCCAAAGTACTGGAGTTTCAGTTTCAACATCAGTCTTTCCAATGAATATTTAGGACTGATTTCCTTTAGGATTGACTAGTTGGATCTCCTTGTAGTCCAAGGGACTCTCAAGACTCTTCTCTAACACCACAGTTTAAAAGCATCAATTCTTCAGTGCTCAGCTTTCTTTACAGTCCAACTCTCATATCCATACATGACTACCGGAAATACCATAGCCTTGACTAGACAGACCTTTGTCGGCAAAGTAAGGTCTCTGCTTTTTAATATGCTGTCTAGGTTGGGCATAGCTTTTATTCCAAGAGCAAGTGTCTTTTAATTTCATGGCTGCAGTCACCATCTGCAGTGATTTTGGAGCCCGAGAAAATAAAGTCTGTCTCTGTTTCCATTGTTTCCACACTTGCCATGAAATGATAGGACCAGATGCCATGATCTTAGCTTTTTGAATGTTGAGTTTTAAGCCAGCTTTTTCACTCTCCTTTTTCACTTTCATCAAGAGGCTCTTTAGTTCCTCTTCACTTTCTGTCAACTCTAGATGCTGGAAATCTATAACTCCCCACCATGTGCTCCAAGTGCAGCCTTGGCAGGTCCTTTTCTTTCCCCCTGAGAGGCCCAAACACATTAAGGTCCCAGACTTCAGCTTTTCTCACACAAACTAAGACAGAAGCAATCGTGGGGAAAGTTTTCATTCTGGAGCAGGGGTGTAGGCGGCAGTCCTTAAGGAAGTGTTGCTGCTACTGCCCTCTGGTGGTAATATATCTGTATCTGCACAAATTTGTAACATCCTTTGCTGAGGCTGCTGATGCTGCTAAGTCGCTTCAGTAGTGTCCGACTCTGTGCGACTCCATAGACGGCAGTCCACCAGGCTCCCCCGTCCCTGGGATTCTCCAGGCAAGAACACTGGAGTGGGTTGCCATTTCCTTCTCCAATGCATGAAAGTGAAAAGTGAAAGTGAAGTCGCTCAGTCGTGTCCGACCCTCAGCGACCCCATGGACTGCAGCCTTCCAGGCTCCTCCGTCCATGGGATTTTCCAGGCAAGAGTACTGGAGTGGGTTTGGGGAAATACAAAGATGCTTGATAACATACTGCTGCTGCTGCTAAGTCGCTTCAGTAGTGTCCGACTCTGTGCGACTCCATAGGCGGCAGCCCACCAGGCTCCCCCGTCCCTGGGATTCTCCAGGCAAGAACACTGGAGTGGGTTGCCATTTCCTTCTCCAATGCATGAAAAGTGAAAGTGAAGTTGCTCAGTCGTGTCTGACTCTTAGCGACCCCATGGACTGCAGCCCACCAGGCTCCTCCATCCACGATTCCATTAAAAAAAAAAAAAATTGATGTTGATGTTTGGTAGAAACAAACACAATACTATAAAGCAATAATCCATTAAAAATAAATAAAAAATAAAAGGGAATAGCACAGTAAAAAAATAACTGATTGCTACTCTTCTAGACACTAGGGATGCAAAGACAAATAAAACACAGTTCTTGCCCTCACTGTAGATGTGAAACACACTCTGAAAGAGATAGCTTAAATACAGTACAACAGGGCTTCCCTGGTGGCTCAGCAGTAAAGAATCTGCCTGCAATGTGGGAGGCCTGGAGTCAGTCCCTGGGTCGGGATGATCCCCTGAAGAAGGGAACGGCAAGCCACTCCAGTTTTCTTGCCTGGAGAATTCCACGGATAGAGGACCCCAGCTGGCTACAGTCCATGGGGTCAAAAGGAGTCAGACACAACTGACAGACTAACACTTTCACTTTTCAAATACAGTGCAATGTGATGTTTCAATAAAAACAATGATTCCTGACTTCTGGTTCCAGACAAAATGGAGTAGGCATATTTATTTCTAGTCTTCTGACTAGTAAAAGCTAAAGTTCCCCTGGACATTCTATATAAACAAACATAAGAATATCCTGAGAGTTTGCAAGAAGAGGCAGACTGGCCAGACCTCTTGAGACCCAAGAAATGACATAGCAGTGTGTACTCTGGGTTTCCTTTATGCCTTTCATATCGAACTAGGTACTGGAGAAGTGGCAATCTAATAAAGGACGCAGGCAAAAAAACCCAACAAAACCTGCTCTCTCTAGTCAAAAGAACAGGAAAGGGGAAGGCTAGTAAGAGAAAACTTTTAGGCAATAATAAATCACTTCAGTCTGGCCAGAATTTAAAAAAAAACAAAAAACACAACTCGATGGCTTAGCCCCGTAGGGAGTCTACAATTCCAGACTTGGACATCATGAGGTGGCCCCCTCCCTGGTCAGAGTGGCATCAGAGAAGGCCAAGTGGGGAGCTGGAATTTTTTTTTTAAGGGTATGAGAGGATGTTTCTTTATTTACTCAGGGCTGCGCTGGGTCTGTGCTGCTGCACGCAGGCTTTCTCTCGCTGCAGCAAGTGGGGGCTACTCTGTATTTGTGGTGCTCAGGCTTCCCACTGTGGTGCACTCTCTAAATATGTGGGCTTCTCTTGCTGCCACATTGTCTTACTATAGAGAGAGGTTGTCTCCTTTCAGTCTAGGTAGATATTCAATGCATGTATTAAATTCTTCCTGCTTTAAATACCTAGCATGGTTTCTGAGTCCTGCACTGAACCCTCGGCCCTTCTTTTTCCAGGCTTCCCAGGTAACCTTCATCACCTGGATTTAACCCCTTACCGCTCCGTACTTCCCCTAAGACCCCATCTCCCACCCTTCCTTGACCCCCTGTAGTGTTTGCTGGAATGGCAGTGCACCGTGAACAAACTTATCTATGTCCTCAGATCTTCACCTTCCTGCTCTTTTGGAAACCCGGCTAACGCCTGCTGATACTACTTCCAATGTAGTTTCCCCAAGTATGGGCCTTTTTCCCTCTCCCACCACTCATTCCACCTGGCCTGCAGGTGGGGGGAAGCTGTCCTTTTCCTTTCTCCATAAAACCCCAGGCTTTCTGATGTTAAACTGTACCCTATCTCCTTGTCACCGTCATCTGTAGATCCTTACCTCGGTCACTGAGCATTTGGGCCACAGGCTCTGTCTCTCTCTACCACTGCCCCTACTTCAGCATCTGTGAAAATGATCCATCCAACATAGACCTCTCAGTCGGTCTTCCCAAGTTCCCCAGGCTCCCTTGCAGCTAGAGGTAGTGCTGTGTGACCCACTGAGACTGAAGTCACAATCTGATGGTGGGATGGATTCTGTGAAAGCTTTGCTTTCTTGCCTTGGGATCTGCTCTCTTCTTCTGACCTTGAATACAATTGGGGTATATTGGCCAACCCAATAAAAGAGTAGAAAACAGGGAGAGAAAGAGAAACAAATATTAAATAAAGAAACTTTAAGGGAGATTGCTGAATGCAGCGGGGAGAAGAAGTGCAGAATAGCCAGATCCCTGTCATTGTTCTAAATGAAGACCTAACCAATCAACTTTACTCTTAAAAGTATTCTATAATAAGCCCCTCCTTATGAAGCTGATTTTTCAATCTAGGTTGTAAGCATTGTACCCTGGGAACCTGCTTTTTGGAATCTGAATTTGATCCCATTTGTGATTCTGCTGTGTATAAAATCATGGAGACTCTTCAACTGCTCTGAGCTTCAGTTTCCTCTATTTGTCAAAGCAAGAGTCTAATAATAACTCTTTAGAAATTAGCTTGGTGAATAGGGAGCAAAATCCTGTCCTAGGATTTTTGCACCTGCTCTTCCCTCTTCCTGAAACCCTCTGCTCCCAGATGTTCACAGGGCCTCTCTCCCTTTGTGTCCAAGTGGCTTCCCTGACTGCCCTATTTGAAACTGCATACTCCTACCTACTCTATGTTACTTCTTCCACCTAATTCTACTCCAAAGCTTTTATCATCACCTAACATCGGACACGACTGAAGCGACTTAGCAGCAGCAGCAGCAACATATATGTTACTTCCTTCTTTGGCTCTCCCTACTGGAATGTAAGCTTCTCAGGGCAAGGACAGTTAGCTCTTTTGTTCCCTGTAATGATTATTTATTGAATGAATGATGAACAGGTGTGCGTGTTTTTAGTAAGCAAGATCCTCTGGAGAAGCATTTGGCTACCCACTCCAGTATTCTTGCCTGGAGAATTCCATGGACAGAGGAGCCTGACAGTCTACAGTCCATCGGGTCCCAAAGAGTCAGACAGGACTGACTGACTTTCACTTGACAAATTAACACTAAAAAAATGTTTGTTGCTTTGACAGTCGATGGATTAGGAAATGTCAGGGAATAAATCTACAAAGCATCTTTAATGGTCTTTCTTGAGACAATTGGCTCAGAGAATCTCAGGATTGGAAGAATATTTAAGGTAGCCCAGTTCCAGCTAGAAAGTTTAGATTCTCCTCTGCTGTTAGAACCAATAATAGGAATCTCTAGGATCTAGAGCCACAACTTTTTCTACAATTGAGGATTCTTCTATTTGCAACAGAAGGATCCTTTTCATCAAGAATATTCTCCCTGAGAAGGGACATATGTATACCTATGGCCAATTCATGTTGATGTATGGCAGAAACCAACACAGTATTGTGAAGCAATTATCCTTCAATTTAAAATAAATATATTAAAAAAAATATTCTCCTCGAATGTAAAGGCAAAATAAAAAAAATATAGAACTGTAGAAAACTTGGAAAATGCAACAAAAAAAGCCAAAACAAACCTTTAAAACCATCACCATCTTATTACCAGATACACTTAAATTTTCCCTACACAGTATTAACAGTTTAAAAATATATATGCAGGTAGACAGAAAATTTTGGGATCTCATTGCATGTGTGGTTTTGCGGTCTTTTTTTCATTTAACACTACGTATAAAAACATTAAAATTTGCACGATGTTCCCCCTTGGAAGTGTACCATAACTTATTTAATCACTCAAGCCGTTTCCTTTTTTTTCCTCAAGTTAAACTTTTATCCCAATCTTCAATTACCTTCTTCAACAGAAACGCCTAGAAACTAGGGCAAAGAGACTGAACTTATAATTTCTAATATTTTTTTCTTAGAGAAAGCTTGTCTTCGTCTTCAGATCCCACTCCATAGAAAGTTTAGGGTGGCTTACAAATCAGTTCAATTCAAACTACCCCAAATTCTCTTCCCCTACTATTTTCAAGGTCTTAGTAAATACCTCCCGCACAAGTACTGCTGCTGCTGCTAAGTCGCTTCAGTCGTGTCCGACTCTGTGCAACGCCATAGACGGCAGTCCACCAGGCTCCCCCGTCCCTGGGATTCTCCAGGCAAGAACACTGGAGTGGGTTGCCATTTCCTTCTCCAATGCATGAAAGTGAAAAGTGAAAGTGAAGTCGCTCAGTCGTATCCGACTCTTAGCGACCCCATGGACTTCAGCCTACCAGACTCCTCCATCCATGGGATTTTCCAGGCAAGAGTACTAGAGTGGGGTGCCATCGCCTTCTCCGCCCGCACAAGCACAGTCCTCCAGAAAACGGAAACCTAAAGACAGGCCGCAGGCACCACCTCTTTAAATTTTAAAACGGAGGCTCAGGCCAATGAACGTTAAGTTTTTCCCGGAACAAAGCGTCCCGCCCACAGTCCCGCCCTCCACCAAGCAAGCCCAGGTCTTCTCCATCGCTCTTCCAATCAACGCCAAGGATGAAAGTTACTCACGTAACTTGCGTAAGGCAAGCGACCAATTGGAGCTGAGTTTGGGAGTTAGCTCCACCAATGCCAGCGGCCCTTGGAGAGCGCGGGAGCTTTTCGACCAGAGTCCCTGAGGGAAGCGGAGGATGGCGCTGGTTCCCTGAAGCAAGGGCCTAGGAGAAAGCGGCGCAGGTCCGGTCTCGAACCCTGAGGCAGTGGGGCGGGAGACATGGCCTGCTGCCACAACGTAATGCTGCTGCTGGACACCGCGGGAGGCGTCGCTGGTGAGAGCCTGGTCCGGCGAGCTGCCCTGCGCCTTCTCACTTACCTGAGTTGCCGGTTCGGCCTGGCCAGGGTCCGCTGGGCCTTCAGATTCTTTGACTCTCAGGGGGCGCGGAGCCGGCCTTCCCGCGTCTCTGACTTCCGAGAGCTGGGGGTCCGCTCCTGGGAGGACTTTGAGGAGGAGCTGGAGGCCCGGCTCGGGGATGGCGCCCAGGGCGCCCACCTGCCCGGCCCGGCGCCCAGGGCCAGCCACACTCACAGCGCGCTCATGGAGACGCTGCTAGACTATCAGTGGGACCGGCCCGAGATCACGTCGCCCACCAAGCCGATTCTGCGTAATAGCGGGAGAAGACTGCTGGACGTGGAGGGCGAGGCCAGGGAGGCCGAGTCTGCGCTCGGGGGCTTTGTCAACGCCGTCTTCCTCCTGGCCCCCTGTCCGCACTCGCAGAGGGAGCTGCTGCAGTTCGTGTCCGGTTCCGAGGCCCAGGCCCAGCGCCTGCCGCCTACTCCTAAGCAGGTGATGGAGAAGTTGCTGCCCAGGAAAGTCCAGGAAGTCATGAGAACTCGAAAAATCACCCTCTACTGGGTGGATACCACCGAATGGCCAAAGGTAAGATTAAACGGTGCACTGGTTCTAATGAACCAGAACTTGGCAAGTGTCTGCCGAGCAGCCCCTGGACCCAGAAGGAGACTAACATGACCAACAGGTGTCCCTTCCGAAGGAAAGTCCTGGAGTCACAGCACATCCCTACAGTCATCACACCGGGATAGGTAGGCCCTGAATACCTACTGAGTCAACTCATTTGAGGACCTTCACTATTTAGGTCCTATCTGTCTTTCCAGACTTCATTTTTTTCTACACATGACTCATGTTCCAGCCTGTCTGAAACATAATCTAGTTGCCCAACAGATCGTCACAGCTTGTACTGTCTTAGTCACTTGAAATGCCACTGCTCTTTTGTGCCAGTTTAAAGACCCAGGTTCCATCGGGTCTGGAAGATCCCCTGGAGAAGGAAATAGTAACCGACTTCAGTATTTTTGCCTGGAGAATCCGATGGACAGAGGAGCCTGGTGGGCTACTGTCTGCTGCTGCTGCGTCGCTTCAGTCGTGTCCGACTCTGTGCGACCCCATAGACGGAAGCCCACTAGGCTGCCCCGTCCCTGGGATTCTCCAGGCAAGAACACTGGAGTGGGTTGCCATTTCCTTCTCCAATGCGTGAAAGTGAAAAGTGAAAGTGAAGTCTCTCAGTCGTGTCTGACTCTTAGCGACCCTATGGACTGCAGCCCTGGACCAGGCTCCTCCGTCCATGGGATTTTCCAGGCAAGAGTACTGGAGTGGGGTGCCATTGCCTACTGTCTATGGGGTGTCAAAAAGTTGGACAGGACTGAGTGACTAACAGTTTCAGTTTTTCATTCTTTAGGGCCTTTGCCACATGGCAGCTTACTCAATCTCAACTTCTGAATTGCCAAACACTTTTGTGGCACTTACCCTTTCTCCATTATATGTTCCAGGTGTGCAGTCACCCACCTTCCATCAAGTTTAAAAATAACCTCAGAGGCAGCCACACATCTCTCTCTTGTCTCCTGTGTTAGAGGTGTTGAGGAAATATTTGTTGGCCAAATGAACAAATTCTTACCTACTTACAGTCCTAAATGGCTAATTTGAATTTTTGGTGAGGCAGTGGATCCCCTGCTGTAGTTAAGTGCTGTGATAAGTATATATTTATATGTCCATTATTTTCTTCTGATCACTTTACATTGTCAGTTAATAATTTAATTTGAGGAGTCACTACATTGTGTACCCACTACATTGTTTTAGCTGCTGGGCAGGTGGTGGTCAGCCAGGTGGAGTTTACCTTCTGGGGGAAGAAATATTACACAGGGAAGGTTAACAGATGAGCAAGTGAGTGATAGGATTTCAAATTATGCTCGAGAATAAAGCTGAGTAAGAGGCTGAGGGTGGGGCAGAGGAGGTAGAAGCTGGAGGCAGTGGTACATAGGTTAGTAGTCAGGGAAGACCTTTTTGAACAGAGAATGGAATGGTGAAGGAGGAGGAATGTGATGTTGGGAACAAACATTCCTGGCAAAGAGAACATTCCAGTGTAAAGATCTGAGTGGAAAACGAGCCTCTTTTGTTTTAGAAACTGGGTATGCTGAAACTGCTAGGCAAGGGGCAAGCACCAGAGTAGAGGAAGTTAGAAGGTAGCAGAGGCCTCTCTGTAGGGCCAAGGTAATAAATTCAGATTTTGTTCTGATAGGGAAAGTGGCTTAACCAGATGAAAGATGTGATTGCATCTATTGGAAACATGTCTCTGAGGTAGAAGTGCAAGGCTGCAAATGGGAAATGAGATACTTAAGACAAATAATGATATACTGGGTTAAAATTTCCGAATTACTTTTACATATAAAGCCCAAGAAAGATGTAGCAAATGCCAAATAAGCCAGCAGTGACTTGTCAAAGAAAAGAAAAAGGCAAAAATGTTTAAGGGGGTGGTAAACATTGATGGAGAAGATGGAATCCTAAAAGTGTTGGTGAAGACAGCGAATTAGGTGTTGGACACAGTACACAACGAATTAGTGCTCGATTTGGGATAATTGATACTCAATCACATCAGAGAATCTGTATTCTGAAATTGTATTATATCAGATGTTGGCTAGAAAGAAGTCTTAGCAGAAAGGGCTTGAAGATTTTTTTTTTTTTTTTCAGAATGATATTAAAATAAGTAGGTTGACAGTGTCTATTTAAATATTTTCCCAGGTTTCACATTCCATCACCTGCAGAGGTGGATCTTCTCTGAGCCTTCCTCCATTTGTTATGTTGTTTCCTGTGAGAAAAAGCCCATCAAACAATCTTAAGCTTTTCTGGAAATTTTTTTCTAGTGTAGATCTAATTTTTCGTATTCAGAAGCCTCTGCTTTGCCATACTGCAAAGGTGAAAGGGAGACTTGCATTCTGTCCTTGGGGAGCTCTCACAATGAGAGTAGAAAGAAGAGAAATTCCAGGGCCTGCCTTGTGGAGTTTACAGTCTGGGAAGTAGAACTGGGAGAAACAGACTCAGGCAGAAGGGAATCCACAAAGACATCAGTTAGAAGGGAGCATGAGAGGCCCTTCTCACATTTTCAACCTTATGCTTCTGATTTACTCAGTGCATACCATGCTGGACACAGGAGCCTGGCGGGCTACAGTCCACAGGGTCAGAAGAGTTGGATACAACTCAGTGGCTAAACCATATCACCACCATATGCTGATATGCTGAATACTGAGTGCACCATTTGGGAACCAGACAGATGTAGTCCCTGCAGTCTTGGAGCTTATAGTCTTGTGCAGATTTATAAATTCCTAAATTTGAAACTGCCACTAGGACTTGTCTATTACTTAGTCCATAATATGCATAAGAATAAAAACATTGCTATATTCTATATGTATACTGGTGGTTTTTTTTTAGTCACGTACATCAGTTCAGTTCAGTCACTCAGTCGTGTCCGACTATTTGTGACCCCATGAACTGCAGTATGCCAGGCCTCCCTGTTCATCACCAACTCCCAGAGTTCACTCAAACTCAGCGTCCATCGAGTCGGTGATGCCATCCAGCCATCTCATCCTCTGTCTCCTCCTGCCCCCAATCCCTCCCAGCATCAGGGTCTTTTCCAATGAGTCAGCTCTTCGCATGAGGTGGCCAAAGTATTGGAGTTTCAGCACCAGCATCAGTCCTTCCAATGAACACCCAGGACTGATCTCCTTTAGCATGGACTGGTTGGATCTCCTTGCAGTCCAAGGGACTCTCAAGAGTCTTCTCCAACACCACAGTTCAAAAGCATCAATTCTTCGGTGCTCAGCTTTCTTCACAGTCTAACTCTTACATCTATACATGACCACCAGAAAAACCATAGCCTTAACTAGATGGACCTTTGTTGGCAAAGTAATGTCTCTGCTTTTGAGTATGCTTTTGAGTATGCTCTCTAGGTTGGTCATAACTTGCCTTCCAAGGCTAAACGTCTTTTAATTTCATGGCTGCAGTCACCATGTGATTTTGGAGCCCCCAAAAATAAAGGCCGACACTGTTTCCACTGTTTACCCTGTTTCCCCATCTATATGCCATGAAGCGATGGGACCAGATGCCATGATCTTAGTTTTCTGAATGTTGAGCTTTAAGCCAACTTTTTCACTCTCCTCTTTCACTTTCATCATTCAGGTATGACCTAAATCAAATCCCTTATGATTATATAGTGGAAGTGAGAAATAGACTTAAGGGACTAGATCTAATAGAGTGCCTGATGAACTATGGACGGAGGTTTGTGACATTGTACAGGAGACAAGGATCAAGACCATCCCTATGGAAAAGAAATGCAAAAAAGCAAAATGGCTGTGTAAGGAGACCTTACAAATAGCTATGAAAAGAAGAGAAGTGAAAAGCAAAGGAGAAAAGAAAAAGATATTCCCATTTGAATGCAGAGTTCCAAAGAATAGCAAGAAGACATAAGAAAACCTTCCTCAGTGATCAATGCAAAGAAATAGAGGAAAACAACAGAATGGGAGAGACAAGAGGTCTCCTCAAGAAAATTAGAGATACCAAGGGAACATTTCATGCAAAGATGGGCTCAATAAAGGACAGAAATGGTATGGACCTAACAGAAGCAGAAGATATTAAGAGGTGGCAAGAATACACAGAAGAACTGTACAAAAAAGATCTTCACAACTCAGATAATCACAATGGTGTGATCACTGACCTAGAGCCAGACATCCTGGAATGTGAAGTCAAGTGGGTCTTAGAAAGCATCACTGCGAACAAAGCTAATGGAGGTGATGGAATTCCAGTTGAGCTATTTCAAATCCTGAAAGATGATGCTGTGAAAGTGCTGCACTCAGTATGCCAGCAAATTTGGAAAAGTCAGCAGTGGCCACAGGACTGGAAAAGGTCAGTTTTCATTCCACTCCCAAAGAAAGGCAATGCCAAAGAATGCTCAAACTATCCCACAATTGCACTCATCTCACACGCTAGTAAAGTAATGCTCAAACTTCTCCAAGCCAGGCTTCAGCAATACGTGAACCATGAACTTCCAGATGTTCAAGCTGGTTTTAGAAAAGGCAGAGGAACCAGAGATCAAATTGCCAACATCCGCTGGATCATAGAAAAAGCAAGAGAGTTCCAGAAAAACATCTATTTCTGTTTTATTGACTATGCCAAAGCCTTTGACTGGATCACAATAAACTATGGGAAATTTTGAAAGAGATAGGCATACCAGACCACCTGACCTGCCTCTTGAGAAACCTATATGCAGGTCAGGAAGCAACAGTTAGAACTGACATGGAACAACAGACTGGTTCCAAATAGAAAAAGAAGTACGTCAAGGCTGTATATTGTCAGCCTGCTTATTTAACTTCTATGCAGAGTACATCATGAGAAACGCTGGACTGGAAGAAGCACAAGCTGGAATCAAGAGTACCGGGAGAAATATCAATAACCTCAGATATGCAGATGACACCACCCTTATGGCAGAAAGTGAAGAGGAACTAAAAAGCCTCTTGATGAAAGTCATGTACATTTATGTGTATATTTTTAGTATTTCTCTATTTGACTGCTTGTGGTCTTGGTTGTGACATGCAAACTCTTAGCTGTGGCCTGTGGGATCTAGTTCCCTGACCAAGGATCAAACCTAGGCTCTCTGCTCTGGAAGTGTGGAGTCTTACCCACTGTACCATAGGGAAGGCCCCATGTACATGTATTTTTAACCAAAGCTAATGTCCTTCTCAGCTCCTTTTTAAAGTTTTCCTTACTAAGAAAGTTTTAATTTGCTAAGAAAAAATTTTTTTCCTGGTCTTCTGGCTGAAACAGTTTCAACACATTTTTTGTTTCCCTTGGGCAGAAAATCCTAATCAGAATCTATGATACCTGAATTAGCTTACCACTCTCCCCCTTAGCCAATGAGCAAGGGTGTGGCTGCCTTGGTGGTAACATTAAATAACAATTGATTAGTCTATGGCAGCGTTTTCCAAAGTGACAGGCACAACCAGAGCAAAACATTTGCAGTACATTGCTTATCTTCACCGTACATGATGTGTTCTGTTGTGCTCTGATAATTTTCTTTCATGGCTTTTTTCCTTTAACTACTGTTCCTAAACTGTTCAATCGATTCGTCCAAGTCCATCAGGGCCATGACCCCTACGTTAAGAGCGCTGTCAGGAGAGTCCTGGGTTCTTGGACTGGAGTGTCGTTGCCTTGCTGTGAACCTGGGCACCCTTATGCCCCTCTTTGAACTTTGATATAATCAAAAATGTGGAGATGACCTGGAAGGCCCTTCTGGTTTTAATTTTTCACATTCACATAGCAATTTATGGTTTACAGTTGTTAGCTCATCTGTGAAGTAGGCAAACCAGCATGATCAATGTATTCTAGGGGAGGTGCTCCTTCATGTAACAATGTGTGCTAAGTTGTGTCTGACTCTTTGTGATCCCATGAACTGTAGCCTGCCAGCCTCCTCTGTCCATGGGATTCTCTAGGCAAGAATACTGGAGTGGGTTGCCATTTCCTCCTCCCGGGGATCTTCCTGACCCAGGGATTGAACCTGCATGTCCTGCATTGGCAGGCAGCGGATTCTTGCCACCTGAGAAACCCCATAGTGCCTGAATATTGTACAGTATATTGTGGTTCTGAGTTAAATTTTACATGTTATTGCTGTTTTACTCACCCCACGCTTGGCTTTAAAATCAACAAAGATAGGGACTATGTTTTGCTAATTCATGGTTTTATCGACTTGGGTCCTTGGACTCTGTAATCAACAGAAATTGGTGAGAGGCTAGATGAAAGATTCAGTCTAGGTTTTGCTGGGACTTGTACTGCTTGAGGGAGCAAGAACAAGAAACAGGTGCCCTTAGGAGACAGGCAGGGATCTGGTTTCTTACATGGGGTGCCGTGGAGCAGATGGGTGGGTTGGGTGGAGGTATAGCTTGGGTGGACTGTCCCCCTCCCCCCCCAGGTGGTGCTGTGTACAGGATCATGCTCAGTACCCTGCTTTTGCTCTCAACACCTCAGAAATGGCAGTTGATCTGTGGCCTTTTTGTATCATATTGTTCAGAGTTGCCCTGGCTGCATACAGCTCCTTTTAGTCCCTCATAATTTCTCTGAATTCGTCTGTCCAGGTGCACTCACTCCAATAAAGGGTCCCAGGTCCTAGCCGGGCTCAGTGGCACGTATGGTGGCTCAATAAAAGTTTGTTAAAAGAAAGTTGGATGAAGAGTCAGCTATGTGTGATGGAGTAAGGAATGCTTTTACGGGGACAGCAGGGTTTGAGCTAGATAGTGAATTATAATGAGTATCCAGTTGGTGAAAATGGAAGGGGAAGACACAGCAAACAGAACCAGCGAAAACATGGAAACGTTATAAAATATGGCATGTTCAGGAAACAGCAAATGGTTCAGTGTGCCTGGGACGTAGGAACGAGTGAGGGAAGGATAGTGTCTTTGCAAAAGTTGTTTAGAGCTGGGTTTAAAGGGCTCTATCACCATTACAGTAGGGCAGTGGGAAGCCTGTATGAGTCTTCACAGAAGTAGCATGATTGAGTATGTAGTTTTTAGAATACTTAGAGGAGGAAAGATTGGAGGCAGAGTACAGACTCTGTAGGCTACAGTAAGAGTCCCAGGCTTAAGTGAAAACACTAAAGATAGGACTGAGAAGACCTGTTTGTTCTCCACGCAGACCTGTGGGTGGTAACCCTCTAAGGGAGATGCTCCTGCCTCACTCTGGTGACACCTGGCTGTGGTTGTGTGGTGGAAGACATGATTGTTCTCTTTTATTAATGTGTAATGGTTTTGTATTTCTTCTAACATTTTATGATTTGTCCCTAGTGATTTGCATCACTTCTGTTCCTTGACAGAAGATAGAACTTGAAGTGCTGTTTTCACTGAATAGGTGCTTTCTTAAAGGCCTATTGGCAATGGCACCCCACTCTAGTACTCTTGCCTGGAAAATGCCATGGACGGAGGAGCCTGGTAGGCTGCAGTCCATGGGGTTGCTGAGAGTCGTACACGACTGAGTGACTTCACTTTCACTTTTCACTTTCATGCATTGGAGAAGGAAATGGCAACCCACTCCAGTGTTCTTGCCTGGAGAATCCCAGGGACTGGGGAGCCTGGTGGGCTGCCGTCTATGTGGTCACACAGAGTCGGACACAACTGAAGTGACTTAGCATAGCATAGCATATACTGCATTTATTCCTGGGCTGTGTACTAATGGGATGTGTGTGTGTTAGTTGCTCAGATGTGTCTAACTCTTTGCGACTCCCATGGACTATAGCCCGCCAGGCTCCTCTGTCCATGGGATTCTCCAGCCAAGAATACTGGAGTGGGTTGCCATTTCTTTCTCCAGGGGATCTTCCTGACCCAGGGAGCAAACTTGTGTCTCCTGCATTGCAGGCAGATTCTTTACTGTCTGAGCCACGAAGGAAGCCATGGTAATGGGATGCTGGCCATTATTTATGTTTGGTTCAACCAATGCATGAATTATATAATTTGATCCTTTAATGTACATATCTACTTTCTCCTGATTTCCCTTACTTTTATGAATGCCTTTTGTTGTTCAGTTGCTCAGTCGTGTCTGACTCTTTGTGACCCCATAGACTGCAGCACGCCAGGCTTCCCTGTCCTCTACCATCTCCCAGAGTTTGCTCAAACTCACATCCATTGAGTTGGTGATGCCATCCAACCATCTCATCCTCTTTCATCCCCTTCTCCTGCCTCCAATCTTTCTCAGCATCAGGGTTTTTTTCCAATGAGTCGGCTCTTTCCATCAGATGACCAAAGTATTGGAGTTTCCACTGCAGCATCAGTCCTTCCAATGAATATTCAGGGCTGATTTCCTTTAGGAAATTGGTTTGATCTCCTTGCTGTCCAAGGGACTCTCAAGAGTCTTCTCCAACACCACAATGAATACCTAATTTACAATAACCCAACATTCTTTGTAATTTTCATTTTAGCTCTGGGAATCCCCAGACCACCTTGGCTACTGGACAGTATGTGAACTGCTCTACCATGTGGGAGGCACCATCTTGCCATTTGAAAGTTTCAGCCAGGATTTTACCAAAGCTGGGGAAACACTGCTCAGTGGTGAAAGAAAGCTGTCAAGTAAACCTCACCTCTCTTCATGGATTTCAACTCTGCCAACTGATTCCACTTTAAACTGTTTGCTCTATAATTCTCCTGAGTATGAAGCCTCATTTCCACGGATAGAAGGAACATTATTTTTCCCTGTCGAAGGTAAGCAAATACTGTTTGGGGCAGGGGTAGTGTGGGGATGGAGTGGTTGGTCTGGTGTCATTCATTTCTTCAAGGCAGGCCGATGAATTCTTTAGAATTTAGAATTTCTAGCAGCCTAGGCCCTCCGTTAATGCTTGTAATTAAAAGATGTCTAAGCCAAATCAGAGATACCACAGGAAAGGACTGAAGTCTGGTACACTGTAAGCCCATGCAGAAAGGACAACTGAGTGACTTTAAAGGGTTTTCCAACTTTTTGCAGAGTTGTCAGGTGCCGAAGCGAATGAGTGGTAAGGTTTCACTGTCCTATAGATGAGATTGATACATTGAAGACCCTAGAAAATCAATGATTGACTAAGAAGACATAACAAATTAGTCAGTTGAAGTAGAAAATGGTGTTTATTACCATAAAGAGCCAGCATACAGGAATCTTCATAAATTTGCTTTATCATATGATTTGCCATATAGTGAATCATAATTTCTGAATCATTGTATATTCAAGCAATATTATATAGAGATATAAATAAACTGTATTTTACATGATGGGCAATTTAAGGAAATTTCAAGAGTATTATTTAAGCAGGTTTGTCTTACATGGTCTTTAGAATTTAACCTCATAAGATAGGATGTGCTGTATTTTATGGATTTAAAAAGCAGCAGATTTCCTGTGTGTGTATTGCTTGAATACTTATTTCTAAGTCATAATTATTGAGTTCTGACATTAATCACACCCTTATAATTCCTGTCACATACAGCTTTTCCTTATAGAATTTACTATGATAGCCTGTTGATGATAGAGTGGGGGTTGAAGTGTAAACTAAGTGATAATACTGGTACCTCAGCTGGCAGTGTAATTTTTTTCTTATTAACCTTGCATCTCTTTTTAGGAGCTACTTCTTTTATTAGAATTTCAATATCCTATATTCCTCACAGGCAAAGAGCTTCAGGAAACATGGACAGTCACACTAGAGCCCTTGGCCATGCATCAGAGACATTTTCAGAAACCAGTCAGAATTTTTCTAAAAGGCACAGTGACCCAGTGGTCCCTCCCAACAAGTGGAACTTTGGGCACCGATAGCTGGATGCTGCAAAGTCCAGATGGAGACAGATCAACTCAGAGGATGTTATTTCAGCACCTGGTAAACAGGCTGACTGCTGAAGAGTTACATCTGGTAGGTATCTTCCAGGTGGTAAGTTATTCTGGTCTAATAACACGGGTAAAGTGAAATAAGTGCATTTGTAAAATGCCAGGGAGCCCCCTACATAATACAGTCTCAATGAAACAGGTGCTGTTTTTGCAAGTAATATAGAGTCATGATAGTGCTTATTATTAAAGAAATAGCATATAGAACTGCATGTAACCTTGAATCCAATTAAACTAAATTATATTCACATAGGGAAAAGGTGGTGGGCCAGATGGAATAATTACATTAGGGAAGTGAAATGATAGGTGGTTTCTCATTGTTTTTAATACATTGTATTATGTATTTAGTACTTTTACATAATAAATTCATTTTTTAAAAAACTCTACATTGTAAAATTAAATATAATAGTGTCCAGTAGTTATACGAACTTATTAATGTCTTCTGAAGCAGAATTCATGTATACCCAGATTTGATAGAAAAGTGATGGAATTTTTTAACTCTAGCAAATTCCTTACTTTACTTCATCTTTTGCCTTTGTAAGCTCAGAAGGTTGCTATCTTCTGCATTCCATTGTGAAACATTCCAGAGGAAAACTGGGTAGTCGTTTGGATGGGTGTTGTTCTAAGAGTTGTGTACTCCGACAGAGCACTGGGGTCAGAGTCAGGTGACCTGGATTAGGTCTCAGCTCGGTTGCCCACCATATGATCTGAATAAATCCCCTCAAGTGATAGAACTGATTCCTGTTTAAGAGCATGAATTTTGAATTCAAACACGCTTGGCTTCTGCCTTTTATTAACTGGGTGACCTTAAGCAGGTTGCTTATTCTTTAACCTCAATTCCTCCTCTATAAAATGGGGATTAGTGTTTTTTTTTTTTTTTGGACCACACTGTGCAGCATGTGGGATCTTAATTCCCCGCCCGGGAATGGAACCCAGGCCGCCTGTAGTAGAGGCTTGGAGCCTTAACCACTAGACCACCAGGGAAATCCCAGTAATCATTTTTATGTCAGTGGTTATGAGGCTTCTGTGAGTTGCAGTAAGTACATAGTAAGTGCTTAGTATATACTTCTGGTGACTTAGGTTTTTGTCTGTCAATTGAGGGATTGGGATTATAGGATCAGTAAGTTCAGCTCCAGCACCAGTATCCCCCAAGTCCCTTTCAGTTTTCTCCTTTATGTTAATCATTGGATGACACAGTCATCCTTTTACTAAACCACATGCTTCTTTAGACACATGTTAACGGTGTTCTCAACTAATTAGAACTTCTCGTGTAGGTTGCCAATGTGGACCCTGGCGAAGGCTGGCCCCCCATCACTGGAGTTATTTCTCCCTTCTCCGTCGGTGCTACAGTTCTCACCTTGTTCTGCACCAGGGAGACTGAGTCTCAAAGACATCTTCTCCAGACGGTTGTGGCAGAGAGCCCCCAGGACTCAGCTGCCCTTTTTTCTGAAGTTGTGGATGGTGTACTCAAACAGATTGACAGTTCTCTTGAAGTTCCTGCTACCTCAGGTAAGCTTCTGAACCAGTAACTGGCCTACTCCAGGTCAGTGGTTTACCATCGTTTCTAGCATCATAACCTTTTTTTCAGTATGCTCTTAGTAGAACTTAGTATCCGTTATAGAACAGGTAAAAGTAGCTACAGTATTTCTGGCAGTTTTAAATCATTTATAGAAATCCTGAAGCTTCTGAGGAGGCCAACGGCTCTGTAAAACCTTTTTGAAATTGAAAGTATAAGAGGAAACCTAGTTTTTAATATGTTTAATAAAGTGCATGTAAATCTTAGGGTTCTGTCTACCTTCTACTTTATTGCATTGTTACTAATAGGGTACAAACCTTATTTATGCCAAATAGATATAAATAGAATCAATTTGATATTTCTTCCATTCATATTTACTCAGTAGATATTTGTTGAGTGCCTGCATGTCAGGCTCTGTTCCGGCTGCTAGGAGAACATCAGAGAACAAAATAAAGGTCTCTGTTGTCGTGAAGCTTACCTAGTCAGGGGAGACAAGGCAGGAAACTCAATAGGGAAATTTATGTAGTGTGTTTTAAAGAGTTAAGTGCTGTAGTAATAGAGCAGAGAAAAAGGAATGGGGAGTTGTAAGGGATGGGAGAGTTACAGTTTCAAACAGGCCCTGTTGAAAAAGTGATATGTGAGCAAAGGCTGTGAAGGAGGTAATAGTGGCAAAAGTCAGTGCTGAGGCTTGTGTGTCCAGTGTTTGAGGAACAGTGAGGAAGCCTGTGTTTGCACACTGATCATAGACAACAAAGGCCTGTTGGAATTGGTTGTGCAGTTGAAGGAACGTCATTAATACTGCTGCTTTGGAATTCCTCTGGAAGAACGCAGTCAGTTGAGAGGAGGAGCAAGTGCTTGGGAGTCTCTGCTTTCTTCTAATGCCTCTTCTGTTCCATCTCTGCTCGTTTCTGTAGACCTGCCTGTCCCAGAATGGGCCCAGCAGGAGCTTGGCCGCAGTGCTCCCTGGACTTCGGCTATTGTGGAGAAGTGGTTTCCTTGCTCTAACCTCAGTGGAGCCAGTTCAAGTTTGATGGAGTCATTCTGGTAAAACTTATTTATTTCTCTGGGTTTTGATAATCAAAACCATCTCTCAGTTGTCTGCATGTGAGTTTGTTGTTGTTTATAACAAGCCACATTGCCTGAGTATAGTCCAGTAGTTTTAAAAACTAGTTACAAATGGAGAATGTTGTTTACCAGGTACAGAGTTTGAGTTTTACAAGGTGAATTCTGGAGCTGGATGGAGTTGATGGTAGCACATTAGGAATATCCTTAATACCAGTGATCTAGGTGGTGATTAAAAGTGATGAAGATGATAAGTTTATGTCGTGTATTTTATCAGAATTAAAAATTTAGAAAAGGTTAATTACAAAAATAAAATACTCTCATAGATGTCAGAAAATATTTAGTATTAAATCTCAATAAAAAAGAAACTGGTGTGATGCAGCTAAATTTATACGTAAAGGAAAATTTACAGACTTAAAGCATCTTCTGAAGAAGAAGTAAAAACTAGTTAGATGAGACACGAAGTCGAGAGCACACCAAAAATTTAAAAAGCAATAATGAAAATAAATAAAAACCTAGTCATAGACTTGGGTACCTCTGGGAGAAAGGAATGGGAAGAAATTGGGTTAGGCTTTCTCTGTGTCTGTCATGATTGATCTTCATTTAAAAAATAATCTGAAGCTCTGGTAAATTAACAGGGAGAAAAAAGCAAACCTTTCTCACTATTAAGGAAATACCAACACACTTAGGGAGAATTAGGCTTTTTCAGATCTACTGCTTGTATGAACTAATTCAACTAATGTCATCATAACTTTCTCCTACTTTTAGATCAGATGATATCAGATAATAGAAGATAATGAAATAGAAATTATGCATTTTGAAAGTTGTGCTATTTTCATTATTTCCTTAGTGACTGTAATTTAGCTCTTGGTGGTAAAGCAGTTAATAGCTAATCTCCCCTGCTCTACTTCCTTCCCTGCTCATCAGTCCCAAATTAGTTTACTAGAGTGTGAAAGACTTATTCAAAAGTTACTCTGATACTCACTACACGGTATTACATCATTGTGTACTTTAATGTATGGACACTGGGTAAAGACTATGGAAGCCCAGAAGTGAGTGAAATAGTTGCCATAATTAGACATGAACCCTAGGATATGAAGAATCTTATTAATGAAAGTCAATATTGGGGCTTCCCAGGTGGCTCAGTGGTAAAGAATCCACCTGCCAATGCAGGAAACACGGGTTTGATCCCTGGTTGGGGAAGATCCCATATGCCATGGAGCAGCTAAGCCCGTGTGCCCACAGCTACTGAGCCTGTGCTCTAGAGCCTGGGAGCTGCAACCACTGAGCCTGTGTGCCGCAGCCACAGAAAGCCCAAGCGCCTAGAGCCTGTGCTTCACAGCAAGAGAAGCCACCGCAGTGAGAAGCCTGCCTACCACAAGTAGAAAAGAACCATGCAACAAGGAGGACCCAGCACAGTCAAAAATAAATAAATAAATTGTGTGTGTGTGTGTGTGTGTGTGTATAAAGTCAATACTGGATGCCCTAATACATTAATGGTTTTGTGAGCAGGTAACTTCTGTCCCTGAATTTACTCAAATCATAAATGATAAGAGGGACATTTTTCCTTGTGGGGACCTCTTTTGAGTAGCTTTCGAATATTGTTGTCGCTTTGTCTTTAAAGCATTTTGGAAAATCAGAATGTCACCTTTATGCTTGACATCTTGACTTACTCACAGGTTACTACAGGCTACCTCATCTGCTAAGGAGGAGCCTTCCAAAACTGAGAGTGACTTGACACGCGGCCTCTCTGAGCTCTACCAGAGAAAGTCTCGTGAAGAATACAGTGTATCCAGTCAGGAAGACAGCAGAAAGAAACGTAAGCATGTAGATAGGCAATTTCTTACAGTCTTTTTTGACACTGTATGTTGTAAATATTATTTATTTGTCTAAGCCGGCTCTTAGTTGTGGCATGTGGGATCTAATTCCCTGACCAGGGATGGAACACGGGCCCCCTGCATTGGGAGTGCCAAGTCTTAGCCACTGGACCACCAGGCAGGTCCCAACACTGTATGTTTTAAAAGATTGATATTCCCTAAAATGAAGTTGAAATGGTAACTGAATAAAGGTCAAGTTCTTCTATTTCACATCTGAAAATAATTACATTAGTACAACAGTGATTTTAAAAGTCACCCACAATCCTTCCTACCTTCTTAATGACTAAACCATTTTTGGTTTTAGTTGTAACAGAAATTTAAATGGCAACTTTGTGTGCTGTGTATAGATACTTGCTCGTCTGTTCCTTTGGTTTTTTTTTAGTTACTGTTCTATCTCATTGCTTAAAAAATTGGCAAATTCCTTATGTTGCTGAACATGTAGATTGTTTTCAGGTTTTACCATGGTAAATACTATAGTGTATATCATGTATGTGATTTATCCTCTGAGTGATTTCCTTGGTATACATTTCCATGAACAAGTTACTGTATCAAAAAGTGAGGAAAAGCGAGCTCTGGGTGTAGACTGCTGGATTGCCTTTCAAGAGTTTCATTGCAACTCTGTGACTATTGGGTAACACCAAAATGAGTCTGTTTGGCATTTTGTCTCTTGTCTGTTTGGCATTAGAGGTAAAAATCATCCAATTATGTTGAGATATTTAGCTCCTAAACTTCAGTTAAAAGAGCGCTTTCCACCCTATTGGTAGCAAGAATTACCCAATTCAGATCATTCTGAAGGGATATACTTCATCTCAGTATTCTTTTGCAGAATATTTAATCTGAATTAAAGTAGTTCTTGATCCCACGGAAGTAAAAGTTATTTTACTTTTCTTCCCATGATGTTGTTTTGATAGGAGGTGTCCCTCGCACTCCAGTGAGGAAGAAGATGAATACCATGTGCCGTTCCTTAAAGATGCTGAATGTTGCAAGACTGAATGTAAAGGCTCAGAAATTACATCCAGATGGCAGTCCAGACACAGCTGGGGAGAAAGGGATCCAAAAGACAGCCAATGGGAGAACAGCAGATAGACTGGAAAACAGAGGAAGAACACTGAGAAGTTCTAAACCTAAAGGTATTCCTTAATTCCATTGGATTTTGATGCCTACACTCATGTTTACTCTTCCATACGCTCATATTTTTAAGCTGTAATCATATCCTTCACTTAATGAACATTTATTAGATATCTGCTACATGTCCACAAGTGTGTTATGGGGAGTAAATAATTTCCTCTCCTTAGATTTATGATCCAGTTACAAATAATAATGAATATATATATGTGTGTGTGTGTATACATACACACATCTCTCTACACAATGAATTGGTAAAATGAATATAAGAACCAAGAGTCTGCAACTGAAAATACTTGTTCATTTTAGAATTAAAGACATACTAGGAGTTGAGAAAGGAAAGGTCATTGTAGGGAAGAACAGGTTGAGAAGGCTTTTAAAAAGCCAGTAGAGCCCAAGTTAGACTTTGAGGAATAAGCAGAGATTAGAAGGCAAAAACAAAAAAGAAGTGTGTGCCCAATGAAGGATTAGTATAAGCAAAGTCGCAAAGGAGGTCTGTGGCCTGGCCATAGGACAAGTGGTTAAATAAGTTTTATATATTTGTGAATGAAGAGAAAGGGAAAAGTTTTGTGAATAATCTAGGGTTGGACTATTGGGGTTTTTCAAAGTTGAGCAGAAGAACTTTGGGCAATAATTGCATGATGTCACCTCTGAGTTCTTTTGAAAATTCTGGGATAAAAGTTTTCTGCTTCTCTAAACAATTTTTTCCCCTGTGAAATACTGGATCATAGATGATGGTCAGTTTGAGTGAGATAGAACATCCGTTGTGAGCTATTATGGTATACTGGAATGCAGATGGGAAAGCAAATTAATTGTAATGCAAGGCAATGTGGCATTATCATAATTTCTGAACTAGATCTTTTTTCCATAAATAGACTAGCACAACAGTGCCCCAACAATTCAGTGGGACAAGGATAATCTTCAATGGGTTTGGAAGTAGTATAGTTTATTTCTTCTTTGTTACTGGTTATCTTTGAATTTATAACATGTACACTTGATGTGCAAACCCTTAAAATTAATCACTATCTCTGTACTACTTCAGCCTCTGCATTTTTGACATTTTGGACCGGATAATCCTCTGTGAACCATAAGATGTTTAACAGCATCCCTGGCCTCCACCCATGAGATGCCAGTGGTATCCTTACTCTCCCCACCAGTCACGGCAGCCCAGACAGAACCAGATGTTCCCTAAGCAGCAAAACCTCCCGGTTGACAACCACTGGCTTAAATAAAAGACAACGCCTTCCATTGGATCTGGTGATCAGTTTCACTTTTTTCCCCCCACAGATTTTAAAACTGAGGAAGAGCTACTATCTCACATACACGAAAATTACCAAAAGACTGTGGCTGCAGGAGACACCATGCTGTATTCATGTGCTCGGAGCACCATCTCAAACATTAAAGCGTTCTTAAAGTCCAAGGGAACCAAGGAATTAGAGGAAGCCAGTCTGGAGGTTGTCGTTTGTCATAACTCTGTTGGTTACTTGTTGTTGGGTCTGGCTCATGTGTCTTGGAAAATGTCTCTTTGCAGTGTACAT
This sequence comes from Bos mutus, assembly GCF_027580195.1. Taxonomy (NCBI): domain Eukaryota; kingdom Metazoa; phylum Chordata; class Mammalia; order Artiodactyla; family Bovidae; genus Bos; species Bos mutus. The sequence goes on from NC_091637.1 coordinate 19,764,299, forward strand.
TTTAGAAATGATGAGGGAGAATGGTGAGTCCAGTCAGTTCTAGGTCTTGGAAGGTGGACATGGTCTACTGGGAAGGCAAAAATCAAGGAAAGGGGCCAACTAGGAATAATTATATGCACTTCTCTTCAAATGGAAGCTTTGTCCTCATCTGAGCTGCATGTTAGCTGCATGAATTAAACCAGTAGCTGTTAACCCTGACCACTTTAGAGTCACCTGGAACATTTCTTTAAAATATTGATGTATTTTGCTTAGACTTCTCAGTCACTACTTAATGAAATCTTTCTCTTATGGAAGTTCAAACCTGCAGACTTTCTGTATCCATGCCCACTTGCTCTCAAATGCTTTCAACATTTAAAAAAAATGTTCTTTTAAAATATATAAAAGAAGAATAGTATACTATTTTTCACTCAAATGAAAGAAAGAACATGTTCTTCCCTTCTTAGGGCATTATAAAATTGTGTGAAAATTAGAAATAATGATAAGCATTAATACTAATATTCTCCTATGTAATAATTTTATATTTTCAGATGAACTGCCTGTATCAAGTAAGAAACAACTTCTTGAAAACTAGCAAAAGTCTTCGACAGAACGTAGGAAAACTGGATAAAGAAGGCAAAGTCAGAGAGTAATTAACTACCTTTTCTTTTAAACAATTACTCCAAAAACAGCTCTCAAGATTTGCTTGTATTGATTTTAATATTTTTTAAATTTTTAAAAAATTCTTTTTATTATAGGATATTGAGTATAGTTCCCTGTGCTACACACTAGGACATGATTGTTTATCTATACATAATAGTTTGTATCTGCTAATCCCAAACTCTCAAATTATCCCTTCCCCACCTCCTTTCTCCTTTGGTAACCATAAGTTTTCTATATTTGTGAGTCTTTTTCATAGGTAAGTTCATTTTGTGTCATCTTTCAGTTTCTACATATATGAGTGATTATGGGATATTTGTTTTTCTTTTCCTGACTTCACTTAGTGTGATAATCTCTCAGTCCATTCATGTTGCTGCAAATAGCATTTTTTTTTTTCTATGGCTGAGAAAGTATCAGTTTAAAATAGATTGCCTATTGCTTGAAGAGGCTTTTGTGGCTGATTCTTTGTAATGTTCTCATGTGCAGTCTTGGAGAAGGAAATGGCAACCCACTCTAGTATTCTTGCCTGGAGAATCTCATGGACAGAGAAGCCTGGAGGGCTACGATCCATTGGGTCGCAAAGAGTCGGACACGACTGAGCGACCAAACCACCACCACCACCACGTGCAGTCTGCATCACCTATTTACCTAGTAACCCTATCGCCATTTAGAAAGCCATGGCTCTTCTATTTTTTGGTTGTTTCTTCTATAAACAGATCTCTACATAATGAAGGAATTTTCATTTTAGTTAGGTGACACTCAAAGTAGATATGACCGAGTGTTTTTTTTCTCTCAAGGTGCCAGCTTCAGGTGTTTCTTCGTTTGGAGCTGTGTCTGCAGTGCCCTTCAGTACATGAACGTGTAGAGGATCTGGAGCAAGTAGTGGGTGAGGCAAGTATACTGCTTAGTGCCACTGGGACATGCTGTATACAGATTGTTTCAGCTGCCCTGAAGAGGCCATGTGGTAATTTTCTAAAATCTTCAGGTGACAGATTTGCTGCGCATGCTGTGTTTAACTGAAGATTCAGCATACCTAGCAAAGTTTCTGGAAGGAATTTTGGAATTGTAAGTTTGATGACTAATTTAAAATTTACATTACTTTACCAAGTACTATATAAGTATTGTCTCAGAGCTGTAGGATTGTAAGGACTGTTTCTCATCCTAGGTGAGGAAGGCATTAGAGACGGTGGAATGGTGACTGACTGTTCCACATTTAACCAACCTTTTCCACAGGTATATTGACTCAATCCCAAAGATACTGGGAAGTCTTTATGACAGCCTAGGATTTGTGATTCCTCAGAAGCTGGCTGGTGTCCTTCCTGCAGATTTTTTCAGCGATGACTCCATGACCCAGGAGAGCAAATCACCCCTTTCTGTGCCTCTTCCGTCAAACGCTCATAGATCATTGCCTGGTGGCACTGAATCTGACCAGCTGGAGGAGCTTCGTACTAGATCAGCTAAGAAGAGAAGGTAGGAGTGCAAGGATTTAAAGGAATTTTCTTGCACTGTTACCATCTTGGCATAGGACACGTTTAAGCCCAAAGTCCAGTTGTCTTTGTCTATAATTTATTGAATTAATAGTTGCCTTTATGTCTGAATCACAGAAGCCAATTATTAAGAGTTCTTAACAAGGAGCATCTGACGCGCTTTATATTATCTTGGGAACATGCAGTGTAATATATATGTGTAGCCATAGTCTTCTCTTGACTGTCCATGTGAGGTCTTTAAGAACTAGGAGCCTTCCATGAGATAAGCTTAGGGTTTTAGCTTTTTATTTTCCATGAAGCTATTCACTGTTCTTAACTACTTAAATTTGTAGTTGTTACTTTTAGAAATCTGGGGTTGACTTGTTTTGCTGTAAGTTCAGACCACCCTTAAGATAATTGACTTTTATTTAAATGTTTTATTTTAAACTCTAGTTCCATTCTAATCTAACTAGTTGTCACCTGTATTGAGTGTATATTGACTGTTTCTTTCTATTTTTAAAAGGAAAAATGCAATCAGACATAAAAGCATTGCAGAGGTTTCACAAAATCTGCGACAAATTGAAATTCCCAAAGTTGCCAAGAGAGCTACCAAAAATGTAAGTCATTTCCAGGAGATAGAAAGTGGTGCTATGCCAGAGTTGTTCCTTTGGGCATGAATTGATGCAATAAATAAGAATGAAAGGCAGTATCTTCACTTTTAAGAAATGAATGTTAGTGGATACAGAACTAAGGTATTTTTATGAATGTGTGGTCCACAACCGTGGTCTAAGGAGTAAAGACATATAAATTTGTTTAAGATTAATTGTTTTTCCCAAAAGTGAGGTAATATTAAAGGGAGAAAAAAAACACTAGTAAAAGTTAGGGATAAGTTAACTAAAAATCTTAAACGTGGTTAAGAAAACTCATGAAATGATAACTAACATAAGCAAAGAGGCCATTGAAAAAGTAATATGCAATCATATTAGGACTTTGTGTACCAGAAAGTACTTTTCAGTGAATATGTGTTACTTCAATAACAAATTAAAAAGAAAAACATATGAAGCCAGGTGGTAATTATTTTTCTCTGTCAGTAGATTTAGGACTTGTTGGTTACCAAAAAAATAATCCAGCTGGAGTCTTATTTACTAAATAGAATTAATGTCTAAGAGGAGAGAGACAAAGAATGCATTGAAACTTTTGAACTGCATGAACTATGAGAAAAGTTAGAATTCTAGAACTAGCTTTCAAGCATTAATCATTACAATAGTGGTTTGTTTGAGATTTATAGCTGCGCTTCAGAATAGGAGGTGGGGTTTCTTTTGAAGAGTTAATGGTGTTCACTTTTTTGTTGTTTAGGCGCTAAAAATTCATGTCTGACTCTATTGCGATGCCATGAACTATAGCCCTCCATGCTTCTCTGTCCATGGGATTTTCCCAGGCAAGAATACTGGACTGCGTTGCCATTTTTTCCTCCAAGGGATCTTCCCGACCCAAGGATTAAACCGGCGTCTCCTGCATTTGGCAGACGGGTTTTTTACCACCAAGGAAGTCTGTTCACTTTCTTAGTATACCTTAATACATATAAGTGAATAAGATTCAAATCTTAGATTTTGTTTGGAGAGTGTGAAGTCCAAAGTGTCAGAACATCTCTGTCAGAAGATTCTATATGATAGGTCTCCTTTCTGAAAACGTGTGTTTCAGATTGGCCTAGAAAGTGTATTTCTTTAAGACCAGGTTTATATGATCAGGATTTGATTTTGGTTAAAGAGTATCATTTGTTAAGTTTTTGCTCTACTATGACTTTCCTTCTTCGGTGATTACAGTGGCATACTTGAAAAAAAACAAGAAAATCTTTAAAAACAGTTCTCTCATTTAGATGCCATTTGATTTTGGGTACTTGAATCCTCTACTGTAATAGCAAATAAATAGCAAGAATTTTTTTTTGTTATTTGGCAACACCACATGGCATGTGGGATCTTAGTTAATTCCCTGACCAGGGATGGAGCCCAAGCCCCCTGCAGTGGAGGCGAGGAGTTGTCTTAACCACTGGACCACCAGAGAAGTCCCCAAATAGCAGTTTTATATGGAGACGTTCCTCAGAGTATACCCATCCTCTAATGGAGTTTCCCTTATATTTTAGTTATAAAAGGTCTACAGAAACATTGTTTAAAAATTGAAATTAGGGACTTGCCTGGTGGTCCGGTTGTTCAGACCCCAAAGTTCCACCACAGGGGTTGCAAATTCAACCCCTGGTCAGATGGGTAAGATCCCATCTGCCATGCAGCCGAAATATAAAATAAATGCAATTTTTAAAAAAATAGAAATTATATGAAGTTAAATGTTAGTACTTCTTCACCATCCATTCTTCGGAAGTAGTCACCGATGGCAGTTTGTTGTGTATATTCCCAGACCCTGTTTTTGTCCATTTTACAACTGTTTCTGTTACAGATTCCTACAAGTGAAATTGCAAGGATCAAAGGGGGGTTTTTTTGTGTGGAATTCCTATTCTTTTAAATGAGTACCTATTGAAGTTTTCTTATTGGATTTTCTCATCTTTCAGGAGAATTCTCACCCTACCCTTCAGCAGCAGCCTCCTCTCCCAGTGAAAGACACAGTACAAGGTATGCTTTTGTTTCCTTGTTACAGCCAATGACAAGTTTATTTTGATTACATATATTTAAGCAGCTGCATGTAGTATGTATAGTTTTATAGTGTATATAAGTATATAGCTTTGTAGTTGCATGTTGCAACTACATGTTGCAGTATATATAATACATAGTTTGGTATAATTATCAGCTAATGAAACATGTCTGTGTGCTAGGAGACTAAGATGTTCACATGGTCTCAAAATACTGCATTTTGTAAAATAACTGGCTGAAATATACATATATTTTTAAATGCCATTCACATGAAAGCCCAAAAAGAAAAGAGGCAGCAGAACTAGTTTAGATAAAAGGAGTTTAGGTGTGACATTCATGCACCACACGACCCCTGCTTAAATTTAGGGCAGAAAAGCTGTGAAGGATGTTGCTGAGTGATGAGAGAGGGTGGGATAGGTAGTGTGCCCTTGTTCTTTGGAGATACCTGCTGAAGCACAGGAAACTCCAGAGTTGTGATGTCTGCAGGTCACCCTGCAGCGTTTTGGGATGGGCAATTGTATAAACGTAGAGAGGATGAGGAGGAAAACGAATGTCCACAGTTGATAAATTTTAGTGATGATTCTGTTTATTGTATTCCTTTTGAAATTTTCTATCGATATTAAACTTTTCCAAAACTTGGGGAAAACAGAGAGTAACAGATCAAATTTGGCTGTCAGATCACAGATTAATTTCATAGAACAGCCTAAGGCAGGTCACAGAGGCTTTCATAATGGAGAGAGAGAAACACTTTTGGAAACTTTGTGTATTATTGATAATCTTAATGTATATTTTGGTGATGGGTAAACAAAGAGGCTTCTCCCAGTTTGTGAATCCCGGTTTATTTGATTTTTATTTAAATGACTTGCCTTTAGAAATTTTTTTTAAGATAATTTAATTTATTTTCATTTTTGGCTGTGCCACATCTTCGTCGCTGTGCACGGCTTCCTCTAGTTGTGGCGAGCAGCGTCTACTGTCTAGCTGCGGTGTGCAGGCTTCTCATTCCGGTGGCTTCTCTTGTGGAGCACGGGCTCTAGAAGGCACTTGAGCTTCAGTCGTTGCAGCTCGCAGGCTCTAGAGCACAGACTCAATAGTTGAGGCACAGTGTTTTATTTGCTCTGCCTCATGTGGGATCTTCCCAGATGAGGTATCAAACCTGTGTCTCCTACATTGGCAGGTGGATTTTTTTACTGCTGAGCCACCAGGGAAACCTGGTCTTAGACTTTTTTTTACCCTGAGTGAATTTTTGGGTATAATCCACTAGGACGTCTTGCTTAAGTTTAAGATGCCATCCCACTTGCCTTGTCAAGTATTTCCTGACTCTTAAGCTTTTTTTACTAACTTTGAGTTTAGGTGGTTGCAACTCTTATGCTCTGGAGTTAGGAAGAGGATTTCAGATATAGTAGTTCCCCCTTGTCCACCCTGATGGCTCAGACAGTAAAGAATCTGCCTGCAATGCAGGAGACCCAGGTTTGATCCCTGGGTCAGGAAGATCCTCTGGAGAAGGGCATTGCAACCCACTCTAGTATCATGCCTGGAGAATTCCAGATAGTGAAGCCTGGTGGGCTACAGTCCATGGGGTCGCAAAGAGTCAGACAAAACTGAGCAACTAACACACACACACACACACAGTTCCCCCTTAACCACAGGGGATACATTCCAGTATCCACAGTGGACACCTGAAACTTCAGATAGTACCAAACCCTATATATGTTTTTTCCTATACATACATGGAGCTTTCCAGGTGGCACCAGTGGTAAAGAACTTGCCTGCCAATGTAGGAGACATGAGAGATGTGGGTTTGATCCCTGGGTCAGGAAGATCCCCTGGAGGAGGGCATGGCAACCCACTCTAGTATTCTTGCCTGGAGAATCCCATAGACAGAGGAGCCTAGTGGGCTACAGTCCATGGGGTCACAAAGAACTGGACATAACTGAAGCAACTTAGCATGCGACACGTACATGCCTAGGATAAAATTTAACTTATAAATTAGGCACGGTAGGAATTAATACCTTATAAAATAGAATAGTCATAACAAAAGTTAACATGCATTTGGTCTCTTGCTCTCAAAATATCTTGTACAGGTTTAATGCCTCTTCAATCCTAACTAAACACTTTAATGCATAATTTTTGCAGTTTGAGATGTGACAGTAAAACTAGTGTGAATTTTTCCTTCACCATTTCACAGATGATTCATTCTTAATCATAAATCATAGCAACCTCAGCATATAATTTTTTTTTCTTTCCTTAAGTGGAGAAACTTTTCATTTAAAGAAAGCATTTTGCAACTTCATTTTGGCATATGCCAATTGCCAGCATCACTACTTTGTGCTTTGGGGCTCAAGAGATATTTGGGTGAAATAAGGGTTACCTGAACACAGCACTGCTATATATTGCGATAGTTGATCTGATAACCCAGATGGCTACTCGGTGACTAATGGAATGATTTATGTTTTGAGTGGGACAGAGCAGAATGGCATGAGATTTTATCATGCTATTCAGAAAGGCACACAACTTTAATCCTTATGAATTGTTAATTTCTAGGATTTTTCATTTGATATTTTCAGTCCGTAATTGGCTGTGGATAACTAAAACCTTGGAAAGTGAAACCCTGGATAGGGTGGGGCTACTGTTACCCAGTAAACTAGTAAAATACTCAAAAAAAGAAAAAAGAAATCTTTTCTAATTTAAGTGATGTGGGCCTTCTGTGTATTCCCAGAACGTTGGGTTTAAATTAAATTTATAAGAGTAAATAGTTTTGATATACCATGTGAGTGTACTATTTAAGGAAATCCTATTACTAAATGTAAATATATAATAGCAGTCAGTCTGTAAAATAGTTTCCTCAAGCAGATTCTCTGTTTTAGATATCTTCCTTTTCTCATGTGTGGCATTTATTAATGATGATGTTTGACTTTTTCTTTTTTTAATGCTTTCAGAAGTAACCAAAGTTCGAAGAAATCTCTTCAACCAGGAGATGATTTCTCCTTCAAAGAGATCTGTGAAGAAGGGGTTGCCCAGAAGCCATTCAGTGTCAGCTGTGGAAGGTCTGGAGTATAAACATGACAGCTTTAAGAGGACCAAAGGTACCGCATGCAGGGCAACCAAGAGAAGGGGTTCTCGACCTCAGGCCAGTCTCCAGGCTGTGTGTTGCAGGAGCTCATTAATCCCATGTTTTCCTCTCCTCTGTGGTTACCGTCAGTTAATTTTCCACTTGGGTTGTCTCTCCCTCCAAGCTTAGATGAAGAATCATTCCTGTTATTTTTCTCATTCCTCTCTTCTGAAAGACAACAAATACCTATTTTATAAAACCACTTAAACAGGAATGAAAGATGGTGACTAGCTGTTTTCTAATCTTTCGATGTGTTTATTTTTGTTGTTGTTGCTTCTTTGTTGTAATTGAGGTAATTCATGTATCATAAAATCAACATTTAGTGGTTTCGGTATGTTCACAAAGTTGTCCACATCATGACACATTCCAGAACATTTTCATCATTCCTGAAAGAAACCCTGAACCCATTACTAACTAGTCACTCTCCGTTTCTCCCAATCCTTCCAGCTATAGGCAACTACCAGTCTGCTTTATATTTTTATAGATTTCTTACGAGTATTATAAGAAGAATCATATGGTCTTTGTAACTGGCTTCTTTTATTTTAGCATAATGTTTTCAAGGTTTATACATGGTGTAGTGTGTCTCAGTATTTCATTTCTTTCTATTGGCAATAATATACCATTGTATGGATAAGCTCCATTTTACTAATCCATTCATCATTTGGTGGTCATTTAAGTTGTTTCTACCTTTGGCTATTGTGAGTGATGCTACTGTAAACATTCATGTACAAGATTGTGTGTAGACATGTTGTTTATTCTCAGGCATATGCCTAGAAATGAAATTTGCTGGGCCACATAACAACTCTGTTTAACTTTTGAGTAATTACCAAACTGTTTTCCAAAGTGGCTATATTCCCACTAACCATGTGTGAGGGTTTTGATTTCTCCACATCCTTACCACTGCCGTCCATTGTCCCTCTTTGATTCTACTCATCCAGTGGGTGTAAAGTGGTGTGTAATTGTGATTATGAATTGCATTCCCTTGATGACTAATGTTATTAACCTTCTTTTCTTGTGCTCACTGGCTACTTGTATAGCCTCTTTTTTTTCTTTTGGTCTCACCACTGCATGGCATGCAGGATCTTCGTTTCCTGACCAGGGATCAGACCTGCGTCTAGTGCAGTGACAACACAGATTCTTAACCAATGGGCAGCCAGGGAAGTCCTGTATAGCTTCTTTGGAGAAATCTTTGCCCGTTTTTAAATTGGGTTGCTTTCCAGTCCTCTATAATGAAAAGGACATCTTTTCTGAGTGTTAGTTCTAGGAGGTCTTGAAGGTCTTCATAGAACCGTTCAACTTCAGCTTCTTCAGCATTACTGGTTGGGGCATAGACTTGGACTATTGTGATATTGAATGGTTTGCCTTGGAAACGAACAGAGATCATTCTGTCGTTTTTGAGATTGCATCCAAGTACTGCATTTCAGACTCTTGTTGACTGTGATGGCTACTCCATTTCTTCTAAGGGATTCTTGCCCACAGTAGTAGGTAAAATGGTCATCTGAGTTAAATTCACCCATTCTAGTCCATTTTAATTCACTGATTCCTAAAATGTCGATATTCACTCTTGCCGTCTCCTGTTTGACCACTTCCAATTTGTCTTGATTCATGGACCTAACATTCCAGGTTCCTATGCAATATTGCTTTTTATAGCATCAGACTTTACTTCCGTCACCAGTCACATCCACAAATGGGTGGTGTTCTTGCTTTGGCTCTGTCTCTTCATTTTTTTTGGAGTTATTTCTCCACTAATCTCCAGTAGCATACTAGGCACCTACCAACCTGGGGAGTTAAAACTCAACATTCAGAAAACTAAGATCATGGCATCCGGTCTCATCACTTGATGGCAAATAGATGGGGAAACAATGGAAACAGTGAGACTATCTTTTGGGTTCCAAAATGACTGCAGATGGTTACTGCAGCCATGAAATTAAAAAACGCACTTGCTCCTTGAAGGAAAAGCTATGACCAACCTAGACAGCATATTAAAAAGCAGAGACATTACTTTGCCAACAAAGGTCCGTCTAGTTAAAGCTATGGTTTTTCCAGTAGTCATGTATGGATGTGAGAGTTGGACTATAAAGAAAGCTGAGCACTGAAGAATTGATACTTTTGAACTGTGGTGTTGGAGAAGACTCTTGAGAGTGCCTTGGACTGCAAGGAGATCCAACCAGTCTACTCTAAAGGAAATCAGTCCTGAATATTCAATCGGAAGGACTGATGCTGGTGCTGAAACTCCAACACTTTGGCCACCTGATGCGAAGAACGGACTCATTGGAAAAGCCCCTGATGCTGGGAAAGATTGAAGGCGGGAGGCGAAAGGGACGACAGAAGATGAGATGGTTGGATGGCATCACTGACTCAATGGACATGAGTCTGAGCAAGCTCTGGGAGTTGGTGTTGGGTAGGGAAGCCTGGCATCCTGCAGTCTGTGAGATCACAAAGAGTCGGATGAGACTGAGCGACTGAACGGAACTGAAATTGGATTGTGTCTTTTTACTATGAGTTGTAAAAGTTCTTTATGTGATAGTCTAGATACTAATCTCTTATCAGATGTGTGATTTGCAAATATTTTTACCCCAATTTGTTGGGTTTGCTTTTTGTATTCTTGATAGTGTCCTTTGATATATAAAGTGTTTTTAGTTTTGATCCTATCCAGTTTAACACGTTTTTGTTGTTATTTGTGCTTTCGGTGGCATGTCTAAAAATCCATTATTCAACCCAAGTTTTATGGCTTGAAGTCTTAAATTAGGTCTTTGACTCATTTCCAGTTAGTTTTTGTGTATTGTGTGAGGTGAGTACAGTGTCATTCTTTTGCCTCTGGTTATCCAGCTGTACCAGCCTCGTGCGTTGAAAAGACTGTTCTTTCCTCCTTGAGTTGTCTTAGTTGCTTAGGTGTTAGGGTGTTAATTCTTGTTTTAATGTTAGATAGAATTCATCAATGAAGCCATCTAGTCCTTTTTTTTGTTCTGCTCAGATTGGAGAATTTTGGTTGTCTTTAGCTTCAAGTTTATTGATTCTTCTGCCTGCTCAAATCTGAGGTTGAACCCCTCTAGTGAACTTTTCCAGTTATTGTGCTTTTCAGCTCTGAAGTTTCTGTTTGGTTCCTTTTTATAATTTCTGTTACGTTATTGATATTCTCACTGTGTTTATCCGTTGTTTTCCTTATTTCTTTCAGTTCTGTGTTCGTTTTTTTTCCTTGAGCTCATTTAACATTTTTAACCAGTGATTCCAGTGTCTGGGATTTCTCAAGGGTACTTTCTGTCAAATTCTTTTCTTCCTTGACACACTTTCCTGTCTATTTGTATGCTTTGTAGTTCTTTGTTGAGAGTTAGGTATTCTGAATATTGTGGTCTTTTGACTCTGGAGGTAAGACTCTCGCACTCCTGTGACATCACTGATCTTTGCTTATTGAGAACCTGTTCATTTGTGCCTTCCCAGCTATTTTTACAAAGCATGTACTCCCTCTTGTGTGGTCACTGAAGTTTCTGTTCTGTTGTCTCTGTGATTAGCTGGTAACCTGAGAAAGATTTCCTTAAATGTCTGGCTCCAAAAAGGGACAGACAAAAAGGTGTTCCTGTCCCTATAAGTCACCTGTTGGATGCAGTGGGGGAAAGCTGCTGGCGCCCGAGGGCAGAAATCAGGGCAGATGTCTGCTCAGGCCCCACAGGGCTCCACTCTCCAAGCACGCTGACTGAACCTTATAACCCAGAGTTAGAAGACAGGGTCCCCACTGTCTGCTCTACCACTCGCCAGCTGCTCCCAGGACGTGGGCCACTGCCCCACAGCTGCGGCAGGGCTGAGGAAAAAGGGCTGGTAGCTGTTCTGGGCACGTCATTCCCTTACTAAATATCAGGGTCTCCCTTCATTGGGCTCTTTCCTGGTTGTCATTAGTGCCAGTCAGGTTGCAGAAGTTCCAAAATAGTTTACTCTGATCATTTTTTTCCTAGTTTACTGGTTGTTTTAGGGGAGGGACCAAACCCTAGAGCTTCCTACTTCACTGTTTTGTATGGTGTCCCTTTCCATGGATGTTGCAATTAATTTCTTAATTTATCCAGTCAAGGTTGATATCAACTTAATTTCAGGAGTGCAACAAAAACTTTGCTCCTCTGTATAACTATTTTCTATCCCCTTCTGTGTGCTAGCTCATCATACAAATTACATCTTGATACATTGTATGCCCATCAGCACATTTATAATCCTTGCTTTGTCTTTAAACTCAAAGGAGAAAGATACAGAATTAACAGTACTTTTATTCTGTTGTTGGCATTTACTTGTATGATTGCCTTTACCAGTGCTCTTTAATTCTTCATGTGGACTCATGCTGCTCTCTAGTGCCCTTTCCTTTCAGCCTAGAGGACTCCCTCTAGTATGGATAGTACTTGTAGGGCTGGTCTGCCAGTGTCAGATTCTCTCAGTGTTGTTTTTTGGGTGTATCTTTGAGGGTGGGGAGGATGTTCTCCTTCATGTTTGAGTAATAGTTTACAGGATTTATTGGTGGTGATGGTGGTTTAGTCCCTAAGTCGTGTCTGACTCTTGCAACCAACCCATGGACTGTAGCCCTCCAGGCTCCTCTGTCCGTGGGATTCTCCATGTAAGAATACTTGAGTGGGTTGCCATTTCCTTCTCCAGGGGATCTTCCTGATCCAGATATCAAATCCGTGTTTCCTGTGTTGCAGGCAGATTCTTTACTGCTGAGCCATCAGGGATTCCCTTACAGGGTATGTTGGGTGGGCCAAAAAGTCCATTCGTTTTTTTCTATAAGATGTTAGAATAGAATAGAATTCCTGATTAAGTCTTTTTCTTTCAGCCCTGTGCCTTTCATCACCCCACATTTTTGTCATCCTGTGTTTCTGAGGAGAAGTCAGCTGTTAATCTTAGCAAGGACTGCTTGTACATGATGGATCGCTGCTTTCTTGATTCTTTCAAGAGTCTGTCTTCCCCTTTGACTTCTGATGATTTGATTGTGATTTGTCTGGTGCGGATCTCTGTCTTTATCCTACTTAGGTTTATTGAGCTACTTGGCTATGGAATGTCTTTGATCAGACATCAGAAGTTTTCAACCAGTATTTCTTCAAAGTTTTCCACCTCTTTCTCCCCTCTTTCTCTGGACTCCCACTATGTCTTATGTTATTACGCTGGATTGTGTCCGATGGCTGTCTAAGACTGTTCGTTTCTCTTTCTGTCCCGCAGACTGGATAATCTCAATTACCTATCTTCACCTTTGATTCTTTTGCCACCTCATATCAACTTCTAGGCCCCTCTAAATGAGTCTTTTATTTTAGATAGTGTACTTTTCGATTTTAGAATTTCTACTTGGTTCTTTTTAATGACATCTCTATTGATATTCTGTACTTGGCAAGTCATCAGGCTCGTACATTCCTTTAGTTCTTTAGATATTATTTTTCCTTTTTAGTTCTTTGAACATATTGCAGATAGCTGATTTAAAGTCTTGTGCTAATGAATCCATGTCTGAACTTCTTTAGGAATGCTTTCTATTGAATGGGTTTCCCACATGCCCCCCCCCCGCACCCCCCCCTTCCCCGCCATGTTTATGGGCCATACTTTCTTATTTCTTATCTTATATTTTTTGTTGACAACTGGACATGTTAAATATTGAGTCAGCACTGACGATCAGATTGCCACAGCTCCAGGGCAGAGTTTGTTTTTACTCTTGTTTGTTTACTGAACTAGTTCTTTCAAGTCTGTATTCTGTCATGTGTAGCCACTAAAATCTCTGCTTGGTTAGCTTAGTGGTCAGCTAAGGGTTGGACAGAGATTTCCTTCCACGCTTGGAACTAGTAAGTTTCCCAGCTTTTGCTGAGGGGCCCTATGTGTGCATTGGCTCACGTCTTCAATACTCAGCCAGACAGTTTACAACTCTTGCTGTTTTCTAGAGCCTTGGGGTCAGCCAAAGGTGACAGCCAAGAGGAAATGGGAACCCACTTCAGTATTCTTGCCTGGAGAATTCCATGGACAGGGGGGCCTGAGGGCTGCAGTCCATGGGGTCACAGGGAGTTGGACACGCCTGAGCACACATGCAGGGCCCTTCTTGGGTCCATCCTGGGCGTGCACACAGCCCTACCGCACACGGACTTGCAGGTTCCCCGAGTGTGTCAGAAGTTAGCAGAGTCCCTTGTGGATGTCTCATTCCCCAGTTTTCACATCCAGACTCTTGGTTATCTTGTCTGCCCCAAGATCACCACCTCAGGCAGCTGATGTTTACAGTTGCTGCTGATTGTTTTTAGTAAATGGCTCCCTGGGAAAAAGTTGTTTGCATTGGACAAGTTCTGAGTCAGGTCAAATAGAGACAGGCCAAGTGAGTGCGATTCTCCAGGGAACTACCAGATAGGCCAAATAGACTGTTATCTGGGAATGGGGCTGTGGAGGAGCTTAGACACCATTTGTTCATCCAGGGGCCGCTGGGCTGTTGGTTCTCAAGGCTGCTGCGGGGCCAGGGAGAGGAGGTCGGGGCCAGGGAAGTTAAAGTTGTGCAGGGCTTGCTATTCTTAAGGAGATACAGCTGTTTTTGTTGAATAACTACTCCTTGGATTACTCCAAACTGGTTAATTTCCAGAGTTCTGGAGCAATTGAGTTCACTTTTGGTCAGTGTTCTCATTCCTTTTATGGGGGAGTTTTTTACCCCACATTCCTGCTGGCATCAGTCCTCTTCCTAGTCATTTTTATCTCCCTTAAAACCAGTCCTCCCATGGTAACTTGTCTGTCTTATGCTATTGAGAAAATTTATACCAGAGCATAAATTAGATTTATCTTTGTATTAAATATCTTAACATTGCATGACATATCAGCATTTTCACATGCCTTAATCATAAATGCAATAATTTAATCATAAATAAAAGAACCACCAACTAACTAGGTGGACAGAAGTATTAGCCCTAATAAGAACTTATTTTTCAGGATCATTATTTTCATTATATTTTATATTGGATTATTTATTGTTAAACTCTAATAGTGCTGATAAACTGTAATGTCTTATTAAGTCAAATCTTATGGTTAGACCTTGGTCCACGAGTCCATTAAGAGCCACTCTGGCTAAGTGTTAAACCGTATTTAAGTTCAAATTGCTTCCATTGCCTTGCTGTTTCTGCTTGGTAAGATTATGTGAAATTTATCCTATTTACATTTTAGGTTATCGCAAGCTGCTGACCAAGAGTGTGGCCGAGACACCAGTACACAAGCAAATCTCCGGAAGGCTGCTTCATAGACAGATCAAGGGCAGGTGAGCGACTTCCTTGTCTAGCTTCTTCATGCTCCCACACAGCCCTCCTCATCTTATGGGCCATGCTTACCTTCTCATGACATTTGTGACCCAGTCTCAACCACATTGCCTATTACCAAAGAGCATTCTGAAAATTCTGTGAGGGCTGGAGAACCATACAGAATGCACTCTGGTGTCCAGCCTCTTTCATTTGGCATAATTATTTTGAGATTTATCTGTGTTGTTGTATATATCAATAGTTCGTTCCATATTATTGCTGAGTAGTATTCTATTGAATGGATATTGCCTAATTTTAAAATCTATTCATGTGTTGACCTGGGGAAGGAGGAAGTCTCACTGCCAGGCCTGGGATGATCCCAGCTAGGCCTGTTCAGGGGTGTGGTGAGGCCACAGTTTTCCATGGCAATTGGTTTGAGTAGGGCAGCTTTTGCTGAATGTTTCTGTCTTACTTGGCTGCCCCTTTCCTGGTTCTTTGTCTAAAGAGAACTAACTTTGCTCAGGGCAGTTTCTGTCTGCACCTCTTGGTGTATTGGGGTTGTCAGCTTGTTGAGCACCTGATCCAAGATCTATGAAGCAAAACAGAAACTCCCAGAGCTCACTGCCCTATGTCTCTTCAGGTCCTGAGGTCCTGAGTCTTCTCTCCACCTTTGAGAGCCTTCTGCTTGCTCTGTATGTAACACCCAGGGTTCTTAACTGTACATGAGAGCAAGAATAGGGAGAAGTACATCTACTCCTCCTTGTCAAGGCTACATCTGGACATTATTTGTGTGTGGATTTTACACACTTGTGCTCATTTATCTACAGGGTAAATTGTAAGAAGTGAAATTTGTGGATCAAACGGTATACAAATTTAACTTTGTCAAACTGCTTTCACAAAAAAAGTTTTAGCCTTTCACTCTTGACAGTAATGTCTGAGAGTGCCTGCCTACAGTGATGTCATCAAGACCATTTGTGGTCTTTGTTATCTTGTGAGGTGAGAACCTGTAGGTCTGTGATGTGCATTATTTATGAGTGATGCTGACTAGTCCTTGTACCCGCTGTTCCTCAAGGTCCTCTGATCCTGGTCCTGATATTGACGTTGTTGAAGAGTCCCCAGAGAAAGGAGAAGATGGTATTACCTACTTTTGTTTTGTTTGGGGGTTCTGGGCTTTTGTGTTTTCTCTACTTTCTATGACAACTTTTCTGGACTTGTATCCTTGCTCAGCATATCCATTATGACAGCTCTGGGCCCACAGTGTGTATCAGTACATGTTAATTGGTGAATGATCTGTTACACAGAGTGTACTGAGAGTTTCTGGAGAAGAAATATGTTTACATAATAGAAATGGGATTCAGAGTGAACGCTAAACTACTATGTTAATATATGGTACTGTGGGGCTTCCTTGGTGGCTCAGTGGTAAAGGATGTTTACCGCAGGAGACATGGCTTCTGTCCCTGATGGGGAAGATCCCACATGCTGCGGAGCAGCTAAGCCATGTGCCACAGCTACGAGCCTGTGCTCTAGAGCCCGGGAACCACAAGAGAAGCCTGGGCAGCGCAACTAGAGTGGCCCCCGCGTGCTGCAACTGGAGAAAAGCTCATGAAGCAGCAAAGACCCAGCTCAGCCAAAAATTTAAAAACAAACAAACAAACCTTGGCTTATTTTTAAAGTGTACATGAAGGAGGGGTTTCCAAAAACATTGTTTTTTAAATCAAGTAGTTTATTGTAGAAAAATTAGAAAACATAGGGAAGCCAAAAAATTAACATTTGGTAACCCCACAAATCAGAAATACTCTAATGTTTAGCTTTAATAATACTCTTACAGGTGTTGTTTCTATACAAATATATGTAACATAAGTATGAAAACCGTGATTTAAAACTTTTTAATGAAAGTCACACTCTACAAACCTTTTTTATCACTCTACATAATGCTTCAGGGTGGCAGTTCATAATACTTATGCAGGTTACAGTCTGCAGGGGTCGGGTTTTTTGTTTTTTTGGGGGGGAAGTTTGCTGGGGCCACATATCATAGCCCTCTTAGCTTTGTCACACTTCAAAGATCTCAAAACCAAGAGCTTGTTGGAAACCAAGTTTTCCATCTTGTACATGAAAGTGTTAGTCACTCAGTCACGTCCGACTCTCTGCAGTCCCACAGACTGTGGCCCACCAGGCGTCTCTGTCCATGGAATTCTTCAGGCAAGAATACTGGAGTGGGTAGCTATTCCTTTCTCCAGGATCTTCCCGACCCAGGGACGGAACCCAGGTCTCCTGCATTGCAGGCGGACTCTTTACCGACTGAGGCGCCAGGGAAGCCCCTCTTGTGCATGGTGTCACATAGTTCTTACCCATCTCATAGGGGAAACACCGAGCTTGCATTTCTTCTTGGTACTAACTGATTCTGGTCTTACAGTGGTGAGTTTGAGACGAAGTCCTCGAATCAAGCAGTTGGCGTTCAGCAGGACAAACTCTGCTTCCTTCTACTCTGTGTCTCAGCCAAAGTCTCGAAGTATACAAAGGGTTCACTCATTCCAGCAAATGAAGTCAGGTAACACACTTTCCCTGCCTGTCTTCAGAGGTCCACACAAGCTTGGTGGGAAAAGAATGAAATTTGATATTGGAGAAACAGGTCAGGTACAGTAAGTTGCCTATGTATGAACCTTCAGATTGTGAGCTTTCAAAGATGCTAACACGCGTTAGAATGTCTAGTCATGTAAGTTCACGTGTCTGGTATACGTCGTCACGTGCTGCATCCTCTACAAGTGGCTGTATGTGTATGTACTTTACAGCACTGTACAGGGTGTAATAGTACAGTGTCTTTATTTCAAGCCCAGGATGTCTGGAAGCAAGCATAAAAACAGTGGTGATGTAGCTGGCAGTTGTTGCTTGCTGCCAGCTGTTGTACTGTACTTTGCAAGGTACTGTACTCCAAGGCTAAGAATATTTTAATTTCTGTGTGAAAAATACCACAAACCAATTATAATACAGTACTACATAGCCAATTGTGTTAGCTGGGTACCTCGGCTGACTTTGGACTTATGAACAAGTTGGACTTAACGAATGCGCTCTCAGAACAGAACTCTTTTGTATGCAGGGGACTTACAGTATAAATATTTGAGGTTCAAAGTGATGACCAGATGAACAGGTGACCACGGCCACCATTATCAGAATCACCCCTTTGGCTTCCTATGGCTGGCTGTCCACACTATCCTTGTAGGTACTTCCATTCATTCAAGAAGAAATGACCTGTAATTTCCTCCATACATACATTCAGATACTATGGGAAGGTATCCCCAGGTTGAAGGTACTGTATGACCTTCATTCTTTTATCCATTGTGAACTTGGCTTATCAGATCTATCTTTTATACTTGTCTTTTCAAATTATTTCCGTTGCCCACACCTCCTAACGTAGAGACTGGGCTTGATAATGCAGTCTCACAATGCAATAAAGCAGCACTTGTTACGACTGCTGTCATAATTAGGTGGGATTTCCCCCCATTTGCTCCCAAATCGTCATCTTTCTTATATAGACTGGCTGTTTTATGAGTATTGGGTAGGGGGTGAGAGGGCAGGAATTGAGAAAGAATTAAATATTGTCACTGTTTTTGACTTGCAGACCAAAGAGAAAACTCTCCAGTCCAAAGTATTCGGTCTCCCAAGAGACTTCTATTCGGAGCAATGTCTGAGATGATCAGTCCCTCAGAGAAGGGCTCAGCACGGATTAAAAGGCCTTCAGGAAACACTGTGGGTTCTGCAACACCTACAGCCTATCAGGTATAAAATTACTATGATGTTTAAAATAGTATAGTTTGGGGAACATGTAGACATGGGCAAGGAAAGCCACTGAGGCCAGTAAGGAAGAGAAGATAGTAATAGAGATCTGAGGTGGTTGAGGCTGACTTGATGAACGACTATTGGGTACATGGGCACTTAAGGTAGCAGCTGGACTGAGCGGGTAGATCTCACCTACCTCTTGGGTTCATCTCCATTTATACTGGACACCAGGTCTATATCTGTCTGAAATGAGCAGTAGCATTCTCACCTGTTTGATTGCCCACTCGATCCTGTCACCCATGTTAGAAACCTGGTAGTCATCCTGGACTCCTCTCCTCAGGCCTGGCTAATCCATCCATTCTGCCCATTTTATCGACAGCCTATCTGATACCCATTCCCTCCTCTCCATCCCTTCAGTTCCTACCCGAGTTCACTTCTGCCTGCAACACTTCCATAGCCTCTTGCCTCTCAAATCCATCCCACCCCCAGAGGTTGGTGGGACCTCTGTGACCCCATTGGGTGCTCCTCTGACTACCTCACTGTGCTGGAAGCTCTACAGACTCTGCCCCAAAACCGCTTAGGGGATTGGGGGGACACAGGAAGCTGTGGGGAAGGGTCCATAGGACCGTGTTCCGTCTCCTCCCTGGACAGGCACTCTGACGCCTGCTCACCCATCTCTGCTTCACACTCCACCTTCCCAGCCGCCTCAGGATGCACAGAGCTGCTGTTTTTCACTTTCGTGCCTTTGCTCATACGGCTGTGTGTGCCTCAAGGTTCCTCTCCCGCACTGTCCACCTTGTCTTCACCTGCCGACACCCATTCTTTTAAGACCTGGCTCACTGTCCGTTGCCTGCCCTTCTGTGCTCCCGTATTGTCCCGTGCATGCCCCGTCAGTACATCAGCCCGTGTATTATCATCCATCTGTGTGCTGAGTTGCTTCAGTCATGTCTCTTTGCGACCCTATTGACTGTAGCCCACCAGGCTCCTCTGTCCATGGGATTCTCCAGGCAAGAATACTGGAGTGGGTTGCCATTTCCTCCTCCCGGGGATCTTCCCCTCATCTGTCTATACCCTACATGAAATGCCAACTGGACCAGGACTCTTGAGATAATAAGATTGAACAATAGTTGTCAGACTTCCTTACCTGTTGGAATTAACTGCAATTTTTGCAAGAAGGGAAGTTTTTTTGTTGGGAAGGTTCCTCTCTGAGGTGTTATCTTTATTGCTGTGTATCCATAGGGTCCATGTTTCATCTCCTCCTCCTCCCCCACCCCGGCCTTCTGCACACATTTTGCCTGACGCATATCAGGTACTTAAAACCACCTGTTGAAGGCATGTGGAGAGGGAGGGAGTCCAGGATGACTACCAGGTTTCTAACATGGGTGACAGGATCGACATGTGGTGACAAGTGACAGGTGAATAGCAGCTGACGTGGCTCCTAAAGGTTACTTCAGGCAAAGATCAGGAAAAGACAGCTGTGAGTAGTGAGTGGAGTGATACAGAGGCAAAGCATATTTTCACTGTAGTGTGCAAATTGTTAAAACAATTTGTCTTAGAAGAAATGAAGCTTGGATACAGTGCTTAGTGCTAGAAAGCTGACAAGTAAAATCTGGGTCATGTTTTGGAAGTGGAAACGTGTCCTGTATGAAATCCAATTTATCATTCCTTTGGCTGATGATAAGAAACCTCCCACTGGACTTTTTAATCTTCTTAGAGATCATTAAAACATTTCCGAGACTATAGGTTATGATGTTCAGAGCACTGAAATAAGCATCTTTCTTTACAGACGCCTGAGAAGAGTTACTGGAAGTCCCCAAGCTCTTGTAAAGCCACACCAAGAAAGGTCCCTCGGACACCACAGACTCCACTGCGCACCCCGGAAAGGCTGCAGAAATCCCCTGCGGAAATGACCCCTGCCAAACAGGTCATTTTTAAGGAATTCTTGAAAGACTTATCTCCACATGGCTGGGATTCACCATCGCAACCAAAAGTCACCCCTCGGAAAGGACACTCCCTGGCAGAAGGTGCCTCTTCTCTTGAAAAGGTCCGGAGAACTCCCCAGAGACAAGGTGGTCAGCCCCCCAGATTTTTGCAGAATTCTTCTTGGCCACACTTGGTGGACTCCAGTCCGGAAAGCACCTCCTGTCCAGCAGCCCTGGTTTCATCAACTGCCCCGACCAGAACTGAGTGTCTGACCCCTAACAGATCCTCTGCTCGAGCACCTCCCAGGACAGCAGCCTCGGGGCTCCAGAGACAAGCCGCTTCCAAGGGCACATCTCCAAGTCAGAAACACCAGCTCCCCCAGGGCTCTGGAGCACCCCGGGCAGAGAAGCTGCCGCAGCTGTGGAGTAACAAAGCTGTCAAAACCCCAGAGAGACCAGGGAACGCAGCTCTGACTTTTCCAAAAAGAGCCGTTACCTCTCTTTCATGTGGTATTTCCAAGGAGAGTTCACTTGGGGAATTTCCCATAGCATCTCTGTCCTCTGGACAAGGCGGCTGGCAAGAAGTCCAGAGATCACCCAGTGTCACCACACCTCCCTCCTGTTCTGCTCCCTTGACGCCCCCCAGTGCCTCACAGGTAGCTCCGTCTGACCTCTGGCCCCCTCCGCCCCCTTCCAAACATGGGAAACGGCATAACAAGACCTCAGAAACAGAACAAGACTTCCTGGAGGGCCAGCCTGACAGCTTGGCTGCTCTGAGGGTTGCCATAACTGACAACCCAGCTGCCATCACAGACACTGGAAAGAACCAGAAGGCAGCGACCCTCTCTTCTCCAGCTTCGCCTGAACTTCCAGCTTACCCTGGAACTGGCTTTGGGGGTGACTGGCATACGTCCTCTCCTTTGCTTATTGCAACAGACTCGGACTGTCTCACTCTCCTGGATGAAGCTGAGCACCATGGCCATGATAACTTAAAAAGCAGCATTTCACCCCTGGATGGAGGTGAGGGGTTAAGGATGGGTACGTGTGAGAAGCCGTCTCCGTGTGACCCCAGGATTCTTCCCACCTCTCCTTCCTCTGGACCCCACTCTCCCCTGATGCCCCCCTACGACCCACACTGCACGGCAGACATGAAGCAGTGCCAGGCGGCCACGCAACTAGAGGATCAGCAGGCAGCCCCCTGGCCCTGCGGAGCCCCTGCCAGCCCGCAGACCTATGAGGTTGAGCTGGAGATGCAAGCTTCTGGCCTCCCCAAGCTCCGAATTAAAAAGATAGACTCCAGCTCTTTGCCAGAAGTTGAGCCCCCGCCAAGGGAGGAGAGCTCCCTCCCGGGTCCCAGTGTGCCCAGGGCCAGCAAGTCCTCAGGCAAACCCGAAGCCACCTGCCTGTCGGCCCCCTGCCTTCGCCCCTCGCACAGCACCCCTGGCAAGAGTGGGGGACAGACCTATATCTGCCAGTCATGCACCCCCACCCACTGCCCCTGCGGTACCCCCTCTCCTTTCCAGACAGAAGTTGGGGTTCCTTGGACCCCATCCCCCAAGCACAGTGGGAAGACGACTCCTGACACAATTAAAGACTGGCCCCGCAGAAAGAGGGCGGTGGACTGCAGCCTCGGCCCCTCTGCTGGGAGGAGCGAGGTCAGTTCCGACCTTCCCGGGGGAGTGTCGCCACTGGAGCCGGAGGGCAAGGAGCGAGGCCTGGAACTTGGCATTGGCAGGCCCCCCATCCTGGGGGATTTTGAGCTAGAGGGTGTGTGTCAGCTGCCAGACCAGTCGCCTCCCAGGGACAGCGTGCCCAAGGCTGAGGAGGCCTTCTCCTGGGGACAGTTTGGGTTGGGATCTAGGAAGAGATGCCTCTCTGCTAAGGAGGAGGCTGAACAACAAGTGAAGAGGGCCTGCGATCAGCAGGGAGACTCAGAAGAGCGGTCTCCAAGCACAAGCATTCGCCAGTTGCCCTCCGCGGCGGACGACGAGGTGTTCGTCCCAGGTGAGTTTGCCATGTTGGGCCGTGTGGGCGTGGTGTGACCGAGGGGACACCGGGGGAAGGCTTGGGCTTCCTTGTCAGGGCCGTGGGCTGCGCTGACCATGCCATTGCTCCAGGTGCCACCCCGCCTCCCGGCTGTGCTGTGCGGAGCTGCCTCTCTGCCAGTGGGCTGCAGGCGCTGACCCACTCTCCACTGCTGTTCCAGGGGAAGACACCCTCCTCTCAGCGTAAAGACGCCAGAGGTAATTTGTTGGAGGTCCTAGAGACATCACCAGGATCTAATTTCTGTCCTTTGGTTAGCTTGATCTCAAGTTACCTCCGGGGTTTTCAGGCAGTTGAATCTCGGAGGGGTCGTAGAGTTAGGGTGGTTTTATCCCCCGCCTTGTCATGGGCTCCCAGAGAAGTACCACTTTAGAACTTATGTGCTTTGGAACCACCACCACCAAAAAAGAAAAACCCTCAAAATCCTACCAGATTGCTTGAGCTTCTTGAAGACAGTGACAGAAGTGGGCACACAACCACTTACTGCTCGTCTGGGTCCCTGAGGTTGGAGGGGCGAGCGGCCCAAGTGGCAGGTGGTGTGTGTGGAGCCAGCCAGCCGTTTCTCCTCAGAGGTTACACCCCTGGGTTTCTGTCCATTTGGTCTGAAAAAGGCCTGGCTATTATAATCACCCTTCAGACTCTAGGATTCCCCTTGACCCCACCTGGGAAGAATGGGATTGAACCTGTTAACTGCACCACGTAGCTAGAATTGTTGAGGCGGGTGCAGGAGGCGGGGGCCTTCAATGGTTCTCCTCCCTCAAGACCATGATATAAATCATGCGAAATAGCAAAACCCCCACAATCTGAGACAAAAAAGAAGGTGCAGAAAACTGAAGCGCCACAGGTTTTCTGCATTTTCAGTTACTAGTTGCCGTTTGCTCAGTGCTTACAGTAAGAGTAGAGGGCCTGATAAACAGTGTGGGTAATGAATGCTTCCACGGGATGAGCGCGCCTACAAGCAGTGCTGGCTTTCTTAAGTCCATCTCCACGCGTAACTCTCTGCAGGTGAAGCCCACTTTCCTCTGTTGTGTTCTCCGTTATGTCCTGCATGCTAAGTCTTTCCACCTTTTTCTAGATGAGGATGTGGATGTATTTTCCCCCACGGCAGAAGACTCTCCTTTCAGCCGAGCATTCTCCAGGAGACGCCCTATCGGCAGATCTTATTCACGGAAGAAGCTACTCAGCTAGTTAGAACCATCTGGGGGACGTATAACTAAACACTACCGACTTTGCCCGGAGCCACTACACTTCCTCACAAAAGTGCTCTGAGAGCAGTTTTCTCTGGAAACACACGGAATTCCAGATGTGTAGAATAAACGCATTCTTAGTCACATGCCCAGAAACCCGGTCCATCTGAGCCAGGGCCCTGCCAGTCCACTTCTCATATGTAACCCTCAGCTTGCTGCACAGAAATAGGAATAACCAGGGCTTAATGAAACTGAGGAAATTTAAAACATGAAGGTGAGGCCAGTCAGGTCCCCACGGGCAGAAGGAAACTGGGGCCTGGTCCCAAGCCTCTTTTACCAGGATCAGCTCTCAGAGTCCCAGTAGAATGCCTTCAAGTTTTCAAATCCCTTCTCTGGAATCCATCCACCCCCAAGCCCAGCCCTAATCCACCACGCCTGCCTGGCCTTAGTGAGGTGGTATGCTGCTGCTAAGTTGCTTCAATCGTGTCCGACCCCGTAGACGGCAGCCCATCAGGCTCCCCCGTCCCTGGGATTCTCTAGGCAAGAATACTGGAGTGGGTTGCCATTTCCTTCTCCAATGCATGAAAGTGAAAAGTCAAAGTGAAGTCACTTAGTCGTGTCTGACTCTTAGTGACCCCATGGACTGCAGCCTACCAGGCTCCTCCATCCATGGGATTTTCCAGGCAAGAGTACTGGAGTGGGGTGCCATTGCCTTCTCCAAGTGAGGTGGTATAGCTGGTAGTATAACTCAGTGGCAGCCTGGGTGTCCAGAATCAGACAAGGAACTGTAAGGCAGGATCCCATTCCAGCCCCACATCAACAATGACCATGGCAAGTTCAGAGCACTCTGTGTCACTTGTGAAATGGGAGAAGGACCCCTACGTTGGTCCCTCCAGTTGCTATAAGGCTAGGACCCTAAGACAGAGGCAGCACTTGGAAGCAGTGTACACAAAACAAGGCTGTGTTACGGGGTAGAATAAAGGTTTGCATTCCCTGTGTAACAATAAAATCATCCTTAGCATTTGGTGCATTTCTGTGTAACATTCCAGCCTGAGGTTAAATATGACCATGGTCCAGCTCTAGTGGTTTCCAGAGCAGCCATATCTCAAGGTCGGCCCTGGGAGCTGGCCAGTCCCCAGCACGGTTCCTGTCCTTCACAGGGAAACTCACCTTACCCTGCAGCCCAGCTGGCTGTCAAGTCTAGGCCAGGGCCTTGGCTAACAGCTGATTCAGAACCATCTCACGGTCTCTGAAAAGTTTTCAAGCCTGTTGTGTTTCCAGATCTGAGTCCTACTATGATCTTATAAATAAAACCCATTGTTTTTTCCCTCCAGAGATTATTTTCATTTATTATAAAATGGTTTTCTGAAACTCAAGCCAAAAGGTGGCAGAGAGAGACAGGACGGTGGAGTAGAAGGACTTGAGCTCATCTCCTCTCACATAGCCAGGACATGGAAGCAACCTAGATGCCCATCAGCAGATGAATGGATAAGAAAGCTGTGGTACATATACACAATGGAGTATTACTCAGCCATTAAAAAGAATACATTTGAATCAGTTCTAATGAGATGGATGAAACTGGAACCTATTATACAGAGTGAAGTAAGCCAGAAAGAAAAACACCAATACAGTATACTAACGCATATATATGGAATTTAGAAAGATGGTAACAATAACCTGGTGTACGAGACAGCAAAAGAGACACTGATGTATAGATCAGTCTTATGGACTCTGTGGGAGAGGGAGAGGGTGGGGAGATTTGGGAGAATGGCATTGAAACATGTATAATATCATGTATGAAACAAGTCGCCAGTCCAGGTTCGATGCACGATACTGGATGCTTGGGGCTGGTGCACTGGGACGACCCAGAGGGAGGGTATGGGGAGGGAGGAGGGAGGAGGGATCAGGATGGGGAACACAGGTATACCTGTGGCGGATTCATTTCGATATTTGGCAAAACTAATACAATATTGTAAAGTTTAAAAAAAAAAAAAAAAATCACAACTGCTGAACAGCCATCAACAAAGATGCTCTACACCCAAAGACCAAGAAGAACCACAAGACAGGAGGAGGGCCGCTTTCACGATGTAATCAAATGCCACACCTGCTCAGGTTCTCCCACAGGACTGAGTTCTGAGCCCACGTTAGGCTCCCAGCCTGGGGGTCTGGCATCAGGGGGAGGAGCCCGAGAGCATTTGGCTTGAGTGCAGGAGCTCCACAGGACTGGGGGAGACAGACTCCACTCTTGAGGGCACACACAAGGTTTCATGAGCACTGGTGCCCGGGGCAGAGCAGTGACTCCATTAGAGCCAGAACCAGACCTACGTGCAGGTCTTGGAGGGTCTCCTGGGGAGGCAGGAATTGGCTGTGGCTCACCATGGGGACAAGGACACAGGTGGCAGACACCTCAGAAAATACTCATTGGTGTGAGTTCTGGAGAGGTCACTGCTTTTGCACCAAGACCTGGCCCCACCCGACAGCCTGCCGGCTCCAGTGCTGGCACGCCTCAGGCCAAACCAACAGGGTAGAAACAGTGCCTCCCATCAGCACACAGGCTGCCAAAATAGGAGCCAGAAGCTGCCTACAAACACCCCTCGACAGTCCTGAGCCAGAGGGACAACCCCTCTCCACCCACCAGTGGGCAGGCACCAGTCCCTCCCATGGGAAGCCTGCACAAGCCTCTTACACCAGCCTCATCCACCAGGGGGCAGATACCAAATGCAATCCTGCAGCCTGAATGGAGACCACAAACACACAAAATTAGACAAGAGGATATGGCACAGAAATAGTTCCAGATGAAGGAACAAGAAGATAAAACCGCAGAAGAACAACCAAGTGAGGTGGAGATAGGCAGAACAGTCAAGGTGATTGCCTACGTTTTATAAAACTCTTAGAGGAAAGCACAGGCAGCACATTCTTCGACATAGATCACAGCAGTATCTTTTTAGATGCACCGCCCAGGATGATAAAAATAAATGGTACCTAACCTAATTAAGCTTAAAAACTTTTGCACAGCAAAGGAGACCATAAACAAAGACAACCCACAGAATGGGAGAAAATATTTGTAAATGAAGCAACTGACAAGGGCTTAATTTTCAAAATACACAAATAGCTCATGTAGCTCCGCATTAAAAAAAAAGACAACCCAATCAAAAAATGGGCAGAAAAACTAAATAGACATTTCTCCAAAGAAGACATACAGGTGGCCAGAAAACACGAAAAGATGTTCAACATCGCTAAGTATTACAGAAATGCAAATCAAAATTATAAGGCATCGCCCCACACCAGTCAGAATGGCCATCATCAGAAAGTCTGCAAACAGTGAATGTTGGCGAGGGTGTGGAGAAAAGGGAAGCCTCTTGCACTGTCAGTGGGAATGTAAGCTGGTACAACCATTATGGAGAACAGTATGGAGGTCCCTTAAACTAAAAATAGAACTACCATATGATCCAGCAGTCCTACCCCTAGGCATATATCTGGAGAAAACTATAATTTGAAAAGATAAATACATGCATTCCAGTGTTCACTGCAGCACTATTTACACTAGCTAAGACATGGAAGCCATCTAAATTTCCATCAGCAGAGAAACGTACAAGACATGGTACATATACACACTGGAATATTACTCAGCTATAAAAAATGAATGCCATTTGCAGCAACACAGACCTAGAGATTATCATACTAAGTGAAGTAAATCAGACAGACAAATATATGCTATCACTTATATGTGGACTCTAAAAAAAATACAGATGAACTTATTTACAGAACAGAAACAAACTCATAGACTCTGAAAACAAACTTATGGTTACCAAAGGGGGAAGGGAACAGAAGGGATAAATTAGGAGTTTGGGATTAACATGTACACACTACTATATATAAAATAGATAACCAACAAGGACCTACTGTATAGCTCAAAGAACTCTACTCAAAAATCTGTAGTAAGCTGTCTGAGAAAAGAATCAGAAAAAGAGTGGACATATCCATGTGCATAAACATTCTGCTTCACATCTGAAACTAACAATGCTATAAATCAACTATAAAATTTTAAAAATTATATTAAAAAAAAAGCCAAAACATGGCAACTGGGTACCACATCCTAAAGGCAGTGACTGGTAGAAATCTGCACCTTTTTTAAACAAGTGATTCAAGTCCAGTTCTGGTCCATAGCCCGAATTTGTTGACTCTAACAAGAAAGATCAGGACCTGATTTAGAGCTTGAGGTAAGGACTCCTTCACAGAAGGGAGCGTCAACACCACACCTTTGGGCAGGCCCCAAATCTCCCAGGTGTGCCTACAGGGGGTTTTTCCTGACGTCGATCATCCCTGGGCTGACCCTCCGCAGTTCCCGCCGGGGCTTGGCCAAGGGCCCGAGGTTCCAGGCCAGACCCGCCTCACCCACAGGCAGCACCCGCCCCACTGGGAGCTCAGCGGCATCCCGCTGCCGCAGCTCCTCAGGAGAGCCCTGCTCCTCACTGCACAGGCTCGAGCGTTTCCATGTCAACGGTAACGGGGCGTGGACCAAGTCCCGCATCTCCTCCCGTGGGCGGGGGGCACCCTCCGTGCCGGTGGGCTGCCAGAGAGGCTCAGGCGCTGGGTAGAGCTCATCCTCGCTTCCAGGGGCTTGTCTGTTCTCCAGGCACGGGGTCCTCTTCTCCCCACCCATCACTGGCAATAACAACATCCTTGTCAGAAATGGAGGTAGCCAGCTACCCCTTCCTGAAGCCCTAGCCTTCTTCCAACACCCCCATGCAATCAACAACATATGGGATGACCCAAGAGCTGAAGGCAGAGTGGTTTCTAAACTCTGCCCAGAACAAAGAAGACCTGACGTCAGGGCTGAGCCCCGGCCGGCCTGGTGACAGCACGCAGCAATTACCCCTGCTCTGGCTGGCAGCACTCAGGCTACTGAGCTTCTGCTTCAGCTCCTGGTTCAGCCGCACGTGGCGGCCCAGCTCCTTCTCCAGAGCTTGGATTCTGGTCTCGTACTGCCTCCTGCTGTCTGCCAGCCCTTCGCCAAGATGGTCTGGAGAAAAAAAGGCAGGAGGAGGTGGTGAGGGGCTACAGGGCAGGCGGCAGCCCCCGTGGTGGGCCCGGGCCCCACCTCGGCTCTGCTGCAGCAGCAGCTGCACGTGCTGCTCATGTCCCCTCTGCTGCAGGGTCAGCTGGCGGTCCATCTCCAGGCGCTGCCGCTCCAGGGCCGCCTCCAGCCAGTACACCAGCCTCTGCTGCTCCTCCAGCTGCAACTCGAGCTCCGAGAAGGCCACCTGCTGCTGGTGCTGCTCCTCGCGGAGTGTCACCACCTGTCCCCAACAGCCAGGCTCAGCCCCCAGTGCCGGCTCCCTTCACCCGGGACTGTTCACGCAGGGGCAGCAGGCGTGTGGCCAGCTCACCGCCCGCGCCGTCCACCTCCCCCCACCCCCGTGAAGGCGGGGGTCTGCAAGCTCCAGGACCCACTTTGTCGAAGTACTTGCAGAGAAGGGCTCGGGTCTCCGAGGACGAGAGGTAGCTGAGCTTGGCCATGAGGTTCATCTCGCACTGGGACAGCAAGGAGGCTGAGGCCCGCAGCACTCGCTGGCGGCACGTGATGGCCTCGTTCTTGTACTCGATGGCGGCATCCAGGGCCTCAATGGCCTCATCCAGCTGGAACAGTGTCCGCTCCTCCTGCAGGGACACGGGGATGGGTGGAGGGGGGCACGGGCTACCCACTCCATGGGTCACCTGCCCCCTGAACACCGAGGTCCTGGGCAGAGTCGTAATGGCCACACGCAGCCACAACCCAGCCTTTATGTGCCCGCTTGTCCTCAGAGCCAGAGGCACCCCCGCCCGCTGCAGCAGGAGCAGAGGCACGTCCATCTGAGCCTCGGTTCGGGGGTCAGGGAGGCCAGGGCTCCGCTAGGAGGCTGCTCTCTGAAGCTCACAGCCTCTGGAGTGACCTGTGCTTGGGAGACCCTGCTCTGAAGGGAAGGCGTGGCAGGGCTGCAGAGGCACCCAGGGTCTGCTGGGGTCCATTTCCCCTTCTTTTAAATTTTAACTTTTTGGCTGCACCATGCAACATGTGGGATCTTAGTTCCCCAACCAGGGATCAAATCTATGCCCCCTGCAGTGGAAGCACAGTCTTAACCACTAGACTGCCAGGTAGGTCCCCGGGGGTCCGTTTCTCTAACAAAAGCTCTCTCTGCTGGCAGGAGGGCAAACCTATGTGGCTGTGAGGTATGCTGACATGGTCCTGACTCGCGTCCCATGTTGGGAGTTGAGAGGTGTGAGCACGCTATATGCCTGAGGTCAACGTGATACAGGACACAGGACGAGTCCCGACTCCAGCTGGGGCAACCGAGGGCAGCGAGGCCCAGCTGTGTGTCCCAGGCCCAGGGGCTGGACCAGCGGTGGGAGGGCTAGTCCTGCGCCTTCTGTGGGGCTGACACCTGGGAGGGATGTGTGTCCCGAAGCAGGGAGGCCTGCACCCAGCGGAGAGTCGGGGCCAGGGGCAGAGGGGAGCAGACAGCCGGGCCGGCTCGCAGGGCGCACCTCAGGCGACAGCAGGCTGCCCTGCCTCAGCTTGCTGTCGATCTCCAGCCGCTGTTTCAGCAGCGAGTCCTTCTCCTGGCGCAGCGCGTCAATCTCCCCACGGATCTGCTGCTGGCTCTGGGCGCTGCCCTGCCGCAGCTGCCCGCTCTTCTCGGACAGCTCCTTCTCCAGGTGCTCCAGCCGGCTGGATACTCGCACAATGTCCTCGTTGAGGGCCTGGGGGCAGCACCGCCGGTGATGAGGAAAGGGGCAGGCCCCACCCTCCCAGGGGCCACAGGAACAGGCCAGCCCTGCCATGGAGGCTAAGGAGGCGTGCTGTCCAGCAGGAGGCCTGACTCTCAATTCTGTACAAGCTGGGGAGTGGGGGCCTAGGGGACCCGAGCCTCTGAAGAGGGGCCCCCAGAGACGGCCCGGAAGGAGGATACAGAGACACTAAGGACAAGAGGGGCAACATGGGCAAAGGCAGAGAGGATGGTGGTGGCTTGTCACTGAGATGACCTGACTCCAGCTGGTGATGGGAAGGAGGTGGGGTTAGTGGCCAAACCCCAGAGGCCCTTCGGGAACCTAATGTGGAAGGAAGTGAGGGTTCTAATGGCCAAGGGACTTCCAGAAAATCCAGCTGAAACCCTCTAGGACTCCATGACAGCAGAAGATGGTCTGGAACCCTGTGGGCATCTAGCCCAAGCACCGGCTCCTGGGACAGCTCTGGGCTCTGTGTGAAGTGACGTACCCCT
Source organism: Bos mutus (assembly GCF_027580195.1). Classification (NCBI taxonomy): domain Eukaryota; kingdom Metazoa; phylum Chordata; class Mammalia; order Artiodactyla; family Bovidae; genus Bos; species Bos mutus. Next base: position 19,795,548 of record NC_091637.1, read on the forward strand.
TCTCTAATCCTCAGGGCAACGCTGTGGTTCCATCTAAGAGGAGGAAATTTGGCTGCGAAACTCCCTACTCAAGAGGGAGCAACGAAGCCAAGTGGAGCTGGGTGGGTGGGGCCTGGTGCAACTGCCTCCAACCCGAGTGAAGGCTCTTTCTCTCTGGCCAAACCACCTCTACACCTGTGGCTCCTCGTTCTGCCTGCAGAGCAGGTGGCTAATGAGGTACAATGCGCTGGGGGCAGATACCTGGAGAGGCTCTTCTACCCACACATCAGAGCCCGGATCACAGACACTCTGAAGATGCTCAGGGTAGAGCCCACAAGGACAGTGGCGTGGCTGGAACTCACACGGCAGGGGCACCACTGAGAAGAGCCTCATCCGTCCAGAGCTCACCCGGCAGCATTGCCAGCTGGAGACATCTCACTTGGAAGGACCTTATCTGATGGCATCTCACCCGGCCAGGCCTCACCCGGCTGGGCCTCACCTGGTAGGATCTCACCTGGCTGGGCCTCACCCGGCAGGATCTCACCCGGCAGGATCTCACCTGGCTGGACCGAAGCCGCTTGCTCTCCAGCCCCGTCTTCTCCTGCATCAGGGCCTCCTTCTTGGCCAGGATGGCCTCCCGCTTGTGGAGCTCCTCCCCCAGCTCCTCCAGTGCCCGCCGCTGCTGCAGGACCTTCTCCATTTCCTGGTCCAGCCACTTCTTCTGCTCCTCAATCTTCTGAGGGACAGCGGGGGAGGTGGGCAGGAACTCAGCTCTCCCCTCTGGCCACGTAGGTGGTGTGGATGGCCACCCAGCTCAGGGGGGGAGAATGGTGTGCCCACTGGCTGACCCCGCAGGGCACTCTAGCAACTGGCTACGGGTGCCCCAGGGGTGTGGTTCAGCCCAGACCCCACCTGCTGCTGCTCCAGGCTGACCACAGAGCCGTTGCTTCCGCTGCGCCGCTTCCTCTGAAATGCCGCGATCTCTTCTGTCTTGATCTTCAGGATCTTCTGCTGCTGCTCGTGCTTCAGCTCCAGCTCCTGGGCACGAAGTTCAGGGTGAGTCCGGTTGGCAGGGCGCTGTGGGGTACCAGTGTCCTCCCACAGCCCGTAATCCCCAAAGCCCACAGGAGTGCCTTCCCGCTCCCAAGACAACCCTGCCCAGCACCCCCCAGCCTCACAAACACAAGATTGCTGGACCCCTTATCTGGTTCATCTCACTGAATTCTCACCCTAGCCCTGAGTTTCCTGTAACTCTCACTTTCAAGTGAAGAAACAGACTCAGGGAGGCCACGTGACCAGCCTTTTACGGTCGCGTGGCGGTACGCGCTCCCCTCGCCTCCTGGCTGGGACGCAGCCACCCCGCCAGCCAAGCACCCAACCTTGACACGGTGCTGCCGCTTGTTCATCTCCGTCTCCAGGCGGCGCTTCTGCTCTGTCTCCTCGCGAAGCCGCCGCTGCAGCTGCCCCTGCTGCTGCCGCATGAGCTGCACGTTCCTCTCCAGCTCCTGCAGCCGCTTCTCACTCTGCGCCGACAGTGATGCCAGCCGCTCCGTCGCCTGCTTCTTCTCCTTCAGTACCTGGACCAACACAGCTTCCGCTGGGCTGCTCATGGCAGCTGCCAAAAGCCGGGCATGGCGCCTGGCACTCAACAAGGACGGGCAGGACGGAAGGACGATGAAGAGGGACAGACAAAAGGGAAGACAGGCCAATGGACAACAGACTAATAAAAATAGCAAATTATAAAAATGTCAAAATACTGTGACATTTACTGCATACTACACAGCACACCAAGTGCTCTCAGTATATTAAGTGATCCTTAGAACCCTACAAAACGACTTCAGAGGTTTCCTACTTAACAGATTAGGAAACTGAGGTGCAGAGAGGTTAGGAAACTTGACCCAGGACCCACAGCTAGTAAATGGCAGAGCTGGGATTCAAACGCAAGCAGTCAAGGCTCCTGAACCTTCGCTCTTAATCACTCTACTGCAGTGGAGGGACAGGTGCAAAGATGAGTGGATGGAAGGGTGGGTGGACAGACAGATGATGCGATCATATAAAGGTAAAAAACAGGGGACTTCCCTGGTGGTCCATGGCTAAGACTCTGAGCTCCCAAAGCAGGGGGCCTGGGTTTGATCCCTGATCAAGGGAACTAGATCCCACATGCCTACAACTAAAAGGATTCTGTGCGACACCTAAAGATCCCGCATGCTGCAACTAAGACCCAGTGCAGCCAAATAAATTAAAAAAAATTTTTTTAAAGTAAAAAACAGGACGAACAAACAATGCAAGGATCGATAAACAGAAATAGAAGACAAATGAACAGGCACATAAATAGTCACTCAACTGGTAAAAGGATAACTGCATGGATCAGACACCTGGACTGGTGGGTGGATGGACAGAGGGATGATGGGCTGCAGGGATGGATGGACAGACAGCTGCAAGGGCAGACTTACGGAGGGAGGGGAGGGCCACAGGAGGGAGGGCCGCTTCCTTCCCGTACCCTTCCCTCATCCTCGCTGGTCTCCCAAGGTGGTCTTCAGGCACGGCCCACCTCCCCGCCTCTGCCTCTGCTGTGTTCAAAGATCTCCAGCACTGCCAGCTCCTACCTAATACCAGCCTCACTCTGGAAGGCCAGGAGGGCGTTCGCACCAACAGCTGGGGCTGGAGCACCCCCTGGTTCCACAGTGGGCGTGGGCTCTGGGGCTCACACAGGTCTTGATCCCAGGACCCCAGCCTGGGAGGCTGCAGCCACCACGCCTGGGGTTCTGACACTGACCTGCACTTGGTTCTGAGCGGCAGCAACCCTCTTGCGGAACTCCTGGAGCTGCGAGCGCTCACCAGCGTCCTGGGGCTCCCTGCCCTCGAGCTCCCGCAGCTGCCTCTGGCCCTCGCTCAGCTCTGCCCGCACCCGCTCCGCCTCCCGCTCCAGCTCCTGGATGCGCTGGCTGTGCTGACGGTTCAAGGCCTGGGCAGCCTTCCCTGGAAGAACCGGGGTGTACTCAGCACCGGAGACCCCTCCCTGAAGCATCGCAGCTCCTCCCCCGTGGCTTTCCCAGACCTCTGTCAGCCCCCAGCACTTACAAGGATTTCACAATGACTACCCTCCAGTACTGTGACCATTTACTACTTTTCTTTAATTTGACTTATTTTTTATAATAGCCTTTTCCATAGCAGTGACCCAGAGAAAATACGGGTTAACTAGTTTTCCTGTTATCTAACACATGCTAAAATCAATATGTAACTTGAGCCACCATACAACTAAGCCTCTAGAACTAACTTTCATTTGTAGGAGACAGGTCAAAGGGACAAGCTAAATGACGCCACAAGGAAGCTAACAGACAAACCCAGAATATCTGGGATCTGGAACATTCTACGGGATGACTGAAAAGGTGAGCGAAGGGAGATTGCAGAGACCCCCACTCCAGTACTCTTGCCTGGAAAATCCCATGGACGGAGGAGCCTGGTGGGCTACAGTCCATGGGGTCGCGAAGTGTCGGACACGACTGAGTGACTTCACTTTCCCTTTTCACTATCATGCACTGGAGAAGGAAATGGCAACCCACTCCAGTGTTCTTGCCTGGAGAATCCCAGGGATGGGGGAGCCTGGTGGGCTGCCGTCTATGGGGTTGCACAGAGTCAGACACGACTGACATGACTTAGCAATGAGCAAATGTGTGGACAAGCCCAGAGCTGCACACAGACACTGTTGAAGAACTGCTTCTGTTCGGAGCACTGTGAGGGCATCAGTTTAGTTAGATATGCTAATGGCATTTTGGTTAAAATATCCAAAAAGAGGCATACTGAAAGGTGCAGGAATGAAATGACATGAAGTCTTGGATTTGCCTCAGAATATTTCAGCAAAAAAGGACTTCCCTGGTGGTCCAATGGCTAAGACTCCGTGCTCCCAATTCAGGGGCCCAGGTTCAGTCCCTGGTCAGGGAACCAGATCCAGCATGCCACAGCTATTAATGAGTCTGCAAGTTGCAAGCAAAGATCTGGCACAGCCAAGAAGTTAGAAACAAAAAATTTCAGCAAAGAAAAAAGGGAGAGTTGATGCAAATTGGGCCAAGCTTGGAAATGCTAAATCTGAATGATGGGTATGTAGGGACTCTCATGTGTCTGTCTGCAATTGTTCCCAATACATTTTATAATAAAGTCATAGCTATCAAAATTAAAAAGCTTGACCAGTCACCACCTAGAACCATCCCCTGCTCACTTGCCTGTGTCACCAGCAGCAGCCGTACTACTATGACTGGGGGACGCTGTTTGCTCCCCAGGACCGCTTTTGCCCCGTGCAGCGTCTGACACACAGCAGGCAACTGATTAGTAACAGTAAGAAGCTTCCTGAAAACCAGTCTAAGCATTTTACCTGAATTAACTCATTCCAACCACCTAAGAAACAGGTGCAGTTACTCTCTCCATTTCAGAGCACACAGTGGTTATCCTACCTGCTCAAGGTCACCCATCTGGAAGAAGCTGAGTGGGCAAACATCTGGACCCTGCTCCTAACCACCCACCCTCAGGTGGGAGGCCCGGCTCAAAGCTCCTCCCTCACCTGTGCGCACCAGCTCGCCAATGAGCTCCTCCTTCATGCGGATGTTGATGGCCAGCTCACGGATCTTCTGCTGGGCTTGGGCCAGTCGCCACTCAGAGGCCATGGCCGCGGGGGCCTGGCGGGGCTGAGCCAGGGCCTTGCTCCCACCAACCACTGTAACAGGCTGACGGTCAGGGCGGCTGCCGCGACAGATAGTAGGGGAAGCAGGGGTGGGAGGAACGGAGGGAAGGGGAGGACTGCCCTGGCCAGGGGCAGCCAGAGATGGTATGTGGACTCTCCAGGATGGCCAGTCCAGGACCATGAGTGGGTAAAGGGGTTGGGACCCTCTCTGCGCCCCACCCAGCTCACCTCTGGGTCCCGGGATAGCTGCACCCAGCTCCTCCAGGCGAAGCTCTGGGCCCTTCCTGTTGAGTGGACTCTCTGGGCAGGCCCCCATCCTCTGGTTCCACTTGCTGATCCCATTCCTGGAGGGCAGAAGGGGAGTCTGTACCCCTCCCCAGCCCTGCCCCAGCCCAGCCTCCTCCCAGGCCCAAAGGGGAAGAGAGAACCCCAGGCCTTCCATCACCCCAGGGTCACCTTGACCCCAGGATGTCCATCTGGTACAACTCAGAGGCCAGCGGCTGAGCTGAGAGGGTGCAGGGTGCCGAGGGCCACCTTGGAGGCCGAGAACCAGGAGGCCGGGTCCGTCCCTCAGCACACCCACCCCAGTGAGAATGCTTGATTCAGAGCCCACAGCCCCTGCCTGCTTTCCCCAAAGGCTGGCCAGGCCAATGGAGGCAAGGGCACCCTGAGACTACAGTGGGATCCCCCTCTTGCCCAGCTGAGGCCCTGAGCTGGTCCTTGTCAGGTGGGCCATGGGTCCCACTCACCTTCGTGGGTACAGGCTCTGTCGGGGCAGCCCCTCCTTCTCCTCCTCCTCTTCCTCTTCCTCTGATGCATCTGAAGAGCCACTTCCCGGCCTGTCTCCCTCTGTCAGAAACTTGGCTCCAGCCTCCCTGCCATTTTTCATCTGCTGGGGAATGCCCAGGTTTCAGGACAGGCTCCCAGGGCCTTCTCCATCAGCCACTTCCCCCACCCAGTCTTCAGCCCGCTTTGCGTGCTCTTCAAGCCAGACCTTACCTTCAAGATCTAGCTCCAATGATATCTGAGAGGCCTTTCCAATCTCAAATTGGAACATAAACTTCTCCCCTCCTCCCTTGTTCCTTCCTCTATTCCTCCTGTTCTCTTGACCCCCACCACCCCCACCCTGCTCCAGCCCCGACAGCTGAACTAGCACTCCTCAGGGGACAACCTCCCCTTTCCACCGTGTATATAAGTCATCTGCAGCAAGTCTTATCTCACCAACAACGCCCCACCAGAGTAGGGGGTGGAGGGTCCGTAACAGGCTTCTTCCAAACCCACATCCTCCCACCCCTCAGTCCCTCTGCCCTTTAGAGCTCAGATGACCCAGAAGTTTCAGGCAGATACAGGAGCAGCCCTTGTCCAAAAGGCCCCAAGTGACAGAACTAGAAACAAGAGACCAAGTGCAAGGAGATCAGAGCTCATGGAAAACTGAACTTGCAGAGGAAGGCATCCAAAGATGGTGTGTGTGTGGGGAGGTGACTCCAGAGGTGATGAGCTCCCCATCCCTGGAGGTAGGCAAGCATTCCATTCCATACTGGAAGCCAGAACCCTCTCCGTAATCCTCACTCCAAGCAATCTCCAACTACTCCAAGGATGCTCCATGGCACCAGATCCTTCTGAGAGGCCCTACCCAAATTTGGGCCATTCCTCCAGGAACACCAGAAAGGGGCATTTCATAGCTGGTCCCGTGAAAGCACGAGATGAGTGACACATTCCCCAGGATTGCCCCTCCCCTGCCTGAGCCTGCCCAGGTCAACCAGCAGACACCGAGCCTTGCCACCGTCTCACCTCTCCCCGGCTCTCAGGGCCAACTTCATCTCCAGGAATGCAGGCGGGGGGAACCATGCCCAGCACATGGGTGTGGGCACCTCCCAGGGGGGCTGTGTGAGGCCGGGGCACAAAAGACCCTGGAGGCAAGCCCTGCAAGATCCCTGGGGCCCCCCAGCCTGGCCGCACCAGCTCCAGCCGCAGTCGCAGCTCTGCCATCTCCTCCTGCTGCTCACGAAGACGGTCACTCTGCAAGACATGGTCCAGGTGCTGATGGGAGACGTGGATGAGAGAGAGGTAGGGAGCCGGGGTGCTGACAGGCAGAAGTGCAGGAAAATGAAGAACACGTCTGAGACCACCCTGCCCTCTCTGTGTTAAAATGGAGGGCCAAATGCCTCTGACCACCTCTTGGTGTCCCTCTGGAATACACAGTGCATTAGCTCAGGTTTAAACTCTCCCACCCGCCACATCACCGACTCGATGGACGTGAGTTTGAGCAGGCTCCGAGAGTTGGTGATAGACAGGGAGGCCTGGTGTGCTGCAGTCCATGGGGTCGCAAAGAATCGGACAGACTGCCTGCCTGAACCGACCCTGCCCCATCTATCATTCCCTCCATATTCATGCCACTCACTGCCACCAGGGGGCGCCAGGAGCTACGCTGACCTGGTTATCTTTGCACAAAAGGAAAAGCAGGGCTCAGGAGTCTCATGGGGCTGCCCCTTCAGTCCCAATTCCAACCCGCCTTCGCACACCCACTTGCGCCAATCCGTTCCTTTCCTCCGCACTTCTGCTCACACCTCTACCCATCCTGCCAGAACCCACTCCGACACAGCTGCTTCGCCTCCCGTCATTAGTCTCCCCTCCCCACCACCACTGTGGCAGGGGGCGCCCCACCTGAAGTTTGTACTGCTCCATGGCGTCCTCCAGCGCAGCCAGAAAGTCTCGGTTCTCCTCTTCCAGCCGGGCCACCTGGCTCTGCAGGGCCAGCAGCTGCAGCGGCCCCTCATCTTCCTAGGGGGGCAAGGAGAGCAGCTTCAGGGGAACAGTAAGGACGAGCCTGCTTGTCCCTGAGTCACCCCGCCGGCCCTGCTTGCTACTCTGCTCCAAAGCCTGCCTGCAATGGGGAAGGGGTCCAGACCCCACATGGCCTGCAGTCCCCTCCACAAGCCATTGGGCTATCTCTTGTCATTAATCATATTTTCATTACCAGTAATATCACCACCACAATTATTAAGAACTAACTTTCACCAGCACTTATGACACCCTCAGTCCTTACATCCCGAGGAGGTAGATACTCCTGTTATCTTTATTTAACAGATGGAAACCCTGAGGATACATCAAGGTCATCAGCAGAAATGCCTCTGAATCCCTGTATGGAAAACCTTCTTCCTCACCTCCCCCACCCCGCCCACCCCAGGCCACCCCCGGCCCCTGGTCACCTTTCGCCCGCCGGGTCCCTGGGTGGCCTGCTCCTCGGCAGAGGCGCTCTCGATGCCGCTGTCGGGCCCGGAGGCGGAGCTCAGGGCGCTGCGCTCGCCCTCGACGGCGCACAGCCAGTCGCGCACCTTGCGGGCGGTGGCGCCGGGCAGCCCTGGCTCGGCCTGCAGCTCGCGTAGGAGGCTGTAGGCGGCGTCGGTGCGGGCTCGGTAACGCGCGCACTCGGCGCCCAGGCGGGCAGTGGCCGCGGCGGAGGCGGCGGCAGGGCCCGGGGCGCGACGGCCCCGGTGGATGATGCGTGTTTCCGACCGATGCCTAGGCGGCCCCGGCGCTGGCCACGGCCTCCTCCGGCCCCCGCTCAGCCTCGGGCCGCCAGTTGACAGTGGCGCGGTTTCGAATATTCTGGGCGCGGCTGGCGTAGTTGAGGGTGTTGAGGGTCTCGTCAAAGTCGGAGGAGGAAGGGCTGATGCAGGCGATCATCATCGTCTTGGCGTTCCCGCCCAGGGAGTCTTTGAGGATCCTGAGGGAGCCAGGGAGATGCGTCAAGGGCCCCAAAGTGCCAGAGCCAGAGGTTCAGACCCCAAAGAGGGTTTGAATCTCTGTGTGACTCCCTGTGGGCCCAAGACTTCAACCACGTGTAGATTGTGCCCCAGAAATCAGAGGGGGACCCATCTCTTATCTCCTCACCCCAGCCAGAGAGGCCAGACAGGAGCCAGGACAGACTAAGGGGCTCACGGGGCCTCTTTCCCCTGGGCCAGCAGCAGCGGCAGCTCACCGGGTGATCTTGGAGTCCCGGTAAGGGATGTGGCTGCCCCGGCGCTGGGGATCACCCAGAGCACTGATGACGTTGCCTAGCGCCAAGAGGCTGCTGTTGATCTGGATGCTCTCCTTGAGTCGCTCGCCTGTGCTGCCTGTCTTGAGCACCCTCTCCGAGCCCGCCAAGTCCACAAAGTGGAACTTGGAGACAAGCAGCTGGCCGGCCGCAGGTCGGGGCAGGCGGCTGGGGGCGCGACCCCGCTGCTCCAGGGTCACGGTGAAGATGGTGTGGGAGCGGCTGGAGAGGCGGTTGAGGTGTGTGGCTCCCGTGTGCCGCGCTGCATTGCCCATCTCCAGGAGGCTCAGCACCTCGTCCAGGCCCTCCACGTCCACTTCCTTCACCCCACACAGCACTGTGGGCACAAAAGGCTGTGAGTCCAAGGCAGGGCAGCCTGAGGCTGATCAGCCAGGAGGGCAGGCTGAGCAGGACTGGTCCTCTAAGCTCTTCCTGATTCAGGGGCCCCTTCGGCATGCCCAGGGGGTCCTGCCCATCCTGCTTGGGGATTTAAGGGGCTCCAGCTTCCCTGGTAGCTCAGCTGGTAAAGAATCTGCCTTCAGTGCAGGAGACCAGGGTTCAATCCCTGGGTTGGGAAGATCCCCTGGAGGAAGACACAGCAAACCCACCCCAGTATTCTTGCCTGGAGAATCCCATGGACAGAGGAGCCTGGCGGGCTACAGTCCATGGGGTTGCAAAGTGTTGGACATGACTTAGCAACTAACACTTTCACTTTTTTCAGCTTCTCCCGTGCCCACCTCAGTGACTCTCACTCTGGGTACACCAGTGTGTACTGAACTCACTCTGGGTACACCAGTGTGTACTGAACTCAGCAGAGACAGGGAAATGAAAGCAAAACTTCCCAGAGCTTGAGTTTCCTAGTTAGGAGTTACCCCTCCTCCAGACAGGGTATCCACCCTAAGCAGGTGAAGCCTCCCCAAGCCAGGTTCCCCACTCCCAACCAGAGGACCCAGGAGTCTCTTACCAACATTCCCACGATCGTCCTCCCGGAGCTGGATGTCCCGGCTGGCGGTGCCCACCTCCAGCAGGTCTCGGAACTCCTCCTTGTACACTTCCAGGTAGGACACGTGCACCAGACAGTCCAACAGGTCATTCTCATCAATCAGCTTGAAGGCCTCGGCCATGGCCCGTGGGATGATGCCCTGCTCGTCCTCGTGAAGGGAGGCTGGGGAGACACCGCAGGGCCACCTGCCATGGTGCTTTCAGCTGGGCATAGCGCCCACGAGGCCCAGAGGCTCCTGCCAGAAGCTGGCGGATGGGGCTCCAGTGTGGAGAAGGTAGAGGCAGAAGCCTTACAAGCTGGGCAGCCAGGCCAGGCTCCAGGGTGCTCAGGCAGAATTTCAGAGTTGGAAGCAACCTCTCAAGGTTCAACCAACCACTTTCATGGTGTAAGCATCTCCACTACATCCCTGCCAGACAGTCAGATAACCTTTGTTTGATGACTCCTGGGGACTCATTATCATAGTCTATGCTCAGTTATCTAAAGAAGCCCCTAAATTTATGCCAAGGAAGTAATAAAAGGATGTTCAGAACATACTCTTCCTCTTAACTTAAAAAACAACAAAACACCCTCAGTGTCCATTGCAACATCCAAGAAGGGGTCTGATTAAATAAATTACCTTATATTCACAATGGCACGCTAAGCAGCCATTAAAGTTTTTGCTTGAATAATAATTAGTGATATAGAGAAATGTTCATGATATTAATATACTGTTAAGAAAATAAAACAGGATACAAAAGAATGGTACATTGGTACCATATTTTTTTAAGTATAAAAATTTTCACCAGGAAAAACTGAATGCTAACAGGGTGAGTGAAAGGCAATTATCAGAAAGTGTGGAAGTGTTAGTCCCTCAGTTGTGTCGCTCTTTGTGACCCTGCAGACTGCAGCCCACCAGGCTCCACTGTCCATGGAATTCTCCAGGCAAGAATACTGGAGTGGGTAGCTATCCCCTTCTCCAGGGGATCTTCTCAACCCAGGGATCAAACCTGGGTCTCCTGCATTACAGGCAGATTCTTTACCATCTAAGCTACCAGGGAAAGGCAGTTATCAAATAAGTTTTCTTTTGTGGATGTGCTTTTCTGTATTTCCCTAATTTTCTACAACAAACATGTACACTTTTCAAATCATGGTCCTTAGAAGTGGGCAATGCCTTCAATTGGCCCAAAGCATCTCTTGCAAAACTCTGTTCCAGAGCCTCATGGAACCAGCCCGCTTCCCTGCTATGCAGCCCCTGGAGCATGTCTCTTCCAGGACAGTCTCCCTTCCAGCCATCCTGACCCTTGACAACGATCCTGACAACCTCTAGAGACAAGACAACTTCCCATGCCCTTCCTCCCAGTGAGGTCTCCAGAACCAGACAGTATGATCCCATCTCTATGGACTTGAGAGGGCCACTCACCTCGGAGGACTCTTCTTCCTGCCCGACCCAGCCCAGTGACACAGCTGATCCTACCCTGGCCTGCAGATGGAGTTAGGAAACCCGCCCACCCCCCTCCAGCCTCCTCATCTTCAACAGGAAATGGCAGAGGCAGAAATTCAGGAGATGTCTGAGGCCCCTCAATGAAGGCAGGGGGTCTCAAGCCAGGTCACTCACCCACACTGGCCTCCCCCATGGTGTACGTCTTCCCGGAGCCCGTCTGACCGTAGGCAAAGACGGTGACATTGAAGCCTTCAAAGAAAGCCTCGAGAAGGGGCTGTACACAAGCCTGGTACACAGCCTCCTGCCCGGCCTCCTCATCCAGCACCACGTGGAAGCCAAAGTGGCGGTCTCGGCCCAGGGTGACCCGGCTGCGCCCCGGCTCCACCGTCAGGCAGCTCTGGTGCCCGTGCAGCAGCTCCTTGCGCAGGAGTGGGCGCACTCGAAGGGCCACCCTCACGGGGGCCTCCTCGGCCCCTGGCAACCTCTGGGCCTCCAGCCCCATGTTGAGAGACTGCTGCTCCCGGCCCTGTGGAGAGAGGAAGAGGCCCCGGCCATCAGCACCTGGACTCACCTTGCAGGTGACCTGGAGCCAGTTCCTGCAGCTCCTGACCTTGGAGGGATTAAAAGGGAAGTGGTCAAAATTCAAAACATCCTCTGTGCCCCAACCTGATGCCCAGATGCTGCAAGAGCCACAACAGAATCCTACACGGTAGCATTTCACGGCTCCCATCACTGACAAAATGAGGCCCTAACTCCTCCACTCGACACCCAAAGGCATCTGTGTTCTTGCTGGGACCCCATCTCCTGGAAGACACACACACAAGCAGCACTGTACAAGGATCTCTTTTCCCAACACCCACCCATACTCTCTGCCTTCGTAAAACTCAGCATTCAGAAAACTAAGATCATGGCATCCGGTCCCATCACCTCATGGCAAATAGATGGGGAAACAGTGGAAACAGTGAGAGAAGTTATTTTCTTGGGATCCAAAATCACTGCAGATGGTGACTGTAGCCATGAAATTAAAAGACACTTGCTCCTTGGAAGAAAAGCTATGACCAACCTAGACAGCGTATTAAAAAGCAGAGATATTACTTTGCCAACAAAGCTCTGCCTAGTCAAAGCTATGGTTTTTCCAGTGGTCATGTATGGATGTAAGAGTTGGACTATAAAAAAAACTGAGTGCCAAAGAATTGATGCTTTTGAACTGTAGTGTTGGAGAAGACTTGAGAGTCCCTTGGACTGCAGGGAGACCCAACCAGTCAATCCTAAAGGAAATCAGTCCTGAATATTCATTGGAAGCACTGATGCTGAAGCTGAAACTCCAATACTTTGGCCATCTGATGCAAAGAACTGACTCATTTGAAAAGACCCTGATGCTGGGAAAGATTGAAGGCAGGAGGAGAAGGGGACGACAGAGGATGAGATGGTTGGATGGCATCACTGACTCAATGGATGTGAGTTTGAGTAAGTTTTGGGAGTTAGTGAAGGACAGGGAAGGCTGGTGTGCTGCAGTCCATGGGGTTGCAAAGAGTCAGACACGAGTGAGTGACTGAACTGACTGCCTTTGTCACCTCACATTCCCCGCTCCCCCATCTTAAAGAGAGTCAGCACATCCTTTGAGGCCAAGCCCCCACCACCAGATACTGCCAATTCCATCTCCTAAATATCAAGTATATCCGCTTCTCTCCATCCTATTACCCAAGCCCGGATCCCGCCCACTGGGCAGAGTATTTACCAACCTCTTCACTGGCTTCAGCCTCCCTGCACCTTCCTATGTGACAACCAGGGGCATCTTTCAAAAATGCAAATGTGACCACACCACTCTCCTGCTTAAACTGCCCCCAAAAGAGGCAAAAGGTGCTCCCTAATGCTCTAGATTCAAAACCTTAACAGGAAAAACTTTTAATGGACCCTGCCTACCTTGATGACTTACCCCCTAAGACCCCACATTTCCTCACCTTTCTCTGCCTGCAGCACACTCAGCTGTTACTAGGGCCACCTCCAGGGAGCGCCCTCCCCTCCAAAGAGGGGCGTCTGCTCTGTGGCACCCACCACTCATCCACCCACACCCACCGCTTTAGTTCTCCCATCAGCCACTGACCACTCCCTTGCCTTGCAAAAGCCGGATTATCCACTGGTCTCCCCTCACCTCCCAAACTGGGGGCTGGGAGGCAGAGGCCCGCCTGTCTCCTTCACGGTGTATCTCCAGCACCCAGCACAAGGTCCGACGCTGAGTAGCTGATGAGTAGTTTACATCCAGGGAACTTTCCCCATCCCCACTCCTCGCCCCCACCCCGAGGGTCACAGCTCTTTATTTTTCACTACTTCTCTCAGCACCTGTAATCGTTCGCTCGGTCGTTCAATCATCAGTCCCAGCTGGGTGTCCGGCCCTGGGGCCGCAGCGGTAACTGCCACGCAATACTACAGGCGCCTTCGAGCATCCCTCAGTCACAGCTTTTCCAGCCCCGCGGTCCCGGCTTCTCCGCGCCCGGACTCGGGGCCCAGTGCTCTGCGCACCGAAGGCGCCCGGCCCACATCGGGGGTTCCGGAGTCGGAGGCGCCGGGCACAGGACAGGAGCTCCGGGAAAGTGGGAAAAGTGATTACAAAGGCGAACCCGACTCTCGCAGCGTGGGTGCTCGCTCCTCCTGGCCAGGCCCGGAATGCCGGCCTCAGGCCCCGACTTAAGGAAGGGGAGTCTCCGGTCCACTCGGAGGGGCCTGGAGGACGTTAGCAAAGATGGGGAGGGAGGGAGTGGTCCTCGTGCTCGGTCAAGGGTCCCCAGGGTGCCGACGCCCAGTGCCACCCAACCCAGGCCTGCACAGGGAAGGGACGAGCGCACGCCCCCTCCCTCCCACCCACCTCCACCCCTCCCCGGCCCACACCCACCTGCTAGGGTGCGCGCGTCGTCCCCCTGCGGGGCACTGAGGCTCTGAGCCCCAGCGCGGCGCGGTCGGATGCCGTCACTGGGACCCCCGCCCACCAAAACATCCCGCCCCTCATCCGCAACTCCTCCCGCCTGGGAGCTCCGGGGCGGAGGCGCGGGCTGCGCGGCGCCGGGGAGTCTGTCCGCAGACTGGGCGGAGCGGGGGGCGGAGGGGCGGGGAATTGGGCGTGGCCTGGGCTGAACGGCTGGACCACCGGCCCCGCGACCCCCAGCACCGCCCCGAATCGCGAGCGCTGCGCGCTGATAGTATCTACTCGCTGAAAGCTGGGGACACAGCAACCAACAAGGCCGCCCGAATTTTCCGAGCTGGAAAAACCCACCAGCTGGTGGAGCGGAGCATCCAGGTTTATGATGCAAGTTGTAACAAGTGGTAAATGAATACTAACTAGGAGACAGTTTCGTTCCACGAGCATTTGCTAACCCTGAGACTCCGGTTAACAGTAGCCTAAAAATCAATTCCTGCAGAAGGAAATGGCAACCCACTCCAGTATTCTTGCCTAGGAAATCCCGTGGACAGAGGAGCCTGGCGGGTTACAGATAATGGGGTCGCAAAGAATCGGACACGACTAAGCGACTAACACTAACTAAAAATCAACTACTGTAGTTCGATTGTTCATTCAGGTGCAGAGACATTCCCCCTTCCTTTCTATCGCAGCCCTCCCCACGCCCCGTCAAAGCTCAGCAAAGCTCTCCCTTCCTAGAGCCCAGGAAGCCTCCAGCCTTGTTTTCGTCTGATTTCGCTACCTCTTCTAAAGCCGAGAAGGACTTATCCCCTCTGAGATATTCGGGAGTGGGATGGTGTGGCAGAGGCCCTGGCTGCTCCTTGGGCACTCACACCAGGAAGTCATCGCTGGGCCCCTTCTCTGCCCCAGAGCTAGGGTGACCTAGGGTGGATGGATGAAAGCACTGGGGAGCTCCTGTTCAGGCCTTCTAGCAAGCTGGGCAGAGAGCAGGACGGCCTGAGAAATCCTGGCCCCACAGTTCTGGCTCATAAGTGCCCAGTTTGGAATGGGCATGGGATCCACTGGTGGACCACACTGCCACCCAGCCTTGGGTTCCTGGCTGGACAACTGGCCCTAGAAGAGGCTAGTGGGAGGTGGGGTTGCCACAGAGTTCTTAGCCAGCCTCTGCAGTTGGGGAGGCAATTCTGTGGGTGAAAAGTCAGTGGAATTCCTGCAGAGGGGGCTCATCCTGCACATTCCTGAGCAGGAGCTGTCCAGGACACTGCCCTCAGACATCTCTTCCAGCATGCCCCACACCATCCACCCCATCACTCAAGCCATATTTGACTCTTGTCTTCTCCAATATACCACCAAGTTTCAATGTTTAGGAAAAGGCAATGGCAACCCACTCCAGTACTCTTGCCTGGAAAATCCCATGTACGGAGGGGCCTAGTGGGCTGCAGTCCATGGGGTCGCTAGGAGTCGGACACGACTGAGCGACTTCACTTTGACTTTTCACTTTCATGCATTGGAGAAGGTAACGCAACCCACTCCAGTGTTCTTGCCTGGAGAATCCCAGGGACGGGGGAGCCTGGTGGGCTGCCGTCTATGGGGTCTCACAGAGTCGGACACGACTGAAGCGACTTAGCAGCAGCAGCAGCATGCTTAATACAATGAACATTAAAACCCAAGTTGTAGGACTTCCCTGGTAGTCCAGTGGTTAAGAATCCTCTGCCTGCGTTCGATGCACATGCATTCGATCTCTGGTCTGGGAAGATCCCACATGCTGGGAAGCAACTAAGCACGTGCGCCCTAGAGCCTGTGCTCTGCAGCAAGAGACACCACTGCAATGAGAAGCCCGAGAGCCACAAGGAAGACCCAACACAGACAAAAAAAAAGCATGATAAAGGTATGTTATTAAGTGTAACGGCTGTTTTTCCATCTCCAAAACTGTGATTCAGTTGGAGGTGCATTTTGTGAGCTGCAACAGAAGAGAGGGAACAATGTATTTCTCTGGAGAGGGACCTTGGCATCCCAGCGTGAGGGGGAGGTCCTCCTGAGGTCCAGAATGTGGGTGAGCCGTCACACCCACATGAGCAGGAAGGCCAGCCAAACTGATGTCTCTAAGGAGAAAAGCCCCACAATCCAGCCTGGAGCCAACGAAGCAAATTTCTGTCATTTAGAGGAGATGCTTCATTTCTTATTTCTCACCAGAAAGTAATCAGAAAGACTGAGGGCCAGGCTCAGAGCACTTTGCTATCAGTTTAATGATAAAACCAGAATTTTGGGGACAAGTTGTTTACCTCCTGGGCCTGTGCCATATGCTGGTTCCCAGCACCCTGGTTGGGATCCAGGACAGGGTGAGGGGTCTGGGTCTGGCCAGTGGGTGTGTTGACTTCTATGGCTGTCCTGGCAGGAGGGGCCCCAGGGCTATGGAGGAACAGACAGTTAGGAGTGTGGATTCCGGAACTCCAGGAAGAAGGCGGCGCAGGCAGGTGATGCCCAGGATAACTGGGTGTTTCTATTTATACCACCAGGCCTGAGGCCAGGTCTCCAAAAGCTGCCCATGGGGGCCCTGCCAGAGCTAGGCTGGACCCAGGAAACTGCTGAGTGTGGTGTGGATTGTGAGCGTGAGGTAGGGGGAGAGGGTGAGGTGGGGGTTGAGGTGGGTGAGCTTGATCCCAAAGCTAATTCAAGGTTCTGACCATGTCCACCTGTGTATGTCCATCAACACTCCCCTTTTCTCATTCTGGACATCCCCAGGTTCCAAAACCATGGATCAAGGCCAATGACTCATTACACCAAAGATCTGCCAGGGTCTAGAGTCAGTGTCAGGGAGAGTCAGGGAGCTGGACTCTAGGTGTGTGACAGAGTGGAGGCCAAGAGGGCACTCATGGGTGAGGGGATGAGCGCGTGTATACAGATGTCAAAAAGGATGGACAGAAATATCAGAATTACCTGTGCAGGTGCAGATGACAATAACAAGGAAAACCGAGTTAAGTTTGGAAAGCTATTTGGCATTATCTATCAGTATTTTCTCTTATTGAGAATTTATTTATTTTTGGTTGTTTTGGGTCTTTTGCCGCACAGGCTTTCTCTAGTTGCGGTGAGGGGGCTACTCTTTCTTGAGTGCTTGGGGTCCTCACTGTGGTGGCTTCTCTTGTTGTGAAGCAGGGGCTCTAGGGGCACAGGCTTCAGTAGTCGCAGCACTTGGGCGGCAGGGGTTTAGGGCACGAGCTCAGTAATTGTGGCACATGGACTTGTTGGACTAAGTCCATGTGCCACACACATGGCCCACATCCCACGGCATGTGGGATCTTCCCGCACCGGAAATCGAACCCATGTCCCCTGCGTTGGCAGGCAGATTCTTATCCACTGTACCACCTATCAATATCTTTAAGTGAATGTGCTTTCACTCAACATGTCATGGTTTTGAGTTATAAATGTACCCTATAGATATAGGCACACATCTACATGAAACATTGTTGTATAAATATATTTATTGCAGCCCTGTTCCTGGGAGCAAAAAAAAAAAAAAACAACTGGAAATAACAGAAAAGTTCATGATTAAGGAACTGGTTTAATCAAATATAGCATGTCTATATTATGAAGCACTTACTATGTGGCTGTTAAAAACAGCAAGGAGGATTTATGATACTGCTTACAAAATACTTCTAAGATGTACTGCTGAGTGAAAAAGCAGTGAGTATAACACCCACAGCTTGTATGAAGAGTGGGGAGGGTGCACATGTGTGCTTGTGCGCCCTCAGTCTGTAGTGGAAAGGGTACACAAGACTGCTGCCAAGACTGCTCTGGGAAAGGGGAACCAGGGAATGCAGGGAGGAAAGCACACACCCTTTTGCAATGTTTGAATTTTAAATTATATGTATGCATTTCTAAAGGTACCAAATGTTAACATTTTCAAAAATGGGTTTGGAATGAACTGTGGCTATAGGGTCTATGCTGTTGTTGTTCAGTCCCTCAGTCATGTCTGACTGTTTGCGACCCCATGGACTGTAGCC
This sequence comes from Bos mutus, assembly GCF_027580195.1. Taxonomy (NCBI): domain Eukaryota; kingdom Metazoa; phylum Chordata; class Mammalia; order Artiodactyla; family Bovidae; genus Bos; species Bos mutus. The sequence continues at coordinate 19,813,576 of NC_091637.1, forward strand.
CACCAGGCTCCTCTGTCTAAGGGATTCCCAAGCAAGAATACTGGAGTGGGTTGCCATTTCCTACTCTAAGGGATTTCCCAACCAAGGACCAAACCTGTATCTCCTGCATTGCAGGTGGATTCCTTATCGCTGAGCCACCAAGGGACGCCCCATGGATTCTATATATATATTGTTTATATAACTAACGTTCTCTATTGTCTCCTAGGACTGGGGGCGCCAGCACTCAAAACGTGGAAGAAAGAGTGAACTTAGGTGTAAAACTGGAACGGTGCAAATGGCAATGTAGCCGGGAACAGAAAGGTGGCGCTACAGAGCGCAGGCGAGGACTCAGCCTGTGAAGAGGGCAGGGTTCTCAGAAAATGATGCTAATATGTATCCCAGGTGGCACTAGTGGTAAAGAACCCGCTTGCCAATGCAGGAGACATAAGGGACACTGGTTCAATCCTGGGTCCGGAAGATTCCCCTGGAGGAGAGGGCATGGCAACCCACTCCAGTATTCTTGCCTGGAGAATCACATGGACAGAGGAGCCTAGCGGGCTACAGACTATGGGGTCCCGAAGAGTCAGACACGACTGAAGCGACTTACGCAAGCTGTTCCCTTCAAAGGAGTCAGCTGAGAGCCTGTGTACTCACAGGAATCTCTGCATTCGGGGCTTGAACATGTGTCAGGATCGCCTGCTTGAACCCTTGGCGTGGTGACACGTTACTCGCTGGTAGCAAATATTTGTCTACAGAGGATGGATATAAATATTGGAAACAGTTCAATGTCAGCGGGCCACAAATTTGGTGAAAGAAGTGAGAGATAAGTTAGGCAATTAATCTTGTGGTAAAAAAAAAAAATAAAAAAACCAAGGCCTAGAATCAAAGCAGACTGCTACTCTGATGTTTCTCAAAAATGGGTTCTGATAGCTAAGCCCAAAGAGGATGCTCAAAAGATGTGTGCCTTGGCAGCATCCTTGGAAGGAGGCTCGGGACCCAACGGGACTACTTTGAGGAAGCCAACGCTCACTTCTTCGTAGGTTCTGTCTGTCTGCTCGCGACAGCGGCCCGGCCCGGGGTGGGGGAAAAGCGCCGGGCCGGGAGGGCGGTAGGTAGGCGGCTCAGCTCTTCTTGCGCAGCTGGCTGTACTGCGCTCGGCCCAGGATGGGCTCCATGACGCTGGGCCGGAAGAAGCTGTCGCTGACCCGGCGCGTGGGCTTCTCGCGGGGCACGGCCGGGAAGGCGGCGCGCGGCAAGGCGGTTGCGTCCACGCGTTCCTCCGCGCCCAGGCCCCGAGCGCTCCGCAGGCTGCCGCGGGGAGGCGCAGGGCGCGGGGCGGGCTCTGGGCAAGCGGGCGGTGCCCCGGACCCTCTGCGTTCCGCCTCCCGGCGCTCGGCCTCGGCTGGAGGGTTGTCGATGTCCCGGAATTCGCTCTCGGGTTCCATCAGCGACAGCCTGGGGAGCTGAGGGCCCGGCAGCCACGTTAGGGCCCTCGGCTTGGCCCTTGTCCCTGCACCTCCCACCGCCGCCTTGTCTGCGGCCCGGCGGTCACGCGCGATCCGGAGAGCACAGGCTGGGGTGGGACGGGGATGGAAGATGCAGGGGAACCTGCTGAGGACGGCCACCCCTGCCGGGCCTGCAAGTGCGGACCCACAAGGCAAGGCACGCAGCCACCCTCTAGTTTCCGGACCCTGGGGTCCCCCTCAGAGGTCCCTCAGTGGGAGGTCAGGGGCTTTCCTGACTCTTCCTTGGCCCAATTCCGTGAGCTAAGGACAGCTAAGACAGTCCCTGCCTGGGTCAGAGCACCCACATCTGGCTCCATTTTGGGTCCAAAGTGAAGGGAGCTCTCTGCCAAGACCCCTGTTTAAGTCTCTTGGTGAGAATGAGTGACTAGTAATTCCCCACCCCTACCCTCCCAGCCCTCTCACCCTTAGCTTGAAGGGGCCTCCTGCTCTGACCTGCTCTCTAGTGCCTGCATGACCTGTTAACTTGCTCTGGGAAGGGACCCAGGGACCCCCAAAGTGATAGTAGACACCCCCTGGGGTTTTCCTGCTGGGAACAGGTATTGGAATTGGGATGGGGGCAGCTTCTGTCCCCTGGAACACAGCCCACCCCCCAAGGGGTCCTGGAAGCCTCCCTCCAACACTTCCCCAGGGAGCAGCATGCAAACCTGCCAGGCCCCTCGGTTGGGAGCTGAGGGGTGAGGGCTGATCCAGTGGGGGCCCCAGATGGATGACTGGTGACCTTTCCAGCAGCAGGTAGGAAGGATGGATGCGGGGGAAGGTATCAGGCCAAGGCCACCAGTCTCTATATTCTAGGGGCTGCAAAGGCCCCCAGTTAAAGCCACAGTATGTCAGAATGTTTTTGGGGCACCGAGGATCAGAGACTGTGTAAGGGAGAGCCGCTGTCGCCCCTTCAGTCTAATCTGCTTTTTTGGTGGGGTGGGCATTAGCCAGAAGGGTGGGGGGCGCTCACCGGCACGTAGTTCACCACTGTGTCCACCACGTTGTCAGTAACACCCTTCAGGGCGTCGGACAGGGACATGGCCCTGCCCTTGGTTGAGGAGGTGGCCTGGGCTGGCGTGAGGTGCAGCATCCTCCCCGCCGTGCCCAGCACAGCCGCCGGTGCCCACATCACGACTGAGACGGTGCTCTGGAGGGCCTTCTGCAGGGTGTGTGCCACGCTGCCCAGGAGGCCCTGTGAGCCTGGCAAGGCTGCCCCCTGGTGACCAGAGCAGGGTCAGTGCCTCCACAGCAACTCCCCTGACCCGTCCCCTCCTCACCAGCCCCGGAGCTAGAGGCAAAAGAATCTGGACACTAAATCGGAAAAAAAAAAGAAACTATAGGCCTGGCTCTTGGGCAGGTCACTTCTGTGCTCTGAACCTCAGTTTCTTCATCTGCAAAATGGGGATGACAGTCTCTGTCCTATTTTATGGGGTTGTTGTGAGGATCTGCTGAGAGAACTATTCGCTGGGTGCTCAGGGGTGGCGGGAAGAGTGCTGCACCCACGTGCACGTCCCTGGGCCTGGGGGCAGAGACCCTTCTGTCACCCTGTGCCTCTGCTCCTCACCCCCTCAGGGGGCCCCCTCGGCTGGCACTCTCCCCTCACCTCGCTGAGCTTGCTCTCCTCGGTCTCTGAGTCCTCCTCCTCCCCGGTCTCCTCCCCCTCAGTGTCCGTGTGCTCCTCGTGGTCCTCCTCCTGGGTGGCCGTGAGGCTGTGCAGCCAGGGCACCCGCACCTCGCTCCGCCGCCGCGACACCACCTGCATGGCCGCCGACGTGCCCCACTGGGCCAGGCTGCTCTGAGGGCGGGAAGGCGGCGGTCCGCTGGCTTAACCGCCCCTGCCAGAGGCCAGGCAGCCCCAGCAGGCAAAGCCCGGCATCCCCAGGGTCAGGGTAGGGAGAGGCAAGCAGGTCCTGGCCCCAGCGGACTGTTCCAACTTTTTATGGACTGATAACTTACACCCACTGAGGTGCTCACGGCTTTAGTGTACAGCTCTGGGAATTTTTAGAAACACATGCAAGTGTGACCAGCACAGATCAAGACAGAGACCATTTTCAATACCCCAGAAAACTCTGTGCCCCTCACCCAGTCAGTACTGGCTAAGGGGACCACATACTGGCCTCTATCACCAAGCATTAATTCTGCCCATTTGTGAATGGGCTCACACGTGTTTTCTTTCATGCATAGCTTTTGTTCAATGGTTATGTTGTAAGATTCACCCACATTACTGAGTAGTTTCTCCTTCTTCATTTCTGTGTCACACTCCACTGAATAAATATACCAAAATTTACCTATTCTACCGCTGATGGACATTTGTGTTGTTCCCATTTCTTAGCTAAGGATAAAGCTGATAGTAACATTTCCAACATGTCTTTGGGGGATATAAGCTCTCCTCTCTGTTGGGTAGAGTTGCTGAGTCATAGGTAATGTGTATGTTTAGCTTTCAGAGGTACTCCTTGTCGTTCTTTAAAAAGTGAAAAAAATCAAGTGGGCCAGAGGGTCCCATGGGAGGAAACGGACCTGGGCTGGTGGGCAGGTGTCCGCTGAGGCACAGCCCAGCTCATTTCAAACCCCTAGGGGGCCCCACAAACAGAGTCTCCTTGTTATACAACCTTAGGGGACACCATTATTTTCTATGTAAATGGTGGTATCTGAGGTTGCGCCATAGAGTGGCCTCCATCCGCTATGGGCTAGGCTAGGGCGCAGGAGTTAGCCTAGCCCCCGTGGGGAAGTGACCCCCAGTGCAGGGGACTGTAGTTCCCTACAGGACCAGGCATGTGGTGGGCTCTCAGCAAACATTTGCTTGAATGAATGAGCCAGGTTTGACAGTGCTTTTAAAAGTGCCACCCTCATGATGGCTGAAAAGTGGTTATCTGGTATACTGACCTTTATGCTGTAACATTTTTATTTCCTTTTTTAGTGGGGGCAGGGGGCTTAGTTTCTTATTAAAGTTCCTATGAGAAAAATCCAGGCTATCCCTGCTAAAATACACAGAGTGTGTGGTGTTGGGGGGAATAAGCCCTATCTGGGGCTAGAAAAGACAACTCTATCAGAGGTGCAGTGGGATGCCAATTAGAAGCCTCTAGAAGGGAAACCAGAAGCCTGGGGGCAGTCAGGGATATGGCCCAGCTGGGGCTCTCTGCCCCAGAGGAGGGGTTTGGTGCCTTGCACCTTGCTTATTCAGGGGTGACACTCCCAAATGCCTACAGAGAAGATGGGTGGGGGGAGGTCTCTGCTTTCTCCCAAGAAGGTTGGGGATAGAGTAGAACCTAGAGGGAGAGTGGGAGAGACAGAAGGGCGGGGCAGGATGACCCTAACAAGCAGGCCTGCCCTCTTCTTCCCTTGCATCCTAGAGGGTTAGCCCTCCACCCCTTCTAAGGTCTCTTATCCTTAGACCTAATGTTCTACCCCCGACTCCTGGCTGGAAGACAGGAGGTTCTCAGGACAGGAGGTGAAGTTGGATAGGGGATGGGAGGGACCAGGAGGTCCACAGGGTTCCCAGGCCATGGCAACTCAGGGCAGATACTCACCAGAGGTGCCACACCTGGGATCCACATGGCCAAGGCATGGCCCTGTTTCAGTGCCCGGGCTGTGGTCTGGAAGGTGTGTCTAGAGAGAGTGTTGGCCAGGGCCCCAACCCTGCTCACGAGGCTCGGCTTGGCCTTGGGAGGTTTCTGGGCATCCTGGAGTCCTGGGGCAGCGGCTAGGTGGGAGTTGCAGGTGGGGGCGGGAAGGAGAGGAAAGCAGATCAGAGAGGGGCTGGACAAAGCTGGGTTGTGTCTAGAGTTGGAAAGGGATCACCCTACTCCAACACAAGCTCACTGGAGATTTGGGGAAGTCACTTTCTCCACTTAAAAATGGGGAGAGGGGCCAAATGAAAATGGAGCCCTCTGGAAATCTTGCTGGGCCTTCCTTGCTCCACAGCAGTGGCTGTGTGCTCAGTCGCTTCGGTCGTGTCCGACTCTTTGTGACCCTAAGGAGTATACCCAGCCAGGCTCCTCTGTACATGGGATTCTCCAAGCAAGAATACTGTCGTGGGTTGCCATGCCCTCCTCCAGGGGATCTTCCCAACCCAGGAATAGAACCTGTGTCTCCTGCATTGCAGGCAGATTCTTTAACCTCTGAGCCACCAGGGAGAGCACTGGCTAGATGAGCCCTGGCTGCCTCTTCCTAATCCACAAGCAGCAGGACAAGGGTGGGGCGGGATCTCCCTTTCCAGCAACCCCCACAATGGCAGATACCTGACTCTTCGTTGGCTGGAGGGAGGAGGAACTCTACCATCTTCTCGACACCACCCAAGGCCAAGTCGGCCCCTCCAGAGGCCAGCCGGCCGGCTCGGGTGTTGGCAGCATACTCGGCAGTGTCTCTCGCCATCCCCCAGGCGAGCTCACAGCCGCCAGAGCGGCCCCTAGGATTTTGTCTGAAGTGCTGGCAATGGGCACGCTGATGCTGTTCCTGGCGCTGCGAAGGCGGGTGGAGATGGTGTCCTTCAGCTCAGAGGCAATCTGGTGAAAGCAAGGATGGGGAGTCAGGCATGAGGCTCTGGCAGGGCCTACATCCCGCTTCAGGAAAGTCTCATTTAAAGGCCCAGGGGACTGGCGCCAGTATTGGGGCACCTTGATTAAGCTGAACTTTAAAGGGAAAGGGCTCCAGTCCTTTCTGCGCCAACCACTTAGATCTCCTGGCTTCTCTGCACCCCATTTCTGCCTGTTGAGATGCTAATCATCCTTCAAGAATCACCCCCAGTGACCACCTTCTTGATAACACTTGTCCTCATCTCCTCCATGCACCTCCTCCACAGTCTCTTCTGTCCTCAGAGCACTTCTTACATTCCCATCTGTGCTTAGGTGATCGTACGGATGTGGCTGGCCTTCACACAGGTTCTGCACTAAAGTAATGTCTTTCTCTCCTTTGACTTTTTGCTTTTTAATACTGTTCCTTGGGTTCCTGAATATTCCTTGCAAGGACAGGTGCTGACGCTAAAGCTCCACTACTTTGGCCACCTGATGCAAAGAACCAACTCATTGGAAAAGACCCTGATGCTGGGAAAGATTGAAGGCAGGAGGAGAAGGGGACGACAGAGGATGAGATGGTTGGATGGCATCAATGACTCATGCCAAACTCATGGACATGAGTTTGAGAAAACTCCAGGAGAAAGTGAAGACAGGGAAGCCTGGTGTGCTGCAGTCCATGGGTCTCAAAGAGTCAGACACAATTGAGCTACTGAACAACAACTCCTTTGACTTGGGAGCTTCTTTATGACAAAGGCATTGCCCTTTATCTAGAAAAATAAGTGAAGAGCAAGGCCTCAGAGCTGAACAGCCCTGCTCTCCTGTGTCCTCCACTTCAGGCTGTGTGGTCAGGAGGAAGTCACTAGTTTTCTCTGTCAAATGGGGATACCACCCCATCCCAGAAGGTTGAAAGTGTTAGTTGCTCGGTTGTGTCCGATTCTTTGTGACCCCATGGACTGTAGCCTGCCAGGCTCCTCTGTCCGTGGGATCCACCAGGCAGGAACACTGGGGTGGGGTGCCATTCCCTCCTCCAGGGGGTCTTGCCGACCCAGGGATCAAACCTGGGTCTCCTGTATTACAGGCAGATTCTTTACCGTCTGAGCCACCAGGGGGAAAGAGGATTAAAGGAGAGGACTCTATAAATCACGTGTCATGACTCCTGGCATAGGATAGGGCTCACTCAGTAAATGTGAGATGAGTGGTACTTTATCAGTGAGATGGATGAGGTCTGAGAGTGAAATGTATTCCCCTAAAGCACCAGACCTGGCCCTTACACAGCAAATACCCAATGAATAGGTATCCAGGTGAAACGACTTTTTCAGTCTCATGGTTCATAAGGTGTTGGATTGTGAAGACATGGGACTGCAATCCTGAGATCTGGTTGAGTGTGACCCATGATCTTAGGCATCTGTAGTCACCAAATGGGAGAAGGCGATGGCACCCCACTCCAGTCCTCTTGTCTGGAGAATCCCAGGGATGGGGGAGCCTGTTGGGCTGCTGTCTATGGGGTTACACAGAGTCAGACATGACTGAAGCGACATAGCAGCAGCCGCAGTCACCAAATGGTATGATGTAGGCCCATGGGGTATCTCATAGAGGGGGGATCAGAAGCAGTGGCCCCCACCCCAAGCTCCTGTCCAGAGTCTGCCTCTGGGCTGTGCCTGCTGGTTTCAGAAAGCCTGCCTTCATCTGGTCCCACAGGGAGAGGAAGAAGCCGGTTATGCAGTTTTAGGGGCAGGCAGTGGCCACCAGCCTGGGAAGGCATATGCCATGCCATCCTGCATCATGGGCTCATGCCTGTTCTTCCACTGAGAGGCAGTGACAACAGAAGGTGGACGTGCGGAGAAGAGGGGAAGGGCTCACCTTTTCAGGAGGATACTGGAGGGCGGGGATCTTTTCCTCCAGGTGGTCCAGGCCTCGGCAGGCCAGCTCGTTGGCAGCTACGACTGGAAGCAAAAGGCCGTGGTGGGGTGAGCCCTGCCTTCACTGTGAGGACCTAGCAGGGGCCTCTGTGCTGAGGAAGGCACCTTGGAGCCCTCAAAATCCCCAGCCCTGCCACCTCCAAAGCGCCGGGCAGCCCAAGGCCCTCTGCCACCATTGGCCCCCATCCACTGTGACTCCTTGAGACCGGGATGTCTCCCTTCTGGGTAGCTCTGCAGTCATGCAGACCTGCTCTCAGAGCTCGGCGCCTGCATCTGCGGTGTGACTTCAGGCAGGTCACAACCTGGCTGAGCCTCAAGTTCCTTGTTTGTCAAGTGCAGGGTTGTCAGGAGGAAGTGACAGAACCTATGGGAATCGCCAACGGATCTTGGTCTCTTGACCTCCTATGACCCCCGTCTGGGTGAGCGCTGGGTGAACACAACAGGGGAAAGCAGAAGTGGCAGCGGGGCAGGAAAGGCAGTCAGGCCTTAAGGGAAGACCTTGCTGGGAGCTGGCCTGGCACCGCTTAGGTCCAGAGATGACAGGCTGGTCTAGAGTGCCAGATGGTCCGTGACCCTTTGTTTTAACCTTGAGGAGTGAGATGGTCAACAGTGGGAAGAGGGTCACAGGGAAGAGAAAGGGGCAAGTGACAGAGGATGCCAATGCTCTTGGAAGACATGGCCCAGGGGCTACTGAGGACGTCAGCTCTGCGCCCATGATCATGGAGATCACAGTTTCAAAGGATACCTACGTCTTCTCTTTCACATATTCTTTCTCCAGATATCTTAGGTTTTCACAAAATTCTCAAGCAGCAGAGAGAGCCCAGATGACTCAGCTGACTTCTGATATTGGGCCAAATGAGACCCAGGGAGATTACTTAAGGAGCTTTCAGGCAGGGAGGTGGGCCCAGGCCCAGGTCTTCTTTGTATCTGTCCTCTCCTATTTGCTATGCCAAATCCACAGGTACCCATAACTCTCTTCAGGATGGTGGAAGGTCCTAGACTTCTGGAATTTCCCTCAGTCCTGTCAAGAGCTGTGCCAGGGAGACCATATTTTCAAATGAGGCAGAACAAATTGAACAGGGGCAGGCCTGGTAAGCTGTCCTCCACCTTCAGGGCCCCGGCTGGCAGCTCTCTTCTGCTGCTGCCTGTTATGGGGCCCATAGCATCAGCTGCAGGACCCAGAGGGCTTCCCCTCTCCCTCTACTCCCCCAGTCCTGCCAGGCCAGCCCTCCTGCCCACTGGCTCTGTGCCAGACTCTGCCAGTTTCTGCTGCTGCTGGATCTGGAGCTAAACCGTGTGTCTGGTCTGCCGTATGCCCCACATCCCCCACTGCCCACCCCATAACTCTGTCCACCCTTCTCCTGCCAATTATCATCCTAGGAAAATGCCAACTGGATCAGAGATGAGGCATTATAGATGAGATGAGACCTATGTCTATATCTATCTCTCATCTCTCACTTAGTAACGTACTTGCACACTAGGTCTGTTCAGTCGTGTCCGACTCTTTGCGACCCCATGGACCCCATGGCTCCTCTGGCCATGGGATTCTCCAGGCAAGAATACTGGAGTGGGTTGCCATGCCCTCCTCCAGGGGATCTTCCAGACCGAGGGACTGAACCTGCGTCTCCTGTATTGGCAGGCAGTCTCTTTACCATTAGTGTCATATATCTACATCTAAAGCATCTGTATCTATAAATAAAACAACTATGTAATGGGATGTAGAGAGTTAGGAAGGTAGTCAGATACAAACAAAAAGGCAAACAGACAAGCTGGTATCAGACAGACTGGCAGACAGGTAAAAGACTGGCAGGCAGTCAGCCTCCGAGTGCCACGAGGACTCACACTGGGTGGACAGCCTGCGGACCACGGGCTCCATGCTCCAGGCCGCCAGGCTGCTGGCGCCCTGCACGCCCTTCTCGTAGGCATTGCATACAGAGGCCACCAGGGGGTGGGCTTCCTTGGTGCTGGCGTAGGTCTTCTGGAAGCACTCACAGGTGCCGCTCACCACCGGCAGCTGCAGGACCCGCTGCAGCACATTCTCCTGCTCCTGGCATGGAAGGAAAGCAGCGAAAGAAATCAGCCCAACTCCTTCTCCTACCTCCTGGGGAGGCGGTCTCAGAGCCTCGGTGCTCACTGGGGCTGGCCTGGGTCCAGATGACTCAGGAGGAATCCAGAATAGAGAGGCCTCTACAGGCCTCACAGGAAACATAAGAGCCGGGTGGCCGCGCTCTCCTGGTCACAGTCCTGGATCTGGAAAGCTCCTGAGGCAGTCTCCATCCTCCAGGGGCCACCCCACCCTTTAGCCACTCAACTTGAACTTCATGGCCAGGAGTGAGTGTGCCGGTGCACCTGTCTAGAGCTTTAGTCCACCGTGGATTGGGAGCTTCACCTGAACATCTTTTGGGTCTTTCTGGGACACACCTCCCTGCCTCCAGTGCTGGTCCCACTGCCTTGGGTGCTCCCCTTCCCTCCCACAGCCCTTTCTGTCTGGCAGAAGACACAGCTTGAGCATCGTTTCTTCTGAGAAACTTCCTGACTCTCCCTCATATCAGAAGTCACCATCTCCCTCCCAGGGATGTGTCCGGACTCACACATGGTGCTGCGCTTGTGCTGGTCACCTGTGTACTTGGCTCCATCCCAGGAGACTCTCACCAATGTATTTCCAGGGCCTCACCTAAAGCCTGCACAGTCATGTTAGCTAATAGGTGACAGGGCTGCACCTAAGGTGTTTAGACCTGGCCAACTGAACAGAATGATAGAATCCTAGGCCTCCAGGGGCCTCTGAAGCAAGAGTGCTTCCCATATCCCTCTGGGAGTCTTGCATTTGGAATTCTCCTCGAATGGATCTCACTCCTCGTAGAGTGGCCTATGCCCCTCGTTGGACAGCGTGGCTGAACTGGAATCCACCTCCACCCACTGCTCCACCCGATGCCCTGTGGAATAATGTGGAGCACATCTATTTCATCATTCATTGGCTGGCCTTTCACGCACTTGAAGATAAGCATCTCTGCCTTTAGCAGTTCCTTCTGTATTCTAAACAGCTCTAGTTCCTAACTTAGCTTATAAACGACTCAGTGCCCTGATCTACTAATTCCATCCTCTGCACACACTACATTTTGACATAGCCTTTATAGCACTCAAGCTTAAAGACAGCATTCCAGGTGTGATCTGAATGTGTGGGGTCCAGTGAGACCATCATCTCTCATTACTGGGATGCTGGGCTCTTATTAAGGCATTCTAACTTTGGCAGCAGGCACATAATTAAACTTTGGATCACCTAGGAATTTTGGTTAAAATTTAAAAAGTGGTCTTTGAGTGAAAAAAATGCAGATTTTAATTTTGCAGAGACAGACAATATTTACTCAGTGACATTATGCTCCAGGCACTGATTGAGGTGCTTCGGTAACATAACCTCAAGTAACTCTAACAGCAACCCTCTGAGGTCAGCACTGTCACCGGCACTTTGCCAGTGAGGAGACAAAGACTCAGCGATATGAAGTGACTTACCCAACAACACACAGCTAGTAAGTGGCAGAGCCAGGCTTCCAACTCAGGCCTGAAGTGGCAAGTTTGTGATTTGCTTCAAAATAACATAAGATTGGTGAAAGGATGGGCGAGGAGAAGGCAGTATGTCCATGGGATTCGGTTGCTGGGGCTAGTGAAGGGTATTGTATTTTCTGTCTATTCTTAGGAATATCAGGAATTCTCCACATAAACATCCCAAGTCTGGCTCAGATGTTCAGGTTCTTTTTGTAGTTTTGAATTTGCACTGCTACATAGTTTTTCTCCAGAGGGGAGGACCTAGCTTCTTCTGTTTGTAGGAGACTTGCATGTACACCAGACCGTAGGCTACAATATTTCAGGTTTTGGTCTTGCAGATGAGTTTGACAATTTGAACTAGAAAAAGGTTATGACTGTAAACAAGAAAAATTTTCTTTAACATTTTGGACAAAGCTTTCGGGAACTGATTTAGGCAAAGCCAAAGAGGAAGAGAGGTCCTGGGATGGAAATACACTACCATGTGTTAGGATGGCTTAATTATGCACGTGACCATTTTATGCCTCTCTGTGTTCTATGATCAAATACAACACATGGCGATTCCTAGTGCAAAGGTTAGTTAAAGCCTAACTCGGGACAAGATGGATATTATTTAGGCTCACAATTTTTCAGTTTCATTATTTGAACTGTGCCTAAGTTGTAGAGGCCTTGCCAGGAGGCATCAATACACCTAAACATGTTAAACCTCTCTGAGTCATACTGAAGACCAGACTAGACAAACAGTACTGGACACACTGCCCCTGTAATCCCTTCTCACATACATAACGTGTGCTGTGTAGCTCCAAGAGGTGCCATTTACATAGACTAACATATCCAAGATGGCTCTGGAGTTACAGAATGCAGTCTCAGTCCTGAGAATTTAGTTTTGCCTGGATGGACAAAGCATGGACTTCTGTGCCAGGCTTTAGAAAACAGTAGTTCCCTTCCTCTCCTTGTCCCCCACCAGCCAATTTTTTCTCCAAGGTGCTCAGTTTTTAATAGGCATCATTCCTCCCTCCCCGCCACCCTTCAGATTCTCTAACAGCCTTCTGCAAAAGCAAGAATAATGAAGATGTAATGCTCAATGAATTATGAATATAACCTAGACATATTTTGCTCTAAGCCCCCTGAGCCCTTCCTCCCAGCTCCTCCCTCCCCCAGAGTTGTCTACTGCTTCATATAAGCCCAAGTTACTTACAGGGAGGTCTCCATCCAGCAAGGTGGGGCCCTTGTTGACTGCCATTGGAGCTCTTCAAGCTGCAAAGCAGAAGGTTTTAGGTCCATGAGAAAGTCCTCAGCCTGAGATCCACAGGGTCAGTCCCTATCCGTCAAGGACATCAAGGGGACCCAGACTTCAAGTTCCCTGAAGAGAAGGCATTTGGAGGATGAATGTCACAGACAAGTGGCTAGTCCTTAGAGTCCTACAAGGATGAGACCTGGCAGTCTACTTGTCGAGACCAAAGTTTCTTATAAGTATTCAGGGTAAGAAACAAAAAATGAAAGTAGCTTCTAAGAGATAAGAGGTTTTAGATGAAGTTTAGGAGCTCTTAGATGAGGGTCCAAGAGACTAAAAGAATGAGTTTCAGGTTTAGTCTTTTTTTTTTTTTTTTAAATAAAAAGTTCTGCATTAATTTCTCTCTTTTTAATCAAGCATAGCAGCCAGTCTTTCCTCTGCTCAGCCAGATAAGAAAGTAGCCATTTGTAAAACCAGCCATTTCAGTTGTGGTCTGGAAAAGCCAGTGGCTGCAGAGTATTTACATTCTTGGTCATTCACCCTCAATAACCTCTCCCTCAGGGGTTTCCCTGCAGGCCTCTTCATCCTCAGTAAAATTCCCAGAAGACCCTCACCCTCAACTTTTTTACTTCTCAGAAACCAACCAGGTAAGGTCGTCTCGAAGCCCCACACTCACTCCAGCTGATGTTGTCTCAGTGCCACAGAGCCCAGGCTGCCGAATGTCTCGTCCGGAGGAAACAAATCCAATTGCTCTTGAGCAAAGCTATTAACACTTTCCAGCTAGAGGAGGGCAGAGAGGAAGAGAACGTCTGGTCAGCCTGTTGTCATGGTTATTTGACCCAGGGTCCCCTGGGCATATCCTGACTTCTGTAAGGAGATTTAGCCAACTAGGGGGTAGAGAGCAGGGCTGAGGGAAAACCAGACTCAGAGGAGTTATTATTCCTGAGCAATGAAATATCTGCTCTGTGACCCATTTCTGACCCTCACTTCTCAAAAAAGCTGTTTTCCAGAAAGAAGATGTTGGGTTATATGTCATTAAACTCATAACCTCTAAAGTTTTATAATCTTTGACTCCTTTTCCATAGAGGGTCCTGTGGAATGGTTTTCAATCCATTTCCCTCATCCTTATTTTTTACTATCAAGAATGACTTTTGAACAGTAAGATTTAAACCCACACAGGAATACAGTTTACCTGAACGTGTTAGTCTTTTGATTATGAAGATAAATTACTCTCAGTGAAGAAGAGAACCAGAGCTGGGGTAGATTCCTTGACAATCTAGGCTTTAATGGAGTTATTTCAATCTCTGTAAATCCCAGATTTCCAGAAAGTTTATTGAACTCTGCCTGATTTAAGATGCCACCAGAATATGCAGTGAGAAAGCCAACTGGATTTTGTCAAGTCTGGAAAAGACAATGTTGACCAAGATTCAGTTACTGATCAACAGCATCCAGACAGCCACTGATCACCTCTCCTCCTGTCCTTAGTAATGAATCAGACAGGACCCCAAGTGCTAGTTTCTGGCTTCAGAGATGATGGAGGGTTGTGATATAAGCCATAGTTTTCAGATTATCTAAGAAGGGCTTTTTAATTAACATAGGTAATAGGACAAAACTTATTTCCCTTATATTTTGCAAAATCGTACCTACTGTTGGCTCTCTGCTAAGCTGTATACTGTGGGCAATCAGAGAAAGAGGCAGCAAGTGGAGAGGAATGGAGATGTGTAATAGATCCTCTGTAATCAATTGTATGTCTAGGATATGATAAGGCAGGAAACTAGAAGTCAGGAAGGGGAGGAAAGAGTCAAATGGAGTCTCCAAAAAGAATAATAAATATGTGATACCACCTATTTATGATAAAAACTCTTCAGAAAGTGGGCCTAGAAGGAACCTACCTCAACATAATAAAGGATACGACACATAATAAACATATGACACACCTACAGCTAACGTCAAACTCAATGGTGAAAAGGTGAAAGTATTTCCTCTAAGGTAAGGAACAAGATAAGGATGTCCACTCTAGACACTTTTATTCAACACAGTTTTGGAAGTTCTAGCTATGGCTATCAGAGAAGAAAAAGAAACAAAAGGAATCCAAAAGATTCCAAACAAAAGGAATCCAAATTGGAAAAGAAGTAAAACTGATACGATACCTAAGAAATCCTAAAGATGCTGCCAGAAAACTACTAGAGCTCATCAGTGAATCTGGTAAAGTTGAAAGATACAAAATTAATACATAAACATTTCTTGCAATTCTATATACTAACAATGAAAGACCAGAATTATAGATTACAGAAACAATCTCATTTACCATCACATCAAAAAATAAATAAAATACCCAAGGAGGCAAAACTATAGGATACTGATGAAAAAAATAAAAGATGACACAAATGGAAAGCTATACCATGTTCTTGGATTGACAGAATCAATATTGTGAAAATTACTATACTACCCAAAGCAATCTACAAATTCAGTGCTATCCCGATCAGATTACCAAGGGCATTTTTCACAGAATTAGAACAAAACATTTTACACTTTGTATGGAAACACAGAAGACCCTGAATAGTAAAAGCAATGTTGAGAAAGAAGAACAGAGCTGCAGGAATGAGGCACCCTGACTTCAGACTATACTGAAAAGTTACAGTAATCAGAACAGTATGGTACAGGCACAACACCAGAAATATAGATCAGATCAGGAAACAAGATAGAAGTCCAGCAATAAACCCATGTACCTGCACCTATGACCACCTCAGTTCAGTTCAGTTGCTCAGTCATGTCCAACTCTTTGCAGCCCCATGGACTGAAGCATGTCAGGCCTCCCTGTACATCACCAAGTCCTGGAGTTTACTCAAACTCATGTCCATTGAGTCAGTGATGCCATCCAACCATCTCATCCTCTGTCATCCCCTCTCCTCCTGCCTTCAATTTTTCCCAGCATCAAGCTGTTTTCAAATGACTCCATTCTTTGCATCAGGTGGCCAAAATATTGGAGTTTCAGCTTCAGCATCAGTCTTCCAACAAATATTCAGGACTGATTTCCTTTAGGATGGACTGGTTGGATCTCCTTGCAGTTCAAGGGACTCTCAAGAGTCTTCTCCAACACCACAGTTCAAAAGCATCAATTCTTTGGCACTCAGCTTTCTTTTTAAAGTCCAACTCTCACATCCATACATGACTACTGGGAAAACCATACCTTTGACTAGATGGACCTTTGTTGGCAAAGTAATGCCTCTGCTTTTTAATATGCTGTCTAGGTTGGTCATAACTTTTCTTCCAAGGAGCAAGTGTCTTAATTTTATGGCTGCAGTCACCATCTGCAGTGATTTTGGATCAAAAAAATAAAAAAAATATAGTCTCTTACTGTTTACACATCTATTTGCCATGAAGTGATGGGACCAGATGCCATGATCTTTTTCTGAATGTTGAGTTTTAAGCCAACTTTTTCAGTCTCCTCTTTCATCAAGAGGCTCTTTAGTTGCTCTTCACTTTCTGCCATAATGGTGGTGTAATCTGCATATCTGAGGTTATTGATATTTCTCCCGGCAATCTTGATTCCAGTTTGTGCTTCTTCCAGTCCAGCGTTTCTCATGATGTACTCTGCATATAAGTTAAATAAGCAGGGTGACAATATACAGCCTTGAGATACTCCTTTCCCTATTTGGAGCCAGTCTGTTGTTCCATATCTAGTTCTAACTGTTGCTTCTTGACCTGCATACAGATTTCTCAGGAGGCAGACCAGGTGGTCTGGTATTCCCATCTCTTGAAGAATTTTCCACAGTTTGTTGTGATCCACACAGTCAAAGGTATAGTCAATGAGGCAGATGTTTTTCTGGAACTCTCTTGCTTTTTCAATGTTCCAATGGATGTTGGCAATTTGATCTCTGGTTCCTCTGCCTTTTCTAAATCCAGCTTGAACATCTGGAAGTTCATGGTTCACATACTGTTGAAGCCTGGCTTGGAGAATTTTGAGCATTTTCTATGACAAGGGAGGCAAGAATATACAGTGAAGAAAAGATAGTCTCTTCAATAAGTGGTACTGCAAAAACTGGACAGTTACATGTACAAAAATGAAATCAGAACATTCCCTAACACCATACACAAAAACAAAATAGATTAAAGACCTAAATGTAAGGCTAGGTACTATAAAACTCTTAGAGGAAAATATATGCAGAACATTCTCTGATATAAATCACAGCAAGATCTCTTTCTATCCACTGCTTAGAATAATGAAAATAAAAACAAAAATTAAAAAATGGGACCTAAGCTTAAAAGCTTTTGCACAGCAAAGCAAACCCTAAACAAAACGAAATGACAACTCTCAGAATGGGAGAAAATATTTGTAAATGAAGCAACTAACAAGGGATTAATCTCCAAAACACACAAATAGCTCATGCAGCTCAATATCAAAAACAAACAAATAACCCAATCAAAAAACAGGTGGAAGACCTAAATAGACATTTCTCTAAAGAAGATATAGAAATGGCCAACAAACATCTGAAAATATTCTCAACATTGCTAATTATTAGAGAAATGCAAATCAAAACTACAATGAGATATCACCTCACATCAGTTAGAATGGCCATCATCAAACAGGCTATAAACAAGAAACGCTGGAGAGAGTGTGGAGAAAAGGGAACCCTCTTGTACTGTCAGTGGGAATGTAAACTGTATAATAATTATGGAGAACAGTATGGAGGTTCCTTAAAAAACTAAAAATAGAACTACCATATGACCCAGAAGCCCCACTCCTAAGCATATATCTAGAGAAAACCATAATTCTAAAGAATTCACACACCCTGTTCACTGAAGGACTATTTACAGTAGCCAGGACACAAAAGCAAGGTAAAAGGACATAGAGAGAGGAAAGGATAAAAAAGATGTGGTACATATATATATAATGGAATATTACACAGCCATAAAAGAAATGACATTTGCAGAGATGTAGGTAGACCTAGAGGCTATCATACAAAGTAGAGTTATGTCAGAAAGAGAAAAACATTGTATAATATCATTTATATGTGGAATCTAGAAAAATAGTAGAGATGAACTTGCCTGCAAAGCAAAAATATGTATAGAGTCACAAATGTAGAGAAGAAACTTATGGTTATCAAAGAGGGAGGGGGTAAAATGAGTTGGGAGATTGGGACTGACATATATTTATAATTGATACAATGTATAAAATAAGTAAATAATGAGAGCCTACAGTTTAGCACAGGGAACTC
Organism: Bos mutus; assembly: GCF_027580195.1. Taxonomy (NCBI): domain Eukaryota; kingdom Metazoa; phylum Chordata; class Mammalia; order Artiodactyla; family Bovidae; genus Bos; species Bos mutus. The sequence continues at coordinate 19,831,480 of NC_091637.1, forward strand.
AGTGCTCTGTGGTGATCTAAATAGAAAGAAAATCTAAAAATGAGTGGATATATGTATATGTATAACTGATTCACTTTGCTGTACAGCAAGAAACAAATACAGCATTGCAAAGCAACTACATTCCAATAAAAATTACTAAAACGTTTAAAATATGTGATACATTTAATACTTATTGATCCAACCTGGGCTTTGAAAATATAAGGCAGCAATAGAGAGAAAGGGAAGTACCTAAAGAAGTGGCCTCTGCCTTCACCTCACTTCAATGTTCAGGTCAAATTATCTATGTGTCAAGAGAGCAACCTGGGCCAAAGGGCAGTGTTAAGACTTTGAAGTCATGGCTTTGGGCCAGAGGGAGTACAGGGCTCTGTGGCTGAAAGCTCTGTTGACAAAGCTGGCTCTTTGGCCGTGTCAGCTGGGCATCCAGGATGTGGGTGAGAAGTGAGAAGTGGTGAAAAGGGTCTAACAGAGTCCCATGGGAAGAGTCCACTTTCCAGCAGCAGCTTGAAGGACGTAGTTATTCCCTTTATTCCCCATCCCTATATGTCCTGCCCCCAACCCTGTCCAACTACCCCGTGAGCACAGGGACCCTGGTCATCCGGTATACAAATGGATCCCAGATCTAAGCATGGCACTCAAACATTTGTTGTTGAAATTCAACAAATTCTAGGCAACAATGTTCAGCTGTGAATGTGCTGGTCTATACATCTAAGAAATGTCTTTGGACAAATATTATACGGTATCACTTAGTGGTAAAGAACCTGCCTGCTAATACAGGAGACATAAATGATGTGGGTTCAATCCCTGGGTTGAGAGGATCCCCTGGAGGGCACAGCAACCCACTCCGTATTCTTGCCTGAAGAATCCCTTGGACAGAGGAGCCTGGCAGGCTACAGTCCATAGAGTCCAAAGTCGGACATGATTGAAGTGACTTAGCACGCACGCACATATGGAATCTAAAAAATAATACAAACGAATTTATATACAAAAGAGAAACAGACTCACAGACATAGAAATCAAACTAATTGTTAGCAAAGGGGAACAGGGGTAGGGATAAATTAGGAGTATGGGATTAACAAACTACTATACATAAAACACATAAATAAGGATTTTTTGTATAGCACAGGGAACTATATTCAATATCTTATAATAACCTATAATGGAAAATAATCTAAAAAATACATATGTATCACTGATTCACTTTGTTGTACGCCTGAAACTAACATTATTGTAAACCAGCTATACTTCAATTTTTTAAAAAAGAAAAAACAGAAATACAGTTATTAAGAATACTTACCATTTGATGTAAGGGTATGGGGTAAAAGAGCAAATAGGTGAGGGAGATTAACAAACTTCTTACAGTTATAAAATAAATGTGTCACAGGTATGGAATGTACAATGTGGAAAATTTAATCAATAAATATATAATACCTTTGTCTGGTGACAGATAACTAGATTTATTGTGGTGATCATTTTGAAATGTGTAGAAATATCAAATTACTATGTTCTGTACCAGGAAATAAGACTGTGCTGTAGGTCACTTTTACTTCAAAACCAAACTCATAGAAAAAAGAAATCAGATTTGTGGTTATCAGAGGCAGGAGATGGGGAGAGGGGTAACTGGAAGAAGGCAGTCAAAAAGTACAAACTTCCAGTTATAAAACAAATAAGTACTAGGGATGTATGCACAACATGATAAATATAATTAATACTGTTGTATGTTATTTATGGAAGTTCTTTAGTGAGTAAACCCTAAGGGTTCTAAATGTAAGGAAAAATTTTTTTTATTTCTTTAATTTTGTATCTATATGAGATGATGGATATTTACTAAGCTTACTGTGGTAATCATTTCCTGATGTATGTAAGTCAAATCATTATGCTGTACACCTTATACAGTACTGTGTCAATTATATCTCAGTAAAACTTGAGGAGAAAAAAAATATCTTTGGTTTTCAGAATCCCTCCTGAATGAATATGGTGGATTGAAGGTGGGGATGGTTAGTTAGAAAGGAGAAAAGTGCACAGGGATGGAGGTACCATTAAGGTTTTCACAAATTCTAGAAGAGGTGGCTTTTCCCAAGCTCCCCATCACCCACTCTAACTTGCAGAGGACAAAACTACCAAGATGGACACACTGTTAAAATGCCATTAGAGTCAAGCTTTTCCAGGCAGAAGAAAACACCACTGACGGGGATAATATATGGGACCCTCAGCAGTCTGGACAAGATTGTCTTAGAGGTCTCTTTCAACCAGGATGTTCTATATTTAAATCTTTCTTCATCCTTCTCCTGCACTTGGACCTTCCAGCCAAGAGCTTATTTTACCAGAACTCACTCTATCGACTGTGTAGACTGCTTATCTTAGGACCACCTTTAACTCTTGTCCATTCCCAGAACACATTCACAGATACATGCGTAAATTCTGTCTACAGATTTATTAGACATAATTTATTACAGTAGAAGATATGGACAAAGTATAGTTAATATTTTTTATTTGCCCCGATCTAGCAGTTTTCATTTCTCCTCAAATTCCCAAAATGTTCTTTGTCAAATCCTGTATCTTGATTGGTTACTCAGACAGCCAAGTACCTGAATCTATTTTTTAAGAATCTCAATCACATTTATGGAAAATTTACTGAGTGTACGTTTCTCATTGCTCTTCAGATAAATGTGATGGCTTTACTGGTAAGGCTGACCCTGGCCTCTTATCTGATGCTACCCTATTTCTCTACCTCACTTGCCTCAAATTAAGAGGATCCACAATCATAAGAAAGAACCCAGCACCCTGCATGAGCAAGTGGCATCCACTCAGTATTCTGGTGTCTTCTTCACTCATAGCTCACTGCCCTTTTCCACTTTTCCCAACCACTCCACAAATATGAAGTCTGACTTACAGAATGTTATGATCCTTCTACTTTATAGTATTCATGAAGTTTCTTAACTTCATAAATTTCAATGAAAATTGATGTATAAATGCCCATACTGTTATATGGCTTTAAATAAAACAATCCAGTTGGTGGATCTAGATATCTGTAGAACAGAATATAAACCACTGGCCAACAAATGTTCTTTAAAAAAAAAAATGCTTTTTGTACGGGATTCTGGAGAGTCTCACACTTCTACCCAATCAGGAAGACAGTGACACATGAAAAGACCACTGGATTGGGAGTCAGAGAAACGAGGTCTGGCCTCAGTTTTGTTTTTTGGCTGTGCTAGGTCTTAGTTGTGGCATGGAGGATCTTAAATTGCAGCATGTGGGATCTAGTTCCCCGACCAGGAATTGAACCCTGGGCTCCCTGCATTGGGAGCACAGAGTCCCAGCCATGGACCACTAGGGAAGTCCCTGTCCTCAGTTTTAACCTCAATCTCCTCATCCGTCACAAGCTGACCGACAGGCACCAGCTGTGACTTTCCACATTATTTTTACTTCATGTCCTTTCTATCTGCTTTTTATTTGTTTTTCCTCAGTGCATTACCTAAAGACACAATTTAAACCATAAAGACACCTGATGCATTTCTGATTTTACTCCTGGACAGAGGAAGGACAGGAGTGCAGCGACGTGAAAGGTAAGTTAAGAGGCTAGAAGGCCAGCTCTGCTCCATCCTGGCACTGACAGCTATGGAGGAAGTGGGATAAGTGACCGGATCAGGGGCCTCTACTAGATCTGAGAGGGGGCTGTGCATCAGACCTACTGGAGTTCTGCAAAAGTAGCCAGGCACACGGACTCAGTCATGTCCAACTCTGTGCGACCCCATGGACTGTAGCCCACCAGGCTCCTCTGTCCATGGGATTCTCTAGGCAAGAATACTGGAGTGGGTTACCATGCCCTTCTCCAGGGATCGTCCCTACCCAGGGGTCAAACCCAGGTCTCCCGAATTGCAGTCACTATATATTAGTGTCCACTTGTTAGTTTAGATCTTTTCAATTTTTCTCTTTCAATTTTTATTCACTTAGCAAACACTGAGCTCCTAATATGCACATAAGAGATGCTCAATAAATGTGAGATGAAGGAAAAATACACAGAAATTTAGAAGTCACTCCTGCATTCTAGAAAACATAAACCTTCAAGCTCTCCCCTTCACCATCCTTGGCCCCACCTCTGTTCATGTCACAGTCACTAAATGTTCATGTGAATAAGTCCTCAAGCACAGTATGACACGGCTGTGCCTAGTGCAGATGTCCATCTCACTTACAGCTTGTCTTCAAAGCAGATACTTGTCTTCAGCCTGAAACCATGTCACTGGGTCTTCAGTTTCATCTGCGGATACGCCACAGTGATGATGCCTGCTACAGAGGACACGAGGCCTCCGAGGCCTATGATGCCAGGATTGGACTTATAGATCCCCAACTGGTCCAAGGGGTTCAGGATGTCACAGAAGTTCTTCACTGTGTCCAGAAACAAGGGAGGATGCCTCTTCAGAGAGTGGAATAAGAGAAGAAGAAGGGACTGGAGCCACTCTGTCTCCTCGTCAGCCACACTGTACCCGAGGGTATCCTGGGATGGTGACTTCTCCCTCTTTGCCCTGTCGTGTGCAACCTGTTTCATCTGCAGGGAGACTTCGTACAGATCTCTGACCAGGCTCAGCAGAAGAGAATAGTAGTAATAGCGGGCAGCCCACCTTCGCCATTTCTCTTTGTTAACACCAGAGGCGAGCCCTGTACTCCTCACGAAGAGGACGGTGTCACAGATGAAATAAATCACACGGTTCAAGCTGGCTAATGTTAGGCATATGCGGGGCACCAGGTCAGTGGCACGAACGCTCTGCTGTGTCGCCTGGAGAGCATGCACCACATTGCCTAGTCTGAACCCTGCAAGAAGAACCCACAAGAATTAACAGTTATTTAATCAGATGTAACAGGATTTTACAGGCAGAAGCCCTGTATCAGGGTGAGAGGTCAGCACTGCTTTCTTTAACAACTGACTGGCATCTGTGGCTCAGTCTTTGCTCAGGAAAGGAAAAGCACTTTACAGTAGGTTAAGGACACCTAAGATGATCCTGGAAGGCAAAAAAAAGTGACCCTTTAAACTTATTGCCTCCATTTGAATGACCACATTAACAAATGACAACATACTTTAGGCCAGGTCAATCGTAAGTGTGGGTTGTTACAATTTGCATATTACCAGCTATACTTCTTTAGAAGGAAGGTACTGCGGTAACATGAACTCCAGAATACAACATTCTTTTGGAGAGTCTGATGCCTTACATTTTGCTGCTGCTGCTGCTGCTAAGTCGCGTCAGTCGTGTCTGACTCTGTGCGACCCCAGAGACGGCAGCCCACCAGGCTCCCCCGTCCCCGGGATCCTCCAGGCAAGAACACTGGAGTGGGTTGCCATTTCCTTCTCCAATGCATGAAAGTGAAAAGTGAAAGTGAAGTCGCTCAGTTGTGTCCAACTCTTATCGACCCCGTGGACTGTAGCCTACCAGGCTCCTCCATCCATGGGATTCTCCAGGCAAGATAACGGAGTGGGGTGCCATTGCCTTCTCCAGCCTTACACTTTACTTTCCAGTTAAAAGACTTGCAGTTAAAAGACTGCTTTTTAAAAAAACACTTTCCTTGGTGGCTCAGCAGTAAAGAATCCACCTGCCAGTTCAGGAGACATGGGTTTAATCCCTGGATTGGGAAGATCCCCTGGAGAAGGAAATGGCAACTTATGCCAGTATTCTTGCCTGGGAAACCCCATGGACAGAGGAGCCTTGAGGGCCATAGTCCATGAGGTTACAAACAGTTGGACACAACTTAGTGACTTAACAAAATATCATCCTGCAATTTCTCTGGTCCAAAGCCCCTACGGCTCCCTACTGTCAAAAAGCCAAAGTAGAGATAACAGGATTTAGTGGGTAGCACAACTAATAATACTGTCATATGTGACGCCTACTTCAATTAAATCAACCATTGCCAGGGCATTTCCTTTATCAGAGCACATAACTCGATCAGTGATGCACCAATCAATAAATATTTGTATATATTACAATCTGAAACATTATGGAGGATACAAAAGAAGTATTTTCCATACATGAATATATCTTAGACTCAGTAAATTCTCAGAAGTAGCTATCCTGAGCTCAGAAAAATGTTTGGTATTGTTTTATCAAAAATAACACAAAATATGTAATGAATAATCCAGGTTTCCAGTTCTAGCTGTTGCACTAAGTAGCTTAGTGACCTTGGGTAAGTCTTTTCTAAACTTCAAAGACCAGTGATTTTTAAAGGGCCTTTGAGCCCCAACATTCCGAAGAGGGAGAACTTCTAATCTTGGCTTTCCAGTCCACCCAGAAGAGCTCCTTCCCATCCCTCTGCGTGACAAAGTAAGTCTTCTGCTCATCAAACTAGTTTCCTCATTGATCTTCCAACACAATGGTTTAATCAGAGCAGTCCTGAGCCTTCACTAGACGAAACTACCCTTCAAGAATGCTCTCCTAATCCTTCTCTCTCTCGCCACACCTCAAGTTCCACCTCCTCAAAACACCTTTCTTTTTCTCAACCAACATATTTGGTACTAAATCTTATATCATTAGACCATGTGATTTTAGTTCTTCCATAAAGCTCAGAACTATACCTACATGAAGCAGATACTCAAAATGAATTAAATGAGTACAAAACACTGACTGCTTTTTTGCCTTTTACATGAAAACAACCCCACAAATGACTTAAGAAAAAGTATCCATCCATTTCCTCTAGCAATCCCTCAAGAAAAGGGAAAAGGGAAGGGGGTCAAGGATATAGCTACTGTATTCTCTCAGGGCTCCCAGGAGCCAGAAGTTCATGTTGGAGATTGCCAGAACATTTTGTGATTCTAAGAACTCAAGGTGAACTAACACACTGTATGTCCCACTGGTTACGATGAAGCAGAAAGACAAGACGCTGCACCAAATGTGAACAGAGGAGAGTGTTTGTGAACCGTCTGCAGCAAAATATTCCGTCTTTAAGGCCTATCATTCCACGAGGGCAGCCCTACTAGTGATCTTCATCAGTAAGCTTGACTGACTAGAAATTCATGACCTAGGAAGTATTTTTGTGAATTACAAGGTCTGAGGATTCTAAACCAGGAGCCACTGTCCCTCAAGGGACAGGGTACTTACATTTACGGCCAGTGCTCACACTGGATTCCAGTTTCTTGAGCTTCATTACAACCTTCTCATTGTCAGCTTTAGGCTCTAACAAATATCTAAGCAACATGCATGTGTACTGAGTGGCTCTGAAATGGAAAAGAAAAATGAGGAGAATGATTTACAAGCCAAATAAAATGTGATTCGTGAAGTAAGGGAAAGAGAAACATGTCTTGCCGAAAACAAAGTTTCCAAAACAATTTCTCATGCAGCAGCTCTCACAAGAGCAAAATTCTGCAACACTCATTTCACAGGGCCAAAGGGTAGAACATGTGATGAAAATGAAACACAAAGGTAATGAAAGAGAAATCTGCAAAAATAGAGTGAACAGTTTCTCAGAACGCCCGTTGCTGGCACAGACAAATGGATATAATCAAAAGAGTAAACTGCAGAAAAGTCTACCTCACGTTAAGTCTGCAAAGATCCATATTCTTTATTTTCTCCAGTGTAAATTTCTAAAAGATTTTCAGGTTTCTAAAAGGAAATTTTTACCAAATACTTGATGTGACAGGTCACATACTCAAACCAGAACCAATGAAAAGTCCACTGCTGGCATACTGTTTAACTTTTTATAAAAGAACCAAATACAGACCAACACGTAAATAAGTATAGATTTGTCTTTCAAACTAATTAGCATCTTATATAAAATACAGACTCCTGTTTAATACTACTAAATATTCAATAAAATGATTACTGTTGTGAGTACAAAGAGCAATGCCTTACTGACAGAAACATAACAAATGAAATATTTTATATCATATAACCAAACATCTAAATGCATCTGGCTTCTAGTAAATAAAGTAGGTAGATGCCTGTTTCCTACTCTCCTGTAACTGCATCTGAATCCCCTTGTGCTATAAATATTATTCTCAATAAAAATGTTGAATGTGTTACTATGCCTGAAGTAATAAGAAACAATCTCTCTTTCTCTTGAATGTTTCCTGGCTAAAGGGCTCAAGTTGGTCAGGTCAATGAATCCCTTTTTCTCAGATCTGGCCTAATAATAGGAATACGTCCAAAAACAAGACATTATTTTCTGAATGCCAGTGTATTCACAAAAGCTGTAGACCACCAAGAGGATTAGGAAATGAATACTAGAAATCTCAGATCTTGAGATAAGTATATGCTAAGTACATATAATAAGTATATACTAAGCAATTATTTATTAACCAACCTCACTGATAAAATTTGCAGAGTATATTCTAAGCACACTGGAACTGGAGGCTTCTGTTTTAATGAAGTTTGTACATAATGTGACCATTTTGAAAATCTACCAAATTAGTTAGAAAGATAGTATGGCTTGATGGTTAAAGAACTGGGTTCTGAAGTCAACTGTGTGGTTTTCTCAGTTCAGTCACTTAGTCCCTATTAAACTCCTTCTGCTTCAGTTTCCCCATTTCTGTGAAATGGGAATGATTTCAAGAATTTAACCTAATAGGGTTGTGTTGACAGTTAAGTGGGTTGTAACACTGAGAAAGTGGGTTGTAACACTGAGTGTTAGTTGTAACACTGAGAAAACATCTGGCATAAAGCCCGGTTCCAAAAGTCTCATAATTGTTGGGGTTACTATTCATCTGTATGTATCAGCATTGTACACTCAGAAGAAGAAAAACCTGTTAAATAAAACTGCAATTGTGACTAATTTCTTTTTATTAAGCACGACTCAACCAAATCCCTAAAAGAAACGTTAGGAGCTAATATTAAAGCCACAAGCTCTAATATTTTCAGCAGCACGGCGTGTACCTCGGAAGGGTGGTCAGTTCTGAGGCTCTCCACACTGCATTTTACGGTTCACAAAACTATTTCACAGGCGGTATCTCGCTGAGATACGGATGACAAACACAGTTCCTCCCCATAAGTATTTCATGGAGCTTTTCAAGATACTAACAAGTGCTCAGATGTCAACCCCGAGTTTGTCTGAAATAATTCCTTGGAGGAATATTGAGCGGAGAAAACCCACTCTTCCTGGGGTCAGGAGAGGAGGGTTCGTCGGCTGGTTTACCGCAGCCGGCGGCCTGGAGGCGCGGGACCGGACGGGAAGGGAAATGTGTTCGGCCCAACCTCATTGAAGTTGGGGTGAGGAGGGGCTCCCGGGCCACGCTACCGCCGGGAGCCGGAAGCGGCTTTCCCGATTTCGTCCACTGGGCTACTACCGCCCTCTCCGGGTGTGGAGAACTGGGAACCGTCGACCCGAGTGAGGACACCCGGGAAGGGGTAGAGGCCGCGGGCACCTAACTCACCTGAAGAGTCGGTCCCGGCCCTGGGTCTGGTTGGTGAAGCGGATGAAGGCGTCCATGGCACCCAGCCCAAGGACACGCGTCACACCAGGCTCTGTCACTAGTCCTCAGGGGCGGCCAACTATTCCCCGCGGGAGCGTCAGTCTCTCCACACCCGAGGGACCAAGTCTCCCCGCCCCCACGGGGGCGTGTACCCCTTCCAAAGAGGACTTAGTGGACGTCCGGTTGGGACCGGAAGTTGTGGTTACTACGGCGACGCCACGCTGCTGGTCCAGGTGAGAGAAATATCGGCTTCTGATCCGGGTGCCGCGGCTCCTCACATGTGCCAGGACTCCCCTCTATCTCTAGGATCTCCGAGCGGGGGATCTGAGGGGACCTGTCTCCTCAACCTCAGGCGTCCCTAGGACGCCCTGCGCCTCCCCGCAGATCCCGGGTACCCAGGGACCTCCACAGCGGAGTCCCGAATGGAGGTTTCCCTGAACTTTTTGCTTGGGGACTGAGGTGCCTAATCATTTCCCAGCTCTGTATCTCTGTTTTCCCTTGAGCAACACCAGTTCCAGATCTGGGGAAGAAAATGGTTAGAGCAGAGATAAGCCAATTCATGGGGTGTATTTTAGCATGAGAGCTAGGTAGAGTGAGAGAATTTTCTGTTAGGATTATTGAATGAACACTGAAAGAAGATTGCTCCTTGAGGGAATTCTGAAAAAGGGTTAATATGAAGGAAGTGGGGGCTAAAAGAGATTACAATAAAACTACACCACTGAACTTTCCTTTTTGAGGCTTGAAGACATGAAGCCCCACTCTTCCATAAACAATAATTTTATAGAATTCTCCAGTATTCTTGGACTTCCCTTGTGGTTCAACTGGTAAAGAATCTGCCTGCAATGCAGGAGACCTGGGTTCAATCCCTGGGTTGGGAAGATCCCTTGGAGAAGGGAACAGCTACCCACTCCAGTATTCTGGCCTGGAGAATTCCGTGGACTGTATAGTCCATGGGGTCACAAAGAGCTGGACACGACTGAGCGACTTACTACTCACTTATTGTCACAAAGTAAGGGCGTCAATTTTTTTAAACTTTATTCCCATGATCAGGTCTGCCCCTCACATTTGTAGGCCCTGGGTAAAAGTACAAATAGAGCCCCACAAACCATGTTTAAATATTTAAATTTTAAATCAAGGTAACAATTGTTGTATAAGACATGTTCTTTTCTCCTACCTTGACAACATACCATCATAATGATCTAGAAGACCAGTTTCACATTCAGGATTCTTGGACTCCTTGGAGTACCTGGAAACCCAGCTAGAATATGGCACTGTGGAGAAAGCTGATCTCTAGTTCTTTACCAGCTGTAACAGAGCAGGATGAGCACAGCCCTTCAGTTCAGCTCAGTTCAGTCGCACAGTCATGTCCAAAGCTTTGTGACACCATGGACTGCAGCACACCAGGCTTCCCTGTCCATCACCAACTCCTGGAGCTTGTTCAACCTCATGGCCATCAAGTCAGTGATCCCATCCAACCATCTCATTCTCTGTCATCCCTTTCTCCTCTGGCCTTCAATCTTTCCCAGCATCAGGGTCTTTTCCAATGAGTCAGTTCTTCACATCTGGTGGCCAAAGTATTAGAGTTTCAGCTTCAGCATCAGTCCTTCCAATGAATATTCAGGACTGATCTCCTTCAGAATGGACTGGTTGGATCTCCTTGCAGTCCAAGGGACTCCAAGAGTCTTCTCCAACACCACAGTTCAAAAGCATCAATTCTTTGGTGCTCAGCTTTCTTTATGGTCCAGCTCTCACATCCATACATGACTACTGGAAAAACCATAGCTTTGACTAGACGGATTTTGTTGGCAAAATAATGTCCCTGCTTTTTAATATGCTGTCTAGGTTGGTCATAGCTTTTCTTCCAAGGACCTGCAGTCCTTAATTTCATGGCTACAGTCACCATCCTCAGTGATTTTGGAGCCTAAGAAAATAAAGTTTCTCACTGTTTCCATTGTTTCTCCAATCTATTTCCCATGAAGTGATGGGACCAGATGCCGTGAATGTTGAGTTTTAAGCCAGCTTTTTCACGCTCCTCTTTCACTTTCATCAAGAGGCTCTTTAATTCTTCACTTTCTGCCATAAGGGTGGTGTCATCTGCATATCCGAGGTTATTGATATTTCTCCCGCAATCTTGATTCCAACTTGTGCTTCATCCAGCCAGGCATTTCGCATGATGTACTCTGCATATAAGTTAAATAAGCAGGGTAACAATATACAGCCTTGAGGCACTTATTTCCCAATTGCTGTGCCTCATTTACTCTGTACCCTGTTATTAGGCAACAGGTCTTGCTCAGCCATTGGTCGGTGCCTCAGTGGGCCTTGCCCACAAGCAACCAACTGTCAATGAGCCACAATTAGTGTTCCTGCCCAGCTATTGGTCAGCACTGCAGTGGGCCCTGCCCACTGGTAACTGTCAAGAGGGACCATTGGAGAAGAGATTGAGTCAGGGGTTGGTGGTGTGGTGGTCATCAGGTGGAGAGTGAGGTAAGAGGCAGATTCAGGCTTTCTCTTGGAGGCCCTCCAGCTTACCACCTTGTGCTAGTGGGTGAGCTGGAAGGCCCAGGGAACAGATTGGGGACTGTGTCCTGAGGGCTCCAGAGCCCTCACTAAGGCCCTCCACTAGCACTGGCCCAAGGAGGAGCAGTGAACCTCTCCCCCTTCCCTGTCTCTGTGACCCTCTAGCAGTGGCCATCTGTCTGGCTCACAGTCTATGAGACCTGGCTTCCCCATTTGGGCGGCCTGAGGAGCCTGAGAGCTAGTTGCCTTGGATGCCTGGCTTCCTCAGGGATGACAGCTGGGCAGGATGTGAGAACCTGGCCCCGAAGCAACTGAACTGTACCACCCACTGTGCTAAGCTCTAGGCCTATGGCAATAGAGTTAATGAGGGATACAAGAAAAGAGGAAAGTACAGCGCAGTGATATGTCAGATGATAGAGATGAGCATAGAGTGCTGCTAAACACAGATTTGTATAGTTTGTTTTGCTATACCTACAATTCTGCCTTTTCCACAGTATCATAAATTGAATCATTCAGTATGTAGCCTTTATTTTTTTTTTTTTAAGGCCACACTGTGAAGTGTGTGGTACATCCAAAATCAAGGACCAAACCCATGCCCCTGCATTGGAAGTGCAGAGTGTTAATCTCTGGACCAAAAAAGTCCAGTATGTAGCTTTTCTATTTGATTTCTTTCACTTAGCATAATGCATTTGAGTTTCACCCATGTTGTCTATATCAGTAGTTTGTAAATTTTTAATCACTGAGTAGTATTCCATTGTATGGATGTGCTATAGTTTATTGTCTCTTTATCCACTGAAGTACATTTGCATTGTTTCCAGTTGGAGGCAGTTATAAATAGAGCTGCTATAAATATTTAGTACAGATTTTCATATGAAACACTTTAATTTTTCTTGCATACAGATGTAGAGATGGCATTGCTAAATCCTGTTAGTGTGTTTTCAACTTTGTAAGAAACTGCCAAGCTGTTTTCCAAAGAGGCTCTACTATTCCGTGTTCCCACTGATGCGAATGGGATGTGAATGTGTAGGAGTTTGTCTGTTCACCTGTTGATAAACATTTAGGTCGCTTTCAGTTTGAGACTCCCGGAAGTGAAACTGTAATGAATGTTCATTTACAAGTCTGTGTATGGACATATGATTTCAGTTCCCTTATTTCACACCTAGGAGTAGAATGAATGGATATTGTGCTAGATGTAAATTTAACTTTTTAAGAAAATGCTAAACTGTTTTCTAGACTGTAGTGTTTTACTTTCCCAGCAACCACTGGAAGAGTTCCAGTTTTCCTCATCTTCAACAACATTTGTTATGTCTATCTTTCTAACTTCAGGCATTCTAATACATGGGTAGTACTGTCTCACTGTAATTATAATTTGCATTTCCCTAATGATTAACCATGAAGAACATCTTTAATATGCCTGTTTTCCATCTGTATATCTTCTTTTGTTAAGTGTCGATGCAAATCTTTTGCCCATTTGAAAAAAATGTATCATTTTCTTATTATTGAGTTTTAAGAATTTTCAAAATATTTTGAATACAAACATTTTGCCTACAAATATTTTCTCCTAGTCTTTGGGCTACCTTTTATTTTCTTAAATGTCTTTTGAGGAGCATAAGTTTGTTTTTGAAAGGTATAAATTATCAGTTTGTTCTTATGGAGTGTGTGCTTTAATGTCATAGCTAAGAAATCTTTGTTTAACTGAAGATTGCATAGGTTTTTCCCTATGTTTTCTTCTAGAAGTTTTATAGTTTTACATTTAGGCCTATGGTCTACTTTGAATTCTTGCCTGGGAAATCCAATGGACAGAGGAACCTGGCAGGCTATAGTCCTTGGAGTTGCAAAAGAGTCGGACACGACTTAGTGACTAAACAACAACTACTTTGAATTAATTTTTGTATATAGTGCAAGGTATGGATCAGAGTTCTTTTTTCCCCATATGGATATTTAACCGAGGCAACATTATTTATTGAAAGAATTGTACTTTCTTCACTGAATTATCTTTGTCAAAAATAAACTGTCCATATTTGTGTGAATCTAATTCTGTCTTCTCTAGTTTCATTGATATATTTGTCTTTTTTTTTTGTACCTCTCCATCTCCCTGACCTATTTTACATATCTCTCTATCCCCTACTGCTTCTGGCAGCCACCTGTTTGTTTTCTGTATCTGTGACTATTTTGTTTTGTTTGTTCATTTGTATTTTTTTAAGTATTTTTAATTTAATTTGTTTGGCTGCACCAGGTCTTAGCTGCAGAGTGTGAACTCTTAGTTGTGGCATCTGGGCTCTAGTTCCCTGACCAGGGATCAAACCTAGGCCCCCTGCATTGGGAGCATGAAGTTTTAGCCCCTGAATCACCAGGGAAGTCCCTGTATTATTTTTTTAGATTCCATATATAAGTGAAATCATATGGTACTTGTCTTTCTTGTCTGACTTATTTCACTTAGCATAGTTCACTTTAGGTCTAGTGTTAGTCACTCAGTCGTGCCCAACTCTTTGCGACCCCATGGACTACAACCCACCAGGCTCCTCTGTCCATGGGATTTTCCAGGCAAGGATCCTAGAGTGGGTTGCCATTTCCTTCTCCAGGGTATCTTCCTGACCCAGGGATTGAACCCGAGTCTCCTGCACTGCAGGCAGATTCTTTACTGACTGAGCTACCAGAGAAGCCCCTAGGTCTATTCATGTTGTTGCAAATGCAAGGTTTTATTCTTTTTTACAGCTGAATAATATTCCATTATCTATATCACGTCTTCTTTTTCCATTCATCTATCGATAGGATGCTTAGGTTGCTTCCATATTTTGGCTATTGTGAATTATGCTGCAATGAACCTAGGGATACACATATCTTTTCAAAATAGTTTTTTTTGTTTGTTTGTTTTCTTTGGAAAAATGCCCCAAAGTGGAATTGCTGGATCATATGTTAGTTCTTTGGGACTGGACCGAAAACTGACCTTTTCCAGTCCTGTGGCCACTGTTGAGTTTTCAAAATCTGCAGACATATTGAGTGCAGCACTTTAACAGCATCGTCTTTCAGGATTTTAAGTAGCTCAGCTAGAATTGCATCACCTCCACTAGCTTTGTTCCTAGTAATGCTTCCTAAGACCCACTTGACTTCCAGGATGTCTGGCTCTGCGTGAGTGACCTCACCATCCTGTTTATCCAGGTCATTAAGACCTTTTCTGTGTAGTTCTGCAGTCTGTGGTGCTGCAGAGTCAGACTCGACTTAGCAACCGAAAAACAACAACAGTGGTAATTCTACTTTTATTTTTTTGAGGAACTTCCATACTATTTTCTGTAATGACTTCACTAATTTATAGTCCCACCAGCAGTGTATGAGGGTTCCCTTTTCTGCACATCCTCACCAACACTTGTTATTTGTTGTCTTTTTGTCTTTTTTTTTAAGTGCCAATATCATACTGCCTTGATTACTGTGGCTTTTTAAGTCTTGAAGTAGGTAATGTTAATTTTCTAATTCTTTCTTTTTCTAAGTAATTTTGGCTATTCTAGATACTTTGCATTTCCATATGAAATGTAACATCAACTTCTTAATTTCTAAAAAATAATGCCAACAGGGATTATCATAGGGATTATTTTAATTTTTTATAAATCAATTTGGGGAGAATCGACACCCTAAAAACATTGTCTTCCAGCCCATGAATAAGATCTGTCTCTCTCCATTTATTTAGGTCTTCTTTCAGTGATATTTTATGGGCTTCCCTGGCGGCTCAGACAGTTAAGAATCTGCCTGCAATGCAGGAGACCTGGGTTCGATCCCTGGGTCAGGAAAGTCCCCTAGAGAAGAGAATGGTTACCCACTCCAGTATTCTTACCTGCAGAACTCCATGAATAGAGGAGCTGGGCTGGCTACAGTCCATGGGGTCACAAAGAGTCAGACATGACTGAGTGACTAACACATACACACTCAGTGGTATTTTATAGCTGTCAGGGCACAGGTCTTGTACATCTTTTGTCAGATTTAACCCTAAGTATTTCATATTTTTATACTATTAACAATAGCATTTTTAATTTTAATTTTTGATTGTTTGTTGTCATTATATAGAAATAGAGTAGATTTTTGTATATTGAACTTTTATTCTGCAACCTTGCTAACTTTATTAGCTCTTGTAAAATTTTTTTTTTAGAAGATTCCATCAGCTTTTCTCCATAGATAATCAGGTTTTCTCTATAGATAATCATATTGTCTCTGCAGAGCTCTTTACAATCTGAATGAAAGAGTCTCACTATCCCCAAAATTCCTTCATGCTCTTCTTTTTAAAATAACATCACCCCCCACCTATAACTCCTGACAACTACTGTTCTGATCCCCATTATTCGTTTTGATTTTCAAGAATGCCTTATAGATGGAGTCACTGCACATAGGTTTTTAGACTGGTTTCTTTCATTCAGCATATTGCCTTTGAGGTTCATCCATGTTTTTGTGTTTATCAGTAGTTTTTTGATTTTTATTACTGAGTAGTAATGCATTGGAGAAGGAAATGGCAACCCACTCCAGTGTTCTTGCCTGGAGAATCCCAGGGACGGGGGAACCTGGTGGGCTGCCGTCTATGGGGTCGCACAGAGTCGGACACGACTGAAGTGACTTAGCAGCAGCAGCAGCAGTATCCCGTAACAGAGAAGGTGATGGCACCCCACTCCAGTACTCTTGCTTGGAAAATCTCATGGGCGGAGGAGCCTGTAGGCTGCAGTCCATGGGGTTGTGAAGAGTTGGACACGACTGAGTGACTTCAGTTTCACTTTTCACTTTCATACATTGGAGAAGGAAATGGCAACCAGTGTTCTTGCCTGGAGAATCCCAGGGACGGGGGAGCCTGGTGGGCTGCCATCTATGGGTTCACACAGAGTTGGACACGACTGAAGCGACTTAGCAGCAGCAGCAGCAGTAGTATCCCATAATGTAGATATACCACAGTCATTTTTTAATTGGATCTTAGACATTGTGAATTTTACTCCATTGGATGCTGATTATTTTTGTAACTGAGCAAGGGCTCATGTGTCCATGACACAGAAAGCCAAATTTTGACAGCAAGTGTTTACAGCAAAGAAAAGCAGAGACAACTTTGCCAACAAAGGTCCGTCTAGTCAAGGCTATGGTTTTTCCGGTGGTCATGTATGGATGTGAGAGTTGGACTGTGAAGAAGGCTGAGCGCTGAAGAATTGATGCTTTTGAACTGTGGTGTTGGAGAAGACTCTTGAGAGTCCCTTGGACTGCAAGGAGATCCAGCCAGTCCATTCTGAAGGAGATCAGCCCCGGGATTTCTTTGGAAGGAATGATGCTAAAGCTGAAACTCCAGTACTTTGGCCACCTCATGCAAAGAGTTGACTCATTGGAAAAGACTCTGATGCTGGGAGGGACTGGGGGCAGGAGGAGAAGGGGACGACAGAGGATGAGATGGCTGGATGGCATCACTGACTCGATGGACATGAGTCTGAATGAACTCCAGGAATTGGTGATGGACAGGGAGGCCTGGCGTGCTGCGATTTATGGGGTCTCAAAGAGTCGGACACGACGGAGCGACTGAACTGAACTGAAGGGTTTATTGCAGGGCACCAAGCAAGGGAGTGGGAAATGAGTCTTGGATCCACTCCTTCTTGGTTTTGGGTTAGGGATATTTCAAAGTGGAAAAGAAATTGGGATTATTGTTGTCTTGTGACATTTCTGTGACATGTCTTAGTCATAGTTGTGGGAGCTATGGATGACCCAGTTCGTGATTCTCTGGCCAGGTAGTCCGTGACTTGGGGATCTAAGAGCTTAATCTTGCCCTAGATAAACAACCTGAGTTTGTACGTTAATGATGATGTCTATAACAGCAATCTTAGTACATTTACGATGTTATTGGCAACTGCAATCTTAGTCATCTGATTCTGGTTGACTGGTGTTCAGGATTGAGGTCAGAGGGCAGAAGAAATGGAGTGAAGTCAAAGGAGAGAGGCAAGGGAGTAAAGTTTTAGGTAGAGAGATTAATCACAAACTCAGTAAGGGAACTTAGTTTTATCTGGGCTTGGTTTCATATTTGTATTCCTATAAATATTTGTTCTATAAATATTTGTAGTCAAGTTACTTCATTAAGTTTGATCTTCTGACTTCCAAGTTTCGTTGGGCAATACCAGAACAGTATTTGAATAGGATTAATTTTTCCCACTACTTGGCTAGATTCTCCTGAGTACTCTACCTGATGTTTGTAAATAATGAGGTTTTCTGTTCTTGCTGGTGGAAACAGGCATTATTCCTAGCCCTGTGTGAGCTCAGTTTAGTGTTCCTACTGATGATTTCAGATGGTTCTTTCCTTTCAGACTCAGACCCAGATAGTCTCTTCTCACTTTGCACGGAAATATCACAGATGTACTCTCACACGAGAGAAAAGATGATGGTACCAGGGCCTTTATAAGGCTTCCAGGGCCCCAAGGCACTCCAACAGTGCAAGACCCTACTCCACTACCTATTAAACATCTTAAAATGTACCCCGTGTTCCACATTAAATGCCTTTTATTAACTGTAACATTTGAAAACCTTCTTATAAGTGTACAGTTTTGAGTTTTATAAAATACAGATTACTTGTTCTTTTCTTATAGACTTAGATATTATGTACACACAGTGGAGTTGATATGCTGTCAGTGTTTTCATAAGTATTTATTTTGATTTTGTGGGATTTTCTTTTTTAGTCCATTTCTTTTCAGGTCTCAGATATTTCTGTAAGCCCTTGAGAAATCTCATAGGCTCTGGGCACTGTGCCTACAGAGCTGGATGGCAGCAGGGGGAATAGAGAGGAAGGAGTAAACTTGACAGCAAGGAATGGAAGTGTTTGCACTGTACCTGACTGGAGGTGAAAGGAAAACAAGCAGAGAATCATGGCCCCCTACCCAGCTGGCTTCAGCACAGCCATTTGCAGAGATGGAAGAGCCAGGAGAAGGCATAAGTTGCAGAGAAAGGGTGTATTCAATTTGGGACAGAAAGCCACTCTCTTATCAGGAGGTGAAGAAAGGCAGCAAGAAGTCAAACTCCTTTCCTTTCATCATAGCACATGTCATCTTGGGGTGGCCTGAAAGATATGAATAGTCAAAACCTGTCTCTGCTGATATCCTTATTAAAATGAAGAGCATATATTAATGATGTGGTAATGAGGAAGGTGCCAGGCTCTAGAATAAATAGTGCCCATAACCTAATACTCTAAGGAGGATGATGTGCTGTCTTCTGATAACTTCCCCCTTTTATCTCTAAGTACCTTGGCTTACTTCTTTGACCAGCTTTTCAGAATTTCATAGACATTTCCAATGCTATCTTCTGTGATGGCAAGTCCCAAAGGAAGTCGAAGTCAGAAGATGAAGCTCCCCATCTTTACCCGAAAGGGGACACTGGAGGTGCCGTCCCCGACAGAGAAGGACTGGTCTAAGGACGATGAAGATGATTGGGTCTTCAAGGATCCAGATCAAGAGCAAGATTCCCTACCCCAGCCATATCGAATGATCAACAAGATGGTGAACTCACTGTTTGACCGTTCATGGGAAATTATTGAGGCGAGGGACACCTCAAAGAAAGCTGAGCTCTGCCGGACCCCACCCACCATCTACCATCCACTTAGAGAAAGTAAGGTATGGAGCAGCTGCCAAGGTGGCCTTGTTTCTCAACTGAGTGGTGGTTTTAACATTTATTTTATTAATTATTTATTTATTTGGCTGTGTTGGGTCTCAGTTGCACCACGTGGGATCTTCATTTTGTCATGTGGGTTCTTTTGTTATAGCACAGGGGCTCAAGAGCACATGGGCTCACTAACTGGGGCATGTGGGCTCTCTCTCTGACCAGGGATCGAACCCGTGTCCCCTGAATTTCAAGGCAGAGTCTTAACCACTGAACCACCAGGGAAGTCTCCTCAACTGAGTGTTAAGGTAATAAATGAAAACACCTGCTCCTGGAAAGGAATTCCTGCCAGGAATCTTCATTTACCTGTAGGACAGGTGCATGTTGGAAAGATTACAGGCATGCTGATGCTGATTAAAACGGATCTAGTCATTGCCTGCGGAGAAGGCGATGGCACCCCACTCCAGTACTCTTGCCTGGAAAATCCCATGGATGGAGGAGCCTGGTGGGCTGCAGTCCATGGGGTCGCGAAGAGTCAGACACAACTGAGCGACTTCACTTTGACTTTTCACTTTCATGCATTGGAGAAGGAAATGGCAACCCACTCCAATGTTCTTGCCTGGAGAATCCCAGGGATGAGGGAGCCTGGTGGGCTGCCATCTATGGGGTCATACAGAGTCGGACACGACTGAAGTGACTTAGCAGCAGCAGCAGTCATTGCCTGGGTAAATGGGTGTTCTGGTTAACTGAAGATTATGCACATCTACCTTTTACATCCTATTGTTATTTGAAAATCTTTTGGAGTGTATCAATCGCTGTCTTGCTTGGTGGTTGAGAATCTGCCCAGGTGTCAGCTACAACTCTTTCCACAGTGTTCTAGAAGAACAAAGTACAGGGAATGGGGCCACTGGTCCACTTATCGCAGGGCTGTGGCCACGCTTGGTGTTGTGAACGAGCATTTCTTCTCAACTTCCTTGCTTTCTCTTGCCCCTTTCCCCTAAATGTAGAATACTATGACTTTCTTGATATCTGGGCAAGATATTTAGATGGGCACTGCATTTGGGTGGGATACCATAACTAGGAAGGACCTGCATCCCTTTTTGAAGAGTTAACTCAGGACTTCCCTAGTGGTCCAGTGGTTAAGGCTCCACACTCCCCTTGCAGGGGGCAGAAGTTCCATCCTGGCTGGAGAACTGAGAATCCTACAAGCTGCACACTGCTGCCAAAAAAAGAAAAGTTAGCTCATATTACTTTCAGATGGCAGTAACTGAAAACTGTTCCTTTTCTCTTTGTTTTGCTTTTTCCAGCTCAACACAATGCCAAACTGCATGGATGTTTCCCAAGACTATGTGTTTATTGGAGGAAGCAAAGGATTCTCCATCTATAATCTGCATAACGCTAAACAATTATATGTTTGGGAGAAACTTAAGGTTGATGTCATTTCCATCTGGGCCACAGATTTGGGGAGTGAAATACTTATTGCTCCTGTGGATGAAATGGGTACATGTTTCTCTCTTTCCTTTTTAGCCTAATTTACAGGTACCTGTAGACTGTTGTTCAGTTTAATCTTCTTTCCAGGCATGGGAGGGACCAGACATGGAGAGTTCTCCCTGGTCATGTAGTAGCAGCCAACATCTGCAGGACAGTGTGGTGTGCCAGGCACTGTTCTAACGTTTCACATAGGTTGGTCCATTTCACCCTCACAATAGCCTAGGAGATAGGTATAGTTTATTATTCTCGTTTTTCAGAAGAGGTAATGCAGAAAGCGGGCTTCCTGGGTGACTCAGTGGTAGAGAATCTGCCTGCCAATATAGGAGATGTGGGTTTGATCCCTGAGTTGGGAAGATCCCCTGGAGGAGGAAATGGCAACCCACTCCAGTATTCTTGCCTGGAGAATTCCATGGACAGAGGAGCCTGGCAGGCTACAGTCCATGGGTTTGCAAAGAGTCAGACATGACTTAGCCACTAAATAACAACAGAGAAAGTGGCACAGGCAGGATTTGAACCAGGCAGTGTAGCCCCAGAGTCCACACCCTTTCCAGCACTCAGCAGTCCTGCTGCTCACATACATGAGGCTTGCTTTCCCCACTCAGCCTGAGGATGAACCAGGCAGAGGAACCTTTGTGCAGAGAACTATGGACAGTGTCCTGGAGGATACTCTTTCTGTAGGAGAATGACCTGATGCCATTGATGTTTTAGGAAGAGCACCCAGATAGGAGTTTGAAAAACCCAAATGGAAAGGTAGGGAGACCAGGAAGAGCTAGTGCATCCATTGAAGAGAGAAATTATGAAGGTCTGAACTAAGGCAGGAGCGGTTTAAATGAAAAGTGCACTATGGTTCTGTAAGATGTTAACACTAGGGGAAGTGAGGTGAGGGGTATAAGGGAATGCTCTGTAGTATTTTTGCAGTTTTTCTATATGTCTAAAATTAGTTCAAAACAAAAAGCTTAAGAAATGAAAAGGAAAATATGATGGAAAAACTTGGTGAGAGACGGAACATATGTGTGGAGTTGGGGAGTGGTGGGTATGAAGAAAAATGACTCCTTTCTGCCTTTAGATAATGGGGTAGAAGATGATACCATTCCTTGAAAAGCAGTTATAGGAGAGTAAGGTTCCAGGGGACTGTGAGTTGAAAGCTTCCATTTGCACATGTACATGTTTGAGGCACCTGGAGTAGGAATGTTGATATTCAGGAGGAGTTTGGTCTGACGATAGGATTGCATTTATCACACTGCATTATATCCAGTTGGTTTCATGTCTCTGTGATTCTGAATGTGATAAACGGGAAGGCGGAGACTGCCTTGGTTGTCCTTCGAGCCTTTGCGGTCTTGGAGCAGATATCCATGAATATTTATTGGGTTGAGTTAGACTTTTACCCACAGCGGGCCAGGTGCCTCTTCAAAGTCTGTATTATGGCAATAGAGGTAGGTTATGAGTGTCTGGGAAGCACCTCAAGAAAGTGGTGTTTTTTTGAAGTTTGTGGGTGATGATCATATACTAGAACCCTTAGGTTAAACGGGAATTAGAATGACTGAATTACTTACTGAATTGACAAAATTAACTTCATGGGGAGCTTGCTGGGGTTTGAGAGATGAGGCACATAGAAGAGGAAGAAACTATCCTTTCCCTCAGAGAATCCATACACTCGCAAGTGGAATAATGAACACTCACAGGAAGTGAGGGCTTCTCTCGTAGCTCAGTCAGTAAAGAATCTGCCTGCAATGCAGGAGACCCGGGTTTGATTCCTGGGTCTGGAAGATCCCCTGGAGAAGGAAATGCAACTCACTCCAGTAGTCTTGCCTGGAAAATCCCATCGACAGAGGAGCCTGGTGGGCTACAGTCCATGGGGTCGCAAGAGCCAGACAGGACTTAGCAACTAAACCACCGCTGCCATAGGAAGTGATTGGGTGACAGTGTGAAACGCTGGGGTGATGTGCTAAAACAGGTGGGCAGAAATCAAGGAGTGGATCAGTGTAGCTGAAGTGCTTACAAACAGATTCTAAAATAAGAAGGTAGGGCCAGTGTAGCTAGAGATGACCTAAGAGCGAAAATAGCTTGAACATTTCAAGTGAGGGGTGGAAGAAGGCCAGGAAACCAAGATGATCACAGGCAGTGGAGGGGCTAGGGAGGAATCCTAATAATGCACGAGCTTATGATATTTCAGAAAGTCAAATATATAAAATTCCAATTTGTCTTCAGCTCACTTGTCTGTCTCTCAATCTTCCTTATTTTTCTGTTTCAGGTATTGTTCGACTGTTTTATTTTTATAAGGATGGTCTTTACCTCATCAAAGCCATCAATGAATTGGTAAGCTCCTGTTCTTTCATTGATAGCTGGGCCAAAAGCTGTAGCAAATCAAGTTTACTTTTAACATGGAGGCAATGACAGCTATCCTAGAGTAGAGAGAAGTAGAGACCTCCCTGGCCAGGGAGCTTCCTCCAGAATATCCAACTGAAAGCTCCCTCACCATCAGAGTACATACTGAATGCCTTGAATTTATTTACCCTCTTGTCAAGAGAAGAAAATTGCTAAGGAATTCCAGTCCAAATTGAGCACCAGATCAATGTATCTCTTAACGACTTTGTTGTTGTTGAGTTGCTATGTTGTGTCTGACTCTTTTGCAACCCCATGGACTATAACCCACCAGGCTCCTCTGTCCATGGAATTGTCCAGGCAAGAATACTGCAGTGGATAGCCATTTCCTTCTTCAGAGGATCTTCCCAACCCAGGCATCAAACCAATGTCTCCTGCATTGGCAGGTGGATTCTTTACCATTGAGCCACCAGGGAAGCCCTAATAACTACTAACAAGTCCCTAAATTTTCCAGGCTGCTTCACATCCTGTTCTCTTATCCATACTCTTCCCCTCCGCCTAGAAAGCTCTCCTTGTTTTCCTGCCTACTATGTGTGCCTCGTAAATTGCTCTCATTCCTCAAGACCAGCTCAGACATCCTCCTCTCTGAGCTACTTTCCCAAGAGAAGTTGACCTTTCCCTCCTGTGTCACAACCATATAGGACAGGATTTCTATCACAGTGTTTCTCCACCCTCCATACTTATTTGTTTATGACTGTTTCTTCTCCTGGAGGTAAGTTCCTCGAGAGCACAGGACATGGACCCATATATTTCTTATTCCTAGTACCTTGCCTGCATGCTGTAGGTTTCTGAAAGTGTTTTTTAAATTAACAAACCTAAAAAGGAGGAGGTATTGCTAAGATTATATTTTTAATTGCAGTTTATTTTATAAAAAATATTACTGATGAGCCCAAAGCAATTCAGTTTGTGTGGGGGATGCTGGAATGATGCTGGAATGCTGGATAAACATATTGGGGGAAGGAATGAAGCTCAACCCTACATCACATCATACATAAAAATTAGAGATGAATTATAGACTTAACTTTAAAGGGCAAAGACATTATCCTTTTTAAAAAAAATACAGGAAATGGTTTTTGCAACCTTGGGGCAAGCAAAGATTTCTTAGGACATAAAAGGCACTAATTGTAAGAGAAAAAAACTGAAATGGGACTTCATCAAAGAAACTTCTCATGCCTCATGTGAGTGAATGAAAGTCTCTCAGTTGCATCCGACTCTTTGTGACCCCATGGACTACACAGTCCATGGAATTCTCCAGGCCAGAATACTAGAGTGGGTAGCTGTTCCCTTATCCAGGGGATCTTCCCAACCCAGGAATCAAACCCAGGTCTCCCGAATTGTGGGCAGATTCTTTACCAGCTGAGCTACCAGGGAAGCCCAAGAATACTGGAGTGGGTAGCCTATCCTTTCTCCATTGGATCTTCCCAACCCAGGAATTGAACTGGGGTCTCTTGCATTGCAGGCAGATTTTTTACCAACCGAGCTATTAGGAATCTCTCAGGCCTCATGTGATATGCAAAAATTAACTCAAAATGGATCATTTGAGCTATATGAAAACTCAAAAACTATAAAACCTCTAGAAGAAAACAGGAGCAAGTCTTTGTGATCTTTGTTAGGCAAAGATTTTTTTTTTGATTTTATTTTATTTTTAAACTTTACATAATTGTATTAGTTTTGCCAAATATCAAAATGAATCTGCCACAGGTATCCATGTGTTCCCCATCCTGAACCCTCCTCCCTCCTCCCTCCCCATACCATCCCTCTGGGTCGTCCCAGTGCACTAGCCCCAAGCGTCCAGTATCGTGCATCGAACCTGGACTGGCAACTCGTTTCTTACATGATATTTTACATGTTTCAATGTCATTCTCCCAAATCTTCCCACCCTCTCCCTCTGCAACAGAGTCCATAAGACTGTTCTATACATCAGTGTCTCTTTTGCTGTCTCGTACACAGGGTTATTGTTACCATCTTTCTAAATTCCATATATATGCATTAGTATACTGTATTTATGTTTTTAAACTACAATACCGAAATTGTATTTCATACAAGAAAAAAAAAACTGATAAGTCAGACTTCATCAAAACTAAAACCTTCTGTTCTACAAAAGACACTGTTAAAAGAATACAAAGGCAAGTTATAGACTAGGAGCAAATAATTGCAAATCACATATCTGATAAAAGACTTGTATCTAGAAGATATAAAGAACTCTCAAACTCAAAAATAAGAAAAACAACACAGGTTTTTAAAATGAGCAAATATCTTGAAAAAAAAAAAAAAAAGACAGTTCACCAAAGAATATATAGAAGATAAATAAGATGTTCACTACCATTAGTCATTAGAGAAAATACAAATTAAAATCATGATCTGTCCCTGCATGTGTACTAGAATGCCTAAAATTGAAAAGACAGACCATACCAAGTGTTAGCAGACTATGAAACAGCCGGGACTCTCATACACTGCTGGCGGTGAGGACTAGTACCACAACCACTTTGGCAATTATTTTTAAAAAAGACGTTAAACGTACACCCGCCATATGATGCGGCCATTCCACTCCCAGATATTTGCCTGGGAGAAATGAAAGTATATTTCCATATGAAGATTTGTACATGGACATTCCTAGCAGCTTTCTTGGTCGTAGCCAGAAACCAGAAACCACTCCGCACCCATCAACAGGTAAATGGCTAAATCGATCTTGGCACATACTGCTCAGCAGTAAAAAGGAATACATATAACAACATGGCTACATCTCAGAATAATTAGGCTGAGTGAAAGAAGTCTGACAAAAAAGAATACATATATACTGTATGATTCCATTTCTATAAAATTCAAGAAGATACAAAACTAATCTAGGGACAGGGAATGCCAGTTTTTGCCTGGGTAGGTTGGGAGAGGGGTGGAAGGAAGGCTTACAAAGGGGCGGGAAGAATGGATATGTTCCTTATCTTGATTGTGGTGCTGGTTTCAAGGGATCTATATATGTCTAAACTAATCAAACTGTACAGTTTAAATATGCACAGTTTATTATGTTATTATCATATCCCTAATAAAACGAATTTAAAACTTATGCTCATCAAAAGATGCTGTTGGGGACTTCCTTGGTGGTACAGTAGATTGGAATCTGCCTGCCAGGGGACACAGGTTAGCTCCCTCGTCTGGGAAGATCCCATATGCCGCGGAGCAGCTAAGCCCATGCACCACAACCACTGAGCTGGAGCTCGGGAGCCCACGAGCAACTACCGCAATGACTGAGGCACTACAGCCCATGTTCCGCAACAAAGGAAGCCACCACAATGAGAAGCCCACGCTCTGCAACAGGGTAACCCCCGCTTGCCCAGCTGGATAAAGCCCGTGCATAGCAATGCAGACCCAGCACAGTCAAAATAGATAATTAAAAGATGTTATAAGAGTTTAATCGGAGAAGACAATGGCACCCCTCTCCAGTACTCTTGCCTGGAGAATCCCATGGATGGAGGAGCCTGGTAGGCTACAGTCCATGGGGTCGCTAAGAGTTGGACACGACTGAGCGACTTCATTTTCACTTTTCACTTTCATGCATTGGAGAAGGAAATGGCAACCCACTCCACTGTTCTTGCCTGGAGAATCCCAGGGATGGGGGAGCCTGGTAGGCTACTGTCTATGGGGTCGCACAGAGTCGGACACTACTGAAGCGACTTAGCATAGCATAGCATAAGAGTTTAATCAGTATTAGGGGCAGAGTGGACCCCAGAGAGCTCCGAGAAACCCCACTGCCCCCCTGACTAGTGACCCTTTAATATAAAATGTCCAAACTCATCATTTAAATATGTCCAAGCTCATCAAGTTGTACCTTTAATATCTGTGCCTTTGTGAAGTTGCTGAGTCATGTCCGACTCTTTGTGATCCCATGGACTGTAGCCTACCAGGCTCCTCCATCCATGGAATTTTCCAGACAAGAGTACTGGAGTGGGTTGCCATTTCCTTCTCCAGGGGATATTCCTGACCTAGGGATCGAACCCAGGTCTCTCACATTGCAGGCAGACACTTTACCATCTGAACCACCAGGGAAAACTGTTTTTAAATTTATGTAAAAAGAAATCTCTTTAAAAAAAGATACAAGGAATACTCATCAACTCATTTCAGAACTGTGACCAGCAGAACTGTGATATCTAAACTTGACAGGGACATTATACACAAAATAATGTTAGTGAATTACAACACACCAATAGCGTTTAGGAGACAGGGATTGTCTCCTAAACATTGTACAGGAGACAGGGATCAAGACCATCCCCATGGAAAAGAAATGCAAAAAAGCAAAATGGCTGTCTGGGGAAGCCTTACAAATAGCTGTGAAAAGAAGAGAAGCAAAAAGCAAAGGAGAAAAGGAAAGATATAAGCGTCTGAATGCAGAGTTCCAAAGAATAGCAAGGAGAGATAAGAAAGCCTTCCTCAGCGATCAATGCAAAGAAATAGAGGAAAACAACAGAAAGGGAAAGACTAGAGATCTCTCCAAGAAAATTAGAGATACCAAGGGAACATTTCATGCAAAGATGGGCTCAATAAAGGACAGAAATGGTATGGACTTAACAGAAGCAGAAGATATTAAGAAGAGGTGGCAAGAATACACAGAAGAACTGTACAAAAAAGATCTTCACGACCCAGATAATCACGATGCTGTGATCACTCACCTAGAGCCAGACATCTTGGAATGTGAAGTCAAGTGGGCCTTAGAAAGCATCACTATGAACAAAGCTAGTGGAGGTGATGGAATTCCAGTTGAGCTATTTCAAATCCTGAAAGACGATGCTGTGAAAGTGCTGCACTCAATATGCCAGCAAATTTGGAAAACTCAGCAGTGGCCACAGGACTGGAAAAGGTCAGTTTTCATTGCAATCCCAAAGAAAGGCAATGCCAAAGAATGCTCAAACTACTGCACAATTGCACTCATCTCACACGCTAGCAAAGTAATGCTCAAAATTCTCCAGGCCAGGCTTCAGCAATATGTGAACCGTGAACTTCCTGATGTTCAAGCTGGTTTTAGAAAAGGCAGAGGAACCAGAGATCAAATGGCCAACATCCGCTGGATCGTGGAAAAAGCAAGAGAGTTCCAGAGAAACATCTATTTCTGCTTTATTGACTATGCCAAAACCTTTGACTGTGTGGATCACAATAGACTGTGGAAAATTCTGAAAGAGATGGGAATACCAGACCACCTGACCTGCCTCTTGAGAAACCTATATGCAGGTCAGGAAGCAACAGTTAGAGCTGGACATGGAACAACAGACTGGTTCCAAATAGGAAAAGGAGTACGTCAAGGCTGTATATTGTCACTCTGCTTATTTAACTTACATGTGGAGTACATCATGAGAAACGCTGGGCTGGAAGAAGCACAAACTGGAATCAAGATTGCTGGGAGAAATATCAATAACCTCAGATATGCAGATAACACCACCCTTATGGCAGAAAGTGAAGAGCAACTAAAAAGCCTCTTGATGAAAGTGAAAGAGGATAGTGAAAACGTTGGCTTAAAGCTCAACATTCAGAAAACTAAGATCATGGCATCTGGTCCCATCCCTTCATGGGAAATAGATGGGGAAACAGTGGAAACAGTGTCAGACTTTATGTTTTGGGGCTCCAAAATCATTGCAGATGGTGATTGCAGCCATGAAATTAAAAGACACTTACTCCTTGGAAGGAAAGTTATGACCAACCTAGATAGCATATTCAAAGGCAGAGACATTACTTTGCCCACAAAGGTCCGTCTAGTCAAGGCCATGGTTTTTCCAGTGGTCATGTATGGATGTAAGAGTTGGACTGTGAAGAAGGCTGAGCGCCAAAGAATTGATGCTTTTGAACTGTGGTGTTGGAGAAGACTCTTGAGAGTCCCTTGGACTGCAAGGAGATCCAACCAGTCCATTCTGAAGGAGATCAGTCCTGGGGTTTCTTTGGAAGGAATGATGCTAAAGCTGAAACTCCAGTACTTTGGCCACCTCATGCGAAGAGTTGACTCATTGGAAAAGACTCTGATGATGGGAGGGATCGGGGGCAGGAGGAGAAGGGGACGACAGAGGATGAGATGGCTGGAAGGCATCACTGACTCGATGGACATGAGTTTGAGTGAACTCCAGGAGTTGGTGATGGACAGGGAGGCCTGGTGTGCTGCGATTCGTGGGGTTGCAAAGAGTCAGACAGGACTGAGCGACTGAACTGAGGCTAAGTGAAAAAAGACAAATATTGTATGATATCACTTTTATGTGGAATCTAAAAAATATAGCAAACTAGCTAATATGACAAAAAAGAAAAAACCAAGAAACAGACAGATATAGAGAAGAAACTAGTACTTACAAGGGGTATGGAGAAGTAGAGAGGAGTAATATAGGATTACGGAATTAAGAGATACAAACTATTATGTGTAAAATGAGCTACAAGGATATTTTGAACAATATGGGGAATATAGCCAATATTTTATAATAACTATAAATGGAATGTACACTTTAAAAATTGTGAATCACTATACTGTACATCGGGCTTCCCTAGTAGTTCAGATGGTAAAGCATCTGTCTGCAACACAGGAGACCTGGGTTCGATCCCTGGGTTGGGAAGATCCCCTGGAGAAGGAAATGGCAGCCCACTCCAGTATTCTTGCCTGGAAAATCCCATGGGTTGCAGAGCCTGGTAGGCTACTGTCCATGGGGTCGCAAAGAGTCGGACACGAGTGAGTGACTTCCCTTTCACTTTTCACTTTCATGCATTGGAGAAGGAAATGGCAACCCACTCCAGTATTCTTACCTGGAGAATCCCGGGGACGGGGGAGCTTGGTGGGCTTCCGTCTATGGGGTCACACAGAGTCGGACACGACTAAGCGACTTCAGTTTCAGATTTCACTTTCATATTGTACATCAAATATACTTCCATTTTTAAACAAGAAAGTGAAAGAAAAACTAAATGTTTAAAACTCCCTCTCCTTAAATAACTTAGGGGGCTTACTAGCCTAATTCTTCTAGGCACCTAATTTTGCTAGTCTTAGAGCTCCTGAAAGGTACAGCACATCTGTATACATTGAGTCTTTTTCACCTTGCTGAAAATTCAAGCAGGTTTCATACTAGGGTTCCATTCAGTCTCCACTCGATATGGACTGAATATTTTTGTGCCTCTAAAATTCATGTTGAAATTCTGATCCCCAGTGTGGGAGGCGATTAGGTCATGAGGGCAGAGTTCTCATGAGTGGAATTACCGCCCAAGAGAGCTCCCTCAACCCTTCCACCACATGACACAGAGGTGGCAGGCGGTCCATGAGCCAGGAAGCTAGGTCTTAGCAGACACTGAATCTGCCAGAAATCCTTGGAAACCTTGGATCGTGAGAAATAGATGTTGTTTATGAGCCAAATCAGACTATGGCAGTACTATAGCCTAGACAGAGCCTTTTTTTCAAGCAACTGACCAGAGTTTTCATTGTCATGTAGAACTCTTTTCAACACATTTTGAAAAGAGCTAATCATAGGTCTGAGGGTTTGCAACCTGAGCAGGAGATCAGATAGTATGAAATCACTGCAAATGATCAGGAGTATTTATGAAACCAGGAAATAAGTCCAAAATTCTTTAGATGGAAAATTGAGTTCTACTGCTTTACATGCAATCTTGTCCAATTCCTATACAAAAATGGAAAGTCTGAAGCAATTTGAGGCATCTTTTTATGCCTCAATCTTTAGAAGGATTTTTTTTTTCCTGATGTGAACTACAAAAGGCCCTGAAATACACTCTCCTCTATCATCAGGCTGAACTTATTCTATCAGCTTCTCTCTTCTTTTTAGGAGGATGCCAGCAAGCAAACCACCTGTATAAAGATGGAAATTTCTAAAGGAGGGAACTTTGCAGCCTTGCTCCTACAAGGTAAGACTGACCAAAGGCTCTTCAGAGTTCCAGTATCTTCCAGATAATCACTTTCCCCAAAAAACATTTTACTTTTAAAAATAATTTTATTTATTTATTTTTGGATGTGCTGGGGTTTTGCTACTGCGTGTGCTTTTCCATAGTTTTGAAGAGCAGGGCCTACCCTCTAGTTGCAGTGCGTGGTCTTCTTACTGTGGTGGGTTCTCTTGTTGCTGAGCACGGACTCTAGGATGTGCTGGCCTCGGCAGTTGCAGGATGTGGGCTCGGTAGCTGCAGCTCCCAGGCTCTGGAGTGCAGGCTCAGTGGTGTGGTGCTTCTTACCACAGGGGCTTAGTTGCTCCTTACCACGTGGGATCTTCCCAGACCAGGGATCAAACTCGTGTCCCTTGCATTGGCAGGCAGATTCTTTATCACTGAGCCAAGGGAAGCCCTCCAACCCTTTTATTTAGAAATAATTTACAGAAGAGTTGCAAAGATATGACTGAGTTCCCTTATATCCTTCACCCAGTGTCCCTAATACCAACATTTAATATAACCATGGTACATTTGTCAAAATTAAGCAAATAACGTTGGTATAATACAATAAACTACAGATTATTTTTTTCAGATTTTGCCAGTTTTTCCTAGATACTTTTTTTTTTTTTTGGCTCCAAGGTACAATCCAGGATATCATATTGCATTCGGTCATCATCTTTTCACACTGTACCTATATGTGTGATGTCTTGGTCTTACCTTGTCTTTCATGACCTCGACATGTTTGAGGAGTTACCAGTCAGGTATTTTGTGCAATGGCCCTGATTTTCAGTTTGAATTTTTCCTCATGATTCAAACTGGGGTTAAGGATTTGGAGGAAGATCTCACAGAGGTGAAATGCTCTTTTCATTGAATTATATTGGGGGGTATGTGATAGCACCACTGCTGGTGTTAACCCTGATCACTTAAAGTGATCTGCCAGCTTTCTCCACGGTTGAGCGACTGTTTTCCCCCTTCCATGCTCTAGGTCCAGACCACACTGGAAGGGGAGAGAATGTAAACACCATTTTCTGGATGTAGGATGATCAGAGAATTTTGAGACCTATGTTGAAACCTCCACAGTGACTGATAAACATTTAGGGGGAGATACTTGGAGATTATGCAAATATCCTGTTTGTCATTAAAGTTTTGCCCACCAGTTTTAGCATTCAACATTGGATCTTGCTTGTTGCAATTATTCCTGTGGTAATAGAATATATTTTATCCAAATGATTATTAGCTTGACTTTTAACTTTTAAATAATTAGACATTTGGCGTCTCGGCCTCTATTTAGATTCTTGCCCCAGGTCCCTCAGATGTTAGGTGCTGGAGAAAGATACCTATTTTGTAATGCTTTATGCACCAAAGGAAACTTTTATACTATCTGTAGTAGTTTGTTAGGGCTGTTATAGCAAAGTACCACAAACTAGCTGGCTTAAAATTACAGACATGTACTCCCCAACAGCTCTGGAGTCCAAAAGTCTGAAAACAAGATGTCTATATGATTACTTTTTTAAGGAAACATTTAGCCAGAATCCCATTCTAGGAAAGTAACTTTTCCTGGGTTGGCAGGTATTCAGTACAGAAGCTGAGCATGTTTCTTTGACAAGATAAAGTGCTCACAGCCACCCCATGGGTTGTCATCTCCTCAAATATTGGTCAGAAGAATTCTCCTGAGGCATCTCTCAGAGTTCGATTCTAGCCCGTTGTCAGCCATACCCCTCTCGGTTACTGCTTCTGTATATGCCACTTTCCTCCCCAGGTGGGAACAGCTGTAACACAAAACGTCAGTGGAATTTATCATTTGGAACCTAGAAAGCGTGGGGACCAGGCAGCGTGGACAGTCAGGTTAAAACTGTTACATTGGTGCTGTGAGGGTGAGAAGCCCATCTCCAGTTAGAGGCAGCGGCCTGGGGAGAGGAGTTCAGGGCTCTCTGTGAGTGAGGACTGGCAACAACCGCTACAGAATCACATCTCCTTCCGTTTGTCAAAGTTGCCTCTGTGCCAGTGGTTCTGAGATGGGCCGTTTCTCTGAGGAAACTCATTGCCTGTTTGCGGTTGCTCAACGGTTCCTCGGTTTCCCAATGCAGGAGCTGGGGACATTTGGCTGGATGTGTATAAGCTGCCCAAGGAGTCTTGGGTCAAGGAAGTGCAGTACCCCCAACTTGCCGTAAATACAAAGAAGAAAATCAGACAGCAGCTGCAATTGGTAGGTAACACCTGTCTTCAACTGATATGTTCCTCCCTGCCCACATCTAGCGCACCTCCTTCTTGCAATTTCAAGATGAAGGAGCCTGTCTGGAGGCTGTAAGACAGGACAAGAGGTACCCTGGCCTGTGTCTCTTAAGTCAGTTTGCTTTGGTTAAAATAAGATGGTTAAAAAGCCGAGGGGTCTTAAATGGTGGAACATGGTATCTCTCTCCTCTGGGAGTTGCCTCTCTACCAAGACCACTCCCAGGCATTTCTCTGGGAGAGTGTTTTGTTTTTTTTTGACTCTGACTAATAGATATATTTTTTCCCCTCCTGGGCTGAAATAATCCTTCCATGTCTCTCCACTACACTCTCCACTACACTCTCCAGATTATGGTATAAAGGAGTTGTTCTAAATATATGGGAATATATGTATTCTTCATATTATTCTTAGAAGGTAGGTAGAAATCTATTTCAGTTTAATTATATGTGATCCCTGGGACTCATGCCATCTCTTCAAAATACAATATTTAAACAAAAAAGATTTTAAGACAATTTTCTCATCTATCTGATGTGCAGTTATTATATATATTGGCTGTATTGTGTGTGGCATGTAGGACCTGAGCTCCCCAACCAGGGATTGAATCCATGCCCTCCCCAGTGGAAGTGCACAGTCCTAACCACTGGACCACCAGGGAATTCCCAAAGTGTAGTTATTATTTTTTTTAATCAATGACAACAAATATCAGTTGAGGATGCCTTTAAAACATATTGTGCTATGTGCTATAAAGTGTTAGTGAAATTAATCTACGAGACCAAGATTGAGACTCACATTCAATGCCAAGTACATTGAGTGGCTTTGAATAAATGCCCTTTTTCTCCAGTGAATGTCTTTGTAGCAAGGTGTGATTTTTTGTATCTCTTGGAGAGTTACTGGCCCAGAGACATTCCTCCTCTAAACTCTTACAGAATCTATTCTTTGTACCTCTCTTTGACACTTCTCATATACCATCCTATTGTGCAATGGCACCCCACTCCAGTACTCTTGCCTGGAAAATCCCATGGACGGAGGAGCCTGGTAGGCTGCAGTCCATGGGGTCGCTAAGAGTCAGACACGACTGAGCGACTTCACTTTCACTTTCACTTTCATGCATTGGAGAAGGAAATGGCAACCCACTCCAGTGTTTTTGCCTGGAGAATCCCAGGGACAGAGGAGCCTAGTGGGCTGCCGTCTATGGGGTCGCACAGAGTCGGACACGACTGAAGCGACTTAGCAGCAGCAGTAGCGGTTCTTTTCTCCTAACTAGATGGTAAATTTCTAGGTTGTTGTACCTTCTGCTTCTTTTTGTCACCATCCCCATGGCATCCTACTCAGTGCCCAACAGATACATTTTTTGAGGGATTAATTTATTATCCAAGTGGGAAAAGCACCTTGGAATGGGGGTGATTTGTCACCATAATTCACTGTTTCTATACACTGAGAAGCAATCAACTTATGCCAGTTACAGTGGTAGCTTTTGTACTATGAATTATATTTAGAGTTACTTATAAATAATAATTGTCAACATCACTGATAAATTTTGTCAATCAGAAATATTCACTTTAACTTAGATTTTTGTAATAGTCTCCTAGCTGACCCCCTCCCTTTCACTCATATTCTCTCTTAACGTCATTGATGATTTCTTGTTTCCCCAAATAGGTTTTAAGATCCTAGAGAATGGGTATCATGTATTAAAATCCTACAGGCCAGAGGACCGCACAAATACTGGCCCTCCATGTCTATGGGGATGAGTTCACATCTCACAAGAGTGATTGAGGGGAAGAAGGAGCAATGCGAAAAATTAAAGGAAGAAGGGGAGCATATACCAAACCCATCATGAATTAATTTCTCATTTTTCTCCCCAGAACACTCCTGATTCTGTGACTGCAGATAGTTTAGATACGGTAAGAAACTTTAAAGAATATCTCCAAAGAGATTTAACTTGAATGTTAGAAATTTTTATTTTGATTTTAAAGGTACCTTAAATGTCAAATATATTAATAAAATATTCTTACCAGGGCACTGTTTTCAGATTCTCTGTGATTTGATCTTGTGCCTCATTCTTGAGGAGAACTGACCCAAGTCATTTGTTCAGGGGTGGGTTTCCCTGAGACAGGGGCCCTGCCAGTGTTTTCACATGGCCACAGACTTTTGTAAAATTGGAAAAAGTAACATGTTTTAACCATAATCACTTAAGACCACCACCATCTCTTCTCACTCAAACTTCCCCTCTGTCACAATAGCCCCCGAACTGAGTTGTATTAGATGGTCATTGGCACTCTGTATTCTCTTTCTTACAGAGACCCCTAAACCATATATACTTCAGGCCCCATAGAATCCAGCTTGCCTCTGCCAATGTAAGCAGCCCAATCCACCAAACTCACGTTTGGGGTTTTCTGTTCTACTTTGGTGTTGGAGGTCACGTTTGTATTGGGATACGGCAGAGCACAGACAGGGTTCCCTGGAGCTTCCTGACTCTGCCTCTGAGGCAAAGAGCACACCATGCTTTCCAGAGGCTTAGCTCTTGGGATTCAAGCCTATCAGAAGAGAAATGGTGAACTTCCAAATGGAAGTCTCTCTCCAGAGGCCTTTCCTTTATCCCTTTTAAAATTACGTTTTGTCTCAAATTATACAAATGCTATGTGAACACATCACTTTGGGAAGAACCAAGTAATGCAGACTCAGCAGCCCTCTCCAGAGATCATCACCATTATTAGCTTGGTGTGTGTTTTCTATAGGCCTTTAGTATACAGTTTGATTCAAATATCAGTTTATTTTGAAAAATATACTTTCATTTTATGGGAATTTTCTTCTATATAAGTGGCATCATACTATACAGATTTTCTTATGAACTTGCATTTTTATACTAATCAACTTATTGGCAAAGTTTTGCAATGTCAGACAAACCTACCTTGTTCTTTTCCTCTGTTCTATTCCTACTAAAGATGTACCGTAGTTTATTTGGTTGTTCATTCATTGGTGTTATTGAAGGTTTTCCTAATTTGTGGCTTTTATATAACGAGTGAAAATCTTTGTAAACTCTTCTTTGTGTACCTGAGTGCTTCTGAAGGATGTGTGCAATTTTAGTTTTAATATAGATCCTATTAAATAGATTAAATAGATCCAAAAATGACATGACAATTTACATTCAATCAATTTCTCCACAGCCTGGTTAACCTTGATATTATTAATTTTTGTGCAAATTGATGAAACAAAATATTGTCTCATGTTAATTTTCATTAATCTCCTATTTTTATTGGCTATTGAGGTTTTGTCTTCTGTGAATTGCCTGTGAATTTTTTGCCAATTACATATTTTCTTCCAATCTGTTGTTTCCCTTTTTTACTTTATGTGCTTTTCTGTTGTAAAGATATTTTAGATTCTGTTATAGTCAGAATTTTTAACCTTTTCTTTACAGCCATTGCACTTAAGAAGGTTATCTCTATCTCAAGATTATAAATAAATTCTCCTGTGCTTTCTTCTAATACTTCGTAGTGTATTTGTTTTTGGTTTTTTTTTTTTTTTTTGCACATTTCACTCTTTTATACACGTGGTAGTTTTTTCTGTGAATGGAACAAGGAAGAGATCCACGTTGATCTGTCTTTTTAAAATAGCAATTGCAACACAAGTACCATTCCTATGTATATTTCTACACTTTTGATCCTGTTCCATTAAAATATTTGTGTGCCTGTATCAAGCATCAGCCTCTTGAGAAACCTATATGCAGGTCGGGAAGCAACAGTTAGAACTGGACATGGAACAACAGACTGGTTCCAAATAGGAAAAGGAGTACGTCAAGGCTGTATATTGTCACCCTGCTTATTTAACTTCTATGCAGAGTACATCATGAGAAACGCTGGACTGGAAGAAGCACAGCTGGAATCAAGATTGCTGGGAGAAATATCAATAATCTCAGACATGCAGATGACACCACCCTTATGGCAGAAAGTGAAGAGGAACTAAAAAGCCTCTTGATGAAAGTGAAAGAGGAGAGTGAAAAAGTTGGCTTAAAGCTCAACATTCAGAAAATGAAGATCATGGCATCTGGTCCCATCACTTCATGGGAAATAGATGGGGAAACAGTGGAAACAGTGTCAGACTTTATTTTTGGGGACTCCAAAATCACTGCAGATGGTGACTGCAGCCATGAAATTAAAAGACGCTTACTCCTTGGAAGGAAAGTTATGACCAACCTAGATAGCATATTCAAAAGCAGAGACATTACTTTGCCAACAAAGGTCCATCTAGTCAAGGCCATGGTTTTTCCAGTGGTCATGTATGGATGTGAGAGTTGGACTGTGAAGAAAGCTGAGCGCCAAAGGATTGATCCTTTTGAACTGTGGTACTGGAGAAGACTCTTGAGAGTCCCTTGGACTGCAAGGAGATCCAACCAGTCCATCCTAAAGGAGACCAGCCCTGGGTGTTCACTGGAAGGACTGATGCTGAGGCTGAAACTCCAGTACTTTGGCCACCTCATTCGAAGAGTTGACTCATTGGAAAAGACCCTGATGCTGGGAGGGATTGGGGGCAGGAGGAGAAGGGGATGACAGAGGATGAGATGGCTGGATGGCATCACCAACTCAATGCACATGAGTTTGGGTGAATTCCGGGAGTTGGAGATAGACAGGGAGGCCTGGCGTGCTGCGATTCATGGGGTCGCAAAGAGTCAGACACAATTGAGGAACTGAACTGAGACCTTAGGAACTTCACAGCATAATATAGGCATTTAGTGCTGCTGCTGCTGCTGCGTTGCTTCAGTCGTGTCTGACTCTGTGTGACCCCATAGACGGCAGCCCAACAGGCTCCCCCATCCCTGGGATTTTCCAGGCAAGAACACTGGAGTGGGTTGCCCTTTCCTTCTCCAATGCATGAAAGTGAAAAGTGAAAGTGAAGTCGCTCAGTCGTGTCCGACTCTTAGGGACCCCATGGACTGCAGCCTACCAGGCTCCTCCATCCATGGGATTTTCCAGACAAGAGTACTGGAGTGGGGTGCCATCGCCTTCTCCGATTTAGTGCTATAAACTTGCATCTAACTAATGCTTTAGTTGCTTCCTTCGAATTTTGATATTTTATGTTTTCATTTTTGAAAATACTTCCTAATTTGCATTTTTTAACTTCTTTTTTGAAACCAGTGGATTATTTTTTGAAGCATGTTATTTAGTGTCCAAATACTTGAGATGTTCTAGATATCTTTCTTTTTTTTTTCTGGTTTCTAACTGAATTCTGTTGTGATCAGAGAACATACTTCATATAATTTGAAACCTTTCAAATTTATTAAGACTTGTTTTATGCCCCAAATATGGTTAATTCTGTTAAGTATTCTATGTGCACTTGAAAAGAACATGCAGTCGGTTGTCATTGGTCCAAGTTATTCAAGTCTTCTATATCCTTACTGCTTTCCCCTCTATATTCTTACTGATTTTCTGTCTGCTTATCCTATCAGTTATTGAGGGAAGACTGTTGAAATCTATGAGATTATAGATTTATTTCTGCTTTCACACTAAGAATTTTTGCTTCATGTATTTTGAAGCCCTGTTATTAGGTGCAAGAAACATTTAGAATTTTATGTCCCCTTGAGAATTGACCATTTTATCTTTATTCAATGACCCTTTGATCTCTGGTAACATTTTTTGCTCAGAAATCTATATTGTCAGATATTAATATAGCCACCTCAGCTTTCTTTTGATTAGTTTATAAGATATACTTTTTATATACTTTTAAAAATCCTTATATTTAAGATAAGTTTCTTTTTGATAGCATATCATTAGGTCTTGCCTTTTTAATCTAATCTGTCAAACTCTACCTTTTAACTGGGGTGTTTAGGCCATTTATGCCATTATATTTAAAGTGATTTTTGCTGTATTTATGTCTAAATCTACCACTTTGCTGTTTAGTTTCTATTTTTCCTGCCTGTTTTTCTTTTTTTTTTTTCTTTTTTCACCTTCTTTTGAAATGAGTGTTTCTAACGATCCTGTTTTATCTCCTTTGTTGGCTTATTATCTGTGCTTTTTCCTTATTGTAGGATATGAACATTTCTTTTAGAGGAGATGTTAAGTTGAGTCTTCCAGTTCAAATAATGAAAATCAAACCACCCAAACCAATTACAGGTACGTATAAGTCCATGAATACTGTCTTTCCTTTTGCCATTGATTTCTTAGTTTTTCCTTTCTCTTTCTCCACATTTTTCATTTATTAGCAGCAATATCTGATTTACAAGTCATAGGCTCTGGGACTAAAGATTAAAAATATAAATGTTACAAGGATATAATTAACTAAAAGAATTGGGACATCAGGAGACACCTTTCCCCTAGTGCTGGTGGGGTTCATGCATTCCTACATTCCTGTGTTACTTCATTCACCAGTATTTGCTGAGGGCCGATAATGCACCAGGCACAAAAATGAGTCAGACACATCTCCCATGCTCCAGAAGCTGCAGGTGAAAAAGGAAACCATCACAGTAGGATTCAATTAGGTGCAGCAGTGGGGGCCATCCAGGACCAGACAAACATAGAGGAAGGAGTAACTAACTCTGCCTAGGGAATAGGCAGAGGCTCTTTCAGAAGAAGGAACATTTGAGAAGGTTTTAAGAATTAAGTGGGAGTTGGCTAAGAGGACCAGAGGGTAAGTCCACACTTTAGACAGAGGACATACAATCTATCCTCTCAATATTCACACATGACCTTAGAGATATACCTACAAGGGTGTTTACTGCAGTGCTATTTATAGAGGCATAAGACTAGTGAGGTAAATCTGGTACACTCCGAGTACTTTGCAGCCATTAAAAACAAAGAGACAAATGCAAAAGACCAAGAATAGACAATTCACTCTCATAGAAGAACATGGTGATATGATTTCTCCATCAAGATTTATTACAAAGTCACAATAATTAAAACAAGGTAGAAAAAGAGATGAGTGAATAATAGATGGAAAGATATATATAAAATATAGAAATAGTTGATAGAATATAGTAGATTTAAAGATTAGATGAAAAAACACAGGACTGAGAAGACAGGACAGAGTTAGGCCGAAATGGACCCTTGATATCTGCTGAAGGTGGTGCTATGGAGCGGTAAATGGTCACTTCAGTAAGTGGTGCTGGTTGTCCATATGGCCCCTGCCTCACATGATATACAAAATTAAATTCCAGATGAATCATAAAAGTTAATATGAAAGACAAAGCAATAAAACTTTTAGAAAATAAT
The DNA here is from genome assembly GCF_027580195.1 of Bos mutus. Taxonomy (NCBI): domain Eukaryota; kingdom Metazoa; phylum Chordata; class Mammalia; order Artiodactyla; family Bovidae; genus Bos; species Bos mutus. The sequence continues at coordinate 19,872,152 of NC_091637.1, forward strand.
ATAAGGCAATATCTTTATGACCTTTGGGTAGGGAAAGACTTTTTAGACCAAAGACAAAAAGTACTTATTTATAAGAAAAGTTGGTAAGTCTGACTATATTAAAATTAAAGACTTCTAATCATCCAAGTACATCATTAACAGCATGAATGGGCAAATTATGTATTGGGAGAAGGCATTTTCAAAACACACAAGACTTATGAATGGTCCATATCTAGACTCTATTAAGAATTCCCACAGATTGTTAGGAAAACGACAGGTAATTTGGTATAAAATAGGTAAGAGATTATTCAAATGGCCAATAAACATATGAAAAGATGTTCAGCATAGTTAGTTATCAGGGAAAGGCAAATTAAAACCATAATGAGAAAAAAAACCAAACCATAATGAGATACCACTTAACACCTACCAGAATGGCTAAAATTAAAAGATATTGATTATACACAGATCTGCACACACACTGCAGGGTGTTTTTCTAACAAAAGGAGTAAGGAATAATGCTGCTAATATAAAACAATGATGATATTGTTTTAAAATAAATAAATAAAAGATATTGATCATACCAAGTTGGTGAGGATGTGAAACAATCAAACCTCCCATACATAGATAGCAATGAAAATCAGTACAACCACCCTGGAAAACAATTTAGTGTTAGTGTTAAAGAAAAGTTACATTCTCTGACCCAGCATTTACACTGGGTAACCAACCGTTATCAGTTTGTCTGGGACTAAGGGATTTCCCTGGACATGGGGCTTTTGGTGCTAAAACTAGGAAACTGCTAGACAAACCAGAATGAGTTAGTCACCCTGCTTCTAGATGTATACCTGATTAGCTTGAAAGTAAAGGTATTTCAGGAAGAATGTACAGGAATAATAATAATGGCATGATTTCCAATAACCACAAACCATGAAACAACTGAAAATCCATCAACAAAAGAACATGTAAATAAACCTTAATATATGTATATATTTTTCACCCAATGGAATACTATACAGCAATGAAAAGGAAAAACCACAAATATACACAACAAAATGGATAAATCTCACAATATTAAGCAAAAGAGGGCACATATAGAATTGACACTGTACAATTCCACTGTGTACAGCTCAAAAACCAGGCAAAACAAAGCTGTGGTGTTTAGATGCATATTTAGGTAGCATAAAAGTAACATAAATGTCATGAAGTGATTACCTAAAAGCCAAGAGAATGGCTGCTGCTTTTCTCAGGAGGTTATGACCGGAGCCGGAGAAGGCAATGGCACCCCACTCCAGTATTCTTGCCTGGAAAATCCCATGGATGGAGGAGCCTAGTAGGCTGCAGTCCATGGGGTCACTAAGAGTCAGACACGACTGAGAGACTTCACTTTCACTTTTCACTTTCATGCATTGGAGAAGGAAATGGCAACCCACTCCAGTGTTCTTGCCTGGAGAATCCCAGGGACAGGGGAGCCTGGTAGGCTTCCGTCTATGGGGTCACACAGAGTTGGACATGACTGAAGTGACTTAGCATAGCATAGCATAGCATATGACCGGAGCAGGGCCCTTGGGAAGCTTTTAGCAGGGAGATGTGATAATCTGTTTCTTGACCTTAGGAGAGACAGATGTTTTCTTTAGCATAATTTATTAAGATGTATTTAAAGGAAAAGATACATTTTTATGCTCCTTTCTGAATGTGTTATAGTTCACAACAAGGAAAGGGTTTAATAAATGCAAATAAGCAACAAACAAGAAGATCTATAGTACTGAAATAAAGAGATCTCCCAAGATATGTCATCAAATCAAAATGCAAAACAAACCAAAAAACAAAATGCCAGACGTGCAGGGTATGACAGCAATTCTCAAACTTTAGCTGGATCAGACTCATTTGGAGGATTTATAAAAACCCAAATTGCTGGGCCCTGCAGATGGTGATTGCAGCCATGAAATTAAAAGACACTTACTCCTTGGAAGGAAAGTTATGACCAACCTAGACAACATATTAAAAGCAGAGACATTACTTTGTCCACAAAGGTCCATCTAGTCAAGGCTATGGTTTTTCCAGTAGTAATGTATAGATGTCAGAGTTGGACTATAAAGAAAGCTGAACCCCAAAGAATTGATGCTTTTGAACGTTAGTGTTGGAGAAGACTCTTGAGAGTCCCTTGGACTGTAAGGAGATCCAACCAGTCCATCCTAAAGCAGATCACTGGAAGGACTGATGTTGAAGCTGAAACTCCAATACTTTGGCCACCTTATGCTAAGAGCTGACTCATTTGAAAAGACCCTGATGCTGGGAAAGTTTGAGGGCAGGAGGAGAGGGGGATGACAGAGGATGAGATGGTTGGATGGCATCACCAACTCAATGGACATGGGTTTGGGTAGACTCTGGGAGTTGGTGATGGACAGAGAGGCCTGGCGTGCTGCGATTCATGGGGTCGCAAAGAGTCAGACATGACTGAGTGACTGAACTGAACTGACCCACAGCATTTCTGTTTCATTTCTAACTCTGATGATCTGGGACCACATTTCAAGAACTGCTAGTTAATATATGGTAACAGGACTGGAAAAGGTCAGTTTTCATTCCAATCCCAAAGAAAGGCAGTGCCAAAGAATGCTCAAACTACTGCACAGTTGCACTCATCTCACACACTAGCAAAGTAATGCTCAAAATTCTCCAAGCCAGGCTTCAGCAGTACGTGAACTGTGAACTTCCTGATGTTCAAGCTGGTTTTAGAAAAGGCAGAGGAACCAGAGATCAAATGGCCAACATCTGCTGGATCATGGAAAAAGCAAGAGAGTTCCAGAGAAACATCTATTTCTGCTTTATTGACTATGCCAAAGCCTTTGACTGTGTGGATCACAATAAACTGTGGAAAATTCTGAAAGAGATGGGAATACCAGACCACCTGACCTGCCTCTTGAGAAACCTATATGCAGGTCAGGAAGCAACAGTTAGAGCTGGACATGGAACAACAGACTGGTTCCAAATAGGAAAAGGAGTACGTCAAGGCTGTATATTGTCACCCTGCTTATTTAACTTATATGCAGAGTACATCATGAGAAACGCTGGACTGGAAGAAGCACAAGCTGGAATGAAGACTGCCAGCAGAAATATCAATAAGCTCAGATATGCAGAGGGCACCACCCTTATGGCAGAAAGTGAAGAGGAACTAAAAAGCCTCTTGATGAAAGTGAAAGTGGAGAGTGAAAAAGTTGGCTTAAAGCTCAACATTCAGAAAACTAAGATCATGGCATCTGGTCCCATCACTTCATGGGAAATAGACAGGGAAACAGTGGAAACAGTGTCAGACTTTATTTTTGGGGGCTCCAAAATCACTGCAGATTGTGACTGCAGCCATGAAATTAAAAGACGCTTACTCCTTGGAAGGAAAGTTATGACCAACCTAGATAGCATATTCAAAAACAGAGACATACTTTGCCCGCAAAGGTCCATCTAGTCAAGACTATGGTTTTTCCTGTGGTCATGTATGGATGTGAGAGTTGGACTGTGAAGAAGGCTGAGCGCCGAAGAATTGATGCTTTTGAACTGTGGTGTTGGAGAAGACTCTTGAGAGTCCCTTGGACTGCAAGGAGATCCAACCAGTCCATTCTGAAGGAGATCAGCCCTGGGATTTCTTTGGAAGGACTGATGCTAAAGCTGAAACTCCAGTACTTTGGCCACCTCGTGCGAAGAGTTGACTCATTGGAAAAGACTCTGATGCTGGGAGGGACTGGGGGCAGGAGGAGAAGGGGACGACAGAGGATGAGATGGCTGGATGGCATCACTGACTCGATGGACGTGAGTCTGAGTGAACTCCGGGAGTTGGTGATGGACAGGGAGGCCTGGCGTGCTGCGATTCATGGGGTTGCAAAGAGTCGGACACGACTGAGCAACTGAACTGAACTGAACATTTGTTTTAGAAAATACATACAAATGTACATGTAATACATATAATAATATATACTATACTATATACATTATATAATGTAGTAATATGCTGCCATCTGGGGCTTCTCTGAAGGCTCAGACAGTAAAGAGTCTAACTGCAGTGCAGGAGACCTGGATTTGATTCCCTGGGTCAGGAAGATTCCTTGGAGAAGGAAATGGCAACCCACTCCAGTATTCTTGCCTGGAGAATCCCATGGACAGAAGAGTTTGGTGGGCTACAGTCCAGGAGGTCGCAAAAGAGTTGGACACAACTGAGCAACTAACACACACTTGCTGCCATCTAGAAGGGGTCTGTTTCTAGAAAGTTGTACAAGAAACTGATAACAATGGTTGCCTCTGGAGAAAGGGACTTGGGGCCCTGTGGGACCTCCTGGGCACCTTCCAAAGAGTAAGAGTTCTGAAAATTACGGTTCATGCCCAGAAAATAGATTGCCTAGGTTTACTGTGGGTGTGCATGCTCAGTTGCTCAGTCATGTTTGACTCTTTGTAACCCCATGGACTGTAGCCCACCAGGCTCCTCTGTCCAGAAGATTTCCCAGGAAAGAATACTGGAGTGGGTTGTCATTTCCTCCTCCAGGGAATTTTCCCAACCCAGGGATCGAACCCATGGCTCCTGCATTGGCAGGTGGATTCTTTACCACTTGAGCCACCTGGGAAGTCCCCACTGTGGACTTAGGAGCAGATGAGAAAGAAGGAAATGAAAGGTTATTGGGAAGGAGAATGATAAAAATGATTGGCAGAGAAAGGAGAATTTCTAAAGGAAGGCAGTTGGATCAGTGTAAGCCTCCCAGAGGAGGCTTGGATTGTGTATTGAGGGTCCTCAGCCACAGCTGCATAGTGCGAGTGACTGGAAGGTTTGGGGCCTTGCTGGGCTGGAGAGACAGCAATGGTGATCTAAGGTCTCTAGTGACATTGTGAACATTTCCCTGGCCTCTGGAGATTCTGTAGTCTGGAAACAGGAAACGACAGCAGGATGGAGATGGAGGAGTGGGAGGAGGGAGGGCAGCTGCCCTTCACCTGTGCTCCGTGAGCCAGTAGGAGGGAGGCCAGGGAGAAGGCTGATCACCTGGGCAGAGCAAGAACAGACTTCTGAGGAAGAGGGATTCTGCAGGAAACTGGGAAGCATAGAGGAGGAGGGAGAAACAGGAAGGAGGACATCAGATGGTTTAACCCATGCTGGGATATTTTCAACCTAGGTACCACATTTAAGAGCCCCCTGGAAGCCTTTGCAAAGATAGCGGGCTGCCGCGGGCTGGGCTCTGGGCAGAATCACTACATCAAGGCGAGCCAGTGGGAGAAGCGGGAGGCAATCTTAAGAGCCACCTACAAGAAGTTCCTGGATGGGGAATGGGAGCCTGAGCCAATCAGGTGAGCCTGGAGGTCAGGGGTGCGGGGGTGAGGCCAGAACAACCCCTCCCTGGGAGCTTCTCCTCCGTGAGTACAGGCAGAAATCAACCCAAAGTCCTGAATTAATTCAGAGTCTCAAAGCTCTTGATGGTTTGGGTGACTTCTCTGAGAACTTGAGCAAAATCTTTTGAAAAGTTGGATGGGTTGTTTAAATATAATTAGAACAAAGGATGATAACACAGATTTAAAAGAAGGAATAGGCATCTATGGAGATGAAAAGTAGAGTTTTAGAGTTTTTTTTGTGGGGGGGTGGGGGGCCATGCAGTACTACTTACAGGATCTCAGTTCCCTGACCAGGGCTTGAACCCAGATCATGGCAGTGAAAGCGCCAAATCCTAACCACTAGACCACCAGGGACTCCCTATTTTATAATTTTTTTGTATGATAGCATCTCCTTAAAAAAATTTTGTTTTCCTGATTATCTAGACAACACAGATGATCCTAGAGAGGAAAACTGACCACTAATAACATTTTCCTCCACTTCCATCCAGTCTTTCTAAATGTAATATATTAATGTGTAATTCTTAAAACACGCTACTTTCTAATTTCAGTGAACAGGTAGGCCTCAGTGATTGTAAAACCTGAGCCTGAGTCCTTGAAGTATCTGGTGGAGCAGGTACAGCAGCCAGCTCTCCTCACAACTATTGCAGGTCTCAGAAATGTTCTTGCTTCACATGAGGAGTGAAACCTCTCATCTTGCCATCATGTGGACCTGAATTTTGTCACTTTACACAATGTCCCAGGGCTAGCTAGGCCCTAACAGAAACTAAAAAAAAAAAAAGTACTAACTTAGTACACCCGGGATAGGAACATTTACGTACTTCACCGAAGTCTGATCGTGAAGGGGTCCTCCTCCAGGACAGGAATGGCTCTGCCCATACTGGGTGCTCTTCCTGGCATGGGCGTAACTCACACCACTCTGCCTGTTAACCCTCACTAAACTCCAAGGGCCCACACACACCAGGACCAGCACATAGAATATAATTTGCTTCATGGCCCTGAACGCCCTGGAAGGTCCTTCTGAACTACTCACTTCTGGTCTTAATACCAAGATGCTGACAGTACTTCTCTTTGCCAAGGAGTCCACCACGGCTCTGACCAGTGTCTCTTTCTTTCCCAGTATGGCTACGTTCTACTTCCTCCTTCCCAGTCGCGTAATCCCAATGCCCGCGGGAGTCAAGAGATCCCCAGGTAAAGGAAGGTGAAGCAGGTGGTCATCTGGGGGAATGCCCAGCAAGCCCTCCTAGAGAAGCTCTGCTCAGCACACCCTGCCTGCTGGGAGGGAATGAGGTGGAAAGTGGGTTGCCAGCTGCAGCTTAACGGTTTCTAGTTGCACCTGTGACCCCTGAGACCAGATTCCTTGATGATGGACGCTGGCACCGTCTTCAGGGTGTGAGCTGCCACAGAGGATGGTGTGCACACATCCCGCCAGGCTGCTTCCGGATTTTTGTTGTTCAGACTTTTCAGTCATGTCCGCCTATTTGCAACCCTATGAACTGCAGCATGCCAGGCTTCCCTGTCCTTCACCGTCTCCCGGAGTTTGCTCAAACTCACATCCATTAAGTCAATGATGCCATCCAACCATCTCATCCTCTGTCACCCCCTTATCCTGCCCTCAACCTTTCCCAGCATCAGGATCTTTTCCAATGATTGGTTCTTCACATCAGGTGGCCAAAGTTTGGAGCTTCAGCTTTCGCATCAGTCCTTCCAATGAATATTCAGGGTTGATTTCCTTTAGGATTGACTGGTTTGATCTCCTTGCAGTCCAAGGAACTCCCATGAGTCTTCTCCAGCATCAATTCTTTGGCACTCAGCCTTTTTTATGGTCCACCTCTCTGGATATGAATTCCTTTCTGTAGAAAATGTTAGTTAGAACACTGACAGCCTAGCGGACAGGAATTTATCTAGAAGATGTGAAAGCAGCCAATGGGTAGTAGTGACCATCCTCCCTGTACAGGAAGATGAGTTGGCTCCAGGAGCAGCCCTCCTGGGGGTGCCCAGCCCCTCAGCTGGTAGCTCACCCCTCAGTTGGGTGCTGCCCATTGGCACAAACCATTTCAAACTGACCTCCTCCTGGGCAAACCCCTCCACCCAAATCAAAGTCCACCCAGACTCCTTCCGTGACGCCCCTTTCCTCTCTTCTTTCCCAGGGCTAGCCTGTGTCCTTGGTGTACACTGGACCGATCATCACAACTTCTTCTTCTATTCACTTAACCGGACGCTGAAGGATAAAGTTGGTACTTTACTGCCGGGATGGGAGTCACCTAAGCTCAGGGCTCTCGTGTCCTTCTTCAGCTTAGCCAAGAGCACATGACTGACAGTTGCGTGGCTTTTAGGGGACCAGAGCTGTGCAGACAGAGTGGGTGGCTTGCTAGCTGTGGTGTGACCCCAAGGCTGTGTCTCTGAACTGTCGTGTTTCTTAAAGATGATGTCCATGGGGACAGAGCCCCGTCTGGTTTACAGGGCTCCTTAGGCAATGAAGGTAAAAAAAGGGGGGGCTTGGTTCCAGCACATGTCTGCAATCAGTGTGGTTTCAGGCCAGTCACTTGATGCCCCAATCCCCTGTTTTCTCCTCCAAAGCAGAAAACCACTCAGTTACACCATCCTTATGTACTCCACGCATTAGTCGTGAATAGCAAAATCCAGTTTCTCTACGTGAAGGCTCTTTTGAAGTTGAAAGGCACTTAAGAAATATGAGTGGTGGTGGTTTGTTTTTGACAAACTCAGGGAGGCAGTTCCACGAACAAATTCACTCTGTGTGAATTCCTTGAGCTAACACTATGCTGTCCAGAGTTATACTCAGAAGTAATGTTTAAAAACTCACAAAGGAAGAATTTCTTTCCTTCCATCCCTCTCCCAGGAAACCTGGCTTCTAATCTCCACTTCTGTACTGACTGGCTCTTGTGACTTTGGGCAATTCGCTTGTTTCTCTGCCTCATTCTGCTCATCTGTAAAATGCGGGTTCTAATAGGACCCACCTCATAGGATCCCTGTGAGAATTAAATGAAATGAAGCCCATAAAGTGCCCGCTCTGGTGCTTAGCACCTAGTAAGTCCTCACTCAGTGTTCCTACTCATGCTCAGTCGCTCAGTCCTGTGGTACTCTTTTGCAATCCCATGGACTGTAGCCCTCCAGGCTCCTCTGTCCATGGGATTCTGCAGGAGAATACAGAGGTGGATTGCCATTTCCTTCTCCAGGGAATCTTTCCAATGCAGGGATCAAACCCATGTCTCCTGCTTGGCAGGTGGATTCCTTACCACTGACCCACCAGGGAAGCCCCAATCCCTGTTAACTGTAGTATAATAATCATATAACTTGTTATATTATCCTGAGGAAGGAGACAGCATGGCACATAGAGGAGAGAGATGGTGAGTCCAGACAGGCAGACCAGTCTGGGTCTCAGGTTGTCCGGGTGGCGGTGATGGGTGGGAGCGGGGGTCCGGGGGCGGCCTGGTGAGTGGCATCTCCCCTCTAGACCCCGAGGGCGTGTGGCCGTGCGCCGCGCCCATCGTGGTATCTCAGCTCAGTCCCTGCTCTTCCTACCTGGTGCTGGCCTGCGAGGACGGCGTGCTCTCGCTCTGGGACCTGGCGCAAGGTAAGCCCCGCCCCGCCCCGCCCTCCACCTCTGCGCCGCCGTTACACACCCTGACCTGGCCGGGTTAACACTTCCTCCCTTCCGCTCCAGTGCTGATTTGTCCCCTTCCTTGGGTTTGGTTCTTCCACATACTTAGAGGGGTTCCTCCTGAAGGGGGCTCCCTTCTCCCCGTGGGCGTTGGCTATGAATTCCTTTCTGTAGGAAATGTTAGTTAAAACACTGACAGCCTAGTGGACAGGCTGCCTTCACTTCGAAGGTTGCTCGCTGCCTGGGTTTTGTTTGGTTTTTCTTCTGGTTCTTCTGGGTCTTTACTGCAGCACACAGGCTTCTCTAGTTGTGGCGCGCGCGCGCTTAGTTGCCCCGCGGGCTGTGGGATCTTAGTTCCCCAACCAGGGATCAATCCCGACATCCCCTGCCCTGAAAGGTGGGTTCTGAGCCACTGGACCACCAGGGAAGCCCCTCAGTGCTTGGTTTTGCCTCCTGTCCCTCACACACTCGCTGGTCACAGACCTCGCGCCCACGGCTGCCTCCCTCTGCCCCTTGCCTGACCTACTCGTGCCCTCCCTTCCTCCAGGACTCATTCTTGGAGTTGTTGCTCTTCCTGAAAAGTGCTTCTGCCAAAGCATCCACTTCCTGAAATACTTCCTAGTCCACAAAGGACAGAATGTGTATCCGGAGGGCTCAGTGAAATGCCACATGAAATGCGTGGTGCTGTGTACAGACGCGTCTCTCCATCTGGTGACGGCCTCGGGGATCCAGAACTCCACCATCAGTCTGCTGGTGGAGAGGTGGGTGGTTGAGGGGAGGGCGGGGTACATGATCTGCCAGACATACCGCCCTGTTTAATAGTAAGAAACTGAAACAACCTCTCAGACTAGAGTTCACTTTCCCTCTGGTCATCACTGTCTCAGTGAGCTTTTCAGAATTACTAACGTCTTTTATTGGGTTGGCTGAAAAGTTCGTTTGGGTTTATTTTCTGTATTTTATGGAAAAACCCAAATGAACTTTTTGGCCAACCCTATACATTCAGAGTGGAGAAGGAAATGGCAACCCACTCCAGTATTCTTGTCTGGAGAATCCCAGGGACAGAGGAGCCTAGTGGGCTGCTGCCTATGGGGTTGCACAGAGTCGGACACGACTGAAGTGACTTAGCAGCAGCAGCATACATTCAGAGAAGACAGTAGCAACCCACTCCAGTATTCTTGCCTGGAAAATCCCATGGGCGGAGGAGCGTGGTGGGCTGCAGTCCATGGAGTCGCTAAGAGTCGGACACGACTGAGCAACTTCACTTTCACTTTTCACTTTCATGCATTGGAGAAGGAAATGGCAGCCCACTCCAGTGTTCTTGCCTGGAGAATCTCAGGGATGGGGGAGCCTGGTGGGCTGCCGTCTATTGGGTCGCACACAGTTGGACATGACTGAAGCAACTTAGCAGCAGAAGCAGCATACGTGTGGAGATATATATATGAGTTCTATGTATATAAATTGTGTGTTGGCACAAATGACATCTTTCCTATCCCATGTGACCAAGAAGAGGGTTGTTTTTGCCAAAATATTGTTTGTAGTCAGTTTCTTCAAAGGCCTCTTTTAAATTGTGAAATATTTTATGCATGCAAATAACCTGTATAGTATGTGTGAGGGTGTGTATTTAGCATACATATGGGGCGGGGGTGGGAACTCCACTGTCCCCATCACCAAGCTTAAGAAATAGATCATCTCCAATTCAGTTAAGGCTCTCTGTGTGCCTCTCCTGGATCACATCCTTCTCTCCTCCACTTCAAAAGTGGTTGTTGTTCAGTCACTAAATTGTGTCTAACTCTCTACAACCCCACGGACTGCAGCGTACCAGGCTTCTCTGTCCTTCACCATCTCTCAGAGTTTGCTCAAAGTCATGTCCATTGAGTCCATGATGCCATCCAACCGTCTCATCTTCTGTTGTCCCCTTCTCCTCCTGCCCTCAATCTTTTCCAGCATCAGGGTCTTTTCCAGTGAGTCAGCTTTTCACATTAGGTGGCCAAAGTATTGGAGCTTCGGCCTCAGCATCAGTCCTTCCAATGAATATTCAGGGTTGATTTTAATTATCTATTGCTGCATATAACAAACCACTCCACAATTTAGTGACTTAAGGAAACAGTCACCACTTAACCTCTGATGCTGTAGGTCAGCACTTGGGGCTGGGCTCAGTTGGACAATCCCTGCTCTGGGCTTGCCTTGACTCTCACAGATGCCCATGGGTGAGGGGCCGACTAGCGGGCCTTACTCACATACAGGCAGCTGGCAGCTGGTGGCCAAGGCACTCCTCCTTGCAGCCTCTCCTGCAGGCTGTCCCAGGCTCCTCAGTAAACCTCAGGGCTCCCAGCCGCCATCAAGGCTCACTGATGTTTTCCAAGCCCTGTGCACTGCTTGTGTTACACTGGACACAGTATGTCATCTGGCCGTGCCCACATTTAAGCAGTGGAAAAGCAGACTCCACATTTTTCCCCTTGATTTATTTATTTTTAATTGAAGGATAATTACAGTATTGTATTGGTTTCTGCCATACGTCAACGTGGATCAGCCATAGGTATACATATGTCCCCTCCCTCTTGAGCCTCCCTCCCACCTCCCATTCCATCCCACCCCTCTAGGTTGTCAAAGAGCCTCGGTTTGAGTTCCCTGAGTCATACAGCAAACTCCCAGTGGCTATCTATTTTACATACGCTAGTGTATATGTGTCCATGCAAACCTCTCCATTCTCCCGCCCTCTCCTGCCCCAGCCTGTGTCACAAGTCTGTTCTCTTTGTGTCTCCATTGCTGCCCTGTAAATAGGTTCACCAGACCATCTTTTTAATTCCATATATATGCATTAATATACAATATTTGTTTTTCTCTTTCTGACTTACTTCACTCTGTATAATAGACTCCACCTTTTTTAAAATGGGAGTTACTGCTAAATATTATGTCTAATTTTTTTTTCAAAAAAAAATATACCACACTGTTTTCCTAAATTCATCATCTCTTTGTTTTCCTTCAAGAATTAACCACATTCATACGACTGTATCTCCAAGCCATATACACTCCAGCTGTGCATATTTTAGGGAACTTGCTAATGGGATCATATTCTGTGTATTCTCCCATTTGTTTTCTACTGCCATTTATTCTGTGACTTGCTTTGCAGTATTGTTCAGGAGAATGGTACATGTTGTGTGCAGCTCCAGCTCTTTTATTTTCATTGCTATATAGTATCCCATCATATAATGTAACACAATTACCTAAGCACTCTCCTAGCAATGGATATTTAGACGGTTCCCAGTTTTTGCTCCTGTGAACATCTCTGACATACATCCTGATGCTTCTAGAGAAGAACTTGTCTGTATTGGATATAGGTATATGCCTAGGAGAGGACGGCAAAACTTGAAAGCTCCCACAGTCTGGATGTCTGTGTGTGTTTAATACAGGCCAGTGAAGTACCTGGATGAAGCCATCTGTGCCGTGGCCCCGGTCCAAGCCTTACCTGGCATGGTAGGTTCCTCAGGCCCCTCATTCTTCTTTAGTGAATGTGTTCATTATTCCTTCCCAAAAATCTCTGCTGAAGGCCTGTTGTGTGCTGGGCACAGATTGGGAGGAGAAAGCCCTTGCCCTCGTGGAGCTCCCAGTTCAGTGGGGAAGACAGGTGAGCCCCGGCAGGCGGCTTCTTTACCGCTGCTGCCGGCAGCTCCACAGGAGCAGACACCGCTTTCCTGCTGCCCGCCGAACAGCTCCAGCTGGATCCAGAGGCTGGGTGCCCAAGGGTGAATAAATTCCCCCTTTGTTTTTATTTCTAGCTGGTTTTCTTATTTCACACTGGGATGAGTGACAGACTGGAGAAGTCCCCACTCACCATCTCTTTGCTCCCCAGGTGCTGACCTTTTCCAGAGATGGCTCTGTGTTCCTCATGGACGTGGCCAAGTCGCAGATTGTCTGCTCCTTTGCTCTCCCCAGATCCTACTCCCTGGCAGCCCCCTGGAACCCAGTGTTTGTCGTGTCTTTACACCACCCGTGTTTCCTGCTCCGAGGTACGGAGGGGGCCCGTGAGGGCTGCCGCCCAGACCTGTGGCCTGCTGACCACCTCCAACTCTCTCAGTCCTTGCATAGAGCACAGGGTGACCCTGTCCAGTCTCCTCCCCACTCCTCATCCCAGCCCCCGCAGGCCAGGACACTGCCGCTCAGTCCTCACTGGCGCTTAGATAAAATGCTGGGCAAGTCTCCCTTCTGGACTCCTGCTCCTCCAGATCAAGTGATCCCCTCTTAGCCCAAACCCAGTGATCCAGGCTTTGTAAGCAGAGAGCAGCCCCCTCGCACCCACCCTGACCGCAAGGCACACAGAAAAGGTAATCACTAGAACAGAACACCACATTCCTGTTTCATCCCAGGAGACCATCCAGATGAAATTGGATCTGCCAGCAAAGCAGAAGACATCCCAAATTCTATTTTCTATTTTAATTTTGAGGACTACCCACTCCTAAAAAACTTCTCAAGAAACTGCACCATTCCTCAAGCTAGCATATTGGCCCACCCAACATTTGCCCAGGCGCTGCCCCTGGAGGAGAGATGCGAGAAATTCTTCCAAAAGAGGTGAAGTTCTGGGTCTCTGTACCAGGGTAGTCTCTGGACCATGGAATAAGTGGTTTGCTTGATCATAAAATCCTTTTCGGCATTTAAATCCCACTCAGGTTGGAAGAAAAGGAGGAAAGAATTCAGGCCGGTAGAAAAGAAAGGCTTCAAGTTGGTGTTTTCTTCCTGTCAAGGCTGTCTTTTTCTTGTTGCTTTTTCAATTCTTTTTTTTTTTAAGTATATTTGGATTATCAGACACAGTCATCTAAGACAGGGGTTGGCAAACTACAGCCAAATTTGGCCTACTGCCTGTTTTTGTGAATAGAGTTTCACCGGAAGACACCACACCCACCGCTTTATGTCTCATCTGCGTATGTAAGAGTTACAGAGGCGCTGAGCAGCTGCAGCAGAGACGCTCTGACCCACAAAGCCTAAATCATTTCCTAGCTGGCCTTGTAGAGAAAATGTTTGCCAGCCCCTTGTCTGAGCCCCCTTTCCTTTCTCCATCATCCATATAAACAATTACGTGATACACCTCTCCTCTTTCCCTGTCTGTAACCCCCAGCCCCAAGGGGACTCTGCTTGTGTTCCTTCCTGCTATAAAAGCATCATTAATGGTACTCAGTCCATTCTGAGAAAGCAGGGTCTCTCTTTTTTTAATTTCATTTATTTACTTATTTATGTTTGGCTGCTCTGGGTCTTCATTGCTACACACGGGACTTTCTCTAGTTGCGGTATGAGGGTGTTTCATTGCCGTGGCTTCTCTCACGGTGGAGCCCAGGCTCCAAGCGCATGGGCTTCAGTAGCTGCAATCCCGGGCTCTAGAGTGAGTGCTCAGTAGTTGAAGCCCGCGGGCTTAGTTGCTCTGAGGCATGTGGAATCTCCCCTGACCAGGGATCAAATCTGTGTCCCCTGCGTTGGCAGGCAGATTCTTAACCACTGGATCTCTGGAGAAGTCCAGCTGGGGTCTCTTCTAATCCATCCACAACATTATATTGGATAATGAAGCATGTGTGATGTTTTTTCTTTGTATTTTTCCTATTTGCAACTTTTCTACCCAACATACGGATGTTTTTGGAAAATTTCAAACAATGGCTTAAAAAAAGTCGAGAGAATGAGGTCAGGTCATGGCTGTAGTGGGGCCATTCTCCTGGGTTGAGAGTCATGCTGTGGAGCTTCCTGGTGCTCTTGCTTGATAAGGCTCAGAGAAGTTGTTTAATGAGCATGTTCCCCTTTCTGTCCTCTCTAACTCCCTTCTTTCACTAGCCTAGGAAGGGTGTGCCTTCCTACTTCACCCAAAAGCCAACTGACTGCCCTCCCAGTGGGAAGGGACCAGAGGCCAGTGGCTCCAGCTCCGGGCAGCTCACCTCCTGCCTGACAGCCGAGGACCTGAGCAACTCAGGATGCCTTAGCCCCTGACCATTTCCTCCCTCAGTCAGGGCGCAGGTGGACATTACCACTCAGACATCGCTTAACTAACCCTGCTTAGCCTGATAAGTTTGCTTCTCATGTAGCGCTACTACCATAACAGAGTAATTACCCACTGAAAAAATGTTACTCGTTATTTCTCAGTTTTATGTTGTTCAGATGCTCAGTCGTGTCTGACTCTTTGCAACCCCTTGGACTGCAGCACACAGGCTTCCCTGCCTTCACCATCTCCCAGAGTTTGTTCAAACTCATGTCCATTGAGTTGGTGATGCCATCTCATCCTCTGTTGCCCCCTTCGCCTTCTGGCCTCAATCTTTCCCAGCATCAGATTCTTTTCCAGTGAGTCAGTTCTTTGCATCAGGTGGCCAAAGTATTGACGCTTCAGCTTCAGCATCAGTCCTTCCAATGAATATTCAGGGCTGATTTCCTTTAGGATTGACTGGTTGGATCTCCTTGTAGTCCAAGGAACTCTCCAGAGTCTTCTCCAGCACCACAGTTTGAAAGCATCAATTCTTCAGTGCTCAGTCTTCTAAGCTTTTATATATATATATATATATATATATATATATGCACTTATAGAAATTTGGGAAACAGGACAATAAAGAAAATTTAATTTATTTATTAAATTAAATAATAATTTAATTATTATTTAAATTAATATCACCCCCAGATCCCAGTGCTGCCATTAATGCATCAGTAAATTTCCTTAAGATTTTATCATTAGCATTTTTACTATGTTGAGATCATGTTCACTTTTTTCATCTGGCTTTATGTCACTCCAGAATACAACTTAATGACTTTTTAAGAAAAACTTCCTTGTTGCTCTGGTTTTTAATGTCTATGTACATAAATTTCCATGGGAAGGGTGTCTATAATATCCTTCCCCACTCCTCCATGGCTGGGTCTGCTCTCTTAAGAAGGCAGTCCCTTCTGCCCTGACCCCCTCCAGTCTCCAGAGACCCATCCTGGCCCCCATCGGGTATAGAAGGCGTTCCTCTATCTCCCCTTCCCAACCGTGTCTCTTCCTTTATCAACACATCTTAGCTCCTAGGTCCCACACCCCAGCCCCTCCCCAGGAGCAACTGCAGAAGCCGGGTGGGGTGGAAGGGCCTGCCTCCCAGGAAACCTTCTGCTGGGAAGTGGGCTGGAGTCAGCATGGCTGACCAGGTGGGGGGCTGAGGGGCCAGGTGCAGGGCTCAGGGCTGAAAGAGCAGTGGGAGCTTGGGGAAGGGAAAAGCTCAGGGAGGTGCTCCCTCGGTCCAAGGACCCAGCAGGAGCCAGGAGGGGTTGCATGGTGTGGTTGGGGCAGCTCAGCTTGAAGGGACATTTACTTGGGCCTGATCACAGGATTCAATCATTTCCCTCGAGGTCCCAGAGATAAATTAGGAAACACTGATTTAGTCAAGGCATTTCCTGCTCCCTGGTGGCTCAGACAGTAAAGAATCTGCCTGCAGTGCAGGAGACCCAGGTTCGATCCCTGGGTTGGGAAGGTCCCCTGAAGAAGGGAATGGCAAACCCACTCCAGTACCCTTGCCTGAAAAATCCCATGGACAGAGGAGCCTGACAGGCTACATCCATAGGGTCGCAAAGAGTCAGACATGACTGAGCGACTAACGCCTCCACTTTCCCCATTCTGCTTGCTCTGAGGTCTGACGTCTGGGACTTTTCCAAAGAGTATCCTGCCTCCAATACTTTATTATGTTAAATAGACCTCAGTTCCGAAAAAAAGTCGGTAAGCATTTATATTCTCATAACCTAGATTCTGTCATTAACATTTTATTCTCATTTTCTTGGACATAAATATGTCCAAGGATTTTAATCATTTTTTTGGTCTCTGTTTACTCCTTGTGACTGAAACAGTTTCCCTTGGCCCTAAAACTAGGTGAAACTTTAAGGCAATGGATCTATGCGGCAATAGACTCAGAGTTCAAACTTAAGACAGTCTGTCCAAAGTGTTTTTGCAAAATGTGCACTTGGGACTTTTATAAATAGCCAGTGTGAAACTGAAGCATGCCTTTTGGACTTGGGAAGAAGGCCAGTTAGCACCCAGTACGCCACCCCCCCTCCACAGGCCTGGCTTCTGTCCCATTCCTCCTGGGCCTCCAGGGCACCATTCCCATCTGGTTCCACTCCCTGATGGCAGGTCTGCCGTCTCGGCTGGGTCAGACTTTTGATCACAAGACAGAAATTTTAGGACACAGGAAGCTGCTAGAAACAACTCCTCACCCCTCTTTCTTCCTTCCATGCCCCCTTTATTCCCTGTAGCCAAGCAGAAGGTGGGCTTCTGGGCTGACCCAACAGTCTCATGTCCACAGGGCACACACCGGCTTGGCGAAGGGTTGGGCAGATCCCATGTGGACCCCAGATGAGATTTCCCTTTAGGGTGGAGGAAGAATACTCCCACTGCCCCGTCTTCACTGTCCCTAGGAGGGAAATTGTGGGCCTGTCCTAACCTTCCTTTGCCTTTCTTTTATTATTATTAATTGATTAATTAATATATTTGTTTTACTTTGGCTGTGCTGGGTCTTTGTTGCTGTACTCAGGCTTTCTTTAGTTGTAGCGAGTAGGGGCTTCTCTCCAGCTGCAGTGCTAGCCTCCAGGGCACACAGGCTTCAGTAGCTGTGGCACATGGGCTTTAGCTGCCCCGCGGCATGTGGAATCTCCCCAGGCCAGGGATTGAATCCGTGTCCCCTGCATTGGCAGGCAAACTCTTAACTACTGCACCACCAGGGAAGTTCTGCTTTTCTCGAGAAATAGAGGGACAAACTTCTGGAAAATTATTTATAGACCCATAGACCCCACATGTGCAGGCTGTAAGGCTACTGGAATTCAGAGGTCTTGCCTGAGGCTTTACAGATGTTCCATCTGCTCTCCCACTTTGCAGATGGACAGCCCATCTTTTTGGAAGTTGGATGCACACACATGGCTTCAAAACAATAGACTGCAGTCATATTTGTTATGACATCATGGGGAAGGAAAACCCTTTCTTTGCCTGATGGTGGAGGGAGGGTGTCTGGAGGTCCAGGGAGGGCTGTCCCCAGGGACAGTCAGTACCTAGCCTCAGAGGGGCAGGCATCCTCCCGGGTCCTTCCTCACTGCTGAGTGCCGGTGCTCAGCCAAAGGGAAGGGCACTGGTGCCATGAGAGCCACCCGCCCAGCTTCCACGTGCTCCCCACACCTCTGCGGTGCCCTTGGTGGATAAACTTGCCTCTCACTTCCCAGAGCACCCAGGACCTTGGCTGCCCTCTCACCCAGGTCACCCCCACCCTCACTCCCTGTCTCCCTCCTGATTCAGAGAAAGTGGCCTCCTGCTTATACCCACGGCTATCTCCTCCCCCAGGCACCCAGACCTTCCTGTCCATCGGGTCGGTGACCTCTTCCCTCCAGGGTCTTAATCACAGGCATGTGTCCCCACTGCATTCCCAAGTTAGGAAACAAGCCAGCGCCTTCCCAGTTCTGAGCCGCCTATTCCTCCTCCGCCCAGAGCCACACTCCCAGTGACTACACCCCACTCCTGAGCCCTCTTCCCCCATCTGCGCCCCAGCCCACAGCAGACTCCACCACGGGGGTCACTCTGGCCCCATTTCCCAGCCAACATCCTCCCACAGTCATTTTTGTGAGTTTTTCCTAGTATTTCTGTGGGATGAATTGGAGGTGGGCTTTCAGAGTTACAGGGGAGGTACGTCTGAAAGGGCAGATTCACCCTGCGTCCTTAGCCCCTCCCCAGACTGGCCAAGAAATGAGGTACAAAACTCATAGTTCATAACTCTTTCAATTTGGAAATTAAGGAGGTTGAGCATCTTTATGTTATATCTATTCTATGTTTCTCTGTCTCCTTCTGTAAATTGATCTGGCTTTCTTTCTCATGGCTGAGTTCTTTTTAATTTATTTATGTATATGGCTCTGCCAGGTCTTAACTGCGGCACGTGGGATCTGGTTCTCTGACCAGGGATCGAACACGGGCCCCCTGCACTTGGTGCGGGAAGTCTTAGCCCCTGGGCCACCAAGGAAGTCCTCATTTTCTTTTGATTTTAAAGAGTTCTTTGTTAATACGTTGTAAATCATTTTGCCTGATTTGTCTTTGGTTAGGAGTAATTTTGGTTGCCTGTTTAGCCAAACAGAAGTTGTGGAGTGGGATGTTTCCCCCTCCGTCCCCCAGGCTTTGCTGACAGGTGGTATGTAACTGAATCACTTTGCTGCTCAGCAGTAATTCACACAACATTGTAAATCAACTAGTCTTCAATTTTAAAAAATGAATTAACCTTTCCTGAGCACCTGCAGTGTACCAGGTACTATGCTCAGTACTTTGAGGCACATCTTGTTTCTTACTAGGGTTAACTTTATCCCCTACAGCCAGGAAGCTAAGGCTGGCAGAGGTCAACTCGCCGGTCCAGGGTCACCAGCTTCTAAGTGAAGGAGCTGGGTCTGCACACGAGCTGCGAGGGGCCAAGGCCTGCACACCCTCTGCCTGTCCCCTGCCCACGGACTCCCACACACACCCCACACACGGGGACTGGAAACTCCAAGGGTCGTCAATAGGGAAAGAGAAAGAGGCAGATCTGAGTGTTGCCAGGAAGCAACCGCCAGGATACATTTTCAGTGAGAAAGGCAGGCAGTGTGTTGCACCCTTCCTTTTAAGTTTAAAAGGAGAGATAATATGCATGCCTGCACTTGTGTGTCTGAACGGTTTTCAAGGATTTACAAGGAGCCATTCATTACAGTTTCTTCGGGAACAGAAAATAAGGGTCTGAGGTGAGAAGGAGGTTTACTTTTAATTGTATACCCACTTTTGAATCCTTTGATTTTTTTTTTAAGCAAAGCATAGGTTACTTACATTAAAAAAAAAAATGCTTTAATGCACTGAGTACCAGACATCTCGGTGTGGCTGTCTGACTGGCAGAGCCGCAGAACATACCCAAACCTGTGGTCCTTGTCTTTCCCCCAGAAGTGTCCCTCTTCCCACTTGCTCTAAGCTTTTAAACGTTGTCCGCTTACTCAGGCGCCCGAGGTAGAAAGCTGGCAGCAGCCCGCACCCCTCCCCAGAAGGAAGGCCACCTCTCTTCTGCCTGCTCCCCATGGCCAGGTCTGCATGCAGCCTGAAGGGTGACCCTGGGCTTCTCTGATTCTGCCACACTGACTGTGCATTTATTTTTTTTTTTAAAGACTCAACTCAGAAATCCTATTCTCTGGGGGCATTCCCCAGGCAGGAAGTGCTCTTCTCTAGTTTTATTCTATTGCTTTTAAATGCCTCCTGTTACAAATGTTCTTTTCCTCTTGTCACCTCACTAAACTGGGCTTCCCAGGTGGTGCTAGTGGTAAAGAATCTGCCTGCCAATGCAGGAGACAGCAAGAGACAAGAGTTTGATCCCTGGATCAGGAAGATCCCCTGGAATAGGAAATGGCAACCCATTCCAATATTCTTGCCTGGGAAATTCCATGGACAGACGAGTCTGGCGGGCTACAGTCCATGGGGTCGCAAAGAGTCGGATATGACTTAGTGACTGATCACCTCACTAAACTGTGGTGGGGGAGAGGGCAACTGTTTTAGTCACTTTGATCTTGCCAACGCTTCCCCCAGTGCTGGTCACTAGTACGTGCTCATGAGATGTTCCACGTAACTAGTGGCATTCGGATGTATTTAATGTTGGTCCTGCAAATAGACTTTTAGTTCATAAATTCACCTTCCATCACGCGTATTATTCCTTCTGCAAAGCTGATTCAGGTACCTTCTGTGCACCAGGCTGAGTCCTGAGAACACAGACAGGAAGCAGATGTGTCATTTGGGGAGTTTCTCATATCAGCCCAGGGTGGTCAGGGTCTGCCCTGGGGACCTAGGAGCCCTGGGTGGGGGGTTGGGTGGGGGGAATAGAGAATGGGGGGGATGTGGTACAAAGCAAGTTCCCCTCATCAATGGCCTGTCCCACAGTATTCAGAACCTGGCAAAGTACAAGGTGAAAGAGGAAGAGCACTGGACCCGGCTTCGGAGGTATTCCTTGCTTCTCCAAAAAGAGGACCTTAAGAAGTGACCGGGCTGCGGCCCTAGGCTCTGAAGAGCTTGGCAGCAGGCAGGCTTTGCCCCGGAACGCTCTGAGATCAAGAGACAAGACAAAGGGCTGAAGCTCAGTAGGCTTCAGGGGCCTGGCTTGAAGTCTGGGACCTCTGCAAGCCAGCAAGGGGAGACACATGATTTGGGGGTGGGGGGGCCTTCAACCTGTAAGCCACTTGTCAGAATGCTCAGGAGAGCAGATGTCACCTGAATAAACAGAGATATTGTTTCCAGGCTCCAAAGCTGCTGTGGTATGTATCCTTCATTCCCACTCAGTCCAGACCCCCAGCAGGGCCCAGGCAATGAGGTCAGCCAGAGTCCCAGGCCTGGTGAGGACCGTTTGCCTCATAGGCCCACAAACAGAGCAGGAGCCACTCTGCTCAAATAAGCAAGACACCCAGTCCACCGGGCTCTGTGTGGCCCCCTTTTCTCTTGGCCCACTTGTTGTGGAATCACTCTGGAGAGGCTGGGGCTCAGAGTAGGTTGACTGCCTGCCTGAGGTCACACAGGTGTGAGAGGCAAAGTGGGGGCATGCAGGAATTTTGCCACTGCTGCCTGGGAACCCTAGAGGAGACTTGGGGCTGGGGGCCCAGGAGGGAGGCACAGAGGTACCTTTTTCTTTTCTAGAAACTGCCCTTCCCAGGAAAATTGGGTGGAGTCAGTCCCCTGCCGCTCAAAGCTTACGCCTGCCTCTCTGAGGACACCGTGTGGTGCCTTTGAGAACTGCAGGTGGTTAGTGCGCCCAGCCTCTCCCAAGACTGAATGCTTGCATGGTTTGTGACCATACCTAGACAGCATATTAAAAAGCAGAGACATTACTTTGTCAACAAAGGTCTGTCTAGTCAAGGCTATGGTTTTTCCAGTATTCATGTATGGATGTGAGAGTTGGAGTATAAAAAAAGTTGAGCGCCAAAGAATTGATGCTTTTTAACTGTGGGGTTGGAGAAGACTCTTAGAGTCCCTTGGACTGCAAGGAGATCTAACCAGTCAATCCTAAAGGAAATCAGTCCTGAATATTCATTGGAAGGACTGGTGTTGAAGCTGAAACTCCAATACTTTGGCCACCTGATGTGAAGAACTCATTTGAAAAGCCCCTGATGCTGGAAAAGTTTGAAGATGGGAGGGGAAGGGGACAACAGAGGATGACATGGTTGGATGGCATCACTGACTCAATGGACATGAGTTTGAGCAAACTCGGGGAGTTGGTGATGGACAGGGAGGCCTGGCGTGCTGTAGTCGCAGAGTCGGACACAACTAAGTGACCGAACTGAACTGTTTCTGTGTCCCTATCCACTTTCTCCCCCGAGTCATACACAGTCTTTGTTGGCATGACACCTGCCTCATGGCAGGTTACATGACACCTGACTAGTTGAATGCCCCCTGGATGAAGAGATCCCCACCCAAGACACTCTGCCCCTCGCCGTCCTCACCATGAGAATGAAAACACAGCAGGAAAAACAAAAACAAAAACAGAATGCTCTACAGTATCCTTTTCCTCTACACAGTAGGCATGGTGGCTGGCAGGTCTCTCTGGGATGAGGAAGGAAAATTTAGGATGATCGTCTCGGCTTTACATGCCACCTAAATGTGACGGGGAACTGACATTTACAGGGCATCTACCAGGGTCTCTGTATTTTAGATAAAAACCTTAAGTCACTTTGTGAAATATAAGTATGATTATCCCCATCTAACAAAGAGGGAAATTGAGACTGCAGTCAAGACTTGGAACAACCTTATCAAATGCTGGTGGACTTTTTCAGTAGCAAAAGTCAGAAACCCAACTCAAACTAACTTCAGCCACAAGGAGAATTTGTTGGCTCATGGAGTGTAAAAGTCTAGACATAATGCTTTCCATGTGGTTGGCCCCAGGTCAAGTTGTTTATTTTTGTTTTGTTTTAGTATCTATTTTTCTTTATTTACTTATTTGGCTACACCAGGTCTTAGTTTCAGCATGCAGGATCTAGTTCCCTGACCAGGGATTGAACCTGGGTCCTCTGCATTGGGAGCATAGCGTCTTAGCTACTGGACCTCCAGGGAAGTCCCCACCCCCCAGTTTTGATTCCCTTTTTAGGTAGGCCCTTCTGCTTGGGTGGCAAAAAGACCACTAACAGCACCCACGGTGACTGTCCCTTTTTCAGTGGTTCCAGCAAAGTCCTGAGCCTGCTCCTCACTGACCTGTATGTGGTCACGTCCCTGAACCACTCACTGTGATGACCATTTAAACTTGCACACGTGCCCATCCCTAGAGGGGCATGGAGGTCACGGCTACCCAAACTAAGGAAGGGAGAGCTGTCTGGAGAAAAGAAAATGACAGGCTGCAAGGGACAAGAGTAGGAGGGGTGCTGAGCAGGCCAAGACAATGGAGGTGCCCTGTCCACCCTTTCCAAAGTCACATGCTGCCAACACCAGGCACCTCTTCACTTCCTAGTGTGGGTGGGGAGAGCAATGGGGGTTGGGGCATTCACAGGGAACCTTACATACTGGACCCACAGAGGGATAAGGGAGAGGGAACCAGGGCTGGCAAAGTACCAGAAGGTGGGCAGAAGAGGCTCAGGTGGCACAAGGCTGGGGAATCCAGGGCTCTAGCCCCACTCCCATGGAGCTGGTGCCCTACTGGGGCTGTGCCAGTGGCCCCCAAAGAGGTCCCTGCCCTCTGGGAGAGAGGGCCCCTGAGAAGCACCAAGAACACTGGGTTTTCTTGGGGAGCATTAGGACGCAGGTGAGTGTCCAGGGCACAGAGTTTAGGAGGCACTCACCCTCAGGGTTGTGCAAAGGCAGGGTTTGTACCTGGATGGGGAGGGGGGGGAGGAGGAGGGTGGACAAAGTGGGCCTGGCCTCACCCTGGGACAATCCGGGCCTTGCAGTTAGGATTGGCTTCCCTCCTGAGCCCTGGGCCAGCCTGGTTTTCCAAGCGGGGGTGTTTCAGAATCCTGGGGCATCCATGTGCCCTGCCCCTCAGATGGGCTGGTTCATTTAGCACAGCATGGCCCTCCAACCAGGCACACCACCCACTTGACCAAGTTTGAGCCCAGCTTTCCAGCCCGGCTCCTGGGACAGTCTGCCCTCTGCTGATACAGACCACCAGCCCTCCCCTCCAGCCCTGGGTTCATCTGGTGACCCATGTGGTGTGTCCTTGAAGCAATGTCTTCAGTGTCAACTGATCGCTTAGCTGCCCCTCCTGAAAACACTGACCCGTCCAGCATCAGCATCTACAAAATACGCCTCTCTCACAGGAGCAATACATGTGGTCAGCAGGCAGCGGCAGGTCCCTGCCGGTGATGGCACCGGTGGCCCATGTGCTTTAGGAGCTGTATTTCAGACCCCTCAACACACACACATACTACTTGCTTGACGGGCTACAGCAAAGACCAGAACTGTTGAGTACCGCTCACCAATGTCGCCACCCAATAAACAGGTATACTTTGTCGTTGTTTAGTCGTTCAGTCGTGTCCGACTTTTTGAGACCCCATGGACTATACCCTGCCAGGCTCCTCTGTCCATGGGATTCTCCAGGCAAAGATACTGGAGTGGGTTGCCATGTCCTTCTCCAGGGGATTTTTCCCGGCCCGTGTCTCTTGCATCTCCTGCCTTGGCCGGTGGATTCATCACTGCACCACCTGGGAAGCCCCAACCAGGTATACTGCTGCTGCTGCTGCTAAGTCGCTTCAGTCGTGTCCGACTCTGTGCGACCCCACAGACGGCAGCCCACCAGGCTGCCCCGTCCCTGGGATTCTCCAGGCAAGAACACTGGAGTGGGTTGCCATTTCCTTCTCCAATGCATGAAAGTGAAAAGTGAAAGTGAAGTCGCTCAGTCGTGTCCAACTCTAGCAAACACATGGACTGCAGCCTACCAGGCTCCTCCATCCATGGGATTTTCCAGGCAAGAGTACTGGAGTGGGGTGCCATCACCTTCTTGAACCAGGTATACTAGCTTTGTGAAAATCTCCTTGTTCTTTTTCTGAGCTCCAGTGTCCTCATCTGTAAAAGAGCTACAGGTGCCCCACCACCTGCCCACCTCACCTGTGCATCTGAGGTTTAAATGACTTGAAATTAGTTGTTGAATTTATTTTCTTTAACATTTTATTTTTTAGCAATATATATATAAATAGCATTCTCCTTTAACCTTTTGACCTTTCCTCAGGGCATGTGGAATTCTATCTTGGTTCCTGACCCCGGATGGGACCCGCATTGGAAGCCTGGAGTCTTAACTACTGGCCAGCCAGGGAAGCGCCCCCAGTTGGTGAATGTAAAGCCTTAAACACAGCCCCGGCTCGTCCGGTTGCTCCGTATATATGTGCTTCTCCACCATGACGGTTCTGACCCCTGGGGGCTGCGAAGGCGGCCAGCAGCGACCAGAGCCGGGCAGGATCAGCCGCTGATGCCATCCTCCGCCCTCCCCACCACGCCCACGCCCACCCCCACCCCACTTCCAGCAGGCCTGCGCGCAGCCCGCTCCGGACCAGCCCCCCACGGTGAGGGGACGTGCCACCCAGCACCCTCTGTCCCTGCTCAGCTGTCGCAAAGGCGATGCGCCCGCGGTGAAGCACACCGGCCCCAGAGTCACACCCGGGGCCCAGTCTCAACGCGGCCCCTGATCGTCCTCAACTTCCCATCCTCCACACGGCCCCGCTAACGGCTTAGCTCAACAGGTTAGCAGAGAACTGACAGCGCGCCCTCGCCCAGGGCTCACCTACCTGGGAGCCGCTTTCGGCCCTCCTCCCGGTGGGTGCCCCCCAGGAAGGGGGTGAGGCGCGGGAGGGGTGGGAGGCGCCCCTTCCCATCTCCAGCCCTCTTATTAGCGGGGACGTGTTAATGGAAATTCACACCCAGGTGCTAATAAACAGTGGGCCGCTCCTAGGCTCGGAGAGCGAGGGGAGGCGCACCCCAGGGGAGGGGGCTGGCCGATGAGCCCCACTTATCTATGAAAAGACTTGCTAATAACTTTAATTCCCCGTCCTAAACCACGGGGCCTTTACCATGCAAATAGATTTTTCTAAACTGGGCAGGGTCCTGGAGAAGACTTCCCGCTCAGCTCCTTAGGGCCCTGGGAGGGAAGAGAGAGTTGGGGCGGAGGCGCGGGCAAGGGGCGGATCAGTGAAGGTGTGAGGTCCCGCCCCCTGCGGGGCCTCCGCTTTTGGATCCCACTTTCTACAACCAAATGCTGGCCAGGGTGCGCCAGGACTCCTGAATTACACACTGTGACCCCCAGCCCACTCCGAGTTACTGCCCCTCCTGGCCTGGGCCAGAGCATTGGGAATGATCTCTGAAGTAGTTTCAAAACAAATCAATATCAACCTATAAATACATAAACTGTGCTACACCCATGCAATGGAATATTACTGAGCAATAAATATAAATGAAGTACTGATACACGAGAAAATACGCTTTCATTCATATGAAAGTCCAGAATAGGCAAATCTGTAGAGCTAGAAGAAAGCAGATGAGTGGGCTGGGGTGGAGAAAAGGGGGTGGAGTAACAGGGAATCACTGCTAAATGGTTACAGGGTCTCTTTTGAGGGGTAGTAAAAATGACCCAAAATAAGACAGTGGTGATGGTTACCTAACTATGAATATACTAAAACCATTGAATTATGTACTTGAAAAGAATGCATTTCATGGTATAAATTATATCTCAATAAAGGTATTTTTTAAAATGCCAAGGTTAGTATTTCAAAGATGCTTGAGGGGGGCAGGGGGGAAGCATTCATAGATGGCTGAGAGACCCCTTACCGCACCTCACCAACCCCCAGGCTTGACTGCTCACCAGACCCCCTGACTGAACCCAGGTTTCCCCTTCCCGCATACAGCATTTCCCTAATCTGAATCCAAGCCTAGGTCCAGGTCAGTTCTGTGGATCTGGATACAATCGATGGACCTCTCATCTTGCCTGAGCCAGGCCTCTGGGAGGTCACAGCTATTTAAAACTGGGACTGATCCACCTGTGTTATGTCCCTAAACATGGGAGAGAAACCAGAGTGAAGGGAGATGGGAGAATGCCAGGGTCCAGGCCTTGATGCTCCAGCACAAGGGCAGTAGACACATGCAGTGAGCCCTCGGAGCTGGCTTCCTGTCAGACCCTAGAAAGAGCGGAGCAGGCAAAACCCAACCAGGGCCGAGAGCTCAGATTCTGGAAGTCATACCTGGGTTTGAGTGCTGATCCTTGGTTTATCCTTCTGCAAAATAACTACTTAGGAATAAAATGTGTAAAGACCCGGTGCACAGTAAGTATGCACTAATGGAAACGCATTTTCTACAGAGATACTTGGTTTTATCCAGGTTCAAAGAAAAGGTGGAGAGACTCAGCTTGCGGCCGCTTTCCTCAAATGAAGCCCCGCCCCCTTCAGGTGGGCCCATCGGGAATAACCGGGTGCTAAGACTGGGCTGGGGGCAAGGAGGAAGGGGTCTGAGGCTGTGTGCTTCGGGGACTCCCAAATCCCTGACGTCCTTTGGAGGAGGGGAGGGAAGCTTTGTGACCCTGTGGAGGAAGAACTTGCCAACTGACACCAGCACAGAGTTTATTCACAAATAAATAAATACATACTAGGCAGAGCTCCTGCCTGTCTCCCAAGTGTCTACCCTCTGAGCCCCTCCATCGCGGGAGGGGTTGCGGAAGTCCGTCCTAGGTGGGGACCGGCTCTCACTTCCAGCGATGCCCATGCCGGTATCTTCGGTGCCCTCTTTCAGGAAAGGGAGTCTGGAGAGGGACCGCTTCGAAGGCGCGGAGGCCAAAAAGGCGTCGGTGCTCACAGAACTGGGCGCCAGATGTCCGCCGTCACTTCAACTTCTCAGGCCGGCGGCCACTCCAGGGGCAAGAGGGGCATCGAGGTCTCCAGCAAGGCCAGTACGTCGCCGGGAAAGAGCTGGAGGAGACAGGGGACAGCGTGGTCCTCAGCGTGAGGCCGCCGAGCCTGGGTGTCAGCGCTCGCGAGCTCCGCTCTCAGGGGGGTCCCCAGTGTCCCCCTCCCTTCCCTCGCCGCTCAGGCGCCCTGCGCACGCCAACCGTGTCGCTCCAGAGAGCGAGCAGGCGAGGCCGGGCCGCCGGTGGGGGAGCCCCACGGGGGGCTGATCCCCGGAGTGTGAGGTGGGGATATGAGACGGCAGGTAGTGCCACCCCACGACGGCGCTGAGCCGGGAGGGAGTTCCGCGCGAAGGAGGGCGATACTAACCGGGGATGAGGGGCTCGGCTCCATCGCCGGTCCTTGCGGGCACGCCGCCCCGCGGTCGTATAGCACCGGAGGGTCGCGCAGCTCGGGAGCTGCCAGGGCTCCGGAGCAGGCGGGCGGGGACCCCCAGGACACCGCGGCGCCGGCGGCCGAGCCGGAGCAGCAGCCTCGCGTCTGCGCCTCCGCGGGGCCGCCGTCGGGGCACAGCGCGCAGCCCCGAGGGGGCGCCGCGTCGCCGCGTTGCCGGCGCCGGTGCTGCAGGCTATCCTCGCTGAGGCCCAGCACGGCCGACAGGTGTCCGATGTAGCGGATGGCCAGGCGCAGCGTCTCGATCTTGGTCAGGCTCTGGCCGGCGGGCGCCACAGACGGAGGCAGGAAGCGGCGCAGCTCGTGGAGGGCGCGGGCGAGCGTGCGCATGCGCAGCTTCTCGCGCTCGCTGGCGCTCTGCCGCTGCCCGGCGCCCAGGCGGCCTACCCGCGCGCCTCGCCTCCCAGCTGCCCGGGCGCGGAGGGCGACGCGGGTGGCCGGGCTCCCGGGGCTCGGCACGGGGCTGCAGGCCGGGACGCTGCCCCAGGAGTCCGGGGACGAAGCGGGGGAGCAACCGCAGTCCGCGTCGGCGGCCGGCGGCGGCTGAGCTGGGCCCCAGCCTGCCGTGAGCATCCAGGACTCAGAGAGCGGAGGGCACAGGGGCTGGGCCATGGCAGCGGCGGCGTGTCTGGGGGCTGGCGGCCGGCGACCGCTTTATCCCCGAGCCCCGAAGTGTGAAGTGGCCTCTTCCAGGCCGCATCAGCACTTCAAAGGGGGCTCGGGGGCCTATCGGGGGCGGGGCTTGACCCTTTGAACCAACGTCGGGGTGGGGGTTGCGGGGGACGAAGGTGTCGGCCTGTTGGCTGCGCCAGGTTGGCCCCACCTGGGCCCTCGCATGGACACCTGACCCGGACACTCCGGCCTTCTGCTTGTGCCAGTGGCAGGCGCTGTCCAGGGTGTTGGACCAGCTCAGCAGGCTAAGGGAAGCCAGGTCAGGGAACTGCAAATTCTGGTACTTAGGTTTGGGGCTGCCTTCACCTGTCGGAAACCTTATGCAAATTCTTGTTTTATTGAGGGTTTTCCTGGTGGCTCAGTGGTAAAGAATCTTCCTGCCAATGCAGGAGACATGGATTCGATCCCTGGTCCAGGAAGATCCCACACACCTCGGAGTAACTAAGCTCAGTGCACCACATTTATTGAGCCTGTGCCCTAGATAGAGCCCAGGAGCGGCAACTTCTGAAGCCCCCGCGCACCCTAGAGCCGGAGCTCTGCAACAAGAGAAGCCACCGCAATGAGAAGCCCATGCACCACAACCAAAGAGTAGCCCTCGCTTACCCGCAACTAGAGAAGAGCCCACGCAGCAACCAAGATGCAGCAAGCCAGAATTAAATAAATGCTTAAAAAAAAAGTTTTCTTGAACCTTCGTTTCCAGTTTGTATAATGGGGGAGAAGGAAACGGCAACCCACTCCAGTATTCTTTCCTGGAGAAGTCCATGGACAGAGGAGCCTGGCAGGTTCATACAGTCCACGGGGTCGCAAAGAGTCGGACACGACTGAGTGACTAACACAGGCATGCTGTGGCAGCAGGTCCCTGGACTCCTGTAGAGGCCAGGAGGGCGTGGGGCCCTGACTCCATGTTCCTCCTCCAGGGCAGACTGGTCCTGGGGGTACCCTTCCCTGGTGGTGGTGAGTGGGAGAGACGAAGCTATCCGGGGTAAATCCAGAAAGCTGGCAGAATCTGGGCAGGCTGGTGAACCATCTGAGCTGGAGGAGAGGAGCCCTGCTGCCCTCCAGGACACCCTCAGCCTGGCAGGGTCAAGGGATTGGCCTGTTGCCACAGCTGCCACCTCTGGCCTTTAGCTGGTATCCCACCACTTTGGGGCAGGAATAACGGGCTTTGCTAATGAAATGTGAGTGACAATGACACAGAAAAAGCACTTCAGAAAATTCAGAGTAATTCCCTGGTGGTCCAGTGGTTAGGACTCAGCGCTCTTGCAGGGGCCCCAGGTTCTATCCCTGGTCAGGAAATAAGATCCCACAAGCCACAGCATGGCAAAAAACAACAACAACAACAAACAAACACCCCATCATGATAAAAATTCTCAGCAAATTTAGGCTAAAGGAGAACTTTCTCAGTCTGATGAAAGGCATCCTCAGGGAACCTACAGCTCACAGCATACTAAATAGGGAAAGACTGAAAGATTTCCTTCAATACTCAGAGCAAGGCGAGGATGTTGGCTTCTACCCACACCTTGTCAATGTTGGGAGGTGGGGGTCTCACCTTTGGAATAAGGAAAGAGAAATAAAAGGCATATGGATTGGAAAGGAAGAAATAAAACTGTCTCCATTTATGGACAACATGATTGTCCACATGGAAAAGCTCAGAGTGTCTGCAATCGCCTGCCTGACCCTTTGGGTCTGAGTTTACGTGTTGTCACAATAGCTCCTTCATGCATGGAGGTCTGCTCTCCAGCTGAACTGTAAAGTGTTTGGAGTTTGGTCTCATGTCTTCCAAAGAAGTGGTGTCTAGGGTTTCTTTCAGAGGTCTGCTGTCTTGCGTCCCCCAGGCTTCCAGTTCTGTGAGACTCATGGGTGAGCTGGTTTGTAGCAAAGAAAGCCAAGTGACTTGGTACCTTCTTCCTGAGCATCTTTGCTCACTACCACCCCTCTCCCCTTGTCTCCTTTCTCGTCTACTGCCCTTGGCCTCTCTTTACCCCCTACTCTGCAGTCTGTCTCAGCAGCCCCAGATGCTTATGCCCATGATCACATATAGGAGAGACAGTGCCAACCCACCCCTGGAGAGAAGGGCTAGAGTCCATCCCATGGACACATGCCTCAGGGCCCATTGGCTCCCTAGGAGAGCCTGGCCTACAAGGACCCTCCCAGGCATGCAGCTGTCAATATGGTCTGCCCTGTCTGGATCCTGGACAATGGATGGAGTTCTAGATCCAAGCCAAGAATCTGGCATTAGACCCCCCTTTAATCACACTTGACTGGAGCTAACGAACAGTGGAAACAGGTTGTACATTCAAGTACGAGGAGGTGCAAAGTCAAAGCTGGTCAGGCAGGAGGGATGGGATTCCAGGGGGCTCTGGGCATGCTGTTGCCAACCTTTGAATGTCAACAAATTCCTCCAATTCCCATACAATTCTGATTTCCACTTTGTAGCTGATAACTGAGAAAACTAAGAATGACCAGGCTTCCCTGGTGGCTCAGACGGTAAAGAATCCACTTGCAATGCAGGAGACCCAGGGTTTGATCCCTGGGTTGGGAAGATATCCTAGAAAAGGGAATGGCTACCCGATCCAGTATTCTTGCCTGGAGATCCCATGGATATAGGAGCCAAGTGGGCTATAGTCCATGGGGTCACACAGAATCAGACACGATTGAGTGCCTAATACTTTCACTTTCAGAATGACCAAAAGCTCCTAGAAAATCAGCCACCCTTTTCTTGTATTGTTATATTATTATTTATTTGAAAATCTAATATATGCACGTGATTAAAAGTTGAATGAGTACAGAGGGCATATCAAATTTCTTTACTCTTATGCCTCTGAGGTCTCCAATTCCTAGTTCAGGGGAAACCACCATGACTGGTTTGTGGGCAACAATGCTCTTAAAGTAAATTTTTGTTAAGTACAAAATCAACTAGACATTCTTTAAACAAAGGGCCATATGTGCATGGGAGGTAGGCTGTTGATCCTAAAAACACAGCTCTGGCCCCTGAGGATGCTCAAATCTGAGAGCCAACAGTTAACGTTAATTGCTCACTTACGTGGGAACCACTGAAAGCTATGGAGCAAGAGACGGACACCATGCATGGCATGTGATGGGAAGATCTCTGGTGTCAGGGTTGAGAGAGGGTTAAAAGGATTCATGGGTGTCCATGGAGGCCAAGAACTCACAATAAAACGGCATGAGAGAGGCGGGGTGGTTGGGAGGGTTCTGCCCCCAACTCCAGTCTTTCCATCTTCAGCTCCAAGGCTGACAAATTGGAGGTGCCAGCTGGAATCCCTCCCTCTCCTGTGACCCCTCAAGGCCCAGTGTGTGCAAGGCTATGGGCCTGACGAAGCCAAGCAGGGACGAAGGAGGGACCCCCAAGCTGGAGCCTGGGCTCTCCGGGCTCCCATCAGCTAGCCTCCCTCTTCCCCGGGGCCCCCATGCCTCTCGCACCTTTGATCTTCTTATTGCCAGCCCCTCCGGTGGGTTCATTAGGGAGCTGCCCCAGTTAATGAGTTCTCCGGGCAGCAGGGCCCACACGCCCTCCCGCTGGGCTAAGGCCTTCACACCTCTGGGGCCTGTGTTTTGACAAGTGCCAGAACCAGTGGCTCCTGCTCCCCCGGCCCGAGCCTGCCTTCGCCTGCCAACGTGTAAGGCTGGGAAATGAGGCCTTGGGGCAGCCCCACTGAGCGGAGGTGAGAGTTCAGGGGGTCCTCGGCCAGGGTGGGGGCAGGCAGGAGAGGGCAGCACCCCCTTGGGCTGGGGCCTGGGTCTCAGCCTTCCTTCTAGGAGCCAGCCGGCTGCCTCAGGTCGACCCTGGATCCTGGGCGCTGCCCCCTCCCACCTCCCAGCCTCAGTGCCCTCATTTCCCCAGCCAGCCCCACTGACAGGAGAGTGCTAATCAAAGGTGCAATGTCAGTCTTCCCCTCGCAGCCCCTAATCCCGACCCCGCCGGAGCCAGAGGCCCCAGGAGAAGGAAGCGGCTCTCTTACCGCCAGCCTGTTTAGCATCAGCAGGGACACCTCCTGGGAGGCTCCTAATTTGGGTGTTCCCTGCTGCCGGGGATCTTCCCGCCACACCTCGGCACCGGTCTGAGAGAAAGGCCCTTTCAAGGAGAGTGATTGTTGTTCATGAAGCCCCATCTTCAGGCAGCTTAGGACACCCCTCGCTTAGAATCGAATCCCTCTTCTGCCACGTACCACCTGTGTCACTTGGATAACTCAGTCTCCACCTCTCCCATGAATCATACCTGCTGTGCTGATGTTGCAAGGGTATCAAATCATCCTGCACAGACCATACTTCCAGCAGCGCCTCATGCGTGTCCCTGCTGTCACTTGGGGCCTGGCCTCCGCCGGATCCCAGCTCACAAGCGTGCTGTGATGTGGATGTCACTGCTTCACCTGGTAGTTAAGGAAATGGAGGCGCAGGGGGTGGTCCTATGTCACATGGCCAGGAGGCGCAGAGCGGGGGTCCGTCTGGTGCTGTTTGGGACCAAAGCGAGTGTCCTGTCCTCCCACCAGCTCCCCCGTCTCCTCTGGAAACCTCCAGTGGCTCCTTTCCTCCTGCAGGGCTGCCTCAAGAGTGAGGGTGCAGGAAGAGGGGGCGATGCCCCCTCGTCCTCAAGGCCCCCTGAAACCTCACTACAAGTCACCTGGATCTGTTGACATGTTAAAAATGTAAAGCATTTCCAGATCCACCCTGGACCTGTTTGAGCCAGAATCCCTGGAGGAGATTCCGGGTATGTAAAGTGAAATGTCCTGAGAATGGTGAAGCTCAGCCACTTTTGAGAAGCCGTGCGCTACAGTGAGCCCCTTCCAATCCGGAGAGTGGAAGAGGCATGGGGAGTGCCCAGCCTCCACCATGGAGCCTACACTCCACTGTGTCATGGACAGATGAGGCCGTGCTTGTGTTGGAGGTGGGGCTGCAGCCTCCTGGAGCCCAGAGCCATCAGAGGGCCCAGCAGGAAGGCTCCCAGCTTCCCCTCCACCTCCCTCCTTCCCCATCAGCTCCCAG
Organism: Bos mutus; assembly: GCF_027580195.1. Lineage (NCBI taxonomy): Eukaryota > Metazoa > Chordata > Mammalia > Artiodactyla > Bovidae > Bos > Bos mutus. Next base: position 19,906,047 of record NC_091637.1, read on the forward strand.
TGAAGGCCCCCAAGGCTCCCAGGAAGCCCCTTCCAACTGAGATCACCACCCTCCCCTCACACCTTTAGCTCCCGGAGCCACTGGCTTGGCAAGCCATATGGAATAGATTATTCTGGACCCATGATAATCTGATTATCTTGGTCATGGATCAGCTGGAATGCACAGCCAGTGAAAGTCACAGGAAGGAGGCAGAGGGGTGATGAGGAGGGAGGGGGTGGGAAGAAAGGAGAGAGATCTGTCAGATTCCTGGTAAGGCTGGGGAGGAAGTGCCAGTTCTGGGAGCCGGGCCAGGCCGAGAAGGCAGGGAAAGTAGATCGTGTCTCTCCCCTTAGAGGTGTCACATCTATGCTTCTTCACTTCATCTGGGTAAGTGGAGAAGGGTCTGAGCCTTATAGTGAAACATGGGGAAATCAGGCATGAAAAGGGTGACATAAGTAGCTGAACCAGCCCAAAGCAAAGATGCAGACATGTGAATACAGGGAAACTTGTCACACGGCCCCTCAGTCAGTATAGCTGTAAAATGGAGCAAGGACTCCCAACTACCTGCTGAGATGTCCTGGGAGACTGCATGCCTTGGTTGCAAAACATGGTCTCAGGCCAGAGAGCTGCCCCTGGGTGTCCAGTGTCCTTGCATTCCCAGCCACAGACAGCAGAGGGCGCTGCCTAGCTACCTGGGATCTTGGGATCTGGGCTGGGCGGACCTCCTGCCATTGTCAGAGGACTTTATTTATTTTTCTGGGGCCAGGGCCAGTGCTGGGTGGAGGTGGTGGGCACTGGAAGCTAAGCAGATATGTCAGAGACGCTGAGGCTGGCTTAAGAAATGGGTGAGGCTGACTTCGTGCCAGTGTGATGGGCTATGTGACCCCAGACAGTCCATTTGTTCTCTCTGGACCCCAATTAGCTTATCTGTCCACTGGGAAAAACATACACCTGTGTGCAGAAAGGTAAAGCAAGATGGAACCCAGAGGAATGAAAAGAAGGCAGACGGGCTCAGGTCTCCCTCCCTTCCCTACATACCCCTGGAAGCAGAGGTTGAAAGCAATCAGACCATGAGCTGACCAAAACTCTAGGCTCGCCAGCTCCCCCTAAGGATTTACAGGCCGAACTCAGCGGCCAACTTTGGGCACATCCAGCACCAGTATCTGCAGAAGGCACAGGATGGTGCTTCCTCCGGGCAGGATACACAGGTTTCTGGCTTCTTCTAACCCCATGCCTGCCCTGGCTGACTGAACAGAACAGTGAGGAGCCAGGACAATGGCGAGGCTCCAGCCAAGTCACTGGGTGGCTCCGGGCCTCAGTCAGCTCCAGGCTGTCCTTCCCAAGGGCTGGGGAAGGAGCACATCACCTCCCTTCTCCTGGGGTATCTAACTTCAGACCTAATATAGAGCAGAATGGGGGCTCCTGGGAGTGGGCTGGAATGTCTGGGTAGGGTCTGGGGAAGTGAAGAGCTTCTGAGCATAGGATCCTTTGTCAGAGACTGGGAAACAGCCCTGAACAGAGTGGAAAACATGTAGGGGGCAAGGATAAAGCTTAAGTTGCATGCATGCATGCCAAGTCGCTTCAGTCAGGTCTCTTTGCAACCCTATGGACTGTAGCCCTCCAAACTCCTCAATCCATGGGATTTTTAAGGCAAGAATACTGGAGTGGGTTGCCAGGCCCTCCTCCAGGGGATCTTCCCAACCCAGGGATAGCCCTTGCATCTCTACTGCTAGCACCACGTGGGAATCCAGGGCTTAAATTGACCAGATTATAAACAGAAGAAGGGTCTTACATGGTCAGTACTGATTATGGGCCTACTGAGGGTAGGATAAACCCACCAAGAGAAAGCCAAGTCTAGCCCTCGGCAGAGCCCAGGAAGTTTCTTCACCCTTGGAGATCATGCCTCACCCCAGGCCCTGGGAGTGCACAGTCAGCACCCAGCATGGGCGGCCCATCTGGCGGAGGCCCCCAGGAGTGCTGACACCTGCTGCTTGCCTCCCACAACCAGGTTGGCCTTGACAACCCCCGCCTCTGCCCCCACCCCGCTGGCCCTCCCCAAGGCTAGCCTCAGGCTTCAGAACAGCCTCAGCATGCCCTTTGCCCAGCGATTTCCCTGATGGGGAATTCATCCTGATAAGAAAAGATTAAAGGTGCAAGTGAAGCCTTGCTCCTGACAGATCCAAACCTCAGAAAAACCCCTTCCGTGTGACTTGATTGATATAAGCAAAAGCAAAAAAGAACAAAAATCTAAAAACCAAACCCCTGCTGTGCATTTTGTAAGGATCCACAGCATGTGTGTGCATAAATGCATACTCACCAAGGCTAAGATCTAGGACTTATCTGGTGTGCGGGTGGGGCAGGGCTGGGTTCTGAGGGCTGATATAAAGAGATGTTAATCATATCTACAAGGTTTAAAATTTTTACAAGGAGTTTGCATTCACAGGTGACATGTGCAGTTTAAAAGTATGCTGCTGCTAAGTCACTTCAGTTGTGTCCGACTCTGTGCCACCCCATAGACGGCAGCCCACCAGGCTCCCCCGTCCCTGGGATTCTCCAGGCAAGAACACTGGAGTGGGTTGCCATTTCCTTCTCCGATGCATGCAAGTGAAAAGTGAAAGTGAAGTCGCTCAGTCGTGTCTGACTCTTCGAGACCCCATGGACTGCAGCCCCTAGGCTCCTTCATTCATGGGATTTTCCAGGCAAGAGTACTGGAGCGGGGTGCCATCGCCTTCTCCATAGTTTAAAAGCATAGGTATACGGATATATACCTATGTGCAAAATTTCGAGGCATCTCCGTATATACTAGAAAATGTGTCACCTAAACAGTTACTGTCACACCAGGGAGTACTTTAAAATCTCATTGCAGAAAGAAATCTAGTGATCTGGAAAAGGTTATTCATACACTGTGTAGCACAGGAAGCCCAGCTCAGTGCTCTGTGATGGCCTGGATGGGTGGGATGAGGGGGCGGGAGGGCGGCCCACGAGGGAGGGGTATCTGTATATATGTGCCTACTCACTTCGTTGTACCGCAGAAACTAACACAACATAGTAAAGCAATTATACTCCAATTTTTTTGAGAGTTATGAATACATTAGCGAGAGAAGTTGGTCACAAAACAACATACACTTTATACAGCCAAAGGAACTGAAAGCAGAGGCTAAAATAGATGTTTGTCTGCCAACGTTCATAACAGCATTGTTCATAACACCTGAAAGGTGGAAATAGCCCAAATGTCTATCAAGTGATGAGTGAACAAAATGTGGTATGAACGTAAAATGGGCTGTTATTTGACCGTAAGAAGGAATGAAGCTTGGGCACGTGCTACCCTGCGGATGAACCTTGATGACATTGTGAAATAAGCCAGACACACCAAAGGACAATACTGTATGGTTATACTTACACGAGATACCTAAAACAGATAAATTTATAGAGACAGGAAGCAGATGAGAGGTGACCAGGGGCTGAGGGGCTGGTGGGAAAGGGGAGTTTTTGCTTAATGGGTTCAGTTTCTGCTTGAGATGATGAAAAAGTTTTGGAAATAGAAATGGTGATGGTTGAACAACATTGCAAATGCAATTAATGCCACTGAGCGCAATTAATGCCACCAAACTGCATACTTAACAATGGTTAAGATGGCAAATCTTATGTTATACCAAATATATTTACTGCAATTTAAAGGAATTTTAAATGTAATATACAGAAACTACTGAATTCTACCAGTTTAAACAGGTGAATGTATGGCATGTGAATTACATCTCAATAAAGCTGTTTTAAAAGAGAGAATATCTATTACCAGAAGCTTCAAAAACAATGGGCAAAAGAACTCAGTACGTGTATGTGCTCAGTTGTGTCCAACTCTATGTGACCCCATGGACTATAGGCTGCCAGGCTCCTCTGTCCATGGAATTCTCCAGGCAAGAATCCTGGAGTGAGTTGCCATTTCCTACTCCAGGGGATCTTCCCACCCAGGGATTGAACCCACATCTCTTGGGTCTCCTGCATTGGCAGGTGGGTTCTTTACCACTGTGCTACTTGGGAAGCCCAAAGAACTCAGTATGCTCCCTTAATGCTTCCATCTCCATGTTCTGTGTTTGTAGGGTTGCTTAGAAAAGGTTAGGATGCAGAGATATAGACTAAGTGTGACCCTGGTCCTCTCTGGGTGGATGGAAGTGGGGGCTTTAAAATTCCCTTCATTTTGATTGTCTATACTTTCTTGATGTTTAGTAGCTAAGTCATGTCTGACTCTTTGAGACCCCATGGACTGTAGCCCACCAGGCTCCTCTTTCCATGGGATTCTCCAGGCAAGAATACTGGACTGGGTTGCCATTTCCTTCTCCAGGGGACCTTCCTGACCCAGGGATTGAACCCTCGCCTCCTGAATTGGCAGGCAAGTTCTTTACCACTGAGCCACCAGAGAAGCCCAAGTCTTACTTCTGTGTAATGATTATTATTGGTTTGATAAATTAGAAAAGAAAGAAAAGGAAGGGAGGGAAGGAAGAAAAGACTTTGCAACCCGCTTGCCTCTGTTGTTTGCACTCCGGTAGCAGAGATGGTGGACCCGGGCCCCCCTAAGGCTTTCGGTAATCAGGCTGGGGCGGCTGGCTCTCCCCTTGCAGAGCCTGAAGAAGTTAGTGCCTCTCCTTCTCCCGCTTTGTCCCTCCCAAGAGCTGTAAGACCACAGATGGCCTCTCCTCTCCAGCAGGACAGGCAGGCAATACTCTTGGAGTCCCCCATGATGAACATATGATGCTATATCTACTCCTCCCAGCAAGGACACCCACTTCATAGATGAGGAGACTGAGGCTAAAAGGTGGGCACTGAGCCCAGGCGTGGCTGGCCCTAGGCTTGAGCTGTCTCTGCTGAGACTTGTTGCCCCAGGAGCTGGACCAGGCCACCCTGGGGCCTCTGCAGGCCCTCCCACACCAGCCTCCTTGGCCTACCCTTCTTGTTGGAGGAAGAACATGGCGTGCACCTCCCTGCCCTCAGCCTGCTGGGCACTCCCTGGATGCCTGTGGCCCCAGCCTCTCCCATGCACCCCCATCCATCTTTTCCCACATTACCTCCTATGGTATCCTTGGCCCACTCCCAGGGCCCCTGCCTGTACCCTATTTAGACAGCCTTTGCCCTGATGTGACCGCAGTCTCCTGTTTCCTACCTCCATCTCTTTACCTTCCAACACCTCCCCCTCCTCAGAATTTCTGTGGGATCTCACTGCCTCCTCAAGAGTCCAAACTCCTCACTCAGCAGGACTTTCCAACCCCACCCGGCTCCCACTTTCTTGTCCACACCCTCCCACCCTCCCCACCTCTGTCCCAGGGCTCCAGACGGCTTGGCATCGCCCCAATTACCCCTGAGTCCCTGCTTCCAGACAGGCTCACACCTTTCCCCTCAGCCAGGAAGACCCCACCCCAACTTGGAGAAAATCCACAATTTCAGGGCCCTCCCTTCCTCCCAGGACCTGCCCTGATCACCTGGCCAGGTAGCACCTCTCTGTCGCCCATGGCCTCCCAGCACATCAGGCCCCCACAGACTCTTGGAGCCAACTTGTCTTTCTCCTCCTCCAACTCTCAGCTCCCAGAGAGCAGCAGAGACTCCACCACCTCCCCCAACCCCCGCCACCCCGAGTCTCAGCCCCCTGGTCAGAAATGATGTTTCCTCATGGGGGTGTGCATGGCCTTTATGGGTTTGAATTCTGGTTCTGGGGGGCCCTAAAGCAAAGGAAGGGGCCTCTCTGGGCCCAATTTCCCCACTCAGCAAGACAGGGAATAGCAGGCTGTCAGGCCTGGGGTTTGAGCGCTGAACAGACTTATGTGGGCAATGCTGGGCACCGTGGGGTGTGGAAGTGCTCAGAGCCGGGCCCGTCTGAGGCCCAGTCAGGGTGAGTACAGTGCCCAGGGCTGCTCCATGCCCTTCCCAGATGGCTGTCAGCCTCTGGGCACCCCCAGTGACACTGATGGTGCTCTGCCTGGCAGGGCCTGGTCATTGGGCTTCCCTGGCTATGCCCAGAGTCACACGCCCATCCCTGGAGCCACGGGAGGAGAGTGTCCAGGGTTCTGGGCTGGATACTCAGGGCTCCTGGAGTGAGCAAGGGGCACATGCAGGCCCGTGGGTATCACCGCACCACCCCCACCAACACAGGGACACAGGCTCTGCCTTTACCCTGAGCCTCCCACAAGGGGGGCCTGCAGCCTCCCGCCCCTACCCTGAAGTGCTTTCTGGGGTTTCTAAGGGGACCTGCTGCCGGGCTGTTTTGGAGGCCCCTGCACACCCTGGTTCCCAAGTCGACACCTTCTGCCCTGGAGGAGGCGGCCTTGTGTCAACAGGCAACAGGAGGTGTGAAGGCAGCCACCGTGGCCAAGGGGGAGGCTGGGCTGGCCCTCGCGCTGGCTGGTAATGAGAATACCACACGGCGGCCCTGCAGCCCCCAGTGGCCCGTCTCCCTGCCCCACACCCCCACGTTCCCACCACCCAACCACCCCGGGGCCGGGAAGGGACGCAGGAGGAAAGAAGACCTGTGGGGCAGAGGCCAGCCCTGCAACCAGCTCCAGGACCCAGGCCTGTTCCCCAGGGCCCTGCACCGCCTGCCCAGGAGGAAGGAGCAGGTGGAGAACTTCTGGGAGCAGGGCTGGGGTTAAAGAAACGCTGAGGTCTGCGCTGAGCCACTGAGCGAGCACAGGCTGACCAGAGGAACGGCCTGCCCTCCCTCGCAGGACCGGAGCTAAAAGCACACTCTGACTCCAACCTGGGCCTCTCTGCACTTCTCCTCTGACCGGGGTCTGGGGCATCAATCAGGGGATGATGGACAGGGGCCTCAGGTGCCGCTAGTGGTAAGGAACCCGCCTGCCAATGCAGCAGACATAAGAGACGCAGGTTCGATCCCTGGGTCAGGAAGATCACCTGGAGGAGGGCATGGGAACCCACTCCAGTATTCTTGCCTGGAGAATCGCCTGCACGGAGGAGCCTGGCAGGCTGCAGTCAGTGGGGTCACAAAGAGTCAGACACGACTGAACGACTAACACTCATAATCTGAGTATTGACGGGGCGTGGCCCGCCCCTCTGTGCCCAGCTGACTGGTGCTACACAAGTGAGCGAAGCTGACTCAGGGCCTTGTGGTTCCGGCCCGAGAGCAGGCCCAGCTGAGCCCAAGCCGCAGGCACAGAGAAGCGCAGGGGCAGGAGTGTCACAAGTGCTGAAACGCTTGTGAGGCCTCATTCTGCCCTCCCCCCGCCCAAGGTGTCCTGAAGCCAGGTCTCCCGTGGCTCCCAGGCCGAGACTGCCCAGGGTCCTGAGGGGACAGCTGCTGATTCTTGCCCTCAGCTCTCAAAGGTCCTCAGGGATCATCAGGTCCAAGCACCTCGTTTTATGGTACTTTAGGTCAGTGTTGGCAGAAGCAGCAGCAGCCATCCCCTCCAGCTCCTATGTGTACTCTTCCAGCCTCTTTAAGAATACACACACGCACACGCACACACATATATAATTTACTTATTTGGCTGCACCAGGTCTTAGTTGCGGCACACAGGGTCTTCAGCTGTGGTATGTGAACTCTTAGTTGCATCATATGGGATCTACTTCCCCGACCAGAGATTGAACCTGCGCCCCCTGCTTTGGGAGCATAGAGTTTTAGCCACTGGACCACCAGGGAAGTGCCTTCATCTGGCCTCTTCTTGATTACCTCCAGGAATAGGCCACTCACTCCCCCACAAGACAGCCCCTGTGATCTCCTTCAGACTCTCCCTGGAGTATTTCCCCAGCACCTGGAGACGACGCTCACATTCCTGTGTCTTTTCCTTTTTGCATGAAACATTCCTGAGTCCTTCAGCTATTTCTCTGGTGAGCCAGCGTCATGTCCCCTCACTAACCCCCTCCCCTAAGCCAGGTTTGTCCCATGCCCTCATAAACTGTGGCCCCCAGGTTTGGCCACTTACCCCACACAGGCAATAAGAGCCCACTGCCTCCTTGATCTGTTGTCGTTGTTCAGTCACTAAGTCATATCTGACCTTTGTGACCCTATGGACAGCCGCATGCCAGGCTTCCCTTCCCTTCCCTTTCCTTCACTATCTCCCAGAGTTTGCTCAGATTCATGTCCATTGAGTTCGCGATGCTATCTAACCATCTAAGTCTCCTTGATTAAAGATCCCCTTTTTCTTGAAAACGGGAACGGAATCACATTTTTCATACCCTTGGTGCCTGGAAGGCAATGACCACCATGCCTGTTCCACAGTTGCTGCTGGTTACACGATGCCTCCTGACCCTGAACTTAGAAGGAGGGTACACAGGGCTCTGTTGATTCTACCTTATTAGTAATTAGATCTCATGAGTCATTCCAGCCTAACAGAATCTCTTTCAGTTCAGTTTCAGTCGCTCAGGCGTCTCCGACTCTTTGTGACCCCCATGGACTGCAGCACGCCAGGCTTCCCTGTCCATCACCAACTCCCAGAGCTTACTCAAACTCACGTCCATTGAGTCGGTGATGCCATCCAACCATCTCATCCTCTGTCATCCCCTTCTTCAATCTTTGAATTGTCATCCCCTCCTACCTTTATCTTTCCCAGCATCAAGGTCTCTTCAAATGACTCAGTTCTTTGCATCAGGTGGCCCAAGTATTAGAGTTTCAGCTTCAGCATCAGTCCTTCCAATGAATATTCGGGACAGATTTCCTTTAGGATGGACTGGTTGGATCTCCTTGCAGTCCAAGGGAATCTCAAGGGTCTTCAACACCACACTCCAAAAGCATCAATTCTTTGACTCTCAGCTTTCTTTATAGTCCAACTCTCACATCCATACATGACTACTGGAAAAACCATAGCCTGGACTAGATGGACCTTTGTTGGCAAAGTAATGTCTCTGCTTTTGAATATGCTATCTAGGTTGGTCATAACTTTCCTTCCAAGGAGCAAATGTCTTTTAATTTCATAGCTGCAGTCACCATCTGCAGTGATTTTGGAGCCAAAAAAAAAAAAAAAAGTCTGTCACTGTTTCCATTGTTTCCCTATGTATTTGCCATGAAGTGATGGGACTGGATACCATGATCTTAGTTTTCTGAATGTTGAGTTTTGAGCTAACTTTTTCACTCTCCTCTTTCACTTTCATCAAGAGGCTCTTTAGTTCTTCTTCTAGACATGATGGTGTCATCTGCATATCTAAGGTTACTGATATTTTTCCTAGCAATCTTGATTCCAGCTTGTGCTTCATCCAGCCCAGCATTTTGCATGATGCACTCTGCATATGTTAAATAAGCAGGGTGACAATATGTAGCCTTGACTTACTCCTTTCTTGATTTGGAACCAGTCTGTTGTTCCATGTCCAGTTCTAATTGTTGCTTCTTGACCTGCATACAGATTTCTTAGGAGGCAAGTCAGGTGGTCTGGTATTCCCATCTCATGAAGAATTTCCCACAGTTTGTTGTGATCCACACAGTTAAAGGCTTTGGTGTAGTCAGTAAAGCAGAAGTAGATGTTTTTCTGGAACTCTCTTGCTTTTTTGATGATCCAACAGATGTTGGCAATTTGATCTCTGGTTCCTCTGCCTTTTCTAAAACCAGCTTGAATATCTGGAAGTTCACAGTTCACATATTGCTGAAGCCTGGCTTGGAGAATTTTGAGCATTACTTTAGCGTGTAAGATGAGTGCAATTGTGCAGTAGTTTGAGCATTCTTTGGCATTGCCTTTCTTTGGGATTGGAATGAAAACTGACCTTTTCCACTGACCTTTGCCACTGCTGAGTTTTCCAAATTTGCTGGCATATTGGGTGCAGCACTTCCACAGCATCATCTTTTAGGATTTGAAATAGCTCAACTGGAATTCCATCACCTCCACTAGCTTTGCTCATGGTGATGTTTCCTAAGGCCCACTTGATTTCGAATTCCAGGATGTCTGACTCTAGGTGAGTGATCACACCATCGTGGTTATCTGGGTCATGACAATCTTTTTTATATAATTCTTCTGTGTATTCTTGCCACCTCCTCTTAATATCTTCTGCTTCTGTTAGGTCCATACGATTTCTGTCCTTTATTGTGTCCATCTTTGCATGAAATGTTCCCTTGGTAGCTCTAATTTTCTTGAAGACATCTCTAGCTTTCCCCATTCTATTGTTTTCCTCTATTTCTTTGCACTGATCACTGAGGAAGGCTTTCCTTAGATGTGACTTTTGTCCTTGAGATTGCTTGAGGGTCACAAAAAAGCTGCTGAAGCTCCAGCCATCACTTAAGTTTTCCAGGATGACAATATAAGAGAGTAAGAGTCAGAGGAGTGTACCTCTCTGCTTTAAAAAGCTTTCCTAGAAACCCCATACAATATTTCTCCTAACATTTCATTGATGATTCCATCTGCGAGTGAGGCTAGGAAATGTAGTTTTCAGTTGGGCACATCACGTTCCGTAATACAGAGCCCTGTTATTAAAGAAGAAAGAAGAATAGAGGCAATAACAGACACTGTGTGGACAACCAGAAGAGTCTGCCACACTAGTGAACATTCTACTGACCATGGTTCCCTGATCTAGAGACCACCTCCTCCTATCACAGGAAGGAAGGGGGTGAAACTGGTGTCACTATCATGCTGAGGCTCAAAAGTTAATCACCTTATCTAACAGCACACAGCCATAGATGTCCCTCCTTTCACCAGGCAAGTCAAATGAATGAGAAATGGAGACTGCCCAGCTGGAAGCCCCTGGGGGATGGGGGCCAGACCTCACTTGTTCATGCAGCACCTGGGGCTGCTTCAAGCACACGAGGAGGAATGCTTGAGTCTCGGGGCCAGAGAGCAAGTGGGAAAAGCACCTGGGCCAGGACCCAGTCCACCAGGAGAAGCTGATTCAGATTCTCCGCTTTCTGGCCTTGGTTGGCTCCAACCAAGCTCCAACTCCAGCTCCAACAGCTAGAACTCTTCCATTGCCTCCGCCCTGGAGCACTGGTGAGCCCTGCCACGGGCCAGGAGCTGGAGTGCCCTGCTGAGGACAAACCCCATGCTGGGTCCATGGAGACAGGCTGAAGTTGGAGGACGGGGTTAGGGCAGGATGCCCAAGGCCTGGTGCTAGAGTGAGGGAGGAAGGAACCATCTTCTGGGGTCACGGATGAAGCTGTCAGCCGTCTTACCACAATGCAATCTTGTCCTTAACCCACTTCATTCTGCTGCCCCGAACTTGCTATAAGAAAGACTTATAAACAAAGGCTCTATGACATGGTGGTGATGACATACATTATCTTTTCCTTTTAAGGAGTCCCGTCACTTCACGGCAAATAGATGGGGAAAAAATGAAAACAGTGAGAGACTATTTTCTTGGGCTCCAAAATCACTGCAGACAGTGATTGCAGCCATGGAATTAAAAGACAGTGATTCCTTGGAAGAAAAGCTATGACAAACCTAGTGAAGGGAAGTGAAGTTGCTCAGTCGTGTCTGACTCTTTGCGACCCCATGGACTGTAGCCTAGCAGGCTCCTCCGTCCATGGGATTTTCCAGGCAAGAGTACTGGACAGCATATTAAAAAGCAGAGGCATCGCTTTGCCCACAAAGGTCCGTATAACCGAAGCTATGGTTTTCCCAGTAGTCATTTACAGACGTGAGTTGGACCATAAAGAAGGCTGAGTGTCGAAGAATTGATGCTTTTGAAGTGTAGTGTTGGAGAAGACTCTTGAGAGTCTCTTGGACTGCAAGGAGATCAAACCAGTCAATCCTAAAGGAAAACAGTCCTGAGTATTCATTGGAAGGACTGATGCTTAAGCTGAAGCTTCAATACTCTGGCTACCCCATGCGAAGAGCTGACTCATTGGAAAAGACCCTGATGCTGGGAAAGATTGAGGGCAAGAGGAGAAGGGGACGGCAGAGGATGAGATGGTTGGACGGCCTTGCTGACTCAAAGGATATGAATTTGAGCAAACTCTGGGAGATGGTGAAGGACAGGAAAGCCTGGTACCCTGCAGTCCAGGGGATCACAAAGAGTCAGACACGACTGAGTGACTGAATAGATTTATTTTTTAAACAAGTTTATTATTTTTTATTTATTTTTTGGCCACACCGGGTGGCATGCTGGATCCTACTTCCCCGACCAGGGACTGAACCCATGCCTGTGATGTTGGAAGCACAGTGTCCTAACCACTGGATCTCTAGGAAAGTCCCCAGACATGCGTTATCTTGCTTTTGCACTAACAATTGCCCTGGAAATGAGAATCCCCACTTAATAGACAAGAAAACTGAGGTTAAGTTGCTCAAGTTCTGACTGCTGAGAAAGGATGAAGCCTGGACTCTAAACCCAGGTCTATCTGATTCTATAGTCCAGGCTCCTAATCATTAAACCACACTGCCTCCCAATGCTGAGTGGGGCCAGCAGTGTGCCCCTGGGCTCCCGGAGCCTGGCTGAGGGGCCCAGCGAAGAGCCAGGGGCCACAACAGACCAGCTCCAGGGCCTCACCTCCCAGAACTTGTGCTCTGCCATCCCACAGTCAGCCTGAGGCCTGGGCTCTAGGACTAACCCAAACTAAGACAGAAGGAAGCCAGGCTATCCTAGAGAGGAAAGGACAGTACGCAGGGCTCCGCCAATGGTGAATTCCCCTAATTCACCAAGTGCTTTCACAGGAGATCTCTCCGGCTTGTTCCCTCCTGGGAATCACAAGGCCACTCCACTACTCCATACCTAGTTGCCTGTGCACAAAGCAGCACTCTTTGGCAAAAACTAAAAACACGCCAAAGGTGCATTAAAGAGAGACTGACTATGGTGTGAGCATGCTATGAATACTATATTGCAGTGAAAAGAGGTGAGTTGGAGCACTCAATACCAACAGCACCTCAATTTGACACTCCAGAATCCAGATCAATATACATGAAACCTGATGAATCCTGTTTATAACTGTGAGTTACATCTACATAAATTTCCTATAGTATATGTCAAGATCTTTAAAGTATTGTGCAGCCTTGGATAAATAATGATTTGCCATTATTTTAATCCTTAAAAGTGTCAGTTCAATTCAGTCGTTCAGTCGCGTCCGACTCTGTGACCACATGAATTGCAGCAACGCCAGGCTTCCCTGTCCATCACTAACTCCCGGAGTTCACTCAGACTCACATCCATTGAGTCAGTGATGCCATCCAGCTATCTCATTCTCTCTCGTCCCCTTCTCCTCCTGCCCCCAATCCCTCCCAGCATCAGAGTCTTTTCCAACGAGTCAACTCTTTGCATGAGGTGGCCGAAGTACTGGAGTTTCAGCTTTAGCATCATTCCTTCCAAAGAAATCCCAGGGCTGATCTCCTTCAGAATGGACTGGTTGGATCTCCTTGCAGTCCAAGGGACTCTCAAGAGTCTTCTCCAACACCACAGTTCAAAAGCATCAATTCTTCGGTGCTCAGCCTTCTTCACAGTCCAATTCTCACATCCATACACGACCACAGGAAAAACCATAGCCTTGACTAGACGGACCTTTGTTGGCAAAGTAATATCTCTGCTTTCCAATATGCTATCTAGGTTGGACATAACTTTCCTTCCAAGGAGTAAGCGTCTTTTAATTTCATGGCTGCAGTCACCATCTGCAGTGATTTTGGAGCCCCCAAAAATAAAGTGTGACACTGTTTCCCCTGTTTCCCCATCTATTTCCCATGAAGTGATGGGACCGGATGCCATGATCTTTGTTTTCTGAATGTTGAGCTTTAAGCCAACTTTTTCACTCTCCACTTTCACTTTCATCAAGAGGCTTTTGAGTTGCTCTTCACTTTCTGCCATAAGGGTGGTGTCATCTGCATATCTGAGGTTATTGATATTTCTCCCGGCAGTCTTGATTCCAGCTCGTGTTTCTTCCAGTCCAGCGTTTCTCATGATGTACTCTGCATGTAAGTTAAATAAGCAGGCTGACAATATACAACCTTGACAGACTCCTTTTCCTATTTGGAACCAGTCTGTTGTTCCGTGTCCAGTTCTAACTGTTGCTTCCTGACCTGCATATAGGTTTCTCAAGAGGCGGTCAGGTGGTCTGGTATTCCCATCTCTTTCAGAATTTTCCACAGTTTATTGTGATCCACACAGTCAAAGGCTTTGGTATAGTCAATAAAGCAGAAATAGATGTTTTTCTGGAACTCTCTTGCTTTTTCGATGATCCAGCAGATCTTGGCAATTTGATCTCTGGTTCCTCTGCCTTTTCTAAAACCAGCTTGAACATCAGCAAGTTCACAGTTCACATATTGCTGAGGCCTGGCTTGGAGAATTTTGAGCATTACTTTACTAGTGTGTGAGATGAGTGCAACTGTGCGGTAGTTTGAGCATTCTTTGGCATTGCCTTTCTTTGAGATTGGAATGAAAACTGACCTTTTCCACTGACCTTTGCCACTGCTGAGTTTTCCAAATTTGCTGGCATATTAAGTGCAGCACTTTCACAGCATCATCTTTCAGGATTTGGAAAAGCTCAACTGGAATTCTATCACCTCCACTAGCTTTGTTCCTAGTGATGCTTTCTAAGGCCCACTTGACTTCACATTCCAGGACATCCACAATCCTTAAAAGTGTAGGTAGGATTGACTATTTTCTAAGTCTCCCTCCCCTTAGAAAAAAGGATTATTATTTTTAAAATTATTTGGCTGTGCCATGCAGCATGTGAGATCTTAGCTCCTCAACCAGGGATTGAACTCATGCCCCCTGCCTTGGAAACAAGGGGTCATAACCACTGGACCACCAGGGAGGTACCCAGGATTATTATTTTTTTTAACCTTGGTTTAAACCCTTTTAAATCATTAAATATTACATAATTGCTTCTTTCCTGTTTGAAATCAAGGCCATTGTTGATTGATTCCACCTTCTTTTTGTGTGATGGACAAATTAAATATGTGCCCTTATTATTTATAGTAAACTAAAAACAGGTGCCCTGACCAGTCTTATTCGATGTCAGTTATTATTTCATCATAGAGTAGTAACTTGGACATATTTTCTCCAATATTTAAAGAATTAAGTTCTGAGGAGAAAGTGATATAATTTCATCATTGAAGGTTCATCTGCACCTCCTACCATTATTTTTTTTTTCCAGTTAAAATTACACAGTAAGATTTAAACAGATGACTATGCATCAGCTAAACAGGTCCTGACATGGAAGGCTCTCAGATACACTGCTGAATGAGAAAAAGCAAATTACAGACAACTTGCCATAATGTTATCTCATTTATACCACGTGCTTTCTAAGGATACAAATGTTTCTGGGAGAGCACAGGGACCAAGCCTGGAAGGACACATGACCCCTGGGGAGCCATTACAGGAACTCCAGCTCTATGTTTCCATTTCTTATAAAGAGAACGTACTGTTATATAATTAGTGTAACTAAAAGTTAATTTTTAAACAGTCTCAAAAATACCACAAGGCCATTTATAACTTTAGGCTGGTGCGGGTTAACCTACTCTTGAAACATCGTTAACTTTTAGTTACTGAATGCTGAGTTTTGTTTTTTTTTTGTCACACTTCTGCTCACACTTCTGCCCTTGCCTTAGGAGTAAAATCCACCTTCTTAGCCTAGCCCCAGTCAAGGTAGGCTTGTGCTCTTCACATCATCTTGGCACACGGAAGCACGTTGGGAAGTCCCCCTGCCAGGCCTCTGCTTATGCAGCTTCCATATTCAGAATGCTCTCTACCTGTCTGCCTCTCTCCCTACGCAGGTTCTAATCATGGTTCAAGGCCCAGCTGTGACCTCTCTGCCTCTGTGGCCAGACCTCAACCATTCCTGCTCCTCACTTGGCCTTTAGCTTTGGATTTCAGCCTTTTCTCTGAAGATATGAAGAACACTGACGCCTCCTTTAAACTGCAATTATTGCTGAGGAGTGGGCACTTTTAAACTTTACTGGGTCAAAGGTTATACTATAAGACTGTAAAAATAGTCCTGTGAGCAGATACTATAATTATTACTCCCGTTTTAAGAGCTCAGGCTCAGAGCTGCCCAAGGACACACAGCGAGCTAGCAGTGGAGCTGCTAATTATATGTTGACATATCTCCCCGTAAGACTGAAATTCCACGAGAGCAGAGACAACTATCTTGTTCACTCTGGCATGCCTGACATTCACTAGTTGCTAAACAAATATGAATTAAATGATTAATGCCCACAAGCATCTTGAGACATAAATATTGATACTTTCTTTAGAAAATGATGGTAGCAAACATTTAGCCCACTTGCCAGGCTTCTACTAAGTGGTCCCATAGACGGTTCCATTTAGCACCAGCAATCATCCTAGGTGGTAGGTATTTTATGTTATTATTGTCATGAGGATGAGCCTCAGAGGAGTTAAATGAACTCCCCAAGGTCACACAGCAAATAAGGAGGATCTGATTCAGGCCTGCCTGGGGGCCCACCCTCCCTCATTTTCATCACCCACTACACTCCATGTCTCTTCTCCGGGCTGCTGGCTCTGTCCTATTTTTCAGGGAAAGAAACTGTGGACAGTGAGATGACCTCGGTATCACTCGGCGAAGTAGCAAGTGCAGGTTATGGGAACCCTAGGGTCCGCCTGTACCTCGGCTCCTCTCCTTAACCCCCTCTCCCGCCATCACTGTGAGCAAGTCCCGCAGCGTTTGTCTTGACGCCTTACCCCGCACAATTTTAGGCACTTGGGTAGGAGTTACTGGGCACAGCCTCCCGGAGGGTGGTGATGAGGGAGGCGGCCACTCTTTGCAGGGGTCCATGAGTCATTGAGGGACTGCCTGGCCGCCCCCAGACGGTGCCACTGCCCACCACTGTCAGGGTCCGGGCACACACCGGAGCAGTGGACGAGGCGGGGTGGGTGGGAACACGGTGAGAAGCTTCGCGGCTCCATCCAGATGCGAATTGTTCCTCCCACACTTCCCCCGGCAGCAGGGACCTCCATTAGAACCCCCCAGAGGAGTCAGAATCCACACCTCCGCAAATGGGCCCGCTTTCCCAGGGCCCCCCTGCCCAGACCTTCCCTGGGCTCTGTGGGTTTTGACACCTCTCCGCAACCTGGCGGGGGTCCACCTCGCACCTTCGGTCTGAATAAAAGCTCAGTCCTGGAGGTGGCCGGCCCGGCCTGCCTCGAGGAGCCCGCAGTCAGCCCCGGCCATGGCCCAGTCCCCTCCTCTGCAGAGCCTCCTCGGCCAAGACCACTGGATCTTCCCTCAGGGCTGGGGCTGGGTTGGCCACTCGGATTCCACGTCCCCGGCCTCCTCCTCCTCGGACTCGTCGGGCTCATGCCCCTGCGACCGCGCCCGCAGGCCCTCGCAGCCCGCGCCCGCAGCCCGCGGCGCCGCAGAAGCCGCCTCGACGGCGCCCAGCCGAGCGCGCACCCGGCCTGCAGGCGGGCAGCGGCAGAGCGCCAGCGAGCGCGAGAAGCTGCGCATGCGCACGCTCGCCCGCGCCCTCCAAGAGCTGCGCCGCTTTCTGCCTCCATCCGTGGCGCCCGCCGGCCAGAGCCTGACCAAGATCGAGACGCTGCGCTTGGCCATCCGCTATATCGGACACCTGTCGGCCGTGCTGGGCCTCAGCGAGGACAGCCTGCAGCGCCGGCGCCTGCAGCGCAGTGACGCGGCGCCCCCTCGGGGCTGCGCGCTGTGCCCCGACGGCGGCCCCGCGGAGGCGCAGAGGCAAGGATGCTGCTGCTCCGGCTCGGCTGCCGGTGCCGCGGTGTCCTGCAGGTCCCCGCCCGTTTGCCCCGAGGCCCTAGC
Organism: Bos mutus; assembly: GCF_027580195.1. Classification (NCBI taxonomy): domain Eukaryota; kingdom Metazoa; phylum Chordata; class Mammalia; order Artiodactyla; family Bovidae; genus Bos; species Bos mutus. The sequence goes on from NC_091637.1 coordinate 19,923,655, forward strand.
GGCCCCCGAGCGCCTGGGGAGCAGGGTCCCCGACATGGGACCCTGGCTGACACCCCCTTACTGCCCCGGGATGCAGTCTCCCCCGCAGCTCTCTCAAGGAAGAGCCCCTGATGCGGCCCTTTGGACGTCTCCTCAAGCCTGTTGTGGAATGCAGACACCCCCAGAGCCCCGGAACCAGCCCACCCCCTGGACATCGCCCCCCGCGTCTCTGGAGCTGGCTGCAGTGTACCAGGTGCGCGCTCAGGCTCTTGCCACTTCCCTCGGAGTGGTCCCCAGGCTTCGATTGGAAACGGAGGGGGTGAGTAAACTCTGGTCTCCCGAGAATCTCATGCCTTTTAGATCCCGGATTACCTAATCCTGATTAGGGATGGAGAGAAGCTGAAGCGGAGGGATGAAGAGGACCCTAACCTCCTTGGGGAGACGGGTGGGGCCCTGGAAAGTTAAGTCCACCCCCACCTCTACCTAAACGCCTTCACAGCCATGTGGACGAGGCGGGAATCTTAAGACTTGCTTTCAGACTACAGGGTGGAAGGTAGCAGGGGCCTTCAGGAAATTCCCTCCTGGTGCTCCGTATTGCCGGGAGGTGGGGGGCAGTGAGAATGGAGGGGAGGCCTGGCTGCCCCAGGGGGAGGGGCTTCCTAAGTAGATGGGCTTGGAACTGATGACCTTCATGTTTTCCTCAAGCTTTCATAAAAGAGCATATTGATAAAGGAGATTTACTGAATGCTTACTGTGTGCCCAACCCCATTCTTAGTACTTAATGTGTATTAACTCATCAGCCCTCCAGCAACCCTATGAAGTGGGTTTTGTTGTCATCATCACCTTTTTTTAGAGGAAAAAACTGAGACTAAAAGAGGTTATGCACGAGTTCTCACAGCTAGTGAGAAGCTGAGCTGGGATTTGAACCCTGACAGTGTATCTCCTGGAGAATGCAATGGCACCCCACTCCAGTACTCTTCCCTGGAAAATCCCATGGACGGAGGAGCCTGGTAGGCTGCAGTCCATGGGGTCGCTAAGAGTTGGACACGACTGAGCGACTTCACTTTCACTTTTCACTTTCATGCATTGGAGAAGGAAATGGCAACCCACTCCAGTGTTCTTGCCTGGAGAATCCCAGGGACGGGGGAGCCTGGTGGGCTGCCGTCTGTGGGGTCGCACAGAGTCGGAGCCGACTGAAGTGACTTAGCAGCAGCAGTGTATCTCCAGAGCCTGTACCCTTAACCACTGCTTCAGTGCATCTATGGCCCGGGGGCCGTTCAGCAGCTGCCAGCCACACTATGGGCAACCTTCAGGTTCGGGATTTCAGGGCCTGAGGCAGTGGCCCACTAACCTGCTGCTCTTCTCTCCCTCAGGGTATCTCTGTGTCTCCGGAGTCCTGTCTGTTGCCAGAAACCCCTCCTCTCTTGCCCCGCCCAGCCTGCCAGCAACTCCAGCCTCAGACCCAGTGGGGATGCTGGAGCCACACTGCAGAGGTGCTGCCCAACTCGGAGGACCAGGGACCAGGCCCTGCCCTCCAGCTCAGTGATGAAAGCCCTCCCCAGAACTCAGGCCTTCCGCTCAGCGGCTGCCCTGAATTTTGGCAAGAAGATTTGGCGGAGACGCACCTGGGCATGTTCTACTAATGGCCTTGGCTGCCAATAGTAAAGGCCACCCCCCTTTTCAGCCAGGAATCAGGTCTGTAGTGTAGGCTGCCCACCTCATCGGCTACTTCAGTAGTATTCAGGCTTTCTTTTATCAAGGATCCCTTTTCCAAGTGATGTCTTTCATAGAAGCAGTGTTTAAAGCCAGGTCACCTCCCTGGCTGAAGTCGGGGCTGGGGCAGTCCCTCCACTCCTCGACATCCCCTAGAATGTCCAGTGCTCTGCAGGGCACAGCCTGAGTGGCAGTAAGATGGTGGTTACTTGACCACAGTGGCTGGCCAGGCTGGGACTGGTAGGGGAGTGGACTGGGGGTGGGGGGTGGGTGGGGTGGGAGTGAGAAGAAATCTATATGCTTAGATTTTGTACTTCATAAAAAAAAAAAAAATTGGTTTGGTCTGTTTTTCCTCTGTCCACTGGGTTTTTATTGCTTCTGGAAAAGGAGAAATATTTCCGTAGGGCAAGGAACAAGTAAGTCATGCTGCTTTTCCCCACCGGGAATCCAGGCCTACTGAGGTTGATGTAGGCCCTCAATTGCCAATTTGACAGTTATTATCCTGCAGGGGCTCCACCTGGCCCGCAGGGCAAGCTGGGTTAACGCTTGGGCCTGTCCCTTTGCCTCAACCCCACTACCGCGGCCCTTTCCCATTCTCCTGGGTGCATTCCTGCTGACCCCCAGGGCTCTTTCACAGTTAGTGACATTGTTTCCCAAAAGGTGCTTGTGCGTGGCTCCATGTGCTGTTGTTCAGTCGCTCAGTTGTGTCCAGCTCTTTGCAGCTCCATGGGCTACAGCATGCCAGGTTCCCTGTCCTTCGCCGTCTCCCGGAATTTGCTCAGATTCATGTCCACTGAATGTTGCCATCCAACCATCCCATGCTCTGCCACCCCCTTCTCCTTTTGCCTTAAATCTTTCTCAGCATCGTGTATTATTTCACTGGGGCTGCCATGAGACAGCCTAATCAGAGCCTCCCTTGGTCTTTGTGGCAGCCTCATGGTAATGGAGCCAGGCTGGGGGCCGTTCTAATGGTGCAGTGCGAGAGAGGGGGCAGGAGGAAGACCAGAGCGTGGGTTCCCACACGCAGGGCCTCCCATCTGACCCGCTGTCTGCTGATACGCCCTTTGACCCCAGGCAAGTCACTCCTCTGTGCCTCAGCTTTCCCATCTCAAAAGAGGAACTGGTTTAGGTGACCAGTCCCCCAACCTTTCAGCAGTGGGTTCTGTTTCTTACCCCAGGGCCCTCTGTAGGAGCTGCCAGCCCCCTCAGAGGAGGAGGAAACCTCAGCCGAGGTTGCATACAGCAAGGAGATGGACACAGGATGCCACTGCCCTGGGTGCACATTCATTCAACTCTTAACTGTTTAACCGTGGGCAAGCTCCAAAACCTCCCTGAGCCTCTGCCTCCTCAGCTGTGGAGACAGTTATAAACCCTACCCCTCAGGGTTCTTAGGCTTGGCGCATGGTAATTGCTCAGTGCTTCCCAGGTGGCTCAGTGGGAAAGAATCTGCTTATCAATGCAGAAGCTGTGGTCCCTGGGTTGGGAATATCCCTTAGAAAAGTAAATGGCAACGCACTCTAGTATTCTTACCTAGAGAATCCCATGGACAGAGGAGCCTGGCGAGCTACAGTCCATGGGGTCACAAAGAGTTGGACACAACTTAGCAACTGAACAACAACAAAAGCTCAATACGGAATACCTGAATAGGGTTACGTGACCCCAGAGATGCTCCAGTCCAGTGGTCCCCTCACCTGATAACAGGTTGAGTCATCTGGTTCCAGGGTCCCACCCTGAGAGTGTGATTCAGTGCATCAAGCCGGAACCTGGGGCTGAGGCCCACGCAGGTCCAGGAGCAATGGATATTTTTTGCTCTTTCATTTTTATGAAAACAGGTCCAGAGAGAGGAGAACTCTATCCAGCCCTTCAGCTGGGTTGGAACTTCAAGCCCCTGACTCCCTGTCCAGTGCTCTTTCCTTCTTGAGAAGACCCAAGGTCTTGGCTACACAGTCTCACAGCACCTGCACAGAAGGTGGAGCTGAATAACTGCCCGTCTCCTTCCTTTGGCTCCCACCTATCTGGGCATAGTCTTTATAGGGACAGAGAGAAGTACTTCCTGGCCCAGTCACTAATGACATTGTCAGGGGCTGGAGTGGAGCTCCCACCAGCAGCAGCCAGAGCTGAGTGTCTTCTAGAAGTTGGTAACCCTGTTCTCCCAACTCCCCTCAAGAGATGTTCCTGTGGGAGATACAAAGACAGAGGCAAAAGTCTGCTGTCACCCCAGCTGGAATTGCCTGGGACACTTCCTAGTTGCTGCTGGAGTTGGGGAAGCAGGGTCCAGGGGGGTTAGGTCAACCCTCCACCCCTGTCCTTACCCTTTGGGAGTGCAGGCTCAGCCCTGCCTCTTAGGATCATCAGCCCCTTGCCTCCATTTATGGCTCCATCCCAGGCAGGGCTGTTCTTGGCTGCACCTCTACGAAGTGCCTTGCAGGGGAGGCTGGTCTCCTCTCTGGGATGACTGGCCTACCCATACCTTCCTGGGGACCCAGGCACCATCCACAGGAGACAGAACATTTGCTGAGTACCTCTCCTAGGCCTTTCAGTGACCCTGCAGTGCAGAGGACATGCCTCCTGAGGAGTCTCCTGGAGAGTGGGGAGTTGAGAGAGGGCACCACCCCCTGCTGCTTCTGGCTCATCTTAAGGACTTGCCATCACCCACTGGCTAGGAGAGGTGGATCCACCTGTAGACAAAGCTCTGGACTGAGACAGCAACTGGACTTCTAGTCACCTCCTGTTCTGCCTACCACCTGCAAACAGGTCTCTGGCTCTGCCTGTCCCTCCGGACATAGTTCCTCCAGCCACACAGGTGTTGTGAACGCCAGTGCTGTGAGCGGTCAGGTGACGAGCAGGTAACTACCACATCCCCAAATGGAGGATCGCTTCCACATTAGATACCCCTCGTCCAAGTTAAGGAGCAGCAGCTGTGTTTTGCTGGAGCAGCTGTGAAGAGATACCCCATGTCCAAGGTAAGAAACCCAAGCAAGATGGTAGGTGTTGCAAGAGGGTATCAGAGGGCAGACACGCTGAAACCATAATCACAGAAAACTCGTCAATCTAATCACAAGGACCACAGCCTTGTCTAACTCAATGAAACTAAGCCATGCCATGTGGGGCCACCCAAGACGGGCGGGTCATGGTGGAGCGGTCTGACAGAATGTGGTCACTGGAGAAGGAAATGGCAAACCACTTCAGTACTCTTGCCTTGAGAACCCCATGAACAGTATGAAAAGGCAAAATGATAGGATAGTGAAAGAGGAACTCCCCAGGTCAGTAGGTGCCCAATATGCTACTGGAGATCAGTGGAGAAATAACTCCAGAAAGAATGAAGGGATGGAGCCAAAGCAAAAACAATACCCAGTTGTGGATGTGACTGGTGATAGAAGCAAGGTCCGATGCTGTAATGAGCAGTATTGGATAGGAACCTGGAATGTCAGGTCCATGAATCAAGGCAAATGGAAGTGGTCAAACAGGAGATGGCAACAGTGCACGTCGACATTCTAGGAATCAGCGAACTAAAATGGACTGGAATGGGTGAATTTAACTCAGATGACCATTATATCTACTACTGTGGGCAGGAATCTCTTAGAAGAACTAGAGTAGCCATCATGGTCAACAAAAGAGTCTGAAATGCAGTACTTGGATGCAATCTCAAAAACAACAGAATGATCTCTGTTCGTTTCCAAGGCAAGCCATTCAATATCACAGTAATCCAAGTCTATGCCCCAACCAGTAATGCTGAAGAAGCTGAAGTTGAAAGGTTCTATGAAGACCTACAAGACCTTTTAGAACTAACACCCAAAAAAGATGTCCTTTTCATTATAGGGGACTGGAATGCAAAAGTAGGAAGTCAAGAAACACCTGGGGTAACAGGCAAATTAGGCCTTGGAGTACGGAATGAAGCAGGGCAAAGGCTAATAGAGTTTTATCAAGAGAACGCACTGATCATAGCAAACAGCCTCCGCATTAGAGCCTGAGTCTTTAATATTCCTGCTCCACAGTTTCCTTATCTCAAAACCGAGATAAAGATGGTCCTTATCTCCCTGTTGAGAACCAAATGAGATAATGCGCATAAACGCTTAGCCGAGTGCCAGGCTCGGAGACTACAGTCCCTGCTGACTATTCTACCCGGGGGCCAGCTCTCCCCCAGGGACCCTAGATGGCAGGTCTGGTCCCTTCTCCAGCGGGGACCCCAGAAGGTCAAGTGCCAGCCGCAGCCACTGAGCCCTGGCGACAGGAAGGGCTGGTCCAGAGGGGCTGGGCTGAGGGGAGCCTCCTGGTTGGTGGAGGGACCCACAACCAAGGCTGGCCCCGCCCCCTGGCCCCACCCCACCCTTTGATATGCGGAAGGCAACGGAGCTCAGGGGAGCCTTCGTGGACCCGGGCCTGCTGGCACGAGCTTCTTATAAGAGGCTAGGAGGGAAAAGGACCAACGGGGCCTTGAGCAGGAGACAGCTCTTCTTAAGTGTCAGACTGTGCCCTAAGTACGTGACTTTCCTTAGATCCACACACCAACCGTATGACATGCATGAATGCATGCTCAGTCTCTCAATCATTCTGATTCTTTGTGACCCCATGGACTGTAGCCCACCAGGATCCTCTATCCATGAAATTCTCCAGGCAAGAATACTGGAGTGGGTTGCCATTTCCTTCTCCAGGGCATCTGCCCAACCCAGAGATTGAATCCGTATCTCCTGCATTGACAGGCGGATTCTTTACCACTGCGCCACCTGGGAAGCCAACCCTATGATATAAAATGTCTTTATACGCAGATGAGGAAACCAAAGCCTAGGGGTGGAGAAACACTGCCTGGAGCAGCTCACAGGTGATGGCAACTGAAGGTGACCCCTGAGGTGCCTGGGCTGTATGTTCCTACCCTCTATGCCTCCCTGGCCCCCCCCCCCCCTGCCCTCAGCAGCCTTGGGCACTCAGCTGGACCTCCTTTGGCAAGACATTTCCACCAAGGCCAGTGTGGTCCGAGGAGCCCTCTTGATCCCAGACCTTCTCCTCGGAGTTGGCCCTGATCATTGGCTGCCCTAGGTGATCTGGTGGGCACCTGTCTTATTCTGTAGGCTACTCTTGAAAACAACCAGTTTAAAAATTGAAGGATTTCCCTGATAGTCCAGTGGTTAAAAATCCACTTTCCAATGCAGGGAACACAGGGTTGATCTCTGCTTGGGGAACTAAGATCCTACATACAGAGCAACTAGAGAGCCTGCATGCTACCACTAGAGAAAGCCCGTGTGCCACAACAAAGACCCAGTGCAGCCAAAATTGTAAAAATTAATTTAAAAAAACTGATATGTCACCCTGGGATCCTGGCAAGGTGGCCGGACATGCCCTTGGCCTGTGTGCAGACCCATTCTGCTCAAGTTCAGTAATGAGTCTGGAAGCTCATCTAGAAATCTTTTATTTACATTTTATCTTAGAAAAAAATATACAGATCTGGTGCTCTGTAGACTTTTCAGTTCCAGGGTCTTTAGGGGAGGATAGGAGACGGCACAGGGCAGCCCCCCAAGGCCATCCATCATCCACTGAGGGCTTCTCATCTGACCCTGGAGCTGGACTCCCTGAGATCAGACCCAGAGCCTTGGGTGACAGGAGCCATGCCAAGCCTGGGGTGCCATTGGCATGAGGGGCAGGAGCTGGGAGGCACTTGGACAGTCTGGGCATCAGAAACTGGAGTGGTCCCCTGGGAAGAGTGGAGTGAACATGGGCCAGAGACTCTGTCCCCAAGGGGAGGACGCTGGTGCCTCAGGCTTCAGAAACAAGGGCCCTGCCATGGGTCCCTGGGACAGAGGCACGTGGGCGTCTCACATAGGGACCAGGTGAATGTAAGGACCAGAGACTGTTTAGCTGTGGTCTTTGAACCAGTTTAGCACCACCTCCTTGTTCTCCTTCACCCAGTTGATGTTGGCTTTAGTCTTCTCCAGGGCTTGCTCCAGAGCCCGTGTTCCTGAGCCGAAGCCGACGTCCATGTTGTTCTCCTTGAACTCCTCCAGCTGCCAGGAAAAGGATGCTTTTGAGCCTCAGGCTGAGTCTCTAACATCCCCGAGAGGGCTACCAGGTCCTCTACCCCTCCCGGCCATGTTAGAGCCCCCGGGCGTAGGGAGTCCTTCCCTCTCACTGGCAGAGGCCAAAAATGACAGCCCCAAGGGCCAACCAGGCTCCTATGTGTATGTGGACTTCATTGTGAGGTTCTTCATTGAGCTGATCCTCTCTTTTTAATTGAAATACAATCTTAATCCAATCAAGGGAGGAGAGAAGGACAAATTAAACAGGCACCAAAAGGGAGCAAGCAGCCAAATTCAAAATGTGGCCATTTCTATAGCACACATGACCTGACTGCTTGAGCAAATAAGTGTTGTTTTTTTTTTTTTAAAGATTAAAATATGTATTAGTACTGGAGGTTGTAGCAATGGCAATTAGGCAAGAAAAATGAAATTAAAAGCATCCAGAAAGGAAGAAGTAAACTATCTCTATTTACAGATGACCCAATTTTATACGCAGAAAACCCCAAGGAATTGAAAGGGAAAAAACTATTTTTTTTTAAAACTATTAAAACTTGAGTTCAACAAGTTTGCAGGATACAAGATCAATATACAAAAATTAATTGTATTTCTATACACTAGCTGTGAAAAATCTGAAAATGAAATTAAGAAAACAGTTCCATTAACCATAGCATCAAAAAGAATAAAATACTTAGGAATAAATTTGACAAAAGAAGTGCAAGACTGGTATGTGGAAAACTACAAAATATTGTTGAGAAAAATTAAGACCTAAATAAAAGGGGAAAAAAGACTTAAATAAATCTGTGTTAATGAATTGGTAGATTTAATATTACTAACATGGAAATGCTCCCCAAATTGATCCACAGATTCAGTGCAATCCCTATCTAAATTTCAACTATCCTTTTTTTGCAGAAATTGGCAAGCTGATTCGTAAAGAAATTCATAAAGAAATGCAAAGACTCAGAATAGTGAAATGACTTTGAAAAAGAACAAAGTTGGAGGGCTTACAACCCAAATTTCAAAACTCACTACAAATCTATGATAATTAAGACAACACTGTGTTAACCTAAATATAAACAGATTAGTGAAATAAAATTGAGAGTCCAGAAATAGACCCTAACGTTTATAGTCAATTGATTTTCTGGTGTCAAGATCATTCAATAGGTGAAAGAACAGTCATTTTATCAACAGAGGAATGGTTAAAGAAGACATGGTCCATGTATATAATGGAATATTACTCAGCCATAAAAAAGAACAAAATAATGCCATTTGCAGCAATATGGATGGACCTAGGGATTATCATAATAAGTGAAGTAAATCAGACAAACAAAGACAAATATATATTATCACTTATATGTGGAATCTAATTTTTAAAATGATATAAAGGAACTTATTTATAAAACAGAAAAAGACTTACAGATATGGAAAACAAATGTATGGTTACCAAAGGGGAAACATGGGGGGTGGAGAGAGATAAATCAGGAACTTAGAATTTACCACTATATATAAGCTAGATAACCAGTACTATATAACACAGAGAACACCACTCAATATTCTGTGATAACCTGTATGAGAAAAGAATCTGAAAAAGAATGAATATATGTAAATGTATAACTGATTCACTCTGCTGTACACCTGAAACTAAGACAACATTGTAAGTCAACTGTACTCCAATGACAATTTTTTTTAATGACTAATATTACAAAAAAGAATAGTCCTTTAAATAAATGGGACTGGGACAACTGGATAGCCACATGCAAAAGAGTGAAGTTGGACCTCTGCCTTACACCATACACAAAAATCAAGTCAAACTGATCACTCCTAAATGTAAGAGCTAAGATGAGAAGAATCTTAGTAAGAAGCATAGATGGAACTTCAGGTTGGTAATTGTTTCTTATATATGACGCATAAAGCACAAGCAACAGAAGAAAAGTAGTAAGTTAGACTTCATCAAAATAAAAAACTCCTGTGTGTCAAAGACATTGTAAAGAGAGCGAAAGGACAATTTCACAAAATCGGAGAAAATACTTGCAAATCATGTGTCTAATAAGGGCCTGGTATCTAGAATATATAAAGAGCTTTTATAACTCACAATAAAAAGGCAAATACACTAATGAAAAACTGAATGAAGGATTTGAATATATTTCTCCAAAGAAGATATACAAATGGCCAAAAAGCACATGAAAAGATGCTCAACATCATGAGTCATCAGAGAAATGAAACTCAGAACCATGAGATACACTTTACGGGATGTAAAACTTTTTTTAAAACAAAAAAGGAAAATAACAATTTTCCCCAAAACATAAAGAAATTGGAACCTTCATACATTGCTGATGGGAATGTAAACTGATGCAGTTGCTTTAGAAAACATTTTGGTGTTTTCTCAAAAAACATAGTTATCAAATGACCTAGCAATTCCACTCCTAGGAATACATTCAAGAGAAGTGAAAACAGAGATTGACTCAAAAATGTGTAAAAGGGACTTCCCTGACAGTCCAATGGTTAAGACTCTGCGCTCTTAATTAAAGCAGGGGCCATGGGTTCAATCCCTGGTTGGAGAACTAAGATCCTGCCAGCTGCCAAGGCATGGCCAAAAAAAAAAAAAGAGAGAATTTGAAAATGGCCTGGGTATAGGATGATAGTAAGGAATTGTTCGTTTTCTTGGGTTTGCTAATGATGGATTATGTTTTAAAATTTTTCTTTATTTTAGATATGACTAAAGTGTTTATAAGTGAAATTATATAATATCAGTGATTTGCTTGAAAACTGTCTTCCCCTAAAAAAAAAGTGTCGGCAAAAGTTGATAATTATTCAATCTGAATAATGGGTACCTGGAGGTTCATTATATTACTCTCTTTACCTTTTGCTAATAAAAAATTCCAAGATGAATAACTGCGATTGAACTGTGACATTTAAGAAGTCTGGATACCCAGCTTCCTCTGTACATGAAGAAGGCCTGACCACATGGAGCCCCACTGCCTTATGAACACCCCCTGCCTTTCGGTGGGAGCTGAGTGGCGGCTGCCCCCTGAGACTGGGGGTGGGCCTCTGGGGCATGAGCCCCAGGGTCCCAGGCTTCTTACCTGCTGGAGCTCAAACTCAGTGGAGAATCTTCGGGTCACACCCTGGATGAGGTTGGAGAAGGAAAAGGAACCACCACCATAACTGCAGGACGGGAGGAGAGAGAGGAGCCATGAGCAGGGCGGGGAAGCAATGTCCAGTGACTGGCAGGCGACACACTGTGACCATCCCCGTCTCATAGATGCAAGGCAGTGACACGCCCAAGGAGACACCACCAGGGACCTAAACCCAGGCTTGGCCGCATGTCCTTGTTCCCATCTCTTCAGAGAACACTCCCTCCAGGTAGACTTTCTTCCCCCAAGTGGGAAAAGGCACAGCCGTACCCCACCGCCTTGTCTTTCAATTCCTGCCCCTACAGACCTCAAGCTGGATTCATCTGGTTTTCTGTTTTGTCTGTTTTTCGTGGCATTTTTTTTTGCGGGGGGGGTGCACTGCGAGGCATGTGGAACCTTAGTTCCCTGACCAGGGATTGAACCTGAGCCCCCTTCATTGGAAGCACAGAGTCTGAACCCTGGACCACCGGGGAAGCCCCTGGGTTCTCTTTGGACCACTCCAATGCAGTGTCTGCTCTCTACTCCTGAGCCTGCGGGGTCTGGTGCACACAGGGGACCCACTCCTACCCCTAGGGGACCCAGCCTTGGTGGGCGCTTCCCCTAACACACTCTTGGCAGACTCACTCCTCAAAGAGTTTCTTCCAGTTGCTCCGGATGAAGTCCCAGGCCAGAGACTGCCCGATGACATTGCTGGCAATGCTGGTAATGGTGGAGGTGGCGTCCTGCTTCCGGATGAGGTCGGGGTTCAGGGTGTAACTCAGGTACCTGTGAGGTCAGCATGATGTGCGGTGAGTGAAAGGAGCCTATCCACCCCCCACCCCCACACACACTCATCCTGCATCCTCCCCTGCATCCTCTCAATATCCCTTCAGCATGCTGTGCAGTGAGTAAAAGGACCCTGCTTGCCCCCACCCCCCACACACTCATCCTTCGTCCTTTCCTGCATTCCTCTCCTGCATCTTCTCAACATCCCTTCAGAATGCTGCGGGCTGAAGCCTCCTTGGTCCTACCTCCCTCTTATAGATGGGACCCTGAGTCCCCTAAGCAGGGTCACTGGCTATGCCAGGTGTCATACTTGGCATAGACCAGGTGTCTGATAAATATCTAGTGATGAATGAAGGAAGGAAGGGGTGATTCCTATATCAGGTAGAGTGGCCACTCCTGTCTTTGACATTGAGGGTGGCTCTTCTTTACTGAAGTCCAGGAGATGGCAATGAGGCACACAGTGGGAGCCAGGAGCCCTCATCCAAGGGTTTGGGGGTGCCCAGCTGGATGTCCAGGACTCAAGTCCATCTGCAGCAGGACTCTTGTTGTTGTTTAGTCGCTAAGTCGTGTCTGACTCTTTTGCGACCCCATGGACTGTAGCCCACCAGGCTCCTCTGTCCATGGGATTTCCCAGGCAAGAATACTGGAGTGGTTTGCCATTTCCTCCTCCAGGGGATCTTCCTGATCCAGGGATTGAATCCAGGTGTCCTGCATCACAGGTGGATTCTTTACCACTGAGCCACCAGGGAAGCCAGTGCCAAGACCCTTGAGAGAGAGGTAAAGGCCAGGAGAAATGCAGCAGTTAAAAGCACAGGATGTGGACCCAGATCCAGACTCAAATCTTGGTTGTTGCTTTTTTTTTTTTACTTAGTAAAGCTTCTGGACTTCGGGTGAGTTGTTTTGCTTCTCTGAGCCTCTGTGTCCTCATCTGTAAAATGGGAAACACACTGGCCTACTGCACGGGCTAGGAAGGATCCCACGAAGGATAGTGTGGATGGCTGGCTGGTTCTTTATCCCCCACGTTGGGACCCTGGTCTCTGGTGGGAGGGGAACTCATCCAGCCCCATCCAGCTCTGGTCCTCACCTGTTCAGGAGCCAGACGTGGTTGGTGCAGGCCAGCGCTGAGCGGAGTTTGTCAGCTTCATTAACCAGCTCTGCTTGTTGTAACTGATCCCAAGCAAAGTCCCACTCTGCCTGGCCACCCTGGGCGATGGCGTTGCAGTAGATGGTGGACCGCAGGTTGGGGTCGATCCTGGCATGGAGTTGGGGGTGTCAGAGGTGGAGAAGCAGCAAGAGGGTGGGGGACGAGGGTCCGATGAGGACAGGGCTGTGAGCTTGAGGGACAGATAAAGATCAGGGAACAAGCAGGGGACACACTCACGGGTTAACGTTAGGGTTGTTCATCCACTGGTTGAAAAGTGTTTTGGCCAGCTCCTCACACTTAGGCAACCCATTGGAGCAGGCGGTGCTGATGGCGTTAATCTCGCTGTATCTGCACCAGGGGTGATGACATTCTGTCAGCATGCCTGGCCCTGGCTCCAGCAAAGACTCTCCCTGTGCTCGTACTTACGCTCAGTCACTTCAGTCGTGTCTGACTCTTTGTGTCTGACTCTTAGCGATCCTGTGGACTGTAGCCCACCTGCTGGCATGTAACTCCAGGTAGGGCAGCAGGTGTGGGGCTCTAAGGCCACAGCCCACCTACCCTTTGGGTGCTTTGCTTCTTGCCTTGTGCAGCCCAGGGAGGGCTGGCACAGACCCCAGCCCCACCTTTAACACCTAGAATCTGCATGACCATGCCAGTGAAGGGACTAGGGAGGTTCAGTTTGGTCCTTCACACAAAGAGGCCAGACGGGTTCACAGGCCACATGGAGCCTTGGGGCAGGGCCCCCCACTCCTGGGTGGGGTCAGGGAGGGGGCGGTTTCCTCCCTGACTGGTGGCCCTGGTCTAGCCAGGAATTGGGAAGTTCGGAGGAGGATGCTGTGGGAACTTGCTCTGGACTTCCCAGGTCAGGGTGTCTGGGCCAAGACCCAAGACAGGTCATACTCACTGGTCCATCAGGTTTTCCGGGATCTCAGTCCAGTTTTTGGTGAGATTTTCAAAATATAGGAAGATGGGTTCAACCTGGTTCTTGAGGTAATTCTAGGGAAAGAGAACATGAACAGCTTCAAAGAGGAGACTCATGGGGCTTCCCTGATCCAGTGATTAAGAATTTGCCTCACAATGCAGGGGGCTCGGGTTGGATCCCTGGCCAGGGAATTAAGATCCTGCATGCCTTGGGGCAATTAAGCCCAGTGCCACAAGGGAAAATCCACCATGGTGCAACGAAGATCCCGTGTGCTGCAGCCAAGACCCAACACAGCCAAATAAGTGAGTAAGTAAGTAAATATATACTAAAAACTAAGACCTGGCACAACCAAGTAAGTAAGTAAGTGAATAAATATTAAAAAAAAAATCAAAGAGGAGACTCAAGACTGACCCACCTGGAGCCCCACGGAGCCTCTGACGTGAGTGAGCAAGCGTAGCAAGGGTTAATGGTTACAGAAGCAAGAGGCCAGAGGCTAAGGGAGTAACCCAAGGCCAGATAGCACTCCAAGGGGTGGCACTAACCCAGGTCTCAGATGACTGATCTGAGGTTCTTTCTCCTCAAAGCCTCCACCAGTTCTGACGGTCCATGTCCAAGAGTCACTATTTCCTAATATTGTTTTAGGGCCTACCATCCCCCACCGCCCGATTGTAAGTATTCTGCCTTTACTGTGGGGAACTTAGAAAACTCCGTAAAGCATAAGCAGAAAATACTAACCACCCCAAAGTGTTAAGAAAGTGTTAGTTGCTCAGTCTTGTCCTATTCTTTGAGACCCCGTGGACTGTAGCCCGCCAGGCTCCTCTGTCCATGGAATTCTCCAAGCAAGAATACTGGAGAATCCTTTGGTGTATGCCTAAGGCCGACTCATATTGATGTATGGCAAAAAACATCACAATATTGTAAAGAAAATTATCCTCCAATTAAAATAAATAAATAAATAAATGGAAAAAAAAGAATACAGAAGTGGATTGCCATTCCCTTTCCTGGGGATCTTCCTGACCCAGGGATGGAACCTGCATCTCTCGCATTATAGGAGCATTCTTTATCACTGAGCCACCAGGGAAGCCCAATGACTACATAATATTCCATCAAATGGATATTCTAGCTTACTTAACCAATCCCCAACTGTTGGACATTTAAGTGTTTTTGGTTTTCTTGTCTTTTATAAACCACACTGCAGTGAACATCCCTCTGCATTCAGTTATGGATACAGAGCAAGCAGTTCGCCTCTGCCTCTGATCCCACCCCCAACCCCCCATCCCCTCCCTCTACCTCCCCCTCAAGCTTCCAAACTGTTAACATCTGCTAGGCAAGCAGAGGCCCGCTCTTTTCACAGAGGATTCTTTTGGGCTGAAGAGGATTGCCAGAGGCCACACAACAGGCTGAAGGCTTTGCCCCCAATCCCATCCCCTTCCTGTACTGTGGCTTTTTCTGTTGCCTTCTGATAGTGCTAACTTCCAGATTTAGCAAACTTTGCTAGAAGTCTTTCCGTTTCTTGCCATGCCCAACTTGCTCACCTTCTCAGTCCCTGCTCCCTTCACCCTTCCATCCCTCCTGCTCTCTCACCACCACCAAGGACCGGGTGCGGCGCTTCACCACTCCAGGCAATATTTCTACTCACTGCCTCGTGGCGTCATTTTAGGCACTGGGGAACTGGACGCTGGCATGCCCCTCGAGACGTACCTGCATGGGGCCATAGACCTCTGTGCGGTCGAACATGAGCTTGAAGTAGTTCAGGCTGCTCACGGCAGCTTGCCAGGGCATGTACTCCCTCTCATTTTTCAGGAAGAGGGTGTTGTTCAGCGCCAGGGTGACAGGGACCATGTGGGCACTGGGGACAGATAGAGGGGCTCAAGTAAGCACCCCCACCCAGCCCGGGCTCTCTGTGGGAGTCCCAGCCCCCTCCTAGAGCCTGAGGTCCCAGAGGCCCAAATGGACCAGCTGTAGCCTTCACCTCGGGTGGAGTGGAACTGGGGGGAGAGGGAGGAGATGCGCACCCACTGCCAGTCACATTCCCTTGCTCATTATCCCCATCTTACAGATGAGGAAACTGAGGCTCAGAGAGGTGACATGCCTTGCCGAAGACCACACAGACCTTAAGAGACAGATCTGAGATTCAAAAAGACAAGAGGCCTTTGCTCTCTGCTCTGCCCACCTCTTTTCTCATTTGCTTGGCCCTCTGAGATTTCCTCCCTCCACCTTCTCAGGCCATCTGTTCATAAATGTCCATGTCTATGGGTGACATCACAGAACTTAGCATCTGCCGGTGCTTACACACACAGCAGCTGCTCAATAAATCTCTGTTTATCTATGCCTGCCTCTCTCCTGTCATGTCCTTCCCAGGTTTTTTAGCCTGACTCCCCTAGCTCAGTCGGTAAAGGGTAAAGAATCTGCCTGCAGTGCAGGAGACATTGGTTCGATCCCTGGGTTGGGAAGATCCCCTGGAGAAGTAAACAGCAATCCACTCCAGTATTCTTGCCTGGAGAATCCCATGGACAGAGGAGTCCGGCGGGCTATAGCCCATGGGGTTACAAGAGTCGGACACGACTGAGTGACTAAAGAGAGAGACAGGGGCACGCATGCGTGCTTAGTCGCTTCAGTTGTGTTCAACTCTGTGCGAGCCAATGGACTGTAGCCTGCCAGGCTCCTCTGTCCATGGGATTCCCTAGGCAATGCCCTCCTCCCGGGGATATTCCTGAGCCAGGTATCGAACCCAAGTCTCTTAAGTTTCCTGCATGGCAGGTGGGTTCTTTACTACTAGCACCACCTCAGAAGCCTGACCCATAGGTAGCCCTCTGAAAAATCTGGGTGTGGTGGAGCACACTGGAGTTCCAGAGTTGGACAGATCTGTATCTGGCTGTCATGAGTTACTGTGTGACCTCAGGTAAGATGCTTAAACTCTGAGACTCTGATTCTTCTCTGGAAACTCTGGGCTGAATGGTGATACTGTCTGGGGCCAAGGGAGGGGCGTCCCGAAGCACAGGAAGCCCGCACCCCATTCCTGGCACACGATGAGGACCACATGAGGGAGCAGGGCTCTCACTATGGAGTCACACTTGCCAAGTCACCGGGCTTCTGTGGCTGAGCTGAGGGGCCCGAGGGAGAAGGGCGGGCACTCACCTGGCCAGGTTGAAGCTGTCGTAGATGACCTGTGCCCGGTTGATGACAGGGATGTTCTAGAAGGGGCAACAGAGCATGTGACCTTGGGCGGGCCATGGGGCAGGCCCTGCAGTCTGGGCTGCCATCCTGGGACTGGGCCTTGGGCAGGGGACAGCATGGGCCGGCAGGCACCCACCTCCCGCCTTGACATCAGCTGATTCTGAACCTTCTTCCAGTTGTTCTCGTCGTAGTTCACCTGGTAATAGCCCGTCACGTTGATGTTCAGCAGGACCCAGTCGTCTGCTGCGGCTTTGAAGAGTTCATTCTGGTCTGTGGGGAGAGACCAGAGCTGGGAGAGGCTGCTCAGAAGGCCCTGGGCTGACCTGACCTGGGTCCTCCCGTCCCCAGGCCTTGGCAGAACCGCCTCCTGAGCAGCCTGGCAGCAGCTGGCCCTCAGGCCGCTGGGCCCACACCAAGGTGAGGGGCGGAGAAGAAGGGTGGGACTGCCCGGACAAACTCAGGCGGGTGACCTTGGACAGACCAATTGCCATCTGTGAACCTCAGTGGCCAGGCCAGTGACACCCACTGGGACAACTCCATCAGCAACACCCCCTCCAGCTCAGACTCAGCTTCCCAGGCCGCTGCTCAGTCTCCAGACCCTCCTCCTCCCATCTTTCCATCACACCCAGGAAGCGCCTCCCATACAGTTAGCCTCCCAGCGCTGCTTATCTCTTCCTGGGGGCTCCACGCCCCCTCCTCTCAGGTCTACCTCCAGCCTTCCTCCCGGCAGGCAGCCGGAGGGGCTCCTTCCATACCTGCAGATCAGACTCAATCACTTTGGCTCCTCCTGGCCCGAGGACATTGTCTCCTGCAGCTGGCAGGGACTGCTCCTCTGTCTCAGCCAAGCTCAGTCCCCATGTTCTCTCCTACCTCAAGCCTCGCACTTGCTATTGACTCTGCCTGGACGGCGTCTCTCTGCTGCCATCAGCCCGGTGAACACCTGCTAGTCCTCTGACTCAATTCACCTCCTCCAGGAAGCCTTTCTTCACCTCTCCATGAAGTGAAAGCCTCCTTATTCTCTGACCTCTGCCCACCTGCCCCAGAGGCCATAAACGCCTCTGATAGAGCACTCAGCACAGCTCCAGAAAGTGCGAATGGCTTGTCTCCCTTCCCTCATCTGCAGCCTTGGCTTAGGCAGGGGATGGCCTGCCCTGACCTTGGTTCCCTCGGTGCCTGGCTGAGCAGGACCGCACATTCTGCGCGCCAGGCACTGTTGTGAACATTTCATGGGAATCCTCTCCCTTAATTGTCATACAACTCAATGGGGGTAGATGTTGTCCCCATTTTACAGATGGGGAAATGGAGACCAATGACAGATGGTAACTTGACTGGGGTCACACAGCTGGGCAGCAACCGAGTAGAAATTAGAACCAAAGAAGCTGGCTCCATTTGTTGAATGAAAGGATGACAGACACCCCCAAGGATGAGGGCTGCCAAAACCCCAGAACAGGGCCAGGAGCTGGCAGGATGGCCTGGGGGTTACTGTCCCCTAGGGGAGGGCCGGATTACTTCTCTCTTCGCCCCGAAGCCAGTAGTGTTCTTGCGGCTGGCCATTTCTGATGGATGAGATGGGAACAATCCACAGATAGCTGCAACAAGAAATCCCAGAGGCCAGGGCTGAGAAATGGCAGCTCTTGGCCACTGCCAGTGAAAAACAGTCCTGCCCAGGCTCCCAGTTTCTGCCTGACTCTGGCACTAAACGCCTCCCTCCTCCTGGCCCAGGAGCTGGACTGACACCCACCACTCTGGCAGGGGCCACAGTGGGCCAGGCCCTGCTATGGTCAGAGGACCTCATGGCAACCACCCCTAAGAACCTCCCTGGGACGCCTGTCTCTGGGACCCCATCTGCTCACTTGAACTGTGAGGGGCGGGTGACGGTGGAGTTGGGATCAAGGAGGAAGTGCTTCTGGGAGATGGTCCCTGTGTTAGTATCCACGGTGATGACAGGGAAGCCCATCTGTAGGGTCCAGCGGTCCATGATGGCACTCACGGTGTCTGACAGCCTGATGGACGACTGATTGTCCACAGCCTTGGGCAGAGGGCGATGGTGCAGCCATGAGTGGATGGCCACCCTCCCCCCCCCATTCTCCCCTGCACCCCTGCCCTCTTCTTAGGGTGCCACTTTGCTGGGAGGTAGTGGAGGAGCACTGGGCCGTGAGGTTGTGGCTGGGCTCCCAGACTGCCTCGCCCTCCTCTCAGCTGCCCAGCGCTGGACGAGCCAAGAGCTTTCCAGCCTCTGGTTCATTCTGTGTTAAGGAAATCTGCATGCTCCCCCCAAACCCCACATTCTGTGATCAAGCCTGAGGTGGGTGTGTGTCAGGGCGGGGCACCCAGGATGCCCCATGGCTCAGCCTGAACAAATCTGGGAAGACAGGCAAGAGGAGGAGACAGAGATAAAGGAAAACCAGTGTCCCCAAGTCACAGGCAGAGAGAAGCAGAGGGCTGTGGGCGATGTGAAGGAAACACATGCGGATGGGGGTCTGGGGATGGGCTTAGGATGGTTGTTATTGTCTTAAATCTTTTCTCACATGTGCCTATTGCTTTCATAATAACAAAAAAAACAACCACATTTGTTAATAACGGAGAAAATAAAAAACTAAGAAGAGCATAGATAGAGGGCAGAAGATGCTATCAGAAGGTGCAAGCTGAGAGAGAGAGGATCTCTGGGGGATGCAGAGAGAGGGGGTTTGGGGGAGAGGGAGGGGGAGATGCAGCTTGAAGGGGTGTTGGTGTGGAGGAGGAAAGGAATGGGAAGCTGAGGTCGGGCAAGGCAGACAGTGGAAGCAGAGGAGAGGGACTGAGGCTGGGGGCGGTGGGGGTGGGGACCAGGCTCACAACAGAGGGATGTTGGGCTGGAGATCAGCCAGGAGGACCCAGGAGCCCACCTGTGATGCTGTGACAAGGCCTGGTGTCTTCCCTCCCAGGTCAGGCTGGTCATGGCGTGTGGGCACATGGAGGGGTCAGCCAGGCTGACCAGGGCCACAGAGAAGGGGTGGGAGATGATGGAGGGTGATGGAGAGGGTGCAGACGCCAGCCTCAGGAGAGGCGGGGAGGGCCAGGCGGGAGGGTGGGAGTGGTCAGAGGGTCTGCCCCAGACAGGGCCCCTCGGGGTCTAAGTGGACAGGAATGTGAGGTGGGGCTGGATGGGAGGGTCAGAGAGCGTGCTGAGGGTGCTAGTGTGTGCAAAGTGGTGCCTGAGAGGGGCTGGGTGGGGCACAGGGCAGCCAGGAGCGCTGAGCTGGTGAATGACTGGCTCCAAAATTCCAGGGAGATGACGGCTTGGTCTTGGGAAACGTGAGAGCCCGTTTCCTCAACACTCAGAGGAGGGTGCTCCCCGGCTCCCCTCATAGACTTCACTATAGTGCAAGGTGCCAGTGGGGGGCCACCTGCCAGGCTCATGACCCAAGCTCTGGCTACACCTCCTTCAAGGAGTCATCGCTGCACCCACTTTAGAGAGGAGCAGCCAGTAAGCAGGCCAGGCTCCAGATGTCCTGCCTGGGGTGTGGGGTAAGCAGGGGAGCTGGGCACCTTCGCTCCCACGGGGGTGCTGCCGGCCCTGGGGCTTTCAGCATCTCAGGACCCCCACAGAACATCTTCAGGAGGGCTGGTTGGTACTGACCATCTGCAGGTGCTCCCACAGGTTCAGGTAGGTGGTGTTCTGATAGGCAAAGGTCTGCAAGTAGGACTGCAGAAAGACAGAGCTCGGTGAGGGCTGAGCTGTGGCCCCAGGCTCGCCACAGCCTCCGTGAGGCCAGGGCTCAGAGGAGACACCCCCCACCCGTGACTGGCCAAGGATCCTCACCGCCAGGCCCTTCTTGAACAGGTCCTCAGTCAGGAAATTCGAGAGCATCCGGATGACCGAGGCTCCCTGTGGAGGGGAGGGAGCTCAGGAGGCTGTGTTGACCCAGCTGAGGGACCCTGTGTTCCCATCGGGCTGGGTGGGTGCTCCCCGAGCCCTGGGGGGCTGAACTCCCACTGCCCTCCCCACCCACCCTCCGACTGTCTAAGGACCAGCATGGGGACTGGGCAGCACCTTGCTGTAGGAGATGGTATCGAACATCTCGCTGATCTGGGCAGGGGTGTTGACCTCGTCGGCAGGGGTGGTCAGTGGGTGAGAGGTGACCAGCGCGTCCACGGCCATCACACGGTACACGTCATTCGGCACCATGAGGTCTTTCTGCAAACCCCCAACAGCCAATCAGGGGACTGGCCTCGGAGGGGGTGACCCAGGTCATCCCCCATCCCAGACCCCAGTGGTCCCCAGGCAGGGGGCTCACCAGATTCCAGGTGGGCTCTGCATAGTCAGCTCCCAGGTACTCCACATAGGAGGCAAAGCCCTCGTTCAGCCACAGGTCATTCCACCAGGCCAGGGTCACCAGGTTCCCAAACCACTGTAGGGGAGAGGGGTCAGCCCAGCAAATCACTCGGACCTCGCGGTCACTAACGATGTTCAGGGCTACCCTTCGCCGAGTGCTCCCCACATGCCAGCTTGAGCTGGAGGCTTTACCGACTTCATCCTGACTCCTCCCCAAACCCCCTGGCCAGGTGGAATCCCCCCTCCCTTCTCAGCTTCTGAGGACAGAGCCATGACTTGTGCCATCTCCTCCCGGAGCCCCCCATGTTCTTGGTCTGCACTCCCCATGATGGGAGGATACCTGGTGGGCCAGCTCATGAGCAATCACAGTGACTACTCGCTCTTTGTTGCTGCTGGAGGAAGACTGAGGGTCATAGAGCAGCGCGTTCTCCCGGTAGGTCACCAGCCCCCAGTTCTCCATGGCACCGGCGTTGAAGTCGGGCAGGGCAATCTGGTCTGGGGAGGCCAGGCAGTTGGCAGGATGGCCTCCGGGAATGAGGAGGGAGACCCATTCACTTTCCCCCAACATGAGGCCCCTCACTCACCAGATTTGGGGAGTGGGTAGGCTGTATTGTAATGATTGGCAAAGAAGTTCAGGATGGGACCTGTCACATTCAGGGCGTAAAGGCCATGGTTGTCTGCAGTTGCTTTTGGCCGAGCCCAGATCCGGATCTGCAAAGAGGATAGGAGAGGTCAGGGGTTCTTCCTGGGTCCCGTGCAGGTGGGCCAGTCCCAGAGTCTGGCAGGCTGGTGACCAACCAGGTTAAACTGGGAAGCTTGGTCAGCCCGGAGTGTGTGGACTGGGAGGTGTCTCTCTTGGAGTCGTAGGGAGGGGCCTGCGGGGAATGAGCCATGGCCACTCTCTGTCTGGCACCCAGGAATCGGGAACTCCCTTCATGAGGGGTGCGTGCATGCTAATTTGCTTCCGTCATGTCTGACTCTCTGCAACCCCATGGACTGTAGCCCGCCAGGCTCCTCTGTCCATGGGGATTCTCCAGGCAAGAGTACTGGATCGGGTTGCCATTTCCTTCTCCAGGGGATCTTCCTTACCTAGGGACTGAACCTGTGCCTCCTGTGGCTCCTGCAGTGCAGGCAGATTCTTTACCGCTGAGCCACTGGGGAAGCCCCCGTTAATGAGGAGGATCCCACTTTTCAGATGCAGAGACTGAGGCTCAGAGAACTAAAGACAGCTGCCCAAGATGACTCAGAGCTGGGGTTCACACACTGCCTAGGGGCTGGGACCAGGATGAGGATAAACAGGAATGTCTCCCAGGCCAGGACCAACCCTGGGGAAGGTGAGGTGAGCTTGGGCCTCATACCTGGACATCATTGGGAGCCACTGACTCCACACTCGTGAACTCGCTCACGATGTAGGCCAGGAGGTACGTGGACATTACCGGCGTGGTTTCAAACTCAGTGACACTCCAGTTGGAATCTCCATCAAACGGGACACTGGGACCTGGGCAGGGAGCATGCAGGCTTGTGGAGGTGTGCCTCCTCCCCTTCCCCTGCGCCCCAGCCCTGGCGGGGAGGGTCTGCTTTCCCAGGCCCAGGCTGTGAGGCCTCAGCCAGACCTGCTCACCTTTGGGTGGCATGTTGGACAGGGCTGTGAGTTCCTTGGGGTGGATGAGGGTGATGTTAAATGTGGCCTTCATGGCGGGCTCGTCAAAGCAGGGGAAGGACTTCCGGGCATCTGTTGACTGCATCTGTGTGGTGGCCAGGACCCTGCCCAGAGCAGGGGGTTAGAGGGTGTGCCCACAGAGTGTCTGTGCCCGCAGGGTGTGCAGGGTGGGGGCTGCAGACTGTGGCTGGATGTGCAGGGGGGCGGGCTCACAGATGCTGCCAGGCCTCATCCCTGTTCCCTTACCCCCACCCCCCCTTTCCTCTCCCAGGCCACCTCGAGGCCGACAGGCCAGCTGACATGGGCGATCAGAGCTCCTTCTGGACTCAGGGTCAAAGTCCTGGCTGCCCCCATCCTGTATTAGCCGGGAGACACTGGCACATTTCTCTCCTCAGAGCCTATTCTCTTATCTGTCCAAGGTGGCTTTCATTGTTTATCCCTGACTGCCGATTGAGTGGGGTGGGGCTCAGGGAAACGGCGGATTGTCTTGGGAACTTTGGATGGAGCAACGGGCCAGCCAAGGGCTTTGGAACATTCAAAGGCCCCGAATCCAAGCCCTTCCTTGGCCCCCAGGATCCCACTCTGCCTCGGCGTCTAGGACCTGCCCCCACCCGGCAGGCCCACCTGACTCACTTTTTGACGTTGCCGTCCATGTACTCGCTGCGGTAGAAGCCCGCCAGGTCGTCCGCCAGCTCCCCCTGAAAGGTGGTCTCCATCTCATACGTCTTGCCTGCTTCCAGGGAGCTCTTGAGGTGGACCACCAGGTACTCTGTGAGCAACACCAGCTCAGTCCTGTCGATTTCGGGGGCCTGGGTGTCCCCCACACCCCTCAGGACCGCCAAGTGCCCACTGTGCTGGGTGTAGTTGAGCTTCTTGCTGTGGATGATGATGACGTCCGTGGGCTCCTTGCAGGTGAAGCGGACAGTGCTTGAGCCCGTGAAGATATACAGGCCGTTATTGTTGGGAGTGAGGTAGGGCCTCAGCGTCACCCTATAGGAGTCGGGCAAGAGGGTCGTGGGGAGGCGGTATCGGTTCCATGGCTTGCTCTGGTCCAAGGTGGTGGCCGAGGTGGTTGTCGGGCCTGTGGGGCTCGTGGGGGCCGCGGTGCCACGCTCGGCATTCTTGTTCTTCTCCTGGGCGTACACCACAGACAGAGCGATGATGGTGGCCACGGCCGCCACACCCAGGAGAATGGCCAGGATGCCCAGGGCCTTGGAAATGTAGAATCCTTTGGCCATGGTGAGAATGGGGAGGGAGCTCGGGGAGGCTCAGGAACGGGCAGGGAACAGGGCAGCCTCAGACCAGGCTTATATCCCCGAAGGGGTGGGGCCCCAGAGCCTGCAAAGACTGGGCAAAAATTAACCAGGGCTCAGACAGGCGAAGGTCACTGGGCTGAGTGGAAACACGCTCTATCCAGGTTTCCAAGAGCAGATCCAGAAACAGGGTGCGTGGAGTGCGGCTCAGAGGCGGGGGGGGGTGCCTGAAGGGACGAAGCAGTGTCTGGTATCCAGTTACAGGCCGCCTGGGAGCCCCACCAAGGGCTGAAGGGCAGGCAGGCAGCCAGCGGGGAGAGGTAGCAGCCAGGTGGCTTGGATGCACCTGTGAGCTGAGACAGTAGCACAGAAACAAGAGGATGGAGGTTAGATCCAGGAGATTAGGAGGACTTCCCCGGGGCAGGAGGTGGGAGGTAGAGAGAAAGGGAGAATCGGCTTCCGGCTCGGGTCAAGAGCAAGTTAGTCACCCCTGTGGTTGGACGGGGGCCCGGGGCACCCCAGAGCCATGGCCCCAGCCTCCCTTGCATTGTTCCAGAGCAAGGAGTTCTTCCAGGTCCCCTCCCTTTCCCTTCTTGCCAAAAACTTTCCCCTCAATTATCAGCACACTGAGTGGAATGAAATGAAGTTGTTTTGCCTTTTTTTTTTTTTTTTTAAAGAGAGGAGGCTGGTGGAGGCTTAACCTTTTCCCAGCCATGACCTTGGGCAGGTAATTTTACCTTTCTGAGACCCCTTTCTTCATACACACATGTTAGAATTTATTTCTCAGGTTTGTTGAACAGATTTAATGAGAAAACATATTAAACACCATCTACTATAGTAGAGGGCTTCCCAGGTGGCTCAGTGGTAAAGAATCCTCCTGCCAATGCAGGAGATGCAAGAGACATGAGTTCAAACCCTGGGTCAGGAAGACCCCTTGGAGGAGGAAATGGCAACCCACTCCAGTATTCCTGCCTGGGAAATCCCATGGACAGAGGAGCCTGGCGGGCTGCAGTCTGAGGAGTCACAAAGTCTGAGGAGTCACTCGGACATAACTGAGTGACTGAGCACACGCATTATAGTAGAACCTGAAAGTCCTTTGTTCTTTTTCCCCAGAAGTCAACCATTCTATCCCTGGGAAAAATGAAGATATTACTTATCATACTCAATATAATATGTTCTTACAGGAATACGAAGTTCATTGTCACCCCTCCCATCCACCAGCCCAGTTTCTCAGACTTCAACACTGCCTGATCCTCACCCCAACATTCAACTCACCCTGCCCCCCAGTCTCACCATGTCCTGAGTCAAAGCCATTCTCACTGTTTATGTGGGCACTTCTAGACCCTCATGGACTCCTTGCTAACATTTGGGCTCCTCAAACCCTGAATATTCATTGGAAGGACTGATGCTGAAGCTGAAGCTCCAGTACTTTGGCCACCTGATGCAAAGAGCCAGCTCACTGGAAAAGACCCTAATGCCAGGAAAGATTGAAAGCAGAAGGAGAAGGGAATGACAAAGGATAAGATGATTGGATGGCATCCCTGACTCAATGCACATGAGTTTGAGTAAGCTCTGGGAGATAGTGAAGGACAGGGAAGCCTCGTGTGCTGCAGTCCATGGGGTTGCCAAGAGTCAGACACGACTTGTTGACTCAACAACAACAAGAATAAAACCAGTTTGCTACATAAGTTGAATCATTTTGCACCATTGCTTACAAGTAACCTTTTGCTCTCGGAATTCAGACCAAATCTTCTGATACCGGCAAGTCAAGTGCTGTCAGCTGGCTGACTGCCTGACCTCATTCTTACCACACTCCTCTCTGCTGTGGAACTCTAGCCAGTCTGGCCTTCATCCAGGCCATCTACCACAGGACCTTTGCACGTGAAACTCTCTCTGCTTGGATCATCTTCCTCCTACTCTTGCTCTGGTTACTCCTTATTTATTCTTCAAGTCTTTCTCAGAGAAGATGTCCTGGCCTCCCTGACCAGGTCAAGCTCCTGAGAACCACAAACCTCTCTTCAAAGCCCTATAATTTGGCATAGTTTTCCATTTGATCTGTGTGGTGATGACCTGAGTGCTTCCCCTACCCCCACCACCAACAGACCCCCATGAGAGCAGTCCATGGCTGCTTCTGCTCACTGATGGTATCAGGCATGTAGTAGTCACTCAACACATATTTGGGGTTTTTTTTTAATGTATAGTTTTAATTTTTTATTTATTTATTTTTGGCTGCCCTGGGTCTTCATTGCTGCAGGCAGGCTTTCTCTAGCTGCAGGGAGAAGGAGCTGCTCTCTAGTTGGCTTCTCTCATTGTGGAGCACGGGCTCTAGACCGTGGGCTAAGTAGTCACAGCACATGGGCTTAGTTGCTCCATGGCATGTGGGATATTTCCAAACCAGGGACCAAACCCATGTACCCTGCATTGGCAGGTGGATTCTTCACCACTGGACCACCAGGGATGTCTTCAATAAATATTTGTTAAGTGAATGCCTTAAGAACCCCCTGAATGGTATGAAAAGGCAAAAAGATAGAACACTTAAAGATGAACTCCCCAGGTCGGTAGGTGCCCAATATGCTACTGGAAATCAGTGGAGAAATAACTCCAGAAAGAATGAAGAGACAAAGCCAAAGCAAAGACAACACCCAGTTGTGGATGTGACTGGTGATAGAAGCAAAGTCCGATGCTGCAAAGAGCAATATTGCATAGGAATCTGGAATGTTAGGGCCATGAATCAAAGCAAATTGGAAGTGGTCAAACAGGAGATGGCAAGGGTGAATGTCAACATTTTAGGAATCAGCAAACTAAAATAGACTGAAATGGGCAAATTTAACTCAGATGACCATCTACTACTAGATGACCATTTAACTCAGATGATATCTACTACTGTGGGCAAGAATCCCTTAGAAGAAATAGAGTAGCCATCATAGTCAACAAAAAAGTCCAAAATGCAATACTTGGATGCAATCTCAAAAATGACAGAATGATCTCTCTTTGTTTCCAAGGTAAACCATTCAATATCACGGTAATCCAAGTCTATGCCCTGACCAGTAATGCTGAAGAAGCTGAAGTTGAATGGTTCTATGAAGACCTACAAGACCTTCTAGAATTAACACCCCCAAAAGATATCCTTTTCATTATAGGGGACTAGAGAATGCAAAAGTGGGAAGTCAAGAAACACCTGGGGTAACAGGCAAATTTGGCCCTGGAGTACAAAACAAAGCAGATCACAGGCTAACGGAGTTTTGCCAAGGGAACGTACTGGTCATAGCAAACACCCTCTTCCAACAACACCAGAGAAGACTCTACACATGGACATCACCAGATGGTCAATACCAAAGTCAGATTGATTACATTCTTTGCATCCAAAGATGGAGAAGGTTTATTCAGTCAGCAAAAACAAGACTGAGAGCTGACTGTGGCCCAGATCATGAACTCCTTATTGCCAAATTCAGACTTAAACTGAAGAAAGTAGGGAAAACCACTAGACCATTCAGGTATAACCTAAATCAAATCCCTTACGATTATACAGTAGAAGTGAGAAATAGATTCAAGGGATTAGATATGATAGACAGAGTGCCTAAAGAACTATGGACGGAGGTTCGTGACATTGTACAGGAGACAGGGATCAAGACCATCCACAAGAAAAAGAAATGCAAAAAAGCAAAATGGCTGTCTGAGAAGGCCTTACAAATAGCTGTGAAAAGAAAAGAGAAAAGCAAAGGAGAAAAGGGAAGATAAACCCATTTGAATTCAGAGTTCCAAAGAATAGCAAGGAGAGATAAGAAAGCCTTCCTCAGTGATCAGTGCAAAGAAATAGAGGAAAACAATAAAATAGGAAAGACTAGATATTTCTTCAAGAAAATTAGAGATACCAAGGGGACATTTCATGCAAAGATGGGCTCAATAAAGGACAGAAATGGTATGGACCTAACAGAAGCAAAAGATATTAAGAAGAGGTAGCAAGAATACACAGAAGAACCGTATAAAAAAGATCTTCATGACAAAGATAATCACGATGGTATGATCACTCACCTAGAGCCAGACATCCTGGAATGTGAAGTCGAGTGGGCCTTAGGAAGCATCACTACAAACAAAGCTAGTGGAGGTGATGGAATTCCAGTTGAGCTATTTCAAATCCTGAAAGATGATGCTGTGAAAGTGCTGCACTCAACATGCCAGCAAATTTGGAAAACTCAGCAGTGGCCACAGGACTGGAAAAGGTCAGTTTCATTCCAATCCCAAAGAAAGGCAATGCAAAAGAATGTTCAAACTACCACACAATTGCACTCATCTCACACACTAGCAAAGTAATACTCAAAATTCTCCAAGCCAGGCTTCAACAGTATGTGAACCGTGAACTTCCAGATGTTCAAGCTGGTTTTAGAAAAGGCAGAGCAACCAGAGATCAAATTGCCAACATCTGTTGGATCATGGAAAAAGCAAGAGAGTTCCAGAAAAACATCTATTTCTGCTTTATCGACTATGCCAAAGCCTTTGACTGGGTGGATCACCACAAACTATGGAAAATTCTGAAAGAGATGGGAATACCAGACCACCTGACCTGACTCTTGAGAAATTTGTGTGCAGGTCAGTAAGCAACAGTTAGAACTGAACATGGAACAGACTGGTTCCAAATCAGGAAAGGAGTATGTCAAGGCTACATATTGTCACCCTGCTTATTTAACTTTTATGCAGAGTACATCATGAGACACGCTGGACTGGAAGAAACACAAGCTGGAATCAAGATTGCCGGGAGAAATATCAATAACCTCAGATATGCAGATGACACCACCCTTATGGCAGAAAGCAAAGAATAACTTAAGAGCCTCTTAATGAAAGTGAAAGAAGAGAGTGAAAAAGTTGGCTTAAAGCTCAGCATTCAGAAAACTAAGATCATGGCATCTGGTCCCATCACTTCATGGCAAATAGATGGGGAAACAGTGGAAACCGTGACAGACTTTATTTTGGGGGGGCCTCCAAAATCACTGTAGATCGTGACTGCAGCCGTGAACTTAAAAGACGCTTATTCCTTGGAAGAAAAGTTATGACCAACCTAGACAGTATATTAAAAAGCAGAGACATTACTTTGCCAACAAAGGTCCGTCCAGTCAAGGCTATGGTTTTTCCAGTAGTCATGTATGGATGTGAGAGTTGGACTATAAAGAAAGCTGAGCACCAAAGAATTGTTGCTTTTGAACTGTGGTGTTGGAGAAGACTCCTGAGAGTCCCTTGGACTGCAAGGAGATCCAACCAGTCCATTCTGAAGGAGATCAGTCCTGGGTGTTCACTGGAAGGACTGATGCTGAAACTGAAACTCCAATACGTTGGCCACCTGATGTAAAGAACTGACTCATTGGAAAAGACCCTGATGCTGGGAAAGATTTTAGGCGGGAGGAGAAGGGGACTGTAGAGGATGAGACGGCTGGATGGCATCACCGACTCAACTAAACTGAACTGAAGTGAATGCACACAGGCAGGGACTGGTGCATGGATGAATGAGTGATTCTACTCAGGAGTCACTCCTTATTGGAGTCTCTGTAGCCCATCTCCACCCCTGCCTCCACTCCCACCTTGCCCTGGGAGAATGGTCTGCTCCTTCTCTGAGCCCTTCTCCAACCATGGCATACAGGCAAGACTCTTGCTCGGGCCAGATGCATCTCAGGGCTTGAGTCTGCCTTCTTCATCAGCTCCTTGAGGACCTTGCTCCTCTGCCACTCCCTGCCCTGGCTTGGGCTGGCCATCCCTGAGCTTGCCTGGAGACTTGGTAAACAAATGTGTGAGTGGATTGAATATATTCATAGGTTAATTCATCCAGGCATCCCTGGGAGACTGAATGACTGCCACCTGTCATTTGGCCTGGGTCTGAGTACAGGATAGAGTCTTCAGGGGAATCCCGGGTGCCCATGTTTGGGCTCGAGGTGCTCTGAGCAGTCAGCACTTCCCTCCTTCTCTCTGGAGACATGCCCCCGGGGCCCTGGTCTGGGCAGTGTGGACTTTCCATTGCAGTGACCTGCAGCCACCCCTATTAGGCCTGGGCTGATGACCAAGGAGCAAGAGTGGGGAAACCAAGTCCCCGGGGGAGGGCTCCAGCTTGGTCACTGTGACCAAGGGAACAGAGGCCCCTAAGGATGATCGAGAGAGAGAAGTGTGTGCTCCCCGTCTCACTCCATCAGGGCTAGAATTTGCCAAGAAAATCCATCTTTCTTGTGCCCTTGAAGGCTGGCACCCAGGGGCCATGTATTCCCCTCACAACAAGTTTTACTCTGTAGGGCCTGCAGCTTGCTCCCACCTTTGCAGCAGAGAGACACACAAGCCTGCTTGGCCTGTTCCCGACTCCAAACAAAGAAAGAGGCCCTGCCTGGCCCACCATGGCCTTTTCCTGTTTGCTTTGGACACAGCCCATGGGCCCAGCTGGCTGGAATCCTTACTGTTTTGGAAAGGGCCTCTGGTCTTCAAAGTTGGCGCAGCAGGCAGCCTATTGCCCTGGAATGAGAGGTCCCTTTTCTGGGCATTGTGCCGGCCCGGTCTGGGGACACAGAGAGGGGCAAGCTCCACAGCCCCCACCTTCTTTGATATTAAAAAGAGATCTCTCTCCCAGCCCCCACCACAGCCCACGCATGGCCACGGCCACAGCCCACTGGGTAGCAATAACCTCGCTCTCCTCTCCTGTCACCCAACCTGCCCACACAACCTGGCAGAGAGATCTTCCTCTCCTGCTTGCACCTGGTGTCCCTCCCCTCACTGCTTAGAGGACGAAAGCTCACCTCTGGCTCAAGCCTGAAAATCTGTGGACTTGACCTTCTGGCGTCTCCTCTTTCCGGTGCCCAGCATGACTGCAGTTGTTGGCATTTCTCCCAAACTCCCTGGACTTTTTCATATCTCTGTGCCTGCTTTCACTGCTGAGAATGCCTTTCCTCTCTTTCCTGTCAAACTCCTATTCATCCTTCAAAACCCAGGTCAAATGTCACTGCCTTCTCAAGCAGAGGCAGCTCCTCTCCCCTGATGTTTCCCTGGCCTCTGGCTCACACTTCTGTCACAGAACTTAAGAAAAGGCCATCTATGTTGTTCAAAAGCTTCTCACTAGACCGAGGCACCTCAAGGGAGCCATGACTTGTAGACTGCGCCATGCCTAGCACAGGGGAGAAGCCCAGTGTTGGCTGAATGAATGACAAGGTCCACACTCCTTGCAATGGCCTATAGGTCCAGTATGATCTAGCCTCCAGTGAGTCTCTGGTCTCATCTCAAGCCTTTGCCCCCTGTTGTTCTGCCCCACTGGCCTCTTTTGGTTTCTCGAGCCCATCATCTCTTCCCTCCTCCACCCTTCACTCCCACCCCAAGCTGCTCTTTGGGCCTGGAAAGCTTGTGTCTTTCCCTCACCTGCCACCCACTCATCCAGGAAGCTCACTTCAGTGATGCTACTCCAGGGAAGCCCTCGCAGCACCCCCAAGACTCAGTGCCATGAGGGTAGAATCCTCTACACCAGGCAAGCACCTGGTACACAGCAGACAGGTAACACATGCTCATGGAACAGATGCAACAATAAGACAATTCGGGACTTCCCTGCTGGTCTAGTGGCTAAGACTCCATGCTCCCAGTGTAGGGCGCCTGGATTGCATTCCTGGTCGGGGAACTAGAGCCCGTATGCTGCAACTAAGAGTTCGCAGGCCATAACTGAAGACCTCACATGGCGCAACAAAGACTGAAGATCCGTGTGCCACAGCTGGGACCCGGCAAAGCCAAATAAATACTAAAAGAAATAAATAAAAATAAAGTTGATGTACTAGTCAGCTCAGGCCATCGTAACAAAGTACCACGGATGAGGTTGCTTTGAAAAAGGAAAATGAATTATAAAATAAAAATTAAAAAATAAATAAAGGGGCTTTCCCGGTGGGTCAGTGGTAAAGAATCCACTTGCCAAATGCAAGAAACACAGGTTTGATCCCTGATCTGGGAAGACTCCCACATGCCACAGAGCATCTAAGCCCCCATGCCACAACTACTGAGCTGTGCTCTAGGGCCCAGGCGCTGCAGCTCCTGAAGCCCTTGTGTCCTAGAGCCGGTTCTCCACAACAAGAGGAGCCACCGCAATGAGAAGCTCACAAACTGCGACTAGAGAGTAGCCCCCACTTGCTGCAACTAGAGAAAAGTCCACACAGCAACGAAGACCCAGCACAGCCAAAGATAAATAGAATTATTAAAAATGAATAAATAAATGAAAATTTTTCATCTAGATAGCCAACAAAATCATCTTGTTCGGCTGCGCTCACTTTGGGAATCACTGCTCCACCCCGTAGGATTCTGGGGAGGCGACATGTGCAAAGGGTCTTTGGAATGGAAGCTTTCTGCCAATGAGCAGATGTGTGCATTCCTTTTACTATTTATCTCTGGATG
This sequence comes from Bos mutus, assembly GCF_027580195.1. Lineage (NCBI taxonomy): Eukaryota > Metazoa > Chordata > Mammalia > Artiodactyla > Bovidae > Bos > Bos mutus. Next base: position 19,956,113 of record NC_091637.1, read on the forward strand.
GGGAAGAAGCTGAGTCCCCAGCCCCTGTCTCAACCAAAGCTGCCTTTATACCTGTGGGTTTATATATTTCTAACCTGATTATGCTTTGGTCCAGAGAACAAAAGTTATAAATTAAAAAAAAAAAAAAAAAAAGGCTAACAATGCTCATGTTAGAGAATATTTGAGGCATAGCCACTCATATAGGAGAAAAGCTTTATCTCAGGTTTGGGAGTGCAAGTTACTTTCTATTCAAACATGAAAACACCAGGAGCCTGGGAGGGACTGTGGTGGGGAAACCCAGGACCAGAAGTCTGGCAACTATGCAGCCCAGGCTCCCTCCCAGACTACCAGGCCCTGGGGGTAAGCTGCTGCTCAGGCTTACTCAGCACCTCCCCCGCCTTTAGCTGCAGGGCTGGGCAGGCTGGGAGCAATGGAAAAACCGAAGGCATCTGTCTGCTCTGAAGGAGCAGACAGTGAAGAGCGGGAATGAGGCTGGGGCCCCAGGGCCGGCACTTTCTGGCCCCTGAGGCTCCTGGCTTTCTCCCAGGCTTCTGAGGTCTCCACCCACAGCTGCAGGAGCCTGGGCCCAGGCCAGCCCCCCAGGGTGCTTCCTCTGGGAGCTTTGGACCTTGTCCATCCTGTGAGAACCGCAGAAAGCCCCCATAGGAAGTCAGCTCCTGTTTTGACCTCTGGAAGCCAATCCAAGGCACTCAGGAGCAAAGGAGAGATGGGGACTGTGGGGAGTGGGTGGAAGGACACCAGCCTTGGAAGGGCCTTTCTGGGCTGCAGATCCTGCCTGGAAAATTGCCTTCTGTGTGACCGAACTCAGACAATCACCATCAGGATAATCACCACCACTGGCTCTTGAGGAAACCACAGCACAAAGTTAAGTGACTTGCCCAAGGTCACACAGACAGTTGTGGCAGATTCTATTGCTGGATTATACACGCCTCCCGAAAGCATCCTCTCATACAGCCCCTACATTTCCTACTGTGCAGTGCCCCAGAGGGTTAAAAGACCTCAGGAGGAGACATACATCTTTCAAGAGACCTCAGGAGGTAACAGCACAGGACAGCAATTTAAAGAAGGCCAGGCAGGAAGAAAGATCTGATCATCTTTTAGGGGAACTGTGTGTCCCTTCTTCTGAATTTTATAGGGACTCTAAGGGACATGGCGGGAGTGGCTGCTGCAAGGAGACTGGGAATCTGGTGAAGTCAGCTTGGGGGCTCTACAAGGGGGCCAGCAACTCCCTGGCCCTAGACCAGGACCGGGAGCTGCGGGGGCTCTAGGAAGTGGAACTTCTTATCAGAAGGGGAGGGCAGTGCTCCCAGACTCAGGCCGCTGTGGGGGACCCTGGTAAGCCTCCAGGTGCAGCTGAGAAACACGGCCGCGCCTCTGATGACAGACACCTAGGCCTGGGCCCAGGCTGGAGGTGATGGCTGGTGGCCTGTGTGAAGGAAGGCTCTCAGGGGGCTCCATGTGAGCGGCTGGCGCGCCATCCATACCGTCCTTCCCAGATTCTGAAAGAGTCCCCAGCGTGGGGTCCTGGTCTTCCATCAAAGGCAGAGGCCCAGGAACTAGGCCCAACTCCAATACTGGGGAGACTGCTGCCTTCCCACTTGGGGACCCCAACCTTTCTTCTCAGAAAGAAAGCTTAGCAATAAAACTCCTGAAGCAAAGGGGCTGGAAAACTTGGCCTAAGGGTGGTGGAAGTTGGGAGCTGATGCCCCACTCTCTAGCAGACTCTGGGGGGGAATCACGGGGCAGGCGCTGGGCTGCCTCACACAGCTGAGCCTGTTTCTCCATCTGTGAAGTGGCAGCAGCTCTCTGGGTTAAGCTTCCTTTCACTCATAGTCTAGGCTTAGACTCTAGGGCTCTTTAGGGAGGTGGGCTAGGGGAGGATGCCAGCCTTCTGCCAGAGTTGGGCAAGTCACCCTGCTTTCCCCACCTCCCCTGCCCCCAGTGTGTGGGGAGGGGGTCTTTGGCAGATCCGAGGCCCATTCCCACTTCCTCTTGGCTGCACCCCCATTGTTCCCCTCCCCCACCTCACATGTCTGCAGCCAACTCTTCAATCACAGTCAACTGGAAGGCCCATCTGCTCCAAGACTCCTCTTTCAGACACACTGTGTGTGTTTGTATGTGTGTGTGCCTGTGTGTGCTGCGTCATTCAGTAGTGTCCGAGTCTTTGCGACTCCATGTTCTGTAGCCCTCCAGGCTCCTTTGTGGAATTCTCCAGGCAAGAATACTGGAGTGGGTTACCATTACCTACTCCAGGGGATCTTCCTGACCCAGGGATCAAACTCTTGTCTCTTGCTGTCTCCTGCATTGGCAGACAGATTCTTTATCACTAGCTCCACCTGGGAAAGCCCACACTCCTCTTTTACAGGTGAATAAAGCAGGGCTCTGGAGAAGGCAATGGCACCCCACTCCAGTACTCTTGCCTGGGAAATCCCATGGATGGAGGAGCCTGGTAGGCTGCAGGCCATGGGGTCGCACAGAGTCGGACACGACTGAAACGACTGAGTGGCTTCACTTTGACTTTTCACTTTCATGCATTGGAGAAGGAAATGGCAACCCACTCCAGTATTCTTGCCTAGAGAATCCCAGGGATGGGGGAGCCTGGTGGGCTGCCGTCTATGGGGTCGCGCAGAGTCGGACACAACTAAAATGATTTAGCAGCAGCAGCAGCAGCAGCAAAGCAGGGCCCAGAGATGTCCAGGTCATTGAGAGACTCAGGGACTAAGCCAGCTTCAGACCTCAGGTCTGACTGAGAACTGCACTCTGACCAGCCAGCCACACTGCCTGACTGTCCCACTGATTCCAGTAACTAGCACTTTGCCCTGAGCTGGGATGAAGGGAGGAGGAGGAGGATTCAAGTCACAAAACCCAAGGCATGACCCACCTGGGCACCCCCACTCACCGCACTGCTGGAGGGGTGGGGAGGTGCAGGGTTAGGACCCTACTGGCTCTACTTGGAAGCCCCTCACCAGAGCAAATGCCTATAGCAGTAGGAACACTGATCATCTCGGCTTCGGGGTAGGGCTGGAGCAAGCACTCTGTTCCCACATCAGGAAAACCCTCATCCCAGTGGTGGTGTTGTAAGGAGCAGGGGAGTGGGTTAGCTGATAAAGAATCTGCCTGCAATGCAGGAGACCTGGGTTCGATCCCAGGGTTTGGAAGACCCCCTGGACAAGGGAAAGTCTACCTGCTCCAGTATATTCTGGCCTGGAGAATTCCACAGACTGTATAGTCCATGAGGTCGCAAAGAGTCGGACATCGACTGAGCAACTTTCACTAAAAATAGGAATTCCCTTTAAAATAGTAGTCGGGTGGAGGGCTCTGGAGGGAAGCAAGACGTCCAAGGCTAGCTAAGGGGATCTCCTGCTGGAGTCTTGACCCCGGCCCCGCTCCCGCTCTGGGGGCTCTGTAGACAGACCCCCAAGCCTTAGCCAGGACCTCGCGCATCTTTGGCTCCGCCCCAGCCACTGCGAGTCTGAGCGGTTGAGTCTCACAGTCACCACCAGTCACCACGCTCGCCACCACGCTTTGTCCCCACCCCACCTGGCCCGGGACCCCAGCAGGGCTGAGTCCGCTGCACCAGTGGTGTCTCTCCGTCGGTCCACCCCCAGAGGCGCCAGCAGCCGCGCTCGCCACCCTGGGAGCCACCTCTCCAGGGTGGGACCTCCCGCTCCCCGACCGGTTGACAGGCCCGCTGCGGGACCATCCTGGCGGCGCGATCCTAGAGGGGTCTCTCTCCTTCGCTCGCCTTGGACCTCAGTGTGCCGGTCTGGGAAGGGGTTGTCGGCAGGGACGTCGGAGTCTTGAGCGCGCTTGCATCGAGGTCCCTGCCTCAGCCCGGCTGCGCCCCGCGGCCCCTCCGCGCACCCGGTCCCCTCTGCACCCCGCTCGACTTGCCTGAGGCTGCCAGGCGCCCGACCCTGGCCGGCTGCGAGCCTCCTCCCCCGATGGACGACCCGGACCAGCCACAGACACTGCCCACCAGGGCCTGACTCCTCCTTTCCCCTTCTTTTTAAAGGGAAGTAACCTGACCCGACCACTACTCCCGGGTTAACCCCTGCCGGCCCGCAGCTCCGCCGGGACTCCTCCCCTGCCTGCCCGCAGCCTCCTCGAAGCACCCCGAGGGGAGCTGCTCCAGCGACGGCCCGCCCGCCGGCCCTGGAATTGCTCTTTGGTTCCCCAGGTCTCCAGCTTCCACAACCACTGCCCCTCCCCTGCTCCCCAAACAGTCCCGCCGTGGCCGCAGCCCCAGGGCCCCGCCCCCGCCCACATCTGGACAGCATCTGCCCCTGGGGGAAGGGCACAGAGGCCCACCCTTCGAATTGGGGCGAGGGGAGGGGGAGCCCCACTCATTGAAAAAACAAACCGGGCATCCCCATGGAGATGGCCGTTCCAGATAACTGAATCTCTGCAGCACACAATTTAACATTCGTGATACCGGGGGCTCATCATTAGGAAGGAAGAGAAGCTGCAGGACCTAGCAAAAAAGAAAAAAGCCAGACCAGAGTCAGGGTATGCTGCTTCCTTAGAGGCTGAGCGTCCAGGGCCAAGGCACTCCTCTTCCCTGGGCATCTTTTTACTGGGCAGTATCAGATGATATTTGCACTTTTTCTTTATGGGTGTTGTAACAAATTAACACAAATTTAAAACAACGCGCTTCTTATTTTAGTTTTGTAAGTGAAGTCCAAAATGGATCTCATCAGGCTATGTATATTCAAGGGTGTCCACAGGGTTTCCTTCTGGATGTTCTACAGAACCTCTTCTGGGTATCTGCATTCCTTGGCTTGTGGCCCCCTACCATTTTCAAAGTCAGCAGTGGCCCATCCAGTCTTTCTGTCGTTGTATCACTCTGACATCAATCCTTTTTTTCCCCTCCTGCATCTACTCTAGAGGCTCCTTGTGATTACATTTTGTCCACTCCAATAATCCAAGGTTTCTCCCTATTTTAAGGTTAGCTGATTACCCCATTTTAATTTCATCTGCGGTTTTAATTCCTCTTTGCCACATAGCAAAGCATATTCAGAAAATACAGGAATTAGGACCAGGGCGTTTTTGCGGAGGGGGCAACCACAAAGTTCAAGACACCTTCCAGAATCTCAGATTTACAAGCAGATTTAGAGACCGCCCAATCTAATCGACTTCCTCATCCATTACCTGAATCTGTGGGAGTTTAGCCCTGCACCGCATGGCCCAAAGTGGTTGCTTTTTGACTCACTTGCACTTGCTCTTCCTTTAGAAACGGCACAGTGGGCTAGGATGCTGTAAGTAGCAGCCTCGCTTCCCCTTTCTAATTTGTTTCTGTGGTCTTAAAACAGAATCACAGGTTTATTGGAGAATAGAATTGTATGTAAAATAATAAGTCTGCTCTGAGTAAGACTCTAGCAGCTTTTTTTTTTTTTTTTGGCTGTACCACATCTTAGTTGCAGCATGTGGGATCAGATCTTTTGTGTGTGTGTGTGTGTGTGTGTGTATATAATTATATACATATTTATATATAAATATATTTTTTATATATTTAATTTTATTTATTTATCTTTAGTTTTGGTTGTGCTGGGTCTTTGTTGCTGCATGGGCTTTTCTCCTGTTGCAGCAAGCGGGGGCTACTCTATAGTTGTGGTGCTCGGGCTTCTCATTGCTGTGGCTTCTCTTCATTGCAGAGCAAAAGCTCTAGGGCGTGCATGCTTCAGTAGTTGCAATGGATGGGCTCAGTAGCTGTGGCTCCCAGGCTCTAGAGCACAGGCTCAGTAATTGTGGTTACACGGACTTAGTTGCTCCAAGGCTTGTGGGATCCTCTTGGATCAGGGATTGAACCCATGTCTCCTGCACTGGCGGGCAGAATCTTTACCACTGAGCCACCAGGGAAGTCAAAGAGATCAGATCTTTATAGTTGCAGCATGTGGGATCTAGTTACCTGACCAGGGATTGAACCGTGGGCCCACTACATTGGAAGCGTGGAGTCTTAGCGCCTGGATCACAAGGGAAGTCCTTCTTGCTGCTACTCTGGGGTTTCCTCCTCTCCTTCCAGTCTAATGATGCCTGAGCTCCTCCTCTAGCATGTTTGACATAATCTTCTCTGTGGCTGACAAGCCAAAGAAAGACTCAATGAGGCCATATGGAGAGCATCTTCCATCCTGGGTCCTTGCCTCTCTGACTGAAGGCTCTGTGAGCATTTTGAGAGCAGTACAGAAGCCACTATGGCAGAAGGGCAGCCTGACTTTCTGGAGGGCAGTTTGGGGATGGAAATGAAGGTCACTTTCAGGAATTTAGCCTAGTGTAATAGAATATTTATGGAAAAGTATTTTACTGCAGCTTTATTTATAGTTCAGAAAAAATCAGAAATAGCCCAAATATTCAGCTATTGGTGATCAGTTGAGTAAATTATGGTCTTCCCATATGATGAAATATTATCCCATCATGAAAAACAAATCATATTTTATAACTACTGAATGAAACCATGGGAGAATTTTTTTTTAATCCTGGAGTAGGGAAGTCCTTTATAATATTATGCAAAACCTGAAGCCTCAAAAGAAAAGATTGATAAATTTGACTACCAAAAAAATTTTTTTTCTGCAAAAAACCACCACAAGCAAAGTCCAAGGAAAACTTGAAACCTGAGGGGAAAACTGCAACTCATAACATAGGCAAAGGGTAGATTTCTCTAATATGTGAAGAGCCCCCACAAATAATTTTTTTAGTGGTTAAAAAAAATTATTTAATGAATTTATCTGGCTGTGCTGGATCTTATGTGACACCTGGGATCTCTTAGTTGTTGCATACAAGATCTAATTCCCTGACCAGGGATGGAGCCCCAGCCCCCTGCATTTGGAACAAGGAGTCTTAGTCACCGGAACACCAGAGAAGTCTCCCACAAATCCTTTTTAAATGAACCATCAATGACTCAAATGGAGGAAAATAGGCAAAGAATATAAAGAAACAGTTAATGGTAATGGAAAGGGGAAAATTTCAATGGGCCCTTAAAGATGTAAAGAGATGCTCAATAACTCATTAAAAAGAGTATCTCCAGGGGAATTCAGTGGTGGTCCAGTGGTTAGGCCTCCAGGGCTTCCACTGCAGGGAGCAAGGGTTCAATCCCTGGTCAGGGAACTAAGATCCCACATATCTTGTGGCATGGTTAAAAAAATAAATAACTAAATAAAAAGTAAAGATTACCTCCAAAGATACTATTCTACACTTATCAGAACAGCAAGCATAAAGCTTGGAAACACCATATATTGGCAAGAGTAGGAAGAGAACAAGCACCCACACACAGACACAGCCACACCTCGGCACTGCTGGCTTATGTGTAAACTGACTCAACTCGATAGAGGCAATTTGGTAATATTTATTCAACATCTAAACACAGGTCCCCTTTGACTCAGCACTTCCACTCCTGGAAACGAATCCTACAGATATGCTCACACACAAGCAACATGGGGACTGTATAAGGCTTTTCACTGCAGCAGTGACTGTAGCTGGGAAGGACCTCAACTCCACCAGTAGAGATGGGCTAATTGAATTCTTCTTGTAAGTCCTTGCAATGAAATGTACTATATAGCTATATGTAATGAAATGTAATATGTAGCTATATGTAACAGAAAGTAATACCTACATATAAGAAAGAACTAGGATGCTATCTACAGAACCAAATTCAAGGCATGTTGTTAAGAGCAACAGAGGTTTACTGTATAGCACAGGGAACTGTAGTCAACATCTTGTAATCACCTATAATGGAAAATAATCTCACAAATAGTATATGTGTGTATGTATAACTGAATTACCTTGCTGTGCACCTGAAACGTTGTAAGTCAACTGTGAGTGTGTGAGTATTAATTGCTCAGTCACGTCTGACTCTTTGTGACCCCATTAACTGTAGCCTGCTAGGCTCCTCTGTCCATGGAATTCTCTAGGCAAGAATATTAGAGTTTTGCCATTCCTTTCTCCAGGGGATCTTCCTGACCCAGGGATTGAACCTGGGTCTCCTGCAAGGCAGGCAGCTTGTACTGTCTGAGCCATCAGGGAAGCAACTCAATAAAATATACATATACATATATATCAGATTAGATCAGATCAGTCGCTCAGTCATGTCCGACTCTTTGCGACCCTATGAATCGCAGCACGCCAGGCCTCCCTGTCCATCACCAACTCCCCGAGTTCACCAAACTCATGTCTATTGAGTCAGTGATGCCATCCAGCCATCTCATCCTCTCTCGTCCCCTTCTCCTCCTGCCCCCAATCCCTCCCAGCATCAGAGTCTTTTCCAATGAGTCAACTCTTCGCATGAGGTGGCCAAAGTACTGGAGTTTCAGCTTTAGCATCATTCCTTCCAAAGAAATCCCAGGGCTGATCTCCTTCAGAATGGACTGGTTGGATCTCCTTGCAGTCCAAGGGACTCTCAAGAGTCTTCTCCAATACCACAGTTCAAAAGCATCAATTCTTCGGCGCTCAGCCTCCTTCACAGTCCAACTCTCACATCCATACGTGACCACAGGAAAAACCATAGCCTTGACTAGACAAACCTTTGTTGGCAAAGTAATGTCTCTGCTTTTGAATATGCTGTCCAGGTTGGTCATAACTTTCCTTCCAGGGAGTAAGAGTCTTTTAATTTCATGGCTGCAGTCACCATCTGTAGTGATTTTGGAACCCAGAAAAATAAAGTCTGACACTGTTTCCACTGTTTCCCCATCTATTTCCCATGAAGTGGTGGGACCGGATGCCATGAACTTCGTTTTCTGAATGTTGAGCTTTAAGCCAACTTTTTCACTCTCCACTTTCACTTTCATCAAGAGGCTTTTGAATTCCTCTTCACTTTCTGCCATAAGGGTGGTGTCATTTGCATATCTGAGGTTATTGGTATTTCTCCTGGCAATCTTGATTCCAGCTTGTGTTTCTTCCAGTCCAGCATTTCTCATGATGTACTCTGCATGTAAGTTAAATAAGCAGGGTGACAATATACAGCCTTGACGTACTCCTTTTCCTATTTGGAACCAGTCTGTTGTTCCATGTCCAGTTCTAACTGTTGCTTCCTGACCTGCATATAGGTTTCTCAAGAGGCAGGTCAGGTGGTCTGGTATTTCCATCTCTTTCAGAATTTTCCACAGTTTATTGTGATCCACACAGTCAAAGGCTTTGGCATAGTCAATAAAGCAGAAATAGATGTTTTTCTGGAACTCTCTTGCTTTTTCAATGATCCAGCGGATGTTGGCAATTTGATCTCTGGTTTCTCTTCCTTTTCTAAAAACAGCTTGAACATCAGGAAGTTCACGGTTCGCATATTGCTGAAGCCTGGCTTGGAGAATTTTGAGCATTACTTTACTAGCATATGAGATGAGTGCAATTGTGCAGTAGTTTGAGCATTCTTTGGTATTGCCTTTCTTTGGGATTGGAATGAAAACTGACCTTTTCCAGTCCTGTGGCTACTGCTTGAGTGTGTATATATATATATATGAAGAAAAATAAAAGGGAAGGAGGGAAGAAATATATGCTATTCAATTGATTCTAAGATAGTCTAGATTGTAAGACACACAATTATTTTATGTAACATTATGTCTCTCCCTTATGAAAGTAACAGTGCTGCTGCTGCTGCTAAGTCACTTCAGTCGTGTCCGACTCTGTGGGACCCCAGAGACGGCAGCCCACCAGGCTTCCCTGTCCCTGGGATTCTCCAGGCAAGAACACTGGAGTGGGTTGCCATTTCCTTCTCCAATGCATGAAAGTGAAAAGTGAAAGTGAAGTCGCTCAGTCGTGTCCGACTCTTCTCGACCCCATGGACTGCAGCCTACCAGGCTCCTCCGTCCATGGGATTCTCCAGGCAAAAGTACTGGAGTGGGGTGCCATTGCCTTCTCTGATGAAAGTAACAATGCTACCAATTAAATATGGCATGCCATCTTTAAAAAGAAAACAAAAAGACGTGTTGTTAACTAATGAAAGCTGGGTGCAGACTATTGTTCAAGTAGTTTATCAATTGTATCCTAAAAGGGGAACAGCACATGATTCATTTTCACATAATGTATACGATGGCTCTTTAGATTGTCTTGCAGGTGGGCCCTGAGCCCCTAAAGGACAGGGTGGGAACAAAGGTTTCAATATGTCCTTGGGTCCTTTTCAATGTTGAACCACATGAATAAGCTGGCTATTCAAAATATAAAGAAAATTAGAAGTATAAGACAGGAAGAGCAGAGGATTAATAGATTTTATGATATAGAAATGTTTCAACTTTTATGTTTATGAATGAAATGATTTGATGTTTGGGGTTTGCTTTGAAATAATCCAGGTGAGGTGAGGAAAGTCAGGGCTGGTGGCTCAATACAACATGATTTAAAATAGGGGTGGGACTTCCGCAGTGGTCTTCCCTGGTGGCTCAGAGGTTAAAGCGTCTGACTGCAATGAGGGAGACCTGGGTTCAATCCCTGGGTTGGGAAGATCCCCTGGAGAAGGAAATGGCAACCCACGCCAGTATTCTTACCTGGAGAATCCCATGGACGGAGGAGTCTGGTGGGCCACAGTCCACGGGGTTGCAAAGAGTCAGACACGACTGAGCAACCACTCACTCACTCACTTCCCTAGTGGTCTAGTGATTAAGAATCCACCTTCCAATGCAGGGGACAACTCCGGTTCCATCCCTGGTCTGGGAACTAGATCCCACATGCCTTGGGGCAACTAAGCTTTCGTGCCACAACTTGAGAGCCTGTGCACAGCAACTTAAGACCTGAGGCAGGCAAAAATAAGTAAAAATATAAAATAGGCGAGGACTTCCCTGGCTGTCCAGTGGTTAAAACTCCACACTTCCACCACAGGGGGCGCAGGTTTAATTCCGGTTTGGGAAAGATTCCCACCCCACCGACCCAGGAGAGGTGCAGCCAGGAAAAAAGAAGAGGGGGAAAACAGAAATAATGTTCAGTAGTTGAGGATTGATTAAATAAATTATGGTTCTCCATGTGAAAAAAAATACTATGCCACCTTTTACAAAATAATAAATCATGTTTTAGAAGAACTAGAAGAAGCTGTTTTATTAATAATTGTGGAGTAGAAGACTTTTCTAAGTATATATTATATAAAGCTTAGAAGCCACAAAAGGAAAGACAGGAATTTGACTCCACAGAAGCAAAAAAAATCTCTGCAATGCAAAAACCACCACAAGCAATGTCAACAGGAAAACTTCATACTGGGGAAAATCTATTACCTTTATCTTAATCACTACTGGAGCTTAAAAGTAGCTACACTGAGAGTTCATTATATCATCATTATATCTTGTAATAGAGTTAAAAATAATTCAAGTATATACAAACTTGTATGGTAAAAGACAATTGTTACACTGGACTATAATATTTGCAACAAATACAACAAAGAATTCATGTCAATAATGTTCAAAAAAGTTCCTACAAGTTGATCTTTAAAAACAAAGACACCACAGTTGAAAACTGGCAAAACTCACTGAAGAGGAAATAAAAAAGGCCAGCTGTCATATGAAAAGCTGATCTACCTTAGTTGTATCCAGGAAATACAATTTCAAAACAGTGAGATGTCATTTTTTGCCCATGATACTGGCGAAGGTTTAGATTATCGATAGCATCTAGAGTTGGCCAGGGTGTGGGGAACTCACATTTTCATACCCTTCTGGAGCTCTTCGGAAATGCTCTGACCATCTGAGAGAGCAAAATGGCCAAGACCTATTCACAATTTGGCCACCTAATGCAAAAAAAAAAAAACTCATTGGAAAAGACCCTGATGCCGGGGAAGATTGATAGCAAAAGGAGAAATGGGTAGCAGAAGATGAGATGGTTAGATAGCATCACCAACTTAACAGACATGAATTTGTGCAACCTCTGGGAGATAGAGGACAGAGGAGCCTGGTGTGCTTCAGTACATGGAGGTGGCAAAGAATCAAACTAACAATTCACATGCATATCCCCTTTGACCCAGTGACTCTGCTTTGGCAGAATTTATCTCAAACCCAGGGGAAAAACAACCAGAACGTAAAAGATGTGGAGGAGGAAGTTTATTGCAGAATTCATTGTTACAAAAAAAAAAGGCCAGAGTGTCCATAGAGTGCCATTTAAACAAAGTATTGGGTTGGCCAAAAAGTTCCTTTGGGTTTTTCCAACTATGGATAGGTTGGAGGCTGGGGTTGGAGGAGGTTGGGTTTTGGGGGTGAGAGGGAAGGGAACCAGAGTGTAGCTTGGGCTGGGGAGAATGGTGCTGGAGTCAGCACTTCTTGGAGCTGAGAATTTTTTTTCTTTTATTATTTCTTGTTTCTGTTGTTTGCAAGAATTCAGTTTGGGTTTTATTATAAAATTGATTAAAAACACATTTTTTGGAAAAAAAGAGGCGGGGGGACAAAGAGCAGCTTTTGGAGCAGACTGTCTGGGCAAGACCGGAAGTGGAAAAGAGCCTGTTGTTGTTGTGGAGCCCAGCGGGGTCCCAGGCGTGGAAGGGACAGGATGGACTGGGAACCTAGGGGGAGGCACAGAGGTCCCTGAGGCAGGGATGAGAGGGAGGGAGGCCCAGGAGGGCAGGGAGGCAGGCTCCCAGCTTAGGGCTCCCTCTGCATCCCCATCCTCCACATCCTGGCCACAGGCTGCCCCCAGAAGCCACCCCAGGGCAGGGCAGAGTGCTCCCAAGGAGGTCAGCTTTACGGGCAGATACATGGCTTCCAGTCAGGGTCTGACATAAGCTGGGCAACTATCTTGGGTGCTTACTTAACCCTGACCTTTACCTTCCTTGTCTGTAAAATGGGAAAAGCCTCTCGTAGAGCTGTTGTGAGAGTTACTCAAGGAAAGCTGTGCGTGGTGTTTACTGACGTCCGGCCCACGGGAGGCCTCAGTAACGACTCACCCCGTGGTGATGTCTGTGCAGGGCTCGTCTTTGGCCCACTTGGCGTGGCCCATGCCTCCTCTGGCCGTGCCTCTCCTTTGGGCACGTCAGCCTCCTCCTCTAGAGACGCTCAGCTCCAGGGGGGTTTCCCCTTCTGCCCTCTCGGCCAGCCCGCTCGCATCTCTTTTCAGGCCCTTCCATCTCCTGAAAGTGCCTTTTTCCTGAGTTCCCTCCTCTCCCGTCCACTCTGAGAGCACCAAGCTTCTGCCCGCTTCCCACCCTCAGTCTTTTCCATCCGTCCCCTTCTGCAGGCCTCCCTTCCTCGCCCCCAGCCTGAACCCACCGCCTTCCACCTGCCGATCTGTGAGTCTCCTTTCCCTGTGCAGTGGGTGAACCTCTGGAACTGCCCGTTTTCACCCTGCACTGATGGTTTCCTAGGGCTTCTGTAACAAATCTCCACAAACTGGGTGGCTGGAAACAACAGTAATGTATTACTCACAGATCTGGAGAGCAACCAGCCTGAAATCGCAGCGGCAGCAGTGCCCCCTCCGAAGGCTCGGGAGGGGTGCTTCAGTGGCTTGTCCAGCCTCTGGTGCTTCCAGGCGGTCTATGGCCTGTGGTTGCCTCACTCCAGTCTCTGCCTGGGCTCACAAGGCCCTCAACTCTGCTTATCTCCTATAAGGACACTTGTCATTGGATTTAGGGCTCATCTGAATAATCCAAAATAATCTCATGTAAATAACTAACTTAATTACGTCATGTGTACTAAGTTGCTTCAGTCAAGTCTGCCTCTTCTCGACCCTATGGAACACAGCCCGCCAGGCTCCTCTGTCCACGGAATTCTCCAGGCAGGAATACTGGAGTGGGTTGCCATTTCCTACTCCAAGGGATCTTCCTGACCCAGGGATCGAACCGGCATCTCCTGTACTGCAGACAGATTCTTTACCATCTGAACCATGAGGGAAGCCCATATAATTACATCACATCCCCTTTTTTCCAAATAAGGTCACATTAACAGGTTCCCAGTACTTTGGCCACCTCACGCGAAGACTTGACTCATTGGAAAAGACTCTGATGCTGGGAGGGATTGGGGGCGGGAGGAGAAGGGGACGCCAGAGGATGAGATGGCTGGATGGCATCACTGACTCGGTGGACATGAGTCTGAGTGAACTCCGGGGGTTGGTGATGGACAGGGAGGCCTGGCGTTCTGCGATTCATGGGTTCGCAAAGAGTCGGACACGACTGAGCAACTGATCTGATCTGATCTGAACAGGTTCCAGACATTGGAGCTTGGACATATCTCTTGCGGGGACATCTTTGAACCCAGTAGACTCAGCAGTGTCCTGAGGCCTCCCTCAGCCCTGCCCCCAGCCTCTTCCAGTCCAGCCCCCGTCCACTCCCCACGCAGTTCACCTGAGGCTCACCCACTGCTCACCCCCAGCCCTGCACCACAGCCTCCCTCCCCACTCCCACACACACCCAGCACGAGAGGGAAAGTCGCAGGCATCCTTCCCACCCATAACCTTCACGGCCCCTGGGAGACCTGCTCCAACCTGTCTAGCCACCCAGGGCTTCCTCCTCTTGCTCTGGCAGCCTGAGACCTTCTCTTGAACTTCCTTCTCTGAAGCCCCAGACACTGGACAGTCAGCCCCTTCTCAGCCCCAGGGACCTTTCCAGTCCCAAGTCTTCACTTTCCTCACACGTGAAGAGGAGGATCTGAGAGGCCCCTCAGGCTTCAGCATTCTGGAATTTCTCCTCTTCAGCGCCCTCAGGAGGCTGTGGGGCCTCCACCACAAGGCCCTGCCCCACCCACCCCCACATCGAGGCCCAAGCTGTTTCTGAAAGAAGTCAACCTGACCTTGGCCTTAGTCATGGGAAACGGGTCTGTCCTCTCCCTGGTACTTAGATCTGCACAAAACACGGCCCCCAAGACAGGCTATCCACAGGAGAAGTGGGCCATGGGCTTAGAGGTCACAGGAGCCTCCACCAGGCTCCTGCCTACACCTAGCTGGAGGTTTCAGGAAAGGGTCAGCCCAGACCCTGCGTCCAGCACTGATGCTTGCAGGGGGTGGGCTGTGTGGACAGCGACAGCTGAGGATTAGGCTTTGTAACTGGGCTGTGACACTTATTGTTGTTCAGTCACTCAATCATTTCTGAATCTTTGCAACCCCACGGATGCAGCATGCCAGGCTTCCCTGTCCTTTTCTGTCTCCCAGAGTTTGCTTAAACTCATGTCCATTGAGTTTATGATGCCACCCAACCATCTCATCCTCTGTTGCCCCCTTCTCCTCCTGCTCTCAATCTTTTCCAGCACCAATGAATCAGCTCTTCATATCAGGTGGCCAAAGTATTAGAGCTTCAGCTTCAGCATCAGTCCTTCAAATGAATAGTCAGGACTACTTTCCTTTAGGATTGACTGGTTTGATCTCCTTGCAGTCCAAGGGACTCTTAAGAGTCTTCTCCAGCACCATAGTTCGAAAGCATCAATTCTTCAGCATTCAACTCTCCTTATGGTCCAACTCTCACATCCGTACATGACTACTGGAAAAACTGTAGTTTTGACTAGACATGACACTTATTAGTTGGGCAAGAAACTTCTCTGCAGGCAGTAATAGCACTTTACCTCTTGGGGTTGTGGTGAGATTAAGTGAGGAAATACACGAAAGGTCAGGCGGCTGGGCTCTCTTTACAGGCAGCCCAGGGCTTCCAGCCTCTGTCTGGGCTTGCCTCTCCCTTCAACCCCAGACCTGAGCCTCCTGCCCAAGACCCTAGGGCTTAGTGATGTGATGATTAAATGTTTAACATTCCACAGGTGAGGGGGATGTGGGGAGCTTGAAGGGTTTGTGTTGATTTAGCTTCTTCCCCAGTACTCTTGCCTGGAAAATCCCGTGGATGGAGGAGCCTGGTAGGCTGCAGTCCATGGGGTCGCTAAGAGTCGGATACAACTGAGCAACTTCACTTTCACTTTTCACTTTCATGCATTGGAGAAGGAAATGGCAACCCACTCCAGTGTTCTTGCCTGGAGAATCCCAGGGACAGGGGAGCCTGGTGGGCTGCTGTCTACGGGGTTGCACAGAGTCAGACACGACTGAAGTGACTTAGCAGCAGCAGCAGCAGCTTCTTCCCATCTCTACACAGTCCATGGAATTCTCCAGGCCAGAATACTGGAGTGTGTAGCCTTTTCCTTCTCCAGGGGATCTTGCCAACCCAGGGACTGAACCCAGGTCTCTTGCATTGCAGGCAGATTCTTTACCAGCTGAGCCACAAGGGAAGCCCCTTCCCATCTCTAGGGTGTAACTAATCCCTCCTGTCCAAATTCAAGCTACCACAGGAAGAGGAGTTGGGAAGAGATGGTCTCTACCTAATAGACATGATGGTGCACAGAACTGAAAGAGCATGAATACTGGTCAGAAGTGGGAACATAACAGAGAAGTGCTAAATAAAATGTAGCTAATCACACACATGTGTGCTAAGTCACTTCAGTTGTGTCTAACTCTTTGCAACCCCATGGACTGTAGCCCGCCAGCCTCCTCTGTCCATGGAATTCTCCAGGCAAGAATGTTGGAGTGGGTTGCCATTCCCTTCTTCCGGGGATCTTCCTCACCCAGGGATCGAACCCATGTCTCTTACATCTCCTGCATTGGCAGGCGAGTTCTTTACACTAGCTCTTTACATACTGACATGAAATGATCGCCAAGGCAGATTCAGTGCAGGAGAATAATATCTACATGCATGGTTTGCTACAATTTTGTGCCTTAAGGGGAAAAAGATTACAGATCTGTGTTTGCCCAATTATGCAGAGTATTTCTGGAAGGATTCACGAGAAACTCCTTCCCACAGGATATACTTCTCAATCCGAGCCATGCCAACTAGTATAGTTTAAAAAGTCCAAGAAAGTACAGGCTGATGTCCAAGTGGGGCCTCACTGGAGAAGAATGAAGAGGATGCCATTGATGATGTTCAGCTGATCCAAGACGCTGGGCATGCTGGGGGATATGAACCGGGGGGCACAGGCAGGGTGAGCCACCACGTAGCCAATCACACACAGAAGTGGGAACACAGGCAGCTAATACTGGCAGCTAATACTGGCTTCCCATCACTGCTGCTGTCATGTCTAGGGACTCCAACCTGGGCAAGTATTTCATCCAGTCACTCCCTCTACAGCCATATTTATCATCTGTTACAACCCAGACCCTTCCATCTTTACTACAGATTTCCAAACTATGGGGAAAAAAAAAAAAAAAGAACTGGGAACATAATTAGGAGGTCACGAGTTTTGAGTATTATGACCTTTGTATTTTACATATTTGAGTTAATCGTAAACATATATAATTTAATTTTTGATCATGGCTATGTTTTCCTGCTATCTGGAAATACTGACTCTAAAGAATTCCTTTGGCTGTTTGGTCGCACAAACACTTCTTTGCTTTCCTTTAATTTACTTTAACTCTGTAGCAAACTTCTAATATTCTTTCTCTCTTCAGACTGTGGGAATTCTATGGCAGAATTCCCGTGTTGAATGGACTGAGGACCATTAGGTCACCAAAGTATCAAGTAGTCACTGGGAGCTGACATTTCTGCTGAAGCAGCCCTAGGTTACTCTGGTTGTCTTGATGATAACCAGAGAGCATCAAAGTGGAAATGATAGAGGCCTATCTGAAGATACTCTTCTCTACTAGCCTTTTTTCCTTCTCCTTTTTTTTTTTTTTTTTTGGTCCAGTAAGTGAGTAAGTCAAAAATTACTAAAATTCAGAGTTTTAAAATTTCTCTATTTTTCAATTCAACAAATGCTTATTAAATACCTCCTGGGTAATAACTTTTAGCAGAGGAAAATTAAAACTTGTTTGGGGTTATGTGGATTGTTCTGTATGTCTGGTTTACATTCTGATTTATGGGGAAAAAATAATGGCTATGCTTAGCAACTGATTTGTGAAATTCCTGAAATTTTAAGTCAGCCCTCCCAAGGGGTACCAGTCAGCTCCAGAACCCGCCATTGCCATGTTGTGCCCACTCTCCCAGGAGACGTGAGGCTGCTCTGAAAACTGTGGGGCTGGGCGTCTGCCTACCTCCCCACTGAGGGGGGCTCTTGGGGAACTCTATTTAAGCAGGGGCTGGCTCTGGGGTTCCATAGGTGGGCTGTATTCAGACCTGGGGGCTCTCACTCCTGGCCCCTTGGCCTGCCACTCAGACTCCTTTGGGATTAAAAGGCACAGGTTTTGAATTCGGGCACACCTGGTCTATTCACACTCTGGATCCAGCCTTTAAGAGCTGAGCGACCCTCAGCAAGTAATTTAATCCCAAAGAGGCTCATTTTCCTCATCTGTAAAATAAGGATAAGAATTTTATTAGAATTCTAGTCTAGCAGAGTTGGATTTTCCTTAAAAACAGTTCATTGAGGTATACCTGCCATACAACAAACTATGTATAAAATCTGCAGGTTCTGGACTTCCCTGGTGGGCCGGTGCTTAAGAGTCCACTCTTCCAGTGCAGAGTGTGGATTTGATCCCTACAGGGAACTAAAACCATTCAATACCACAGTAATCCAAATCTATGCCCCAACCAGTAATGCTGAAGAAGCTGAACGGTTCTCTGAAGACCTACAAGACCTTTTAGAACTAACACCCAAAAAAGATGTCCTTTTCATTATAGGGGGAAACAGGGGTAACAGGCAAATTTGGCCTTGGAATATGGAATGAAGCAGGGCAAAGGCTAATAGAGTTTTGCCAAGAAAATGCACTGGTTATAGCAAACACCCTCTTCCAACAAAGCAAGAGAAGACTCTACACATGATATCACCAGGTGGTCAACACCAAAATCAGACTGATTATATTCTTTGCAGCCAAAGATGGAGAAGCTCTATACAGTCAGCAAAAACAAGACTGGGAGCCGACTGTGGCTTAGATCATGAACTCCTTATTGCCAAATTCAGATAAGTTGAAGAAAGTAGGGAAAACCACTAGACCATTCAGGTATGACCTAAATCAAATCCCTTACAATTATACAGTGGAAGTGACAAATAGATTTAAGGGACTAGATCTGATAGATAGAGTGCCTGATGAACTATGGACGGAGGTTCATGACATTGTACAGGAGACAGGGATCAAGACCATTCCCAAGAAAAAGTAATGCAAAAAAGCAAAATGGCTGTCTGAGGAGGCCTTACAAATAGCTGTGAAAAGAAGAGAAGCAAAAAGCAAAGGAGAAAAGGAAAGATATAAGCATCTGAATGCAGAGGCCGAAAGAATAGCAAGGAGAGATAAGAAAGCCTTCCTCAGTGATCAGTGCAAAGAAATAGAGGAAAGCAACAGAATGGGAAAGACTAGAGATCTCTGACATTTCATGCAAAGATGGGCTCAATAAAGGACAGAAATGGTATGGACCTACCAGAAGCAGAAGGTATTAAGAAGAGGTGGCAAGAATACACAGAAGAACTGTACAAAAAAAGATCTTCACGACCCAGATAATCACAATAGTGTGATCACTCACCTAGAGCCAGACATCTTGGAATGTGAAGTCAAGTGGGCCTTAGAAAGCATCGCTACGAACAAAGCTAGTGGAGGTGATGGAATTCCAGTTGAGCTATTTCAAATCCTGAAAGATGATGCTGTGAAAGTGCTGCACTCAACATGCCAGCACATTTGGAAAACTCAGTAGTGACCACAGGACTGGAAAAGGTCAGTTTTCATTCCAATCCCAAAGGAAGGCAATGCCAAACAATGCTCAAACTACCGCACAATTGCACTCATCTCACACACTAGTAAAGTTATGCTCAAAATTCTCCAAGCCAGGCTTCAGCAATATGCGAACCGTGAACTACCAGATGTTCAAGCTGGTTTTAGAAAAGGCAGAGGAACCAGAGATCAAATTGCCAAGATCTGCTGGATCATCGAAAAAGCAAGAGAGTTCCAGAAAAACATCTATTTCTGCTTTATTGACTACACCAAAGCCTTTGACTGTGTGGATCACAATAAACTGTGGAAAATTCTGAAAGAGATGGGAATCCCAGACCACCTGACCTGCCTCTTGAGAAACCTGTATACAGGTCAGGAAGCAACAGTTAGAACTGGACATGGAATAACAGAACTGGTTCCAAATAGGAAAAGGAGTACATCAAGGCAGGATATTGTCAGCCTGCTTATTTAACTTATATGCAGAGTACATCATGAGAAACGCTGGGCCAGAGGAAGCACAAGCTGGAATCAAGATTGCCAGGAGAAATATCAATAACCTCAGATATGCAGATGACACCACCCTTATGGCAAAAAGTGAAGAGGAACTAAAAAGTCTCTTGATGAAAGTGAAAGAGGAGAGTGAAAAAGCTGGCTGAAAGCTTAACATTCAGAAAACTAAGATCATGGCATCCGGTCCCATCACTTCATGGGAATTAGATGGGGAAACAGTGGAAACAGTGTCAGACTTTATTTTGGGGGGTTCCAAAATCACTGCAGATGGTGACTGCAGCCATGAAATTAAAAGACGCTTACTCCTTGGAAGGAAAGTTATGACCAACCTAGATAGCATATTAAAAAGCAGAGACATTACTGTCAACAAAGGTCTGTCTAGTCAAGGCTATGGTTTTTCCAGTGGTCATGTATGGATGTGAGGGTTGGACTGTGAAGGAGGCTGAGCACCGAAGAATTGATGCTTTTGAACTGTGGTGTTGGAGAAGACTCTTGAGAGTCCTTTGGACTGCAAGGAGATCCAACCAGTCCATTCTGAAGGAGATCAGCCCTGGGATTTCTTTGGAAGAAATGATGCTAAAGCTGAAACTCCAGTACTTTGGCCACCTCATGCGAAGAGTTGACTCATTGGAAAAGACTCTGATGCTGGGAGGGACTGGGGGCAGGAGGAGAAGGGGATGACAGAGGATGAGATGGCTGGATGGCATCACTGACTCGATGGACGTGAGTCTGAGTGAACTCCGGGAGTTGGTGATGGACAGGGAGGCCTGGTGTGCTGAAATTCATGGGTCGCAAAGAGTAGGACACGACTGAGAGACTGAACTGAACTGAACAGGGAACTAAGATCCCACATGCCACGTGGCCCAGTCAATAATAATAATAACAGAAGTCCATAAGTTGCAACACATGTACTTTCATGTAACCATCTCCACAATTAATATAATAAACATATCTGTCACTTCAAGAGTTTTCTCATGCCCTTTCATAATCCCTCCCTCTTGCCCTCTGCTCTTTGTGATCAGGTCTCCTTTTTCATTTATTCATTCTCCTCACTGAAGCCAGAGCAAAACGGGACACATAAACCTCCCCCGTGCCCAACACACGCACACACACACATGCGCACACACGCACCCACTCCCTCCCAGGTTTCCTGCTGTCCTCAGGATGACCTCCAACCTATTCCCCGCCTCTGAGGCCCCAGCTCTCCATCACCACCCAGATCTCAGCTCCACTCCTGTCCTCAGCTACCTGCAGGCCCTTGGTGTGCCCAGTTCTCACTCTCTCTGGCCTCCCGGCCTCTGCACGAAGTGGCTGATTCCCCGATGAGTGACTGGGTGGCACTGATCCAGGAGGTCTTTACCCACCACCTACAAATGAGCTCAAAACCCCTAAACTTGTGGCACCAGCTCTGTCTACAGATGGATTTGAGAGTTGAAAACACAGGGGTCTCTTCTAGTCTAGAGGACGGTGTGGTAGGTGGGAGAAAGACCAACTGGTGACTAGGACGATGCTAACAACAATGACCTAACATTTATTCAGCTCATACCATGGGCACTATCCTCAGTGCTTCCTGGGGACAAATTCTTTTTTTTTTAAACCTGTATGTTACCATTTTAAAAATTTTATTTATTTTAATTGGAGGCTAATTACAATATTGTAGTGGGTTTTTCCAAACATTCACATGAATCAGCCATGGGTGTACATGTGTTCCCCATCCTGAACACCCCTCCCACCTCCTTCCCCATCCCATTCCTCAGGGTCATCCCAGCGCACCAGGCCTGAGCACCTTGTCTCATGCATCAAACCTGGACTGGTGATCTGTTTCACATATGATAATATACATGTTTCAATGCTATTCTCTCAAATCATCCCACCCTTGCCTTCTCCCACAGAGTCCAAAACACTGTTCTTTACATTTGTGTCTCTTTTGTTATCTCGCATATAGGGTCATCGTTACACCATCTTTCTAAATTCCATATATATGCATTAGTATACTGCATTGGTGTTTTTCTTTCTGGCTTACTTCACTCTGTATAATAGGCTCCAGTTTGATCCACCTCACTAGAACTAATTCAAATGCATTCTTTTTAATGGTTGAGTGATACTCCATTGTGTATATGTATCACAGCTTTCTTATCCATTTGTCTGCTGATGGACATCTAGGTTGCTTCCATGTCCTGGCTATTATAAACAGTGCTGCGATGAACATTGGGGTACACGTGTCTCTTTCCCTTCTGGTTTCCTCAGTGTGTATGCCCAGCAGTGGGATTGCTGGGTCATATGGCAGTTCTATTTCCAGTTTTTTAAGGAATCTCCACACTGTTCTCCATAGTGGCTGTACTAGTTTGCATTCCCACCAACAGTGTAAGAGGGTTCCCTTTTCTCCACACCCTCTCCAGCATTTACTGTTTGTAGACTTTTGGGTAGCAGCCATTCTGAGCTGAGTGGCGTGAAATGGTACCTCATAGTGGTTTTGATTTGCATTTCTCTGATAATGAGTGATGTTGAGCATCTTTTCATGTGTTTGTTAGCCATCTGTATGTCTTCTTTGGATAAATGTCTGTTTAGTTCTTTGGCCCATTTTATGATTGGGTCATTTATTTTTCTGGAATTGAGCTGCAGGAGTTGCTTGTATATTTTTGAAATTAATTCTTTGTCAGTTGCTTCATTTGCTATTATTTTCTCCCATTCTGAAGGCTGTCTTTTCACCTTGCTTATAGTTTCCTTCATTGTGCAAAAGCTTTTAAGTTTAATTAGGTCCCATTTGTTTATTTTTGCTTTTATTTCCATTACTCTGGGAGGTGGGTCATAGAGGATCCTGCTGTGATTTATGTCAGAGAGTGTTTTATCTATGTTTTCCTCTAGGAGTTTTATAGTTTCTGGTCTTACATTTAGATCTTTAATCCATTTTGAGTTTATTTTTGTGTATGGTGTTAGAGATTGGAAAAGAAGAAGTAAAACTCTCACTGTTTGCAGATGACATGATCCTCTACATAGAAAACCCTAAAGACTCCACCAGAAAATTACTAGAGCTAATCAATGAATATAGTAAAGTTGCAGGATACAAAATTAACACACAGAAATCCCTTGCATTCCTATACACTAACAATGAGAAAATAGAAAGAGAAATTAAGGTAACAATCCCATTCACCACTGCAACGAAAAGAATAAAATACTTAGGAATAAATCTGCCTAAAGAAACAAAAGACCTATATGTAGAAAACTATAAAACACTGATGAAAGAAATCAAAGAGGACACAAATAGATGGAGAAATATACCATGTTCATGGATTTGAAGAATCAATATAGTGAAAATGAGTATACTACTTAAAGCAATCTATAGATTTAATGCAATCCCTATCAAGCTACCAACAGTATTTTTCACAGAACTAGAACAAACAATTTCACAATTTGTATGAAAATACAAAAAACCTCGAATAGATAAGCAATCTTGAGAAAGAAGAATGGACCTGGAGGAATCAACCTGCCTGACTTCAGGCTATACTACAAAGCTGCAGTCATCAAGACAGTATGGTACTGGCACAAAGAAAGAAATATAGATCAATGGATAAATCCAGAGATAAATCCACAAATCCACACACCTATGGACACCTTATCTTTGACAAAGGAGGCAAGAATGTACAATGGAAAAAAGACAATCTCTTTAACAAGTGGTGCTGGGAAAACTGGTCAACCACTTGTAAAAGAATGAAACCAGAACACTTTCTAACACCATTTTTAATAATATTATTTTTTGGTTGTGTTGGGTCTTTGTTGCAGTGTGGACTTTTTTCCCCTCTCATTTCAGGGATCAGGGTCTACTCTAATTGCAGTGCACTGATTTCTCATTGCCATGGCTTCTCTTCATACCATGGGCTCTAGGGTGTGTGAGTTCAGTAGTTACAGATCCCAGGCTCTAGAGCACAGCCTCAGTAGTTGCACATGGGTTTAGTTGCTCTTCAGCATGTGGAATCCTCCTGCATTGGGGATCTAACCCATATCTCCTGCATTAGCATGTGGACTCTACCACTGAGCCACCAGGGAAGCCCTGTATGTTATTTTTTAAACAGAAGTATATCAAGCCTAGAGAAAAAAAAAAAAATCATAAATGAGGAACTTCAGTGAAGCTTCACAAAGAATACACTGTGAAACCAGCACCCAGTTGAAGAAAATGAGCATTCTCAGCATCAGGAACCCCACCCCAGCCCCTTCTTCTCTGTCTTTCTAGACCGACACCCACTGTCCTAGCTTCTAAAACCATTTTGCCTGTGTTTGAAGTGGCAATAAATGAACCCATACAACCTACATGGTTTTCGGCCTGGCTTTTTATGCCTGGCGTTGTGTTTCTTAGATATCTCCACATTGTTATACGTAGTTGTAGTTCTTTCTTGTGGTTTTGTAGTATTCCAGGGTACTTATTTATTCATGTATTCCCTTTTTAAATTTTTTTTTTTTAATGTGGACCACTTTTTAAATCTCTATTGAATTTGTTGCAATACTGCTTCCGTTTTTTTATGTTTTGGTTTTTTGGCCATGATGCATGTGTGATCTTAATTCCTTGACAAGGGATGGAACTTGTGCTCCCTGTGTTGGAAGTGTGGAGTCTTAACCACTGGACTGCCAGGAAGGGCCCATGTATTCCCTTTTTGATGGGCATCTGGCTATACCCAGTTTTTGGTGATTATGCATAGCACTGCTATTAATGTTTTTTGTCCCTGTCTTCCAGAGGACATGCACACTCGCTTGGCATCAGTGAGTCATAGGATAAGCATGCACTAATTCCAGTGGACTCCACCAGTTTCCCACCAGCTGTGTACAGGGTTCTGGATTAACTGCTAATCCCTAGGACAACCCTCTGCATGTAATGTGGTGGGCAGTGGCGTCTCTTCCCCGATAGCTCAGCGAGCTCCCCACTGTGTGATGCTGGGCCAGCCCCTCTACTTGCTGACCAGGTGGAGCAGAGTGGTGGAGCAGAGCAGTGCCTCTGATCCACCAATCAAAGGTACTGCTAGGAGTCTGTCTCTTCAAGGAAGGCCAGCAGGGTCTGCAGCCCCAGGGCCAGTGCTGGCGATGCTGGTGGCATACTCCCGAGCATAGTCTTCCTTGTGACCTGGTCAGCTGTTTTAGGCTTTCCATCCTCCTGCTGAGCCTCCTCAATAACCCTTTAGTAAGCTTCTGGGTCAGTTCTATTGTTTGCAATCAAGAACTTTGACTGATTCAAGGAAGCTGTTTTAATCCTGTTTCACAGATGAGGAAACTGAAGCAGAGAGAGGTTAGGTATGTTGCCCAAGGCCACAGCTGGCAAGTGGTGAATCCAGGATTCAAACCCAGTTTACCTTCCATTCGGGGCTTTCTTTACATCTCCATGATAAGGGTGTTCTCATACACTATTCTTACAACTAGGAAGAAAGTGAAAGTTGCTCAAGTTGTGTCCGACTCTTTGTGACCCTGAATTCTCCAGGCTAGAATACTGGAGTGGGTAGTCTTTCCCTTCTCCAGGGGGTCTTTCCAACCCAGGGACTGAACCCAGGTCTCCCGCATTGCAAGCGGATTCTTTACCAGTTGAGCCACAAGGGAAGTCCAAGAACACTGGAGTGGGTAGCCTATTCCTTCTCCAGTGGATCTTCCCGACCTAGGAATCGAACCGGGGTCTCCTGCATTGCAGGTAGATTCTTTACCAACTATCAGGGAAGAAGCAGGCACTAAATGACACATTCAGGCTCACATGGGGAATCAAGAAACCAGGCCCCAAGACTCCCTCCCACAGAGCCCCCAAGCCTGGAGTGAGTGTGGAGCTCTCTCTCTCCATGCATGTTGAGAGAGAAACAGAGGTGTTCATTCATTCACTCACGAACAATCATTTAACTGGCAGCAAAAGTGGGTCAGGTGCTGTGGTAGGCACAGCAAAAATAGCAGGAAAAAACAGTTCAAAAAAAAAGAGTTTGACGTTACAGACATGATGATGTCAGTTTGACAAGCACCGTGAGAAACAGGGAAGGAGAGCAGGGAAGGTCTGAGAGCAACATTTGTGCAAAGACTCTCCTGAAGTGAGGGAGTGAGGAAGGCCTGAAGACAGGCAGAGGGGATGGCCAGGACCAAAGCCTGCCCTGGCCTGGACTCTGAGGCCTCTGGGACCACAGGAACCCAGAGCAGCTCAACGGGGTGGGGCTGGGCTGGAATGGGTGACTTGAAAGGAAACGATTGTCACCCTGAGCACTGTGGCTCAGGGAGGGGCCTGACAGGGAGAGTCTGCTGCCATGGGCTGCCAACCTGTGCCAAGTAACTTGCAATGCCAGGTGGTATTACCGTATCACTTGCTAGTTTGGCACAGACCTTGGCCCCAGGGATTCCTTCTAATCTTGTAATGTCATCGTGTACTTTAAACAATGGATGGGTTGGTTGACACTTCCTAGAGTCCAGGCAGGGGGCCAGTTGGTGGAAAAGAGGCAGGTAGAGGCTGGGGGAACTCAGCAAAAAAAGAAAAAAAGAGGGAATTTCAACAGAAAACACCCAGAAGTGCCCGGGCCAGCATCTGAGTGGGAGCCACTTCCCGGTGGAGCAGCTGTACCTGCTGGACACACAAAAGAAGTTCCAGAAAAGCTGGCTCAGCACTCAGCGGATCAAATCCTACCTTGCCTCAGTTTGAATAAGCTCTTTCCTAGCAAGAAAGGCTTACCTCCCAGGCCACGCATGTTGCCATCTATGGTGTGCAGCTACCCTCTGCCTGCCAGCCAGAGTGAGATTAGTGAGGTCTATGGCCAGCTGAGGAGCCACTTGGAGGCTTGGAAAGGGGGCCCAATGTCAAGTGCTCGGGTCTGGGTGGCTAGAGGAAAACTTCACTCCCAGGTTGCCCAGGGCCAAGGCAGTGACCTTCTGCAATGGGTGCTCTGGCTTGCAGCTATCTCCTGACCTCCAGTTTCACTGCCAGTTCATAAGGGTTGAGGGATGGGGTATGAGAAGGTTCTTTGTCCCTCCCACCTCAGGACCCAAGCAGGAAGAGGCACACTGAGTCACCAAGCCACAACTGCAACAACCAGGCCCCACGCAGGCCAGCAGAGGATGGAGCTGCTCCTCTCTGTTGCCACAGGAGAGGCAGAAGCATCATGGACCACCAGTAGCATCGCCAAGCCCTGGTCTGGTAGCTCCACTTGTCAGTGCCTGAGCCAGGCCTAGTTGGTAGATATTTTTTTTTTTTATGTTAGATGTTTTATTTATATACATGATATAATAACATACATGTCTTGCAATTTTCATTTCATTCAACACTCATATTATGTTTTGGAAATTTATCCATAATTACATATAATTATGAGTATATATGTGACTCGTATTTATGAATTGTGTATAATTATATATATAATAATGGAATACATTCATTAAACTTTTCTGTAGTGTGCCATTAATATGAATATGTCATGAATTATTTCTTTTTTCCTCTAGTTTTAACTTTTTTTTAAAATTTTTATTTTATTTTTAAACTTTACATAATTGTATTAGTTTTGCTAAATATCAAAATGAATCCACCACAGGTATACATGTGTTCCCCATCCTGAACCCTCCTCCCTCCTCCCTCCCCATACCATCCCTCTGGGTCGTCCCAGTGCACCAGCCCCAAGCATCCAGTATTGTGCATCGAACCTGGACTGGCAACTCGTTTCATACATGATGTTTTACATGTTTCAATGCCATTCTCCCAAATCTTCCCACCCTCTCCCTCTCCCACAGAGTCCATAAGACTGTTCTATACATCAGTGTCTCTTTTGCTGTCTTGTACACAGGGTTATTGTTACCATATTTCTAAATAGTTGGTAGATATTTTGAATATCATCTGAGCCTGAAGAGTCCGTGGATCCCGTCCTTGAGAAACTTACCTGGCTCCCTTTCTCAGCTGCCACTAAGGTGCGGAGTCCCTCGGAGGAAGCTTGGGTCATGCTGCAGTGAGGCCCTCACTTCACCCAGTACCCAGCACCTGCCCAGCAGTGCCTGCCTCACGTTTGCTTGTATCGTGGCCTCCATCTTGAAGCTCGCCTGTATCTAACTCGGCCCTCACCCTGCACAATGAGGTGATGGTCATGGAGGAGCAATGCCCTCATTAAGCGGCTGGTGTAAACATTGACCCTTTCTGGCCAGGATGGTTTGCCAAGGCTCTGGCCAGTGTCGACACTCTGAACCTCATGTGCAGGGCAGGGGTTGGTGAGCTTGCCCAGTCCCTGGGGCTGCAGCTGCAGGAGTTCCTGCTGCCCCCAACATCTGAGAAGACAGCTGAGAAAGAGGGGCCTGAGGAGTCTGATCATGACATGGGCTTTGGGCTTTTGACTAAACCTCTTTTGTAACATGTTTGATATAAAAAGCCGAACTCTTACCAAAAAAATGAATAAAATACAAATTGACCAGTACCTCCTCTTCTTATGCCAGTGAAGTCACTCAGTCGTGTCCGACTGTTTGTGACCCCATGGACTGTAGCCTACCAGGCTCCTCCATCCATGGATTTTCCAGGCAAGAATACTGGAGTGGGTTGCCATTTCCTTCTCCAGATTATGTCAGCTGTGCCTTTACTCCCTGGGTCTGTCAAAGGCATTTGTTATCACCAATACAGGAGATAACCTTCAATCTGCCCTCTTAGAGGTGTGGCCCCATCCTAGGTGCTCTCAGGAGGCCAGGCTGATATCAGTGTTGAAAAAAAAAGTCAGGTTGCTGCTGCTGCTAAGTGACTTCAGTAGTGTCCGACTCTGTGCAACCCCAGAGATGACAGCCCATCAGGCTCCCCCGTCCCTGGGATTCTCCAGGCAAGAACACTGGAGTGGGTTGCCATTGCCTTCTCCAATACGTGAAAGTGAAAAATGAAAGTAAAGACACTCAGTCGTGTCCGACTCTTAGCAACCCCATGGACTGCAGCCTACCAGGCTCCTCTGTCCATGGGATTTGCCAAGCAAGAATACTGGAGTGGGTTGCCATTGCCTTCTCAGGTTAGCTCCTGAGAAAGGCCAAAGCTCCCATGTCTCATGGGAAGCATGAAGTTCCTCTAGGACCCCAACTCTTGGCCAGGCCCGAACGGTCAGAGGGCCTCATCCCAGTCCTGGCCAAGTGCCAACTCCTGCCACTGTGCCTTCGGGGTCTCTCCATGGCCCTGACTCTGGGGGGGCGTGAGTTCCAGGCTGTGTCCCCCGCACTTCTGGTCCCACCAATCACACATTTGTTCTCTGGTGCCTTCAAACCCCTCATTGTAAGGGAAGCTTCACTTTCCAGATTCCACTGCTTCCCCTACCCCTACTTTATCCAGTGGTGGCCTCTAGATGTGGGTTTTCCTGGTGGCACAGACGGTAAAGAATTTGCCTGCAGTGCAGGAGACCTGGGTTCAATCCCTGGGTTGGGACAATCCCCTGATGAAGGGAAAAGCAACCTACACCTGTATTCCTGCCTGGAGAATCCCATGGACAGAGGAGCCTGGCGTGCTACAGTCCATGGGGGGCACTGCGAGGGCAGGGGGGACAGGCCATCAGGTTCTGTCCCCAGCAGCCATCTGTGGCCCCACCTTTGAGAGCTTCTGCCAGGACTCGAGCACCATGGACTTTGGTCTCTGCATCCCAGCACCACCAAACCTCTCCTAGCTAACTGCATCTACTTCAGTTCCCATTCCCTCTGCAAAAGCCCCAGCGGTGACAGCAGCCTGTGTTTACCGACTCTTCCGTAGTCTTCATCAATCCTCAGTTAACCCTCAAACACCTCCAGAGGCAGGAGTTATCGGCATCCCTTTATGGATGCAGATGCTGACCTTCCAAAGAAGGCTCTGTACGTCACAGAGATGGATTGTGACCCACGCTGTCAGGACCACCTTGTGGTCTAGACCCGCCCCACCAGGCTAACCACCCCTTCCAGTTCCCTCATTCACTTCCCTGAGGGAACCTGGTGGGGGCAACGGCAGGACCAAGAGAGGCCATCTCTTCTCAGTCTCCACTCCTTGGCGTCTCGCAAGGGTCCTTCCCACCGAGAGTCCTCCCTTGACTTGAAGCAGCTCCTATCTCAACTCTCCTCTCCATTACCTGGTCCCTCTCTACCGGCGGTTCCCAATGCCATTACCCAAAACGCTGACTGAGCATGGGGCCCTCGGGAGCAGAAGCTATGAACGACTGGTAGAATGATGACCATTGGTCTCAACCGCTCACTCATTCCATAGTTATTTACTGATACATACCACGCACACTGTTCATAGCAGCTGGGACACAGAACTCAGCAGGAGAGACAAGAGCCCACCTTTGAGGGGCGTACATTCTAGTAGGGGAGGTGAAAACGAACAGCTCTAACACACAGGACATCAGAGTCCCGTGGAAAACGGGGTGGGCTAGGAGGCCCTGCCTCACTACAGAGGATGGCTGGGGGTAGAGGGCTGGGGTCAACCACCAAGGTCAAAGGGAACAGAACTCAGGAAAGTACACTCTGTTTTGGTAATAAAACTGCAGGGGCTTTTGTTTCCTCATCTTTTAAATTGGAAACACTTGTCGCTACCAGGGATTGGGGTGGGAGGTGCTCAGTGGTTTGGGGGAACTGAGTGGGAGTTTGGCTCAAAGCCTTTCCTTATTTTTTGGACCACATGAATGTACTGAAATAGGAAAGAATCTTTTCGGAAACAGTAATCACTTCCATGAACTGTTTCTTAAAGGAGGCCTGTCCATCTGCTAACTGCTGCCAGCACCGCAGATGTAGGATCCCCAGTGCTCCCCGGCCGGCATCAACTTAATCTCAAGGTCAGCTGTTTGTTAGCCTGTGGCACCAGGCTCACAATGACCACAGTGAGATGGACACCCTTCTGGTGGCAGGGAGGAGACTTGGGAAGCTGACGGCCAGGATGTTTGCTAGCAGCCAACATCCTCTTCCCAGGGTCTTGCCCATCCCTAAGAGGCTGTCTCCTGGCTATCAATCTCTCCTGATTTTTATCTTAGGTCACCAATCACTGCTGCATCCTATCTGGAAACCCACAGACCACACTGACATCCCCTACAAAATACTGGTCCACAAGACAGGATTTAGCCAGCACCCTGGTTTCAGCCTAACTCTCTTGCTTTCTTCTCTGGTGAAGCTGGGGCCCTAGAGGGCTTCCCTGGACTGGCTCCATGGAGCTGGAGGTGGTGGGGACAAAAGGCTGGCTCTGTAAGTGGCAGAGGCCTGAGTAACAAGGACTTGAGAAGATTCAAGATATCCTAACAGTTCTCAATGTGACAAGCACAGGGCCATGACCAGGCGTAGCAGAACAGGGGGTCATTAGGTACGCTGCGTGGACTGAATGCTTGGTGGTGGTGTTCGGCCGCTGAGTCATGTCTCTTTGTGACCCCATGGACTGCAGCACGCCAGGCTTCCCTGTCCTTCGTCTCCTGGAGTTTGCTCAAACTCATGTCCATCGAGTTGGTGATGCCATCCATCTCACTGTCCTCCCCCAGATTCATATGCTGACATTCAGTTCTCTATGTGCAAGTATCTGGAGACAGAGCCTTTGAGAGGTAATTAGGTTTGGGTGACATCATGAGGGGGCACCCCGACGGTCAGTATGGTGCCTTTATACGGGGATGGAGCCCAGGGCTTTCTCTTCAACATGTGAGGACAGAGCAAGGATATGGCCTTCTGGGAAACAAGAAGTTGGTCCACACTAGGCACCAAATCTGCCAGCACCTTGACCATGACTAGCCTGTGGAACTGTGAGACATCGTTCTTTAAGCTACCCGGCCTATGGTATTTTTGAGATAGAAGCTTGAAGACAGGCTGTTTGGAGCAGGGACAGCAGGGCACAGTAGAGTCAGCTGGGCTTGGGAGACGAGTTACTGTCTGCTAAATACTCCATGCAACACAAAGTCACTGACTCCAGTCTCCACATTCAGGCTGCCAGATGCAACCTGAGCATTAGACACAGCAGAGACAGCTGCAGGGGCCAGAGCCTCTTTTCTCTCTATCTTTGGGGGCCTAGAACTGGCCTGGCACTTAGAAATTGAATGATGGAAGAATATGAGTTTTATTAGTGGCGTGAGCACTGAAAACCCAGTGTTCTATACCACTTTAGGAAATCCTCAGTGTGAGACACGCAGGGCCAAGGACCCCCAAATTCAAACCTAGCCCCTTTACACAACTGACGTCTCTCAGCAGCAATATCTGTGTCCCTCTCCGAAAAAAGGCCAATAAGGATTTCCTTATTATTAAAGTTTATGGCTTTGCTGATACCAGGCCAGAAAGGTTGATTTACAGGCAACCTCAAGTAGCTAATGAACAATTACTGTGGCTCATCCAAAGGGATCAAGTGTTCCACACCACAGACCAGGCTCAAGTTCTATGTCATTTTTTAGAGGCAGTGCAAGGGATGAGGCTGGAATTTCCACTGCTGGAGTCTCCAGACCAGTCAATGGTTTGGGGGAAATCACTGGTTTCTGGCAGGCAAGACATTCAGAGTATCCCAGGAAATCCAGGACATGTGGCTGTGCCGTAGCAATGCAATGGGCCATAAAGCAAACAAGAAAAACAACTTGGTGAGTGTACACACGGCTGATTCACACCTGAAGCTAACACAACACTGTAAATCACCTATACTCCAGTAAAAATTCTAAAAAGGAGAAGAGACTTGGTTCTAGCTTTGTGACCCTCAACATGACACCCTGGGCTTCGGTTTCCTCATCAGGTCACTGCAGGCATGTGGAGGACCTTCCAGTTCTTATACTCTTTCATGCTTTCACTGGCTACTTTAGAAAACCAAACCTGTTTTAATCACAGCTTCTGAGAAGCTATCTACAAATTCTGAGGTTTCCTTATCCATAACAAAGAAAATAAAATTGGGAGAAGCCATTTTGAGCAGCGGGAAAAAAAAATGAACCATGGACTTGGGCAGTCAGTCTCAACTCTTAGCTTTGTGTGACCTAAAGCAAGTTACTTGACCCCTCTGAGTCTTCCTTTCTTGACCTGCAGAATGAGAGATATTAATGTCTGTTGTAAGGACTGCGGAAGGATCTTGCTCATGCCATCTTACAGAAAGTATCAAATAAATAACATTTTCCTTCTTTGTTCCTACTTCACTTTAAGCAAATTATGAAAGAGGAATGTGAACAGGCTGAAATGTCTGTTAAAAAAAAAATGAAAACTTTTTAAAAGAACATCAGAGGCTTTGACATTGGATAGATATATTTACTTACATTTCCCTCTTCCCACATAAGAGAGTCTATCTTCTGAGCAACACTGCCCATCTCTGAGGTTATTGGGAGAGGTTCCAAAAGACTGAAGTTAAGAGGCTACAGGGAATAAAGGACACCCACCACAGGAAGCACTGTTCAAAGCGGGAGAAGACATGACCTGACACATGGTCTCGGTGGGCACACCTCAGACAGGCTCTGTGACATCAGGAGGCCTGAGGAAACAGTCTGGGCCACAGCCAGCAGGCACGAGAAGTCCCCAGGCTGGGAGACTTAACAGCATGGTACAGCGAGCTCCCTAACCTCAAGGCAGCTCAACAAGGCACCTGAGCCTGGCCCCAAGGCAGTGCAGGGGTAAGAGGCGCTGCTCCGAGGAGCAGCTCCAGCTCTAAGATAACCAACCACAGGCACAAAGACCCTCACCACATGGAAAATATTTACAGGTTTCCACAGTGAGCTCTAGTGAACTGTCACCTTAGGGCACAGGGCGAGCCCAGAGCGAGCTCAGGGAGGGACCCTCTGAACGTGGGGAAAAGATGCTGTGCTGCCACAGGTCTCAGCCAGCACGCTCCCTGTGTCCCCAGGTCCAGAACAGGGGGCCCCGGCACAGGCTCTCATGCTCCACAAGCTGGTGCAGACTGCAGTGGCTTTCCACCCAGAGAGCACCCATCATTCAGAACACAGCAATGGACCCATCTGCTCCTCGGGAGGAGAATGTATTTTAAACCTGGAACAGTCACAATTCTGAGATGTTCCACATGTTGTCAACTTTGCCTTCTACAGACGTGGGGCCCCGCCCCTTTGACGGGACCCGCTCTGGCTGTGGGAGGTACCCTCCCTATGGGCAGAAGTGTGCAGGCAGGCAAGCAACAGGCTTATAATTTGGACTGTGTCCTGTAAACACACAGCTAGGCTAGCAGAGCTGGAATTGTGGCTGTGGGGAACGTAGGTGGGGTGAGAAGACTGGGCTGTGCCCAAGGATTCTGGGTGTGCCAACCCTAGGAGAGCCAGTAGGCTACTCTGGATCACCTTCAATTCCTGTCCTTGTTTGCCATGCACCATGTTTCCAGATCTAGAGGGTCAATCCGTTCCCAGCTACGGCACCTCGCCATCACAGTCAATGCTGCAGGATTTCAGGGAGCCTTCAACTCAAGGTTGAAGCCTCGAGTCAGCACACATCCTCGTGGGGGGTTCTGGGATTGGGGTGGGGAGAGGGCTCTCCCTACAGTCCCCAATCCCTGGGAGTGGCTGCACACAGGAGGGAAAGGGGGCGTGTGACTTGGGCACCTGACCCCCACTGAGGTAGCCAGGGCCCCTCACATCCACAGTCGCCGTGTCCGAGAGATGGGCAAGGCCGCACACGTGAGAAGGCTGGCAGTGGACACAGGGCTCTTTCCTGCTCCAGGACAGTGGGGGCCAGGGCCCGAGGCTGGACTCCTTGAGGGCGCAGAGCGGACTGTGCTGCAGGGCTGGCTAGGCTCTGCTGGCTCCAAGGACTCAGTTCGGCTGTCTTCCACTCTCAGACAAATTGGGACAGGTTGGGGACCTTGATGTTGAGATCGCCAATGTTGATGTTCCGGGGCATCTCTGGCAGGTTGATGTTCTTCACAGCGGACACCGCCCGGGCAGGTGCAGCTGAAAGGCCACCCTGCAGAGATATAAAGGCGGCTGTGTGATAAACTCACTGTAATCTGCTTAATGTTTTCACAACAAAAAAACAAGTGAAAGAGGGAGAGAAAATGTCCAAACTGAGTACATGTAACTCAAGCTTTGATTTCTCCATCCTATACCTCAAAGGTGGCCAACACAACTCTTTAGGTCAGTGGGTCCCGCAGTAAAGGCGCCCACACTCTGCACCCCAGAACACGTGCTGTGTCTCGTGCAGTTTCCTGGCCCCAGCGCCCACAGTGCCTGGCACACAGGGGCTGCCCAACAGATGCCCGCTGAAATAACCAGCTCGGTTTAACCAAGTTGTCTTCAGTATCAGGGTCACTTTTCAGGTTACAAAACAAAAATACAACACTTTCCTCAAGAAACTGAAGACTCTTAACAGACGAGTGCAGTCACAGGGACATTCTTAATGGAAAAAGGAATGTCCCAGCTTAGGACAACTGCTTGCCAACTAATAACATGAGATGGAGAAGAGCTGGCTTTGGAAATGACATGTGGCCACAGACGGGGGAGGCCACAGAGGAGGTGGAGCACACACAGACACGGAAGGGCTGGAGACAGAGCAGGGTACCTGCGGTGAGCCCCAGCCCTCCAGCGGCCCAGGCGTGCGGAGAAGGGCAGAGCTGATGAGGACATTCTCAAAACCATTTCCTCCACTTTCAGGATCCTGACTCCAATCCCACCCTTGCCCAGCAAGTCTCCGTTTCTTCCAGTTTCCAAACCTCTGGCCTCTGACTCACTTACTATTCCTGGAAGCTTCCCAGCCTGCATTTCTAAGAGAACTCTAGTTGTCACAATAGCTGCGGTTTGGAAAAGCTTCTTCAGCAGGACTGCCAGTCCTCACAGAAAGAATCCCTGGTTTCGCAAGATCAAGCTCTGATACACAAAGTGGTGAAGTTCTTTAAGACCCTCAGATAACTACAGAGGTAATTTGTCGTGCTTGCTGTCCCATTTGTGAAGGTGTGTGCCGGTAACCTCTGCTCCCTGGTACTGCTGACGAAGGTGATGGAGAGACCTCAGGGGAACAGGGTAGAACGTACTGGGAGCATCTGTATCAGACTCAGCACTATCAGGGGGTGACCTGGGAGTAAGCTATTTTCAAACTCAGCCCAAACTCTACTGTAGCTTTTTATCAGGCTAACTGGAAACTGGCCACTCAGGTTTGACAGACACCACAAGAAGTGGCTGCTTGGAGCCAGACTCTCAGGCACACAAGCTAGGAAGCCACACTGGAATCTGAGGTGATTCTGGGTCCCCCAGGGAACATGTGGTCATGAAAGGAGGAATTACAACCCACATAATCCCCCAAGCCAGAAGCGGTCTGCCTTCCTGTGCCACCTGGCTTTCCATTCACACTTTTAGCCTCATTCTCAGCTGTTTAATCTTCGAACAACCAAAGAGTGTCAATTGAGTCAGGGAAAAAAAGAAGATGGAGCAGAAAATACTCCTAAGGTTCCACAATAATCCAACTCCACACAGCAGCCATTCCTCCCTCTGCCCAGGTCTTCTCTAACCAGCCACGGCAAAATTCCAGCAGTGTCTCACCTCGGACTTCTCCAGCCTGTTCTGGGCTTCAATCTGAGCCACGATCTCATTCATGTTTGTTTCCAGGACCATCCCACCCATCACCACCTCCTGAAGGATGTAGTGTACCTGCAGGGGAAGCAGAAGTGAGAAGGGTCAGAGCCCCTTGTGGTTGTGAGGCTGTGGCCCCAGAGCAAACCCTGTGGGCTCTCCTGCAGCAGCAGAGGCCAGACACGACACTGGCACCTGATGCGCAATGAACGCCTCCACCCCGTGGATCACCCACCTCCCTGGTGAGGCCACATTTCAGTGTGTCAAGACACAGATGTCCCCCAGGACCAGTGGCAGGAGGGCCTGGCTACACTCAAGGCAAGGTGATGCTGCATGAAGTCAGACTGTGTGTAAATTTCAGCTCCACTATTTGTGAGCTGAGTGACCTTGGGCAAATGATCCTTTTAGTGCTTCAGGTTCCTTCCAGGACTGCGGTAAGGGCTGAATGTGATAAGCTGTATAAAGCACCTACGTGGTGCCTGGCACACACTGGGCTCTAAATAAATAATGATGGTTTTCATTATAAGTGTGATCATCATAAATACCAACTGGTATTCAACTAGCCCAGCTATGACAGAACAGTTCCTGTCTGCATACATTTCCATGTGAAATACGTTATCCTCCAGGCTTCATAAGCTAGGTCATAACAGGCCCATCCTCTGGCACCCTCCTCATATGTTCTAGCTTAGAGAGGAAACCAGGTTCAGCAGGAACACCTCTCTGGTCATGGGGCTCCCATGTGGGCCTTCCACCCAGCTCACAGTTCTCAGACTGCGGTGATGGCCGAGTACTGTGCTGATTCAGCAACTCTACACTATGCATGCAGGGAAGCTTTCATGGAGCCCCAGGTGGGTCAGGTCAGAGGTGCCCACTGGGGTATGTAAGGGCTGGTATGTCACATTTCACATCAAGTCATATCAACACGGCCTTCAAGGCACTTTAGTCAACTTGGAAAGAGACCACCTTGTATGGTCAACCAAGTGCCAAATTAGTGGGACAGCCCTACAGGAAGTCCAAGAGGGGAGACAGTGGTGGTCAGAGAGGCCAGAGCCAGCTTCACAGACAGTGAGAGACCTGAAGCTGGGCCTGACACCAGAGAAGCAGGGAGGAGGATTTCAGCTGGTGTACGGTCTGAGGCGCACCCGGGTCTGGCTGGAATGTCAGGTTTACACGCGAGAGAGGCTAAGAACAATGCTGAGGAGGTAGTTTGGGTCTAGGGCAAGGTCTCTCAAGCTGCCACTTGGGGCTGGAGAGTTCTCTGTGGTGGGGAGCTGCCCCGGGCACTGTGGCAGGTGGAGCAGCACTCCTGGTCTCTGTCCACTGGATTCCAGAGCACCCCTTCAGCTGAGACAACACAAGTGTCTCCAGGTATGGCCAAATGTCTGCAGGGGCAACAACCGTCTTCAGCTGAGACTACACCGGTCTAGACTAGACTAGACTGTGGAGGATTTGACGGCCAATATACTCCACAGTATGGAGAGTCAAGAAAAAAGACATGTCTGTGTGTCTGTGTACTTTTGACATATGAAGTTTACTGGCCCATCAGTTCTCCATGTTTTGTTCACAGTAAGTGGGGAAATATACTAACAGCTGCAACTAGAGTACTTCTGACCTTGAGGGAGGATACTAAAGCATACATTCAGATACAAATATGTTTCCCTACACTAATTAAGCCTTATTAACCACTTTTCTGTCTACACTCATATGAGGTGTTCTTATATTTTACACAATATGAACTATTTCATTATCTATATGCAAAGGAGATTTAATAGTGAAACTCTCATATACAGATAGTTTATAAAACATTAAACAAGCTGGTTTTAAAATTAGTCTCTGGGGAACTACACTGTTTATACTTCCCCATCAAGAAATAGGCTTCAGAAAACAGTATGATGTTTCCTTAAAAAATTAAACATAGAATTACCTTATTACTTCTGGGATTATCCTCAAAAGATTCAAAGAGCGATTTGTACACCTATCTTCACAGCAGCATTACTCACAATAGTCAAAAGTAGAAAGCAACCTAATCAATGAGTGAGCGGATAAATAAAATGTGGCATATACATGGCAATGGAATATTATTCAGCATTACAAGAAAATCTTGCAACGTGCTCCACCATGGATGAGCCTTGAGGACATCATGCTAAGTGAAATAAGCCAGACATAAAAGGACAAATTCAGTATGGTTCCATTTATATAAGGTACCTAGCGGTCAAAATCATAGAGGCAGAAAGTAGAATGGTGACTGCCAGGAGCTGTGGGGACGAGGGAATGGGGATGCTCTTCAGTGGTATGCAGCTTCAGTTTTGCAAGAGAAAGAGCTCTAGAGATGGGCTGCACAAAAATGTGAACTCATTTAACACTACTGAACAGTACACTTAAAAATGAAGATAGTAAGCTTTATGTTATGTAAATGTTACCACAATTAAAAAATAGGGGTCTCTATACCTGTACTCCTAGTATTTATTCTTTGTAAAGAATGCCTTTTTCATGGGGGGAGTGGTACTTGTTGAGCATCTACTATGTGCTGAGCACTTTATATGTAACTTATTTTAACTTTATAACATCCACCTGAGGTAAACTGGTATGTGGAAACTAATACATGGAAAGTCAATAAACTGTCCCAACCTCACATATTTAGCAGGTCATATTTAGTGACCTGATCACTGAATCTAGGTCTGACTCCAGAGCTCATGTTTCCACCATACTTCCTCAAAATCCCAAACTGAGTCTTTTACTCTCTTCTTCTAAACATAGAGGAAGACTCTACATGGAATCGCTTTAGGACTTGCCTTTGGTGTGTCAAAGATAAAGCAGGAATTCTTCCATGTTTTCTTCCCAAGGCCTAGATCAATGCCCAGTGTGGAGTAGGCGTGCTGAATGAATAACAGGCTTTTCATAAATCTGAACAGAATCTTCCTTGGGCTTTAGTGCTTAAAAGATGGATAACAGTGTGGTGGAGAGGCTTCATGGGGAAGGTGTAGTAAAAGGCCTAACAGAGGATATAAGGGGACCAGTGGTTGGTTAATAGAAAACATTAGTCTGATTTGAACACTGCATTGTGAAGTCATAATTTTTAAATATTATTCAAAAAGGTATTCAAGTGCAAGAAGGAGAAATAAACAAAAATGCAAACTCCATTTTCAACAAACTGAAGATAACCATAATCCAAGGCTCCCAATTAAAAAGCAGAGACATCACTTTGCCCACAAAGGTCTGTTTAGTCAAAGCTATGGTTTTTCCAGTAGTCATGTATGGATGTAAGAGTCAGCTCATAAAGAAGGCTGAGCGCTGAAGAATTGAGCTTTTGAATTGTGGTGCTGGGAAAGACTCTATAGAGTCCCTTGGACAGCAAGATCAAACCAGTCAATTCTAAAGGAAATCAACCCTGAATATTCATTGGAAGGACTGATGTTAAAGCTCCAATACTTTGGCCACCTGATGCGAAGAGCCAACTAAGTGGGTGTAAAAGCTGTCAAAAGCAGGGAGCCCAAGCAAGGGCTCCTTTCCTTTTGAAAAGAAAGGATGCTATAGAGAGAGGGCATGGGAGCTGGAGAGCTCAGGAAGGCCTGCAAAACATGCTTCTTGTAGGTGAAGGACACACCCTCTGTGACCCAATAGTTTCCTGATTTTTGGAAGATAAGCGCTTCCTTGGACCTGAAGTTGGGGCTAAATGAGAAATCATCCAAATGAGCTCTATTTTGCCTCACAGAGCTGGTCTCTGTGGAGCAGAGAGGGCAGTCTTTGCATGGTAGAAAAATCACAGATGTCCACCTCTCTTGGCTGG
This sequence comes from Bos mutus, assembly GCF_027580195.1. Classification (NCBI taxonomy): domain Eukaryota; kingdom Metazoa; phylum Chordata; class Mammalia; order Artiodactyla; family Bovidae; genus Bos; species Bos mutus. Next base: position 19,996,295 of record NC_091637.1, read on the forward strand.
GTAGAAATAAAAGTAAAGAAACTCGGCTGGAACCTGAAATCATGAGAACAACTGCAGTCAGCCTGGAACACAGACTTGGTACTTCCCCTAAACAGCATCCTGCAAATAGCTGGTCCCTGAAAAACCCACCTATTTAAAGATGAGTTATAAAAATGAAATCTGCATGGGATCTGTATAAAGATACAAGAAAAAAATTAGGAAAGAAACAAGAAAACCAAAGGGCAGACTAAGACTACATGTCAGAAAAATGCTGTCATAGAGCACATAAAATGCAACAAAATATTTTACAGAATTGAAAAAAGAAAACTATGAAGCAAGAGCTCAAAGCCAAAGTGTAAGAGCTTATATGGGAGAAATGGAGACAAGAAGAGAAGACATAAATGGAAGGAAAAAAAAACACAGAGAAATGAAGAAGAATCTGGAAGGAAGAAAAGGGAGAAGAGACACTGCTAAAAACACAGGAAGGAGCAAAAAGGAGAGAAATTTTTAAAAAGCAAATAAAAGGAACCAGACAAAAAGAAGAGTTAACAGCAATAGGGAGAAAATAAGTTACAGAAGACAGCCAAGGAGATAAAACATAATGTAAAAGAGACCTGTAACATGGAACAGAAGAGGGATGTAAAGACTCAGCTCATAACTGCTGCTGCTACTGCTAAGTCACTTCAGTCATGTCCGACTCTGTGCGACCCCATAGATGGCAGCCCACCAGGCTCCCCCGTCCCTGGGATTCTCCAGGCAAGAACACTGGAGTGGGTTGCCATTTCCTTCTCCAATGCATGAAAGTGAAAGTGAAGTCACTCAGTCGTATCCAACTCTTAGCGACCCCATGGACTGCAGCCTACCAGGCTCCTCCATCCATGGGATTTTCCAGGCAAGGGTACTGGAGTGGGGTGCCATTGCCTTCTCCTTCAGCTCATAAAGATGATGCAAAAATGTAATTCAAGATGTTCCCGAAAATGCACATTGCATTCCAGGGAAAAACTGACCCAGAACAGTCAGTGCTGAGACAGACCTTGAAGGTAAGGTTTCTCAATTTCCACAAGCAGGTGAAATGATCAAATCACTTAAAAGAGGGACACAAGCTTGAAAATTCCCACAGTAAAATTCAATGTTGGCAGAAAAAGGAGCAGTATTTACAAAAATTCCCAAGGAAAGAAAAGGTAACCTCAAGAATTTTACACCTAGGTGACCGTCAATTAAGAGTAACAGAAGAGAAATTCCTCTGTTTTGAAGAAAAAACTCTGCCAACCAAGAGGTGACTGGAAAAACCGTGGCAAAAAGACTGGCAGTGAGCACCGATTCCTTACTGGTAGGACTAAGATAAGTGGGGTTAGAGTGACAAGAGAATGTCAATGCTATATGCTTTGACAATGCAGAAAAACGAGAGCTAGTAGAATTAGGAAGATGGGGGGAAAAGAGGGAGGCAGCAGATTAGTAACACTGATTTCTCTACCCCAATGAAGAGCATTTAAAACCAACAACTCATGTAATAAAGATAGTTATTTTGACTTTGACTGTGACTTTTCCCTCAAAGTCCAAGCTTCTACTACAATCATCTACTACAGACACTACTCTGAGAGCCACCAAACTTTTGGTGTAGAGCCCACAGGATCTTTTCTACCGGTTAGACATCAGTGGGGGCTTCCCTGCCGGCTCAGCAGTAAAGAAGCCATCTACCAATGCAGGGAACACGGGTTCAACCTCCAGGTTGGGAAGCTCCCTCTGGAGAAGGAAACGGCAATGCACTCCAGTGTTCTTGCCTGGGAAATCCCATGGACAGAGGAGCCTGGTGGGCCACAGTCCATGGGGGTCACAAAGAGTCTGACACGACTTAGCAACTAAACAACGTCTATGCAATTTCTCTTGTATACACTTCACTCATAATGTATCATCTACAATTTCTAGTTTCTCTAAAGGAGAGCGAGGACTCAGATTTCTGTGAAACAGGAAGTACGGAATTTTTCTAGACTTTAGGAGTCCTCCTGCTCTGGTCTCCTTTAGTTATCCTGCCCAAACAAAGTTCAACTTCATTCCTCTTTTAAGTATCTTGCCTTTCCAAAGCAAGATAAGTTTTATAGAACAAATCTCTTTTCTCACGTATGGTTTATCTGTATATTATTAATTATGATAAATGACTTACCCACAATACCAATATAACTGGCATCAACAGGTCTGGAGCTATCACAACTGACCTTTGGTAACCACAGTGACTCATGTGGTGTTAAAGAGTCAAGGATGAGCCACGGGGGATTAGCGCACGAGATGCCCAGGTTAACCTGACAAGTCGGTGAAGACCTTCTTTCACTGAACCTGCAGCGAACCATGGAAAGTGGGTGAGCTTTCTCTGAGTGGAGACAGAGGAGCCTTGAGAAAGTTGGAGGTTGCCAAGCATGAATGTGGGGAGAAGACAGTGGAGAATCAGCACCAAACTCATGTACCTAAAAAACTATAGGTAACAAATCATAAAGAATGGTTCTGACAAACGACACGAGCTGACTGATGGACTGAACTTGAGGATGCCAGAAGCAATAGGTAAAACCTCAGAGAACACTGAGAGTTAAAGATCAAATCAACAAAGGGAGGTAGAGGAAGAAGAAATCCAAAACCTGATCAGGGAGGGGGCACAAGAACAGAAGAAAGCATACTTCTTCGAGAGTCCCCTCACAACAGTCAAAAAGTAGGAATGACTAGAAGTCAAGAGGTGTATAGCTCTGAAAAGCAATCTAACCTGTTATCAAGACTATTTCCCTCTCCCCTCCCCCCACACGTGGACATCTGTCTCCCATTTTTCTTTTCCAGGAAGCTGTCACATCACCCTCCCTCCAGAGGAGGTACCTGCTTCTATAACTGGTCCCGCTGGGCATCCAGTGTGGCCCCCTCTATTCTTTTCTGTCTGTATAAGCTAACTGTTTGAGGCCTTCCCCGTCTCATTCCCTAGAGGCAAGATGAAGGTCCTGACCTGAATGTAAGTTTGTACCCTGGGCTCTCTCAGAAGTTTTCCTGTGACCCAGTTTACTGATATAGAAAATAAGAATAAATCTGGTGCATGCTGAGCATTCACTAGTGCTTAGGTATAGCTTTGGGACTCCTGGAAGGTGTGATTCTTCTGTTCTGAAGGACCTGAATCAGAGGTTCTGTGCCAACAAAGGCTTGGTAAGCAGTTGCACTGTGAAAATGCATAGAAAGGGGAAAACAGCCCTGGGAGGTATTAAAGGAGAGTTAAATGACTGTCTAACCTGCTGGGACTTCCTGATGGAAAGAAAGCACTTCTCTAATTGGAACAAGGGCTTATGGTGCTGCCGACTCTGCTGAGAACTGCTAATCCTAACCCTCACTACCTTCCACTATTCTTCATGCTGATCTTCTTAAGCAGTTCTATAAAAATCAGAGATTGCAAAAGGAGCCTTCCAAGATTTGAGGTGATGAACACCCAAGACTTTGGTGAAGTAAATTCAAGAAAGACTGAAGACCTCTCCGGGCTGAGGCAATCACCTCTTCTCAGTGATACTGCTGTGTCCAGTATGCATCTCGCCCGAGGCACTCAGCTCAGTGCACTGTCATATTTTTCACTTGTCTGTTCTTCTCCTTGAAGGGAGACCTTCAGTTCAGTTCAGTCGCTCAGTTGTGTCCATTCTTTACAACCCCATGGACTGCAGCATGCCAGGCCTCCCTGTCCATCACGAACTCCCAGAGCTTACTCAAACTCATGTCCATCGATCAGTGATGCCATCCAACCATCTCATCCTCTGTCATCCCCTTCTCCTCCTGCCTTCAATTTTTCCAGCATCAGCGTCTTTTCCGTGAGTCAGTGCTTCACATCAGGGGGCTGAAGTATTGGAGCTTCAGCATCACTCTTTCCAATGAATATTCTGGGTTGATTTCCTTTAGAACTGACTGGTTTGATCTGCTCGCAGTCCAAGGGACTCTCAAGGGTCTTCTCCAACACCACAGTTCAAAAGCATCAATTCTTTGGTGCTCAGCTTTATTTATGGTCCAACTCTCACAACCATACATGACTACTGAAAAAAACCATAGCTTTGACTAGACGGACCTTTGTTGGCAAAGTAATGTCTCTGCTTTTTAATGTGCTATCTAGGTTGGTCATAGCTTTTCTTTGAAGTATCTTAATTTCATGGCTGCAGTCACCATATGCAGTGATTCTGGAGCCCAAGAAAATAAAGTCTGTCACTGTTTCTTCTTTTCATTGTTTTTCCATCTATTTGCCATGAAGTGATGGGACCAGACACCATGATCTTAGTTTTCTGAATGCTGAGTTTTAAGCCAGCTTTTTCACTCTCCTCTTTTACTTTCATCAAGAGGTTCTTTACTTCCTCTTCACTTTCTGCCATAAGGGTCACAGATATATCATCTGCATATCTGAGGTTACTGATATTTCTCCCTGCAATCTTGATTCCAGCTTGTGTTTCATCCAGTCTGGTATTTCGCATGATGTACTCTGCATGTAAGTTAAATAAAAAAGGTGACAATATGTAGCCTTGACGTATTCCTTTCCCAATCTGGAACCAATCTGTTGTTCCATGTCCAGTTCTAACTATTGCTTTTTGACCTGCATACAGATTTCTCAGAAGGCAGGTCAGGTGGTCTGGTATTCCCATCTGTAAGAATTTTCCACAGTTTGCTGTGATCCACACAGTCAAAGGCTTTAGTAAAATCAATGAAGCAGAAGATGTTTTTCTGGAACTCTTTTGCTTTTTCTATGATCCAATGGATGTTGGTAAGTTGATCTCTGGTTCCTCTGCCTTTTCTAAATCCAGCTTGAACATCTGGAAGTTCATGGTTCATGTACTGTTGAAGCCTGGCTTGGAGAATTGTGAGCATTACTTTGCTAGTGTGTGAAATGCGAGCAATTGTGAGGTAGTTTGAACATTCTTTGGCATTGTCTTTCTTTGGGACTGGAATAAAAACTGACCTTTTCCAGTCCTGTGGCCAATGCTGAGTCTTCCAAACTTGCTGGCATGTTGAGTGCAGCACTTTCACAGCATCATCTTTCAGGATTTGAAATAGCTCAACTGGAATTTCATCACCTCCACTAGCTTTGTTCATAGTGATACTTCCTAAAGCCCACTTGACTTTGCACTCCAGGATGTCTGGCTCTAGGTCAGTGATCACACCATTGTGGTTATCTGGGTAATTAAGATCTGTTTTGTATAGTTCTGTGTATTCTTGCCACCTCTTCTTAATATCTTCTGCTTCTGTTAGGTTCATATCATTTCTGTCCTTTATTGTGCCTATCTTTGCATTAAATGTTCCCTTGGTATCTCCAATTTTCTTGAAAAGATCTCTAGTCTTTCCCATTCTATTGCTTTCCTCTATTTCTTTGCACTGATCACTGCGGAAAGTTTTCTTGTCTCTCCTGCTATTCTTTGGAACTCTGCATTCAGATAGATATAGCTTTCCTTTTCTCCTTTGCCTTTCACTTCTCTTCTTTTCTCAACTATCTGTAAGGCCTCCTCAGACAACCATTTTGCCTTTTTGCTTTTCTTCTTGGGGATGGTTTTGATCACCGCTTTCTGTACAATGTTACGAACCTCTGTCCATAGTTCTTCAGGCACTGTCTATCAGATATAATCCCTTGAATCTATTTGTCACTTCCACTGTATAATCATAAGGGATTTGATTTAGATCATACCTGAATGGTCTAGAGGTTTTCCCTACTTCCTTCAATTTAAGTCTGAATTTTGCAATAAGGAGTTCATGATCTTGAGGGCAGAGTCTATGTCACATTCATCTCTGGGTCTGCACTGCCAAGCGCTGTGGTGGTTACAGCGGTACTTCACAAATCTGGATGAATGGATGAAAGGGGCTTATATGGTTCACAAGTCCTGATTTTGAGGAGACACAGGCCTTCTGAGTTGGCCTGGCTTCCCACTCTGGCACTGAAAAGTACGCTCTACTGCCTGGACATAGAGGAGTTAACCTCTACAAGTAAAAGCGGGTTAAAATGAGCTTGCTTGTTTCATGTCAGGATTGATGCAATCTAAGGGGGAAAATAAAAGTGTCATTTCAAGGACAGATGTGCTCCTTGGGGACACAGCTCTGGAACTGCAGGGAATGGAGGCAAGTTACTTTCAACAACCCTATCCAAGAATAGAGGATTCTAGGATCTTCAAAAGTTCATCCTTGGTTATGTTTCTCACTGAAGTAAAAAACGTCCTGAATCCAATTCCAGGTGAACAGAAGCCACCACTGTCTATGGCCATTAGCGTAACTGATGCCATCTTGAGCCCACACAGATCCTCCTGTCCTTCTGCTGACCCTTCCCAAGACTGTACTGTGTGGTAATCCCTTCTCTGTTGTTGGGAATTGTACGTAATAGATAGTGTTTAATAATCATTAGAACCAGGTGGCCTCTATGTTCTGTTAGTCCCCAAACAATGATGAAGACCTTTGCTCACTTATGCTTAACACCCATGAGACTAGTAACCCATTCATAAGTCATGATTTAGGAACGCATGACTGTTTCCAAGCATACACCTTCTCCTGCACTAGGTAAGCTATGAAACTGTCTCAGTGGCCCCTCAGCTGTGTGGACTGCAGCTACAAAAGCTTCTGGAGCACTGTCTGCCTAACCCCACCCTGTGAGTAAGTTACCCTATAATAATAAACTGATCCACTGATTATATAGAGCCACCCGCCTTGTCTTTCAGTCTCAAGATACCTTCTCAGTTGAGTGGGCACTTCTCCTTCCCTTGGTCCTCCAGGAATCAATAAAAGCAAAGTGATCTGGAGCCTGGTAACAAACATTACTCTTTTTCCTCCAGTAAAAATACTGTCTCCAGGGATTGTGGGCCATATTCCAAACGTTTAAGTATTAAACTTAACAATGTATTTTTCTACAGATATAATAAACAAGGCTCTCATGCCAGTAGGACAAATGCTGACTCAGGACGTGGTACCACAGAGCAGCCGTGCAGTGACAACGAAGCACCATGAGTAACACTGTTCCTACAGTAAAATGCAGTTCTATATGGGGACGGCAGGAACCCTTCTGGAGGAACTCCACAGGCAGAGGCGGGAGGTAAGATCTTCCAGGACACTACTGGGACGTTAACACATACCACGCTACAAGTTCACTTATATCCACAGAAACCTCTCAACTAGATCAATCCTCTTCAAGTATTTCACACTGGAGGACAGAAGCCTGCCATGCACAAAAGACAAGTGCTCACATCCCCACTGGCTAGCCATACTCTCCTATCTTTTTTAAAACAACGATCACCACAGAGAAGACAGTAAGACACTAATCAAACAAGAAAGCATGGTCACAGAGTCTGCTGCACTGGAACAGGAGGATGCCAATACTGCAACACTCAAGTTCTGAAAGAGAATTGTTAATCACTAATAAAACATTTAGTCTACTATATAAAAGCTAAGTGCTGATAATTTTTTCTACCCCAAGTCACAAAGCCTGTTTGGTTTCATCAATTCCTAGGAAACGCCTCCAGAGAGTAAGGAAGGAAGAGATTCTAGGTAAGATGGGGTATGCATGCATCATCTCCTTGTCTGTGTTAGCGGGTGTGGTGGCTCTTAACAGGTCAATGGGTAGGAGGACCCTCACTGACAGGGGAAGGGAAAATCGTCTGAATCATTTTGCCCAGAGCCAGTCTCTAGTTCCCGTATTATCCATTTTAAAAAGAAATGAAAAAGGGGAAGAGGGCATAAAAACACCTTCCAGAAACGTGGCATCCTCTGCTAAAGAAAACAGGTAAACAAAGCAATCTGTTTAATAAAGTTCTGTTTTTCTCTTTTCCTTGCTATTAGTGTCTCCTGAACTCCTTATGAACTTCCTTGGTCTTTGGACTTTTTCCACAGTTTTCTTCAGATGACTTGTCATGAAATTCCATAAGACTCAATACTTAGCCCCTGACTTCCTGCCTTTCATTCTCTTTTACTCACATGATCACACATATTTTCAATGAAAAAAAAATGAGAAAATAGTGGAGTCTCATCTTATATAAGGTTCAAGTTCTAAGGAAGTAAGATGGAAACCATACATGGCCAAAAGCCCTTAAAATCACCTAAGGTCCAACCCAGACCTTTCTTTTCTTTTTTCCAGTTAAGTGCTAGATGAAGTGGTTGGTTTCTTAAAGGACTACACAGATTGAAAATCTGCACTGTATCTTTAAGCATTAAAATCACTCCAGAGACCCTAAGTTGCTCATGGGAGGCACGTGACAGGCACACGAGGGCAGAGGCAAAGATTCAAACCTTCCATCTCACACTCACTCCAGACACAGACTGAGAGAGGAGAACTGTGGGCGGAATCATTCTGTATTTATGATTTTTATTCTCTTTCTTTTTGCCAAATGGTTTAGAGATGACTTTGTATAAACTAAATATTTGTATGTGAGTCCACTGTATACACACACACACACACACACGAGATAATGTATTAGATTCAAGTAATCACTGGTTTTCACCAAAATAACGTGATCTGTAACAATGTCTATTTTTAAATATGCTTAACATCACAGAATGTTAAGAGCCAGAAGGAAGAAATAAAGATAAGATTTGGACCCTGTCCTCAAAGGGCTTATAGTCAAGTAAGGGAGATAAAGCATGTATAGAATTAACTATAATAAAAGGAAAGACTGTGGTAAGTACTATGACCCAAGTATAAAATGCTATGAAGTCTGGATGAGGGTGGGCCTTTACTGGTAAATGAAAGAGAAGCTATCCAGACAGGGGAATAGAAAGTTACCCAGTAACTCGTTAACTATTCTGTGTGCTCTGCTAGTGATTCTTCTTCTTTAAAATAGGATTACTCGCTTTCTGCTTTTTTTCCCTTGGCCAGGCTGTGCAGCATGTGCAATCCTAGTTCCCCGAGCAGGGATGGAGCCCATGGCCCCTGTGGTGGGAACACGGAGTGTGAAACTTGACCACCAGGGAGTCCCTCAGCGCAGGTTTCATGTTTTGTGCCGTTACATCTATATCGCTGACTAGCAAATTATACTCATTGCATATTATTCCTTCCTTTAAAAAAACTTCCCATCATGAGTCAGAGTTCTCTCTAAAGTATTTATAAAAATGTTCTAGCAGGACCTTTTCTTTATTGTCTACTGTTTCATCCTCCGCCATTTCCTGCCTGTTTGTAACACTGGTCCCAAATGCACTAAGTACAACACTGGGTAAAAAAAAATGGTCCAGGCCTGTTCTCCTCAATTTTATCCTCTCTCTGGCAGATTATCTACTAACAAAACATGAACTTAGGGACATCCTGGTCCAGTGGGTAAGACTCCACATGCACAATGCACAGGGCCCGGATTCGATCCCTGGTTAGTTAGGGAACTATATCCGACATGCTCCAACTAAGCTGCAGTGAAACCAAATAAAAATAATAATAATAATCATAAAAAGCAAAACATGAGCTTAATATATTTCTTACCACGTTGAGAATGCTAAATCAGAAGAGGACACTACAGGTAGCATAGCTGTGAGACTACAGGCTCTGAAACCAGAGTCCAGGGTCTGAATTCTGCCTCTGCCACTTACTGAGTCATCTCAGCTCTAAAACTCGGTTTCTTCGACTATAAAATGCGGAAAACTATTATCATTCTCTCTAATCTGAACAAATGGCAGGCAGTCAGGAAAGGGAAGCACAATTTATTTGACCATCAAGAAAAAGTTCCAAATGCCATGCCTGGGTCCACAATCCTGTCTCTGAGGAGATGATCCCCATCCTCACAGTTCCTGTTCCTTCTAAAGCATTGCTCCTGGAACGGCCCTGGACCTTGCCCATCTTCTCTAGCCCTTTATATGCTGAGTCAAAAATTTACAAAGCTATAACATCCCTAAAGGCAAGCTATATAAATAGTCAGTGTTGCTGGAACACGGAGTTCAAGGAGGAAATGGCAGGAGGTGAGGCTCGAGAGGCAGGCTGAAGAAGGTCTTGGCGGTCTTTGCAGCTGATGTTAAAGGGCCTTAGTTCAATCCTTATGGCAGTGGTCCCCAGCTCTTTTCCTACATTCACCAAATTTCACCTGTAGAACACACTTCTCTCTAGCAGCCAGTGTCACTCAGTATTCACAAGGGTTCTGAGGACGGTGGGGGAAGGAATGAGGCACATACCTCTTCCCGGGAAGAGTCACTGCTGTGGGGGGAGAGAGCCACTGAATAATTCAAACAGGGGAGGCAGTCAGTCTCAACACACCTGTAACACGTCATTAGGCAGGTGTGTAAAGGATGGATTTAAGGGGGTAATTCTGAAAGCAGAGAGAACAGTAGGAAAACTATAAAAATAAAGACAGAAGTCATCATTTATTAAGCTAAGCAATTACTCACCAACTTCAATCCTCAAAATAACCATGAATGGTGAATATTAATGTATTTAATCAAAGCAAAGAGTTTTTGATTATAAATCATACCATTATTTTATGTATCACTAAAAAAGATAATGTTGAAACGCGAGTGAACTATGAAATGCCACTGCCTGTAAGGCAAACTGGATTTGATATGCTAAAGTATAAATATTACCCAAAAAAGGGGGGTCTAAGAGTCAAGTAAAGATGGTGTCACCCCTGTTTTACAACCAAAAAACGTGAGGTACAAGAAGGTTTCAAGAGGGCTGCCTAAGTCACACAGAATCTGTCAGAGCCAGAACCCACGAAGCCATTTCAGGCAGAATCCCATTCAAGGAACACAGGGCTCCTCCTGAGCCCACCACATGTTACCTCCCAAGGGAGCAAAGGCAAAGTTAAGCTGATGTATGCCCTGAAACCAGTGGGCACACATAGGTCATAATCTTGAAAGTGGAGGTCTAATTAGAAACCAGTTTTTAAAAACAAGCCTTTAGCTGTGTGAATCAGACATTATATCTGAAAAGTGCTTTGAAAATTGAAAACACACCAAATTTGGACAATCAATCAACCGTAATAATCAACCCATAGATTATATTTGAGTGCCCTGTCCTGTTCAGATGACCAACAAAGAATGACATACTGACATTATTCCAAGACTTTAAAACCTACTGGAAAGAATTAGGAATACAAACTTTAAAGCATGAGTAAGAAGAGAAACAGGTTGGAGATCTACAATAGTGGAGTTCAAAGAAGACTTCATCAAATGTACAACTTGAGCTGGGTTCTGAAATCTCCAAAGCTTGTTGGGGGGAAGATGAGGATGTTTCAGGGTGGCGACAAGGCATGGGCAAAGGCAGAAAGGTGGGAATGAATCACAGTACATATGGAAAACAGGAAGATGTGCCCGATGGGCCTGGGGGGTCCATGCTCTAACGCAGAGGGAGCCCCAGGAGTGAGAGAATCCACCAGCCAGAGATCCTTTGAGACCAGAGGGAAGAATGTAGACCGAAGGGAAAATGGGGAAACTGTTTCTATGAAAGATTAGACTGAGTGAAAACAGTTGGGAGAAAGACTGGCTTAGCTGCTGTAGTTACCCAGAGCTGATCTGTTAGTTATCTGGCAAGGAAAAGGAAAGGGAAAGGAAAGGCAGAGGTGGGCGGAAGCAGACCTGAAGAAAGAACCAGTATCATTTTGTCACCACTTGGAAACAGAAAGCAAAGCAGGCATCCCTGAGATTTCATACTCTGAAGAAAGACGGTATTGATACACTGGCAGAATGGGAAGACAGTGACTCAGTGGGTAAGTGGGTGGAGGGGAGCAGGAAAGGAGGTGAGGGGGGAGGAGAAAGTGAGTGGACTTGTGGGCGTACATGAGGCTGGAAGTGGCGCCAGCTCATAAAGACAGAAGGCACTGAGCACCCACAGAAACACAGGCCTTCAGCCTGGGCCAGAACAAGAGGCGGATCTGTTCCCTGTCTGCATCAAAGCAGACGAGCGCCCAAGGGTCAAGGTATGAGGAGAAAGCCAGCAGGGTGCCAGGGACAGACCTGTGCAGAATGTGCCCATTTCTCTCACTCTGTGAGTAGGATAAGCAGCAGCAGCTTTAAAAGCCAAGGGGTCGGGCGCAGTCAGCAAGGAACTGTCCACTCCTTTCCTGAGGTTTCTCTAATCAACATGAACATGATTGTTGTAGGGTAAATTCAGATACATGGATCCTGAAAATCTAAAAGGCAGTACTCGCGTAGCGACTGGGCTAAAAAACAGCAAGTGCTTGGCTCCAGGCTATGACAGGGTGACCTCCCTTCAGGGCTGTCTGGAGTTAAACCTCAGGTGGACGGGCCTGGGCTTCCCTCCACCCCTAAGCTACTTAAAATGTCTCGTGGTGCAGACTTGGCTAACTTCAGAAATAGACCAACTTATTCTCTACAGAATGTGGACTTCAATTTTTGAGGTCATACGCAGATAAAGCCACAAAGATTTATCAAGGACCAAGATGCAGTGTATCGTTTTCCCCAATCAGGAGCGATCTTTCAGACTCATAACTGGGTCCTGAGGTGTACTCAGGGCCATGACTGCTGCTGTGCACACTCACTAGCCCTCCCCACTCATCCTCTGGAGTTAATCACAGTTCCTAGGCTAGGGGAAAGGGGTCATCTGCAGACAACCTATCAACTTATCTGGCTTCAAGCTCAGACTTTGTCTCAGAGCAGCAGAGAGCAATCTAAACTCTTTGCTGTCCTAGGCAATAAAGCCTGAATCGAGAGAGGACTGTTCTCTTCAGTGCACTGGGCTTAAAGCCCCAGGGTGATAAACCGGCAATAAATGCACATGGCCCAACATTTTGGAAAAGTGAGTCCCCACACTTACCCAGCTGCCCTCTCCAGAGGCAGGGAGTCATGTCAATCTCTTCTGTAACAATAACCTACGATGACCTACCTGCCCCACTTTCCCCATCCCTCCCTCATCTCCTGCTACTTTCCCCCTTTCTCACTTCCACTCAGGTATACTGGCCCCAAGGTCTCTGGACTGGATCCACTGACCTGGAATTCCCCAGGGAAGAACCTATCTCTGACTTCTCTTACTTTCTGCTGGTTTTTGCTCAAATGCCACTGTATCAGTGATGCCTTCCCTAAGCACCTTGTATAAAACATCAAGCCTTACCAACCCACTCCTTAGCATGCTTATTTTCTCCCCTGAACTTATCACCACCTAACATTTATTGTCTCTCTCTCTCTAGTAGATAAAAGGTTCATGAGAAAACGAAAGTTTGATTAACTATTTCCCTATTAGCAGACGGACAAATGAAGTCAACAATAAATAAGCAGTACGTGTCAAGTATTGTGCTATTATCTGGAAATACACGGGGGTGAACAAGACAGTCTGGTCCTTACCTTAACAGTATCTTGAAGTGGGGATGGGCAACAAACAAAAGAATAAAATACTTACTATGTACAGGCCTTGTTCTAAGTACCTGCTGTACATTTAATGCTCCATATAAGCTAGCTGCTGTCCACCATAAAAGCTAGGTGCTATCACGAGTTCCTGTCTACATATAAGTTCCAAAGGCACAAGCCATACAGTTCTTAAGTGGCAGAGCCAGGAATCAGGTCCCAACACACACAGGGTGTGTGCTCTCAACCAGGCAAGTAAGCAAAAACAATACACGGTGTTAAATGTCACGGCAAAAGCAGTTGAGGGTGCCGGGGAAATGGCAGCGCTAGTGTAAAGAACCCGTCTGCCAATGCAGGAGACGTAAGAGACAAGGGCTTGATCCCCGGGTCGGGAAATTTCCTGGGGGAGAGCATGGCGAACCCACTCCAGTATTTCTGCCTGGAGAATACCATGGAGAGAGGAGCCTTGTGGGCTACGGTTCATAGGGTCACAGAGTCAGACACGATTGAAGCAACTGAGCACACACATGCACACACCTATTTCAGTCTACGGGCAGGAAGGGGAATGCCAAGAAAGGTTTCCCTAAAAACTTTTCCAGAACTGTCAGTCTGGAAATGGAAGGGGCTAGAGATTCTATTTTGGACATAACCGAGTGTGAAGTGAGTTCAGATGGTACTTTAGGAACCACCAGCAGAAAGATAACTGAAATCATGGGACTGTGTGAGATGTCCTAAGAAGTGAATGTCTAAAAGAAAAGAGAGATCATTTAAGAGGTAAGAAGCTCAAAGTGCCAGATCAAACAGCCAGAAAGGTAGAAAAACATCAGGTGAATGGGTACCATGGAAACTAGAAACAAAGAATAGTTTAAGAATGAGGAAATATCAAAAGTGCTTAACAAGAAGGGCAATGGGGAGTGTACACTGGACTCAAGAAATTCAAGGGTCAAGGCCCTCCACAATCTGATCATCAACTACTTCTTCAAACTTCTCTCTGACCAACTCCATACTCTTACTCACTGCTCTTCATCTAGGGCAGCATTGTTCCCATCCCAGAGGGCATCTGGAAATGTATCAGGTAGAGGCCCCACTGGCATTCAGCAGAGGGGATCAAGGATATCAGCAATTCAGTGAGAAACTGCACTGCACCAGAGCGCCACTAGTGCCCCTGCTGGCAGACCCTCTGACTAGCCGGAGTTGATGCCAAGTTCCCAGTCCCAGTGGTCTTCACCCGCAATGTTCCCATGCCTCCTTATCCCCTGCCATACCTTTAACCTTTGTTCCTACCATTTGGTCTCCTAAAATTCTGGTTTTGGAAACAGAAATCAACAAATTCAGTAAATTTTTACACATCATATCTTATAGTATTTGCAGATATGGAAGCAGTTTATTCTATTAGGGAATTTTAATTTGGTAAGTCACCTGAAATTCATTGGAGAACTATAGAAGAGAAAAATACCAAGTATTTCATTAGAGAAAGTGAAAAGTGGCTACACTAGATGCCTTTTACTAAGAGTCAATGATGTTTCCTTCTTACAAGTGTGTTCCTCTATTTTTCTGATACTAAAAATTTCTGTTTTCACCTATAAAGTGATACTGAAGCAAATGTCAGATTTATTTTTCCCCTAAGAAAATAAATGAAGACAACAACAACAAAAAAACCCTGTAGTAGTCATTAGTATATTCAAAACTATTTCAGGTTCTCCCCCATCTTGGGCACACGGGTAGGAATGCACTTCCCCAGGTCTTTAAGCGTGGCCGTGTGACCTGCCTTTAGCCAGTGAAATGTGAGTGTGATAGATATGCCACTTTAAGAGCCAACACATCAAGTGCCCAGGTGGAAGTGCACGTTGATGAAGATTTCCATCAGCCTGGACCCGAGTGACTACAGTGGCAGAGACACTACAATGCCCACACAGCATGAGTGAGAAGTGAACCTTTCTGCTGTAAGCTATTGAAAATTAAAGTCAGTGGCTCAGCAGCAAAGGATTCACCTGCAATGCAGGAGCCCCAGGAGACATGGGTTCGATTCCTTGGTTGGGAAGATCCCCTGGAGAAGGAAATGGTAACCCACTCCAGTATTCTTGCCTGAAGAATCCCATGGACAGAGGAGCCTGGAAGGCTACAATCCACAGGGTCACAAAGAGTTGAACACAACTGAAGCAACTTAGCACACACAGCTCACGTGACCAAGTCTACCTAGACTGATACAAACATCAAGTCTGAAAAAGGGTTCTCAACTAGGGATCAAGAAATTCTGCTTTTTATCTCAGAGCAGGCCAATCCTCTTGTGTATCCTAAAGGATAACAGCAAGAACAACACAACTAAATCTCTGTTCCAAACTTCTAGGGCACCTACACATTAGCTATCAAAGGGATATACAATTTACCTGCAACACAACCTGGAGAAGGCAATGGCACCCCACTCCAGTACTCTTGCCTGGAAAATCCCATGGACGGAGGAGCCTGGGGGGGCTACAGTCCACGGGGTCGCTAAGAGTCGGACACGACTGAGCGACTTCACTTTCACTTTTCACTTTCATGCATTGGAGAAGGAAATGGCAACCCACTCCAGTGTTCTTGCCTGGAGAATCCCAGGGACGGGGGAGCCTGGTGGGCTGCCATCTATGGGGTCGCACAGAGTCGGATACAACTGAAGCGACTTAGCAGCAGCAGCAGCAACACAACCAAGTAACATCATCGGTAATACGCTCTGCTCTAACTACAATCTTATCAAACACTGGTTTTACTGAAAAGGCCGGATACAAACAGATAGCTCTAAAGGTCAAATCTGGCTGTTTTGTGTACACTGTCATCCTAATGCCCTTAACCGGCAATAAGGAACAATTAAACAAACCAAAAGGGTTCTCTGCGATTTCAAGTGGGAATCAATGACACTGCACGCTGAGGCAGTGCAAAGTTCAAGTAAGTAAAGTGATAGTGTGTACTGTACCCAATGTTAAGTGTAGTTTGGAGCAGTCTATCAATAACCTCAGATATGCAGATGACACCACCCTTATGGCAGAATGTGAAGAGGAACTAAAAAGCCTCTTGATGAAAGTGAAAGAGGAGAGTGAAAAAGTTGGCCTAAAGCTCAACATTCAGAAAACGAAGATCATGGCATCTGGTCCCATCACTTCATGGGAAATAGATGGGGAAACAGTGGAAACAGTGGCTGACTTTGTTTTTTTGGGCTCCAAAATCACTGCAGATGGTGACTGCAGCCATGAAATTAAAAGACGCTTACTCCTTGGAAGGAAAGTTATAACCAACCTAGATAGCATATTCAAAAGCAGAGACATTACTTTGTCAACAAAGGTCCGTCTAGTCAAGGCTATGGTTTTTCCTGTGGTCATGTATGAATGTGAGAGTTGGACTGTGAAGAAAGCTGAGCGCTGAAGAACTGATGCTTTTGAACTGTGGTGTTGGAGAAGACTCTTGAGAGTCCCTTGGACTGCAAGGAGATCCAACCAGTCCATTCTGAAGGAGATCAGCCCTGGGATTTCTTTGGAAGGAATGATGCTAAAGCTGAAACTCCAGTACTTTGGCCACCTCATGCAAAGAGTTGACTCATTGGAAAAGACCCTGATGCTGGGAGGGATTGGGGGCAGAAGGAGAGGGGGACAACAGAGGATGAGATGGCTGGATGGCATCACCAACTCAATGGATGTGAGTTTGAGTGAACTCCGGGAGTTGGTGATGGACAGGGAGGCCTGGCATGCTGCAATTCATGGGGTCACAAACAGTTGGACACGAATGAGCGACTGAACTGAACTGAACCAAGCTTTTCTTTCCTTTTTTTTTTTCTTAAACCAAGTATAGCAATGTTAGAAATTTAAGAAATCATTATTGCTAATCTCTGAGTTGTCCTGATGGAAAGAGATACTGGCCTCTGAAAAATATTCTCCCACAAAATTCTCTCTCAAGCATCAGGGCCTGGGAATGCAATGGGACAAAAGACAGGCCTCAGCTCCCCTCCACTCTCTTGGGACCATTCAGAAACAGAAACACAGGTAGCCAGATATGCCAACTACCACCCTTCATAAGAACTGAAACTCAAACAGAATATCTTGTCCTTTTGGGCCCAAACAGCCCCTCCTTCCTCACTGAAACCACACAAAACGTGTGTCCTTTATTCTTCCTCCAGTTTTTGAGACAGAAATCAGGATATCTCCTTCAAATGTCACTGGTGTAGAGAGCATTCATGAGCTTTCTTATCACAGCATCTGTTTTCAGAAGGGACATTTAAGGAGCACCATGCATTATTACTATCTACAATCCTTTCATCTTAAGGCTCAACAGTTCATTTCAATTTTGAGCCGTCAGCATTTTCCCATTTCAGCAGCCTATACTTAGCAGAGATTTTAAATTCTATACTACAAGGTTTCTTGGGTTCAGACCTGCCCCAAAACATATGTTCCAAATCTCCTGAGACAGCCCATTGCAGACTGAAATCTATAAAAACCAGATGCCCTCCTTTGACACAGCCACTAAATGATGACTCTGATGACCAAAACTGTGAAAGCACAACTGAGTTCCAGCTTTGCTGCTGAGACACCAGTAGAACAGAATAGGAGGCTACTCACATGACTTTCTTTGAACAAAACTCAATTCACCAAGATCAACGCCAATTCCCACTTCAGCCAGGATGTACTTGGTGGGATTTCTGAAAGTGGAAGGGAACCAACTGCCCCAGGCAAGATAAGCTCCAAATGGCACAGTCTAGAGAGCTGGGGACTATGCCAGAGGTTATGAAAACAAACTTGACTCCAACCTGCAGCACTTTAAGTCATGAAGAAATTTGTGAGGCTAGAGGCATGAGAACTCTTTATTGATATACACCTGGAGACACTCCCACAGTGAAAGGGGCCACACTAGATCCAGTGAGGGAGAAAAGGGCAAACACAAAGAAAAGAACAGTCTAATGAAGAAGGAAAAACATACAAACTTACATAAACTAAGGTACACAAATCAGAAATAGCACTACGTATTGTTCACAGGGATGACAACGGGCCAGAGTAACCAGGACAATCTTTAGGGTGGTAGGACTTGAGCTGAGCTTAAAAGACAAGCTGGATTCAGTTGTTTAAGATGTTGAAAGGCAATTCAGGCAGAGGCTCTGGAGCAGGAATTACAAAGAGATAAAGACTGATTCAGTCTGGCTAGAGCAGAAGGTATCTGGCTAGAAGTAATGGTAAGTGAGGACAAGATAGAACAGGGACAAATTGTGGAGAACCTTGCATGCCCGGCCACGGTGTCAAAGCTTGACAATGGGGGACCAAAAAAGGTTTGTGATCAAGGGAGCTTGTTTAAAGTGTTTGGAGAATGAATCTAGGAGACTTCCTGTCGGTCCAGTGGTTATGACTCCATGCTTTCCACTGCAGGAGGCACTGGTTCAATCCCTCATTAGGGAACTAAGATCCCACATGGCACAAAAAAATGAATGAATGAATAAATAAAAATAAATAAATGAACTGAAAACATCTAAGAAAAAAAAAAAGAAAGAAAATGAATCTAATTCCAGTGTGTAGGACCAACAATAAGAGAAAACACAGTTAGAAAATCTGACAGACACAACTGAAATCAAGAGCTACCATAACTAAAGGCAGTGCTTGACTCATAACTGAAACTAGGATCATAAAATATACATACACATAAAGGACATTAGTGGAACAAATGTGGAAAATTAAACATAAACTATATATTGGATAACAGTATTTATTAATGTTAAATTTCCTGAGAGTTAATGATGTTGTGGTTAATAATTAATTATGCTGTAATTAAGTATGTTAGAGAATTATACACAACGTATTATATAACATGCCGTCCTTGTCCTTAAGAGATGTCTGCTGAAGTACTTTGGGTTGAAAAGTTATGATGTCTGCAACTCTCAAATGGTTCAGGAAAAAAACGTATACATCTAGAGAGAGATTAATACAAATACAAGTGTGACAAATGTTAATAATCAGTGAATCTAAGAACAAGATATAAGAAGGACCCTATGGAAAGAAGCACAGGATTTAGTGACTGGCTGGCTGTTGGGGGCACGAAAGAAGGAGGAAAGGTTTTGCATGTACCTGACACAGAATACTGGTACTGCCACCAAAAAAGGGAAGCTAAGGGAAGAAACAGTTTTCAGGAGACACATGTTGAACCTGGCTACAGATAAGAAGTGGCAAGAAGAAACAACACACTAGAATGAAATGAGAAAGAAATGTCTTTGAGCAACTGGGACCTAAGAGGGAAGCATGAGAAGGAAATGAGTAAAGCGAGAGAGGACTGACATCGTAATTTACTGGTAGAAGGTGGGAAGAGATAAGAGAAAAACCAGGAGAGCTATGTGACAGAAACTAAGGCAGGAAAAGGATTAAGGCAGTGCTCCATGGAATGATCAACAGCATCAAATGCTGCAGAAACATTACAGAAGGTGATGACTGGCAAATGGAATTAGGAAATAATCAGTGAATTCTGGGTAGAAGTGAGAACCAGGCTATAGGCTCCAGAAAAAGAACAGATAAAGTAGAAATGCAAGACTGCGACTGAAGAAGTTTACCTTCAATGAAATGATGGAAATGAAATGACAGTTAGAAGGAGCAGCAGAAGCATGGGAGAGCTGTATTCTGTGGGAGACTGGGGCAATCTGGGGAAATTTGCAGTTACAGAAGAAAGAGCAAATAAAGACATCTCAGAGATGAGCTGAACAAGTGAGATTTATGATGCATATTAGGGACAGGAAGAGAACTTAGTTCTAGAAATGGAATGGATTACACTTTCTTTAATACAGGAAGAAAGGGTGAGAGAAGAGGTGAAGAGAGCCACAGTAATAAAAACAGGACATTGACAAAAATAACTTAGAAGCTGAGAAAGAAATCTCAAGATTAGGAAGAAAAACAACTCCTAGGACCGTAGGAATTCAGTCATTTCTGGTCCTTACACAGGCCTCCTGCTCCAGCCACCACTGCATAGAGGAATGGGGCAGCTCCCCGTGACGACTCAATGCACAGTGTAAAACCATCTGAGGGGAATCCTGACTTGAGGTGGAGAGACTCTTCAATTAAGAAGGATGGCATTAAAGGTGACATTCTTATTGTCTTTTGATAGATCCTTTACCTATCTGAGTAAAAAGACCATTTTCTTCTATCAACAGAAGCTACGCCTGGATTAGCAGCTGCTCTACACTGAGGGCAAAGATGAGCCTGAAATCCCACTGAAAGAAAGCCACCTGTTGGAAGATACCTGCTGACATTATACGGCTAGTAGAGTGAGATTTGGGTTCCTTGGATCATCACTTTTCAAAAGCCTTAGGAGATATGGATAGCAATTTCCTGATGTCATAGAGCAACTAAAAATAAAACAGTTTTACAACCTGTAAAAGAAATGTGCAGCCACAGCAAAACACTGTATAGAACTCATGTGAAGATAAGACATACGAGAAAGAACAATATTTTTATGGCCTTTTATTTCCTGCAAAAGTCATGTGCAATAAAATAGATGGGACTGAGATGACTTTACTGCTTTAGCAAGTATCCTCATAAATAATTAAAAAACAATGTTAGAATAATACAGAAAAAAAAAGTGTTTCCCTCAGGAGATGGACAAAGAGCTCTTGATATATTTTAACAACTTTCCATGACTAAAAATTCTTAGTCACTAAAAAGAGAAGACACTTCCTTTAACCTAATAAAGAACATTTACCTCCAAATTTACTATACTTCAAATACTATATATACAGCAAATACTGACAGGAAGAGAACTTCCCTTTGAAATCAGGATCAAAATGAGATGAGTACTATCACCACTTCTATTCAACATTACATTGGAGTTCCTAGTCAGTAGGGTAGAGCAAGAAAAAGACATGAAATGTACAGGATTGAAAAGAAAGGAGCAGAATGTTTACAGATAAAACATCAGAATTAGTAAGAGTCTAACATAATTCTGAATTGAACATCAACATGCAGAAATAAAGTGATTTCTATATGACGACAGCAGCAATAAAGGAAAAAATGAATATTTAAAACATCAGTACATAAAAAAACAAGTATCTAAGAACAAATTTAATGAAACATATGTAAAATCTCTATGGGAAAAACTGTAAAAGTTCAGAGAAACCTCAAAGACCTAAATAAATAGATATACCATAACATGGATAAAACGATATTATAAAAAGTAAATTCTCCTCAATGTTTTATAGATTCAATGCAATTCCAATCAAAATTCCAGCAGGCATGTGTGTGTGTGCATGAGCACATGTGTAACTTAAAAACTGACCCTAAATTGTAAACTAAAATGCAAAGGACCCAAGCTCAACTTCCCACAGGACCCTCAATTGCCTCCTCCAGGTATATCATCCCATAGGCCCCTGAGTTTTCAGGTGTTAGGCAGCTGGCATTCTGAGACAACTTCTACAGAAAGCTGGCACCCAAACACAGATTGTCTAGTATCCAGGCAGTTTGTGTATCTCACTAGTAAGTTTGCTCCCTTAGCTGCGTGATAAAAAGAGAGGGCCTTGGGAGAAGGAGGAGGGTATGGGGGGGAGGTGGGGGATACCAGCAGAGACAGGCCCTCCCCATGGGGACAACGGGAGGATAAGACCAGTGCCTCCTCTTCTACTGCTTGGGAATTTCCTTTCCCTGGGAAAATCTACCCCTTAAATTGTGATCTGAGATGTGGATCCGGCTTGGTAAGCAACAGGTGATGACTGAAAAGGAATCCACTTTGAAACCAGGTGGTAACCCCAAGGTAACACCTTGTATTTCACAATTTTTTTTTAATTGCTTTAAAATAATAGTAACAATAAGGCCTATGGATGGCATTCCTCGATTCCTTCCATATTCTCAAGTCTCTTTAATCTTAACCTTTTTCCCCACTGGTACAGAAGGAAAATGGAGTTGAGCTATGCCTCTCCTTGACAGAAATTACCAGAGAGCAGCATCTTTAGCAACTGACAGTGAAAGTCACTCAGTCGTGTCTGACTCTGTAACCCCATGGACTGTAGCCCGCCAGGCTCCTCTGTCCATGGAATTCTCCAGGCAAGAATACTGGAGTGGGTAGCCGTTCCCTTCTCCAGGCGATCTTCCCAACCGAGGAATAGAACTATGGTCATCTGCATTGCAGGTGGATTCTTTACCAGCTGAGCTACCAGGGAAGCCCTGGTCTACAACAACTCTTATTAGCTGCAAAGAGGAGGGGTAAGAGGTCTCTGAAGTTTCTAAGATCCTTTCATATGAAAAGAGAGACTGACCACCTCAAAAGCATTGGTGAGCCCCGGAAGCCTTGTGAGGCTATCAGGGAGCCCCAAGTTAAGTACCTGTTAATACCAAAGGAATGAGGTTCTGTGATTCTCCTGTACCAGGCTTCTCAGGGAGCCACAGAGCCAAGCCAGATGCTGAGAGAGAAAACGTTACTCCATTCCAACACCCACTGCACTGGCCCAGAATGTGCCCCAGGAAAACTCTGGGAAAGTTAACCGAGACTGAAGATTCTACTGAGATGTCAAAGTCCTCACGATGGCAATGATGGATCTAAAAATAACCTGCCTTGTCATGATGAAAACAGACTAATAAAGGATCATGGCTCAGCAATGAGGAATAGTCTCCTAAACATCTTCATCTCCCTCCAAGGGCCATGGATCATAGAGATGATAATCGGTGGGAGAAAGACCAGAGCCAAGCAAACCTAAGATATACCCACCTCCACCAGTGAACAGCACTGGGTACAGCGTGTGCTGAGCTGGATAAAAGAAGCCCCTATCTATCCCCTTGCTGGCTATCTCCCACATATAATTTTTCACACAAGGATGTTAGCCATGTCACTGTTAGATGCTAACAACTCGTAACTACAGACATGTACTTTGGCCCACTTCAATTCTGCCTGGCAGGCTATAGAATATCAATCACCTGACCTCAAAACATGTTACTGATGTCTCAGTCACTACATTACTCTTTAGGAAAAATGTAAATTTCACTAAGTCAAAAACCCTTGTGTCAGGGCTTCCCTGGTGTTCTGGTGGTTAAGACTCTGTGCTTCCAGTACAGGGAGCATGGGTTTGACCCCTGGTCAGGGAACTAAGATGCCCTGCGGAGCAGCAAAAAAAAACCCAAAATAACTCCACGCAGTGTTTATTTCAAAGCTTCACTGTGACTGGACTATACCTAGGAAACTCATTTCAAAATCAACATAAACCTACTTATCTCACCATTGGCCTGGTAGCCATCACTGTCCTAAACCAACAAGTCTGTCTGTGAAAAATGAACCATAATATAGGCCCAGTAATAATCCTGTGTGTGTTAAAACTGGTAACAAATCTTAGCAAAGTACTCCCAAAACTATAAACTTAAGTTACTAAATAAAACAAGTTCTAAGACTATCTCCAAAGTTAAAAAAAAAAAAAGAAGAAGTACATGAAAGTGTACAGGTGGCTAGAGATGGTCAAAGTTCTTAGCTTCCCAGTAACCCTGGCTTGGGAGAGTAGTACCTTATCCATATGGAAGATCAAATCCAATTCACAAACATTCTCGAAACACTTGTCCAGAGTCTCCACGAAAACCTAGGAAACAAGGAGAAATAGATACACAATTCCTATCTTCATAAAATGTCACATGAGAAAGTAAAGGGGGCAGTCAAGATACTATTTGCCTTATGATAGATCTCAAAACCCTCAAAAAACCCCAATGCACTCCAAACCTTCCAGCTGATCTCCCTACTTATCCCAATCTGAAGGGGGCAACTGAGGATAGGACCACCTTGTTGTCAGTATAGCAACACAACCAGCAGACACATATGGCTTTCTTTCCCCTTTTATAAGATGCTAATTTATCAATATACAAAAGAATAACAAAATAACTATTTAACTATGTCCTTTCCCCAAGCCACCACTTACACATGCGAAAGAATTTTTCATTATGATGGTGTTAACAGATCTATCCGGCTAATTTCAATGAACGTTAACTTCAAAATACTTTTCCATGAATCAACTTAATTAACATGCTTAACAATTTTAATTTACCTTTAAATATAAGACTTAAACAGAAAAGTGTACAAATGATAATGAGTTCAGAATGAACACACCATATAAATGCCATCCTGATACTGAAATGCAGTATTAGAGCTCCCTAGAAGCCCCCTCTCCAAAGGTAACCACCATCCTAACTCCTGCCATCAATTTAGTTTTGCCAGCCCCTGAATCTACATAAAAGGTGGCAAATTATCCTTTCCTTACATTGCTACTTACACTCAAGTTTTTCCAAACTAGCAAAGTATCATTTAGGGAATACATATCACATGATAAACAATACAGAGAAGCAAAGCAATGATCAACTTAAAAGTATGAAAAAGTGAATGAGAAGGATAGAACTGAGGAGGGACATATAGGAGATTTAAGGCCCTAGCAACGTACTATTTCTTAATCTGGGTGACAATTTCTTCTTTAAATTGGTATTCTTCAAACTATATAGGCATGTTTTCCGTATTTGTTATGTATACATGTTTCACAATAAAAATTACTTAAAAACAACAGTAATCTTATTGGGATTCTGATTGGGTTTTTAGTAATTTATAAGCTGGAAGCACAGTTGATCCTTGGACAACACAGGTTTGAACAGTGCGGGTCCACTTAATTTTTTAATCATTCATTAAAATGTTTGCTCAAATTAGAGTGAACAGTAAGAAACACCCTTTTGATAAATGCCTGTAGATTTCTCCCCTGAGAACACTCTGGCTCTTGGTTTTAAAACTAAAATTGGCTGTTTCTGGGTGACGGGGAGAGGAGAAGAAAGATGTTTTCACTATATTCTTGGTATACCTTTTGAATTTTGAGCCACATAAGTGTATTATTTCTTCAACAATAAACACTGAATACCCAAGTAAAAATACTTCCTATTCCAATTTAAGAGTACTTCAGAAAAATAATTTGGGTAATTATTTCTCTGAGCATCTACTGGATGAAATTACATTAGTTTCTACTATCTTTCTTATTGCTGTAACAGAGATGTGACTCAGATGGTAAAGAGTTCACCTGCAATGCAGGAGACCTGGGTTTGATTCCTGGGGTAGGAAGAACCCCTGGAGGAGGAAATGGCAACCTACTCCGGTATTCCTGCCTGGAGAATCCCCATGGACAGAGGAGCCTGGCGGGGTACATTCCATGGGGTTGCAAAGAGTTGGACATGACTGAGCGACTAAGCACATACACAAGAATATTTCATTGTTAAACTGACTTGTACCCTTGGAATAAAGACTATTAGGACATATTGAATAATTCTTTTAGTATGCAGTATTCCAGAGAGAAAAAAACTTAAAAAAGAACATCTTACTTATAAATCAAAACAAATGCTTATACACACAGAGCCAAAACATGAAACAAAAATTCTTACACCAACAAAACATGAATGATTTAAGATCATACTGCTTGTTAATGGGAGAATCTATAACAAGAGACAGGTCTCATGACTCGTGCTTCAACAAATAACTGGCTAAGATTTTATTGAACAATTCTGTCCAATAGTAATATGTCATATCTGACTAATATTTTCTTTTTGAGAGGCTTTTGGATCATAACCAATCTACTCCATAAAATACACTTAAACAGGACGATTTTTTTAGTCTGAGTTTAAAAAATAACTTACATAATAGAGGTTTTCTTGTACTTTAACATTTTTAAAAAATCTACTGAGTCTATTAGAGAGTCAGTTTTTCATTTAACCTTTCTTATTTCATCAGGATATTGGATTCAAGGTCTTTCTGTGGACCTACTTTGGGTATTTATTTTTTGGAGTCAGTTATTTCAAATACATTGGCATTATAACTATGTATTTCAACCTCTAAAAACATTTTGATGGTTTCTTTTTCTGACTTTTATTCTTTTTATCAGGTTAACTATTGATTTTATTGTCTTTTAAAAGATCAAACCTCTTACTTACTATTATTCTCACTTTTTATTTATCTATCTTCCCAAATCCAATGCACCCTAAGTATTTAATAAATGTCTGTAATATCATAAAGTTACATTTTCTCTTTGTCTTGTTAACATAGGTATCTGAAGTGCATCTCCTCCAAAAACCGCATCTCAATTTAAAAAATATATTATCGCTATATTTCATTTATTTTCTAATACATGTGTTACATGCATACTCCTATGGCATTCTATAGTGTAAAATATTTAATACATTGTCACAATTGAATTCTATGACATAGTATTTTGGATTTTTTTAGTTGAAATATAGTTGACATACAACATGTTAGCTTCAGATATACTACATAGTGATTTTACATTTGCATATATTATGATACAATCAACACAATAAGACTAGTAATCATCTGTTTGCAAACCCAGTTACTGCAATATTACGGATCACATCCCTTAAGTTGTATACTATGTCCCGGCTCATCTGTTTGACACCCAGAGGTCTGTATTCTCAGTCCTCGTTGCCTGTGCTGCCTTCCACCTCCATCCTCCGTCCCTGACAAACATCCATTTGTTCTCTGCAAGTCTGTTTCCATCCTAACAACCTAAGATTTCTATACCAGTTGGGGGATCCATGACTCACACCTAGGTTTTCTGATTCTAGATCTTGAGCTCTTTCTGTTATCCCACATTGACTCTCAATATCCAATCTGACCCAGGTGTTAAGAAAGCATTTAAAATTACCACAGAGATGAGTCTTTTTTGGCTGTTTCCAGTATTTATTTATACTTTTACATATGATAAGTGAATATGATACATGAAATTTTTAAACTACTACTAAATCATTTTCTGAATGTGAATGGGTAAAATATATAAATAAAATGAAAAGTTACTATATCCAAGAATATAACTTTTTGGAAGAGTATAGTATACGTAAAATAAAAATACACATTCAAAATTTCCATTTCTTTATCCTAAAGTTTATTAAATTTAGCTTCTTTAATTTTATCTTAATAAAATACAGTTGTAAACAAGTAAAGTTTGTATTTTATAGCTAGAGTTTTCTATAATTGGTGTTATTAGGTTTTACACATGCTCTTTTTGAGTGCTTTCAACTTAAGTGACTTGTTAAAGTCACACGAAGTCTATCTAGAATATCATGTAACAAATAATGGGTACATGATATTGTACCCATTATTGTCCTAATTAATGGTTCCCAGTATAGGGTCCCCCATACCTCAATTTCCATGAAAGTAATGAAAACAAATCTGTAAGCCATTTCTAATTTTCAAAAAGCCTTAAAAAATCATGTTTACCTATGTCAAGACTGTACTTATTAGATAAAACATCAAGTTCCTTTGTTTCAGGCTAGAATTACAAGTGAAAATATAAAGTATGTATTTTAAAATATCATTTAGTTTGATACTTAAAAAATATTTCAAAACATGACATGATAGTATAATTTATAATGACAAATATTTGGTATTCATCCTTGTTGCTGGCTCCTAAAAACCTTGGAATTTCCAAAGTGATAGGGTTGTCTTATTCTGCTAATAAGGTTAACTTCTGGAAAGCACCAAAGAATGGGGGCTGGTTGCCATGGGAACCTACTGTATGACTGGGAACTTTGAGTCCCACTTACTGATCTCCGGGAGGGGAGAGGGGATGCAGCCTCAATCAATCACCAATGGCAATGACTCAATCAATCCTGCCTATGTAAAGAGGCCTCCATAAAACCCAAAAGGGATAGGTTTCAGAGAGTTTCTATGTTAGTAACAGTGGAGATCTGAGGAGAGTGGCACCCCTGGAGAGGGCACAGAAGCTCCACGCCCTTTTCCCCTGCCTTGTGCTATGCATCTCTTCCATCTGACTGTTCCTAAGTTATATCCTTTCACATTAAGCTAGCAGAGTAAAATGTTTCTCTATAAAGTTCTGTGAGCCACTCTAGCAAATCAACTGAACCTGAGGAGGAAATCATGCGAGGAGGCAATCTTGGGCGTAGTCAATCTACAGGCTGTCAGTCAAATGCACAGGCGACAGACAACTCGGACCTGACATCGGTGTCCATCTTTGGGTAGATAAGTGTCAGAGCTGAGTAAATTTGTGGGACCCCTGGTGAGTGTCCATGGAGAACTGAGTTACTTGCTTCAGGTGCGGGGTGGGGGGAGTATACATATAGGAATTGGTGTCAGACTCATAAGAAAGCCAAGGGCAGTGAGAGCTGGAGAAGCAGAGAACCTAAAAGCGCTAAGAATGGTCGAGGGTTGCTAAGGCGCTTTCTCAGAGCACCACCTGGTGGACATGCAGCAATGTTTACCAGTATCAATAAAGAGACTGACTAAATTAGGATCTACATACAGATCAAAAATTTTTAACTACTACAGATTTTTAGCTACTAAAAATCCAGACCAAACTTTCTGAAGTGGCTACCATCATTACCTGCTACACATACCTGGATGAGGTCCAAGATCCCAAGTTCACTCTCTGAGGAATCCACACAAAATACAAAGTAGAGGGTAGCATAATGCCGATAAATCAGTTTGTAGTCAGAGCCACCAATCAAACTGTGGAGGATGGGAAACATTTAAAAGCTTGTATTGGAATTGAACATATCAAAGAGAAGCTCTGTGCCAAGGAATGAAAATGGGCCCAAAACAAAGGAGGAGGGTAGGCCAAACAATAAGCCATTTCTACCAGGTGAAGGGCAACCAAATTTGGCAGAGGTGCCTAAAGCCATTTTACTTCATTTTTTCTTCTACCCATCCTTCCAGGACAGAGAAAGTGATGGCACCCCACTCCAGTACTCTTGCCTGGAAAATCCCATGGATGGAGGAGCCTGGTAGGCTGCAGTCCATGGGGTCGCTAAGAGTCGGACACGACTGAGCGACTTCACTTTCGCTTTTCACTTTCATGCATTGGAGAAGGAAATGGCAACCCACTCCAGTATTCTTGCCTGGAGAATCCCAGGGATGGGGGAGCCTGGTGGGCCACCATCTATGGGGTCGCACAGAGTTGGACATGACTGAAGTGACTTAGCAGCAGCATTCTCCCAGGAACCAAACATTTAAATATCTGAAGCACAATCATTTAATAGCTTCCCAAACAGAGCTGAGTCTCTCCCTGAGCAGACTATGCTCAGCTCAGCTCAACTGCATCAGATACTTGCCCGACACTTAAGCACTGCGTGAAGAAGCAATAATGGCATGATGAAGGCCACCCGAAAGTGGATATATGCGGAGAAAACTGATGATTTACCTTCCACCCTCCAAGAAGTTACAGATGTTGTCATCCCGCTTGAGAACTAGATGAAAGGTCTCTCGAACAATCTGCTGCTGAATTTCTTCTGGCTATGGAATAAAAGAAATAAAGTGAGTCAGTGGGAAAGCCTGAAAAACTATACCCCTTCCAAACAGGAATGATCTGAACATTTGGTACCAGTTTCCTGAAAAGACAGAAATGATGAGTGGAGGTAAAAATAAAAGGAGAATCTATAGCAAATGGAAAAGGCTCTGTTACAGGAAATAAAATAAGGTATATTAACCTAGATATCTAGTCCCTAACCATTACTGTGCTGCTAGGTGAGCTGATATTTCTCATACAGCGTCAAAGAATTCTCATACAAGGTTAAAAAATACCTAGAAGGCACAGTCCTGAAATATTTTATATTACCCTAGAAAACATCTATGCCAGGACAAATAACAAATGTCAATAGATCTACCACTGTAAGGAAGTCAAGATGTAGTCATGTACATGTTTTAAAAACCTGCATGAGAGTCCCTTGGACCGCAAGGAGATCAAATCAGTCAATCCTAAAGGAAATCAGTCCTGAATATTCATTGGAAGGACTGATGCTGAAGCTGAAACTCCAATACTTTGGCCACCTGATGCGAAGAACTGACTCACTGGAAAAGACCCTGATGCTGGGAAAGACTGAAGGCAGGAGAAAGGGACGAGAGAGGATGAGATGGTTGGATGGCATCACCGACTTGATGGACATGAATTTGAGCAAGCTCTGGGAGCTGGTGATGGACAGGGAAGGCTAGCGTGCTGCAGTCCATGGGGTTGCAAAGAGTTGGAAACTGAGCAACTGAACTGAACTGAATACCGGTAATACAGACATTATACATAAGATGCTGTGTGACCCACAAAGTACTACTGAGAAAGCAGAAAATATTCTATTGAGAGATTTGAATCTTGAACAATCGCAGATCTATAAATACCTTTTTTCACTTACTATTCACTTACTACACACCAGAAAGCTCAAATGTGATGGGATCTCTTGATGACCCACATTTGATTTCTATTTATACATATGAGGTTCATATTAAGTATGTTTAAAAAAAAAAGGATATGGAGAGGGAGAAATCAGTTATTAAAACAAAAACAGGGACTTCCCTGGCAGTCTTGTGGTTAAGACTCTGCACTTCCACTGCTAGGGGTGTGGATTCAAATCCCTTGTTAGGGAACTAAGATCCCATGTGTCTCTTGGTCAAAAAAAAAAAGACAAAAGTAATTAAAAGCTATAAACCAGTGCTCTCAAATCTCAATGTATAATGGGATTTTCCCAGTGGTCCAATGGTTAGGACTCTGCGCTTTCACTGCCAAGGACACAGGTTCAGTCTCTGGCAGGGAAACTAAGGTATCTCAAGCGAGGTGTCTCAGCCAAAAAAAAGCAACAACAACCCAGTGAGTTTGAATAATGATTCACCTGGAAATACTGTTAAAATGCAGGCTAATTTTGTAGGTCTGGAGTAGGTCCTGAGACTGAAGTTCTAACAAGTTTCCAGGTAATAAGAACGCTGCTGATCTGAGAACCATTTTGAGTAGCAAAGCTTAAGAAAACTGTCAGACTGGACTCACCCTCAGAGTTAGAAAATAAACTCAAGTAACATTAACCCCTTTCCCTCCATAGCACTGAATTTAGGCTAGAAGTGGTTATTTAAAAGAAACAGAAGAAAAAAGAGGAAAAACATCATTGTGGAGCAATTATGTTTCAAAACTTTGACTTACACAGGTACACAGTGGCTCTCCACATTTAATGAATGGATGAATAATAAAACTTGCTAATAACTGGACACTGTAAGTTTAAGTAAATCAATCACTATTTTCTGGTTCCCATTTTAAAGAACTCACAAAGTTCAAAGATGCCAGGATGCTGTAAAGGCTTAACTCTGGGTACCCAGAAATACAAAACATGCTAAGCACCAGCATTTTTAAACTGGAAGAAATCTTGAAAACTAAAGCCTTTTATCTGACTCTACCGGGAAGTGATGGTAGTCAGTGGGTAAGCAGTATGAAATGCTGAGGCTACCTAATTTCTAATTCAACAGAATAGCAAATTACCAACTGCTTACATCTCTCAGTGATTTTCATAATCCCTCATATCTTTTAGTACTTTGCAGTTTCCAAGGTTATTTTCACTAAGGAGCTAATTTAGTTCTTAAAAATCCTACGCTCTTCAAAGATATACAAATGTCAGTAAGGGCAGGAAAAAAATCAGTCATTAGAAAAAAACCAAAACCACAAGGAGAATCCACTTAATACTTACTAAAATGTCTTTAATCAAAAAGATAATAGAAAATGTTGACAGAGAGGTAGAAAAATTAGAATTTAAAAAATATTTATTTTTGGCTGCGTTGAGTCTTAGTTGCAGCACACAAAAGAAAAGGAAAGTGAAGTTGCTCAGTCGTGTCCGACTCTTTGCGACCGCATGGTCTGTAGCCTACCAGGCTCCTCTGTCCATGGGATTTTCCAGGCAAGAGTACGGGAGTGGATTGCCATTTCCTTCTCCAGCGGATCTTCCCAACCCAGGGATGGAACCCAGGTCTCCCGCACTGTAGACAGACGCTTTACCATCTGAGCCACCAGGGAAGCCCACAGGCTCAGTAGCTGCGGCATGGGCTTAGTTGCCCCAGGGCACATGGGATCTTAGATCCCCAATCAAGGAGTCCCCTCCATTGGAAGGTGGATTCTCAACCTCTGGACCATCAGGGAAGTCCCAAGCTGTACTGCTTATATATTGTTGATAGGAATGTAAAATGGCATAGCCACTTTAGAAAGCAGTTTGGCAGTTCATCCAAATGACAACTACAAAGTCACTACGTGACTCAGCAATTCTACTCCGAGATACATACCCAAGAGAAATGTAAATACACACTCACACAAAAAGCTTGTACATGAATGTTTGTAGCAGAATTATTCACAAGAGCCAGAGGTAGAAATAGCATCTAATGAATGGATAATCAAAATGTGATAGATCCACTCAATGGGATATGTGCCAAGTCACTTTACTAGCGTCTCATTACAACCCTGTGGACAGTAGCCCACCAGGCTCCTCTGTCCATGGGATTCTCCAGGCAAGAATACTGGAGTGGGTTGCCATTTCCTCCTCCAGGGGATCTTCCCCACCCAGCCATTGAACCTAGGTCTCTTATGTCCCCTGCATCGGCACGCAGGTTCTTTATCACTAGCAACACCTGGGAAACCTATCTATGGAATGTAACTTGGCAATATAAAGGAATAAAGAACTGGTAACACTACAACATGGATGAACCTTGAAAACATTATACTAAAAGAAAGAAGTCAGTAATAAAAGACCACATATTGTATGATCCCATTTTACGTAAAAGTCCAGAACAGGCAAATTTAGAGAGAGAGAAAATAGATATTGGTTGCCTAAGACTAGGGGAATTGAGGAAATACAGAGTAATTGCTAATGGGTAGGGATTCCTTTTGGGGATAATGAAAATATTCTAAAATTGTGGTGATGGTTGCATAACTTTTAAAGTAGTAAAAACCATTCCACTGTATATTTTTAAAAGGTGAACTGTAGGTATGTAACATATCACAATAACACTTTTAAAAACCTGAGAAAAACTGACACACAAATGCAAACTGAATAGTTACTGAATGTTAATATAAATCGGTATGATTTAATAAAATGTAACCAAGCTATACAAGTCTATTTAAAAGGTACCCCCCAAAAATTTCTCTCATTTCTATTCATTCTATTTAACAGAGGAAATAAAGTCTGAAAGAGGTTTGTTAACTTGACACAAGGGTTTAAAAAAGAAGGTGTTGCTGAGGCCTGAATTTAAGTTTTCTGACACTTTCCCCTTTATGGTTTTCTCAGTCCACCAATTATATACGTAACATTTTGAAACCTAGCCACGAAGAAATAAAACGTCGGGGTGCAGGAGGCAAATGATGATGCTTATTTTTTCAGAGGAACGTCTTTGGAAAATTCGTGAGTGAGAACTCGCATTCTCACTCACTGAGCCCCCACGCGGCAGCATTTATAATTTCTCAATATTTCCCACTTTGAAACTTTCTTCAATTCTACAGAATGAAGGCTGTCTAGTCCCTGGGCACTCCTAGCCTACACTGAAGTAAAATAATTCCAAGAAAGCATTTTTCAAATCCTCTGGCTAAAGCAAAACCATTAAAAGGCTGCATATTTCTTCCTCCTCAGGAAACTGCGTTTAGCGACCAACAAGATTAATAAGACTTCGTTCAAGCTGTCAAGGAGGCACATCCCCACCATCATTTAAAGTGCCCCGAGACTCTAGGAGAAGTGTCACAGAATAGCACAGAAATGTCGGGGTCCAGGAAGAGGGAGGGAAGAGCCGGCGAAGCGGGGCGTGGGACCCAAGGCCTGAGACTGGAAGAGTCTTTCCGGGACTTGCCGTCCGCGGAAGGCTGAGTCTGGGGTCACTCATGTTGCTGGACCCCGAGGTCAGCGGCCGCTGCCCGCGAGCGCCGTACGGCCCCAAAAAAGGGAAGGGGGCGCAGGCGCCCTGAAAAAACGTGACGAAGCTGCGCACTCACGAAACGCTGGTAGAAGCGGACCAGCCGCGGCTTCCCGTGGTTATTGAAAACCAGAATCGCCTGAATCATCTTTGCCCGCCACGCTCCTTTCACCACCGGCTGCTTCCAGAGGAGCCTCTCCTTCCGCCACAACAAGGACTCTTCCGGCTGGTGCGCTGCTGAGAGTGGTCCCCGGAAACATGTCCCGGCGCCCAGGGACCTGACCACGAAGAGTCCGGCTTCACGGCAAGCCTTGGAGGAAGGCTTTCTAGGATGGGAGGCTGGCTGGCGGGGAAAGGCTCCTGCGAACACCGAATTTGGGGAGGGCCGTCACCTTGGCCGGCGTCGGTTGCCCACTCAGGGTCTGGCCAGGGCGCGAACGCGGCTCTCTGCCCTTTGTCTAGAACGACTGCTTGCCGCAGAATCCCGGCCCTGCGCAAAGCCGAGCCAGTCGGAAAAGGATGGGATGGAGAAGCAGAAACCGCAAAAGCAGCCGCGCTCTTTTGAAGAGCGGGTGAAGACGCGCGGGCGCCTCTTTTTATCTGGGTCTGCGTCAACACACACGGTCATGCTTTTCGCTTGACACTGCAGAGCGTTCCGAACATTAGGGAACATCTTTACTTTTTGGTATTACAAGCAGTGCTGTAGTGAATTACATATGTGCCTCCTCGTGCAAAAGTCCTCCTCGTGCAAAAGGGCTGTCTCTCCATGGTAGATAGCGAATGGTGGAATTAAGGGATCTTTAATGCAATTCCTTTTAAAAGGTACCTGCGACCCCACATTGGTAGGGTTTGTATTTTCTTTTAATACCTTAGTGGGGGTGAGTGGAGCACGTCCTTATATTGCAGATAGAGCTGCAAATGGGAATTACCTGCCCAAAGGACTGTTGACAATACGTATAAAAAAGCCTTTAAAATATATTGAACATTAGACCCAGCATTTGCAGTTTAGAATTTATAATAAAACGACTGTGGATGTGTGAAAAGATTTACCCTCAGGAACGTGCATCTCAGTAGTCTTATTTCGGGGGAAATGGGAAGCAACAACTCATTATTCCAAAATGAGAAATTGGTTAAATGCATTGATCCACGTGCATACGAGAAATATTAAAGTTATGAAAAATCATGTTGTGAAAGGTTTATGTCTAGGGAAATGTTCATGGCATAGCTGTGAGTGGAAAGACTACACGAAGTATGTACAGGGACACTGTACTTTGTAAAAGACTAGAAGTATATACACAAAAGGGCTTGCGTGGTGGCTCAGTGGTTAAGAATCCACCTGCCAAGCAGGAGAGGCAGGTTTGATCCCTGGGTGGGGAAGATGCCCTGGGGGAAAAGATGGCAATCCACTCCAGTATTCTTGCCTGGGAAATTCCATGGACAGAGGAGCCTGGCGGGCTACAGTCCATGAGGTCAAAAAGAATCAGACATGACTTAGCAACAGCATAGCTACTAATATATAAAATTTTTATGTCTGTAAATCAATTTTTTAATGGAAAAGTTTTTAAAATACGGAAAATGGTTATATTTAAAATATAACTGACCAACCCAAAAGACCTTCGCCCTCAGTAATAAATAGGCAAAGGTACTGAATAACAAACAAGGATATACATCTAGGAAACAAAGATGAAAAAAATATTTAAGCTCACTATTAATGGGGGAAAAGGCTAATTAAAATTAAAGTATTAACTTTAAAGTTAAAATATTATTTTCACCTTATCAATATCCATTTTTAAAATATTATCACATCCAAATCTGGCAAGAGTAGCATGAAAATAAGTCCTTTTCTGCCTTGCCGGTGAGATAATTTAGTAAAGCAATCTGGCAATATGACAAGATCTTTACAAAGAATCCCTAGATTTCCAGTAATCTGTCTCCTGGGAATCCATCCCTAAGGAAATTACCCCCAAAATATAGTCAAGGGGGAGGGGCAGGCAGGTGAGAGAACTATGTAACTTAAAATTGTTTTTGACATAGCTCCAAATAGGGATCAATTAATTACCCAAATTTTGGAAAATGACAAAACTATTAAGGCTGCTGCTGCTGCTTAGTTGCTTCAGTCCTGTCCAGGCTCCTCTGTCCATAAGATTCTCCAGGCAAGAATACTGGAGTGGGTAGCCATGACCTCCTCCAGGGCATCTTCATTAAGGTTAATCAATCTTAAAAACAATGTATGAAGACTATGTGGCAATATAGACAATGGTTATATAACATCAGTTGAAAAAGGATTATCAAATTTTATGTGTTGGTATAATATTGCAGTAACCATGTACAGAAATTGTATATCCAAGGTCAGGCCACTCCCCTATCTCCATGGCTTTGTAGGTCCTATTCTCTTGCTGGAAAGTCCCTTTCCACCTGCCTGCCTGAATATTTTTCCATCTCCTCTGCCGCTGCTATAGACCAGATCACCCTAGGCTCTCACCCCCACCACAGCAGCAGTCTCCTATTGGGCTCATTGCCTTCAGTTTCTCTGCAGTCAAGCAATCTTTGAAATATACAAATAAGATCATATTACTCTCCCTGGGATCACTGGCTTCCAAGATATTAAGGATAATGTCCCAAAACATCAACACTTAACATGCTGAAGATGCCATGCCTGACCTCCAGCCTCACCTCCAACGCAGTTCCACTCCCATCACTCTCTGAGCTCCAGCCATGATAGCCTTTTCCTCCAGGAGCCCCTCCCCAACCTGCTGAGATCCCGGAACCTAGCTGTTGCCCCCGGCTTCCCGATTGACACACTGTGCCTGCTTATTTAGGATGGTGGCCTGCCCACAGGAGCTTACCCTACCCTTTGGGCAGCAGGATGCCCTCCCTGGGTGCCTCTCCCCAAGTCAGTGTACCCAGTCCTCCTCCTGTTTAAGCCCTCCCTGGCCACCACGTGCTTGAGGTCCCAGCATGCTCAATGGTGAGCGAGCCCCATTCAGGCACAGGACACTAGGGAAGCGGCTTCTAGAGTAGCCGCAATGAGAGAAAAAGATGTGAACCGAGACAAGGGCAGCAAGAACAGAAGAGACTCATGAGCGCTCCAGCCACCTGTAACTTCGGTCAGTCTAAATGAAGTGTTAATCCCAAGCCTCACAGCCATACTGTTGAGCCCAGGCTCAAATATACGGGAAGGCAAATGACAGTTTGAACCATGATAATACATGCTGGGATCTCAACCATGAAAACCATCTGAAAAAAAAAAATGGAGATAATAATCACCTGTGCCTCTTGGGATGGTTGTAACAAGTAAAACACTGCAAATGCTTGGCACAAGTACTAGAACCAAGAGGCCCTCCGCAGTCAGTGACTGTAATTATCATCACGGAAAGCATCTAGTGTTGTGTTTGACCCATTAGGGGACTTCGTTAGTTTACCACCACCCCCCTTTCCCTGAGGCAAACAGGATCTACATTCTAAGTCCCTACCCATTCTTAGGATATGTAGATTTCAACACCTGTTCTCTTCATTGATGTGGATATGGGCACATTACCCTGCAAGATAATGTTCATGATCAAAAGCATAGGGCTTTTGGGACTTCCCCTGATGGTCCAGTGGTTAAAACTCTGAGCTCCCAATGCAGAGGACGTGGGTTCGATCCCTGGTGGGGGCACTAAGATCCCACATGCTGCGTGGTGTGGCCAAAAAAAAAAAAAAAGATATGGCTGTCTTCTTATAGGGAGGTTGCTCAGTTTATCAGAGAAGGCAATGGCACCCCACTCCAGTACTCTTGCCTGGAAAATCTCATGGATGGAGAAGCCTGGTGGGCTGCAGTCCATGGGGTCACTAAGAGTCGGACACGACTGAGCGACTTCACTTTCAAGCATTGGAGAAGGACATGGAAACCCACTCTAGTGTTCTTGCCTGGAGAATCCCAAGGACTGGGGAGCCTGGTGGGCTGCCATCTATGGGGTCGCATAAAGTCAGACATGACTGAAACGACTTAGCAGCAGCAGCTCAGTTTATACCTAATAATAAAATAGTCAGTATAGAGGAATCCTTTCCTGAAATTTTACTCATTCATAAAAAATTCTCAAGGTACAAAACAAGAAAGAAAGGTGTTATCCAAAATGTGTTCTGCGGCCTGGCAGAGGGAGTCAGTGAGAAGGAGATGAGCTGGCCGTGCCTATGAACGAGCTCAGCCTCGGTAAAAAGAGCATCCCCAGGAAAACAGCCAAGGGAGGTCAGGAGACAGGAACCCCCAATGTAGCAGAGAACCAGAGGAAGAAAAAGAACTGGCAGTTCTGGGGGCTGAGAAGGGCACGAGGGAAGAGCAGGCTTGAGCAAGAGGGCAGAGGCCCCCAACACAGAGTATTGGGGAGGAGGGCAGCTGCAGGAGGAAAACAGGAAATAGAAGGACAGAAGGAGGAGGCCCCAGTAACTTCTCCTTGGAGCCACTCTGCGTACAGATGAGGGATTCCCCCCAATTCTGCAGCAACTCCAGATCTTCTGACTGCCCTAGGGGGACTCACCCCCCTGCCTGCCTTCACAAACAAGCCTGCTGCTCAGGGCAAGGGCTACCATGAAAATCTGGGAAGGCTAGACTCACAGCCAGGGAGTGACCCTCCACGAGCCACAGCCTGGCGCCCCACGGCTAACATCGGGGTCTTAGATTTGATTTTAGCAGAGCTTGTTTGAAGACTATATTCCATGGCGGCCATAAGGAAGAATCAAGTAAGGCTTGGTGGACCTGCTCCCTTGAGCTCCAGAGTGAAAGTTGATGAAAGAAATGCTCAGTGGTGCCGGTGGGTCCGGGAGGTACCCCATCTCTCCCTGACCTCAGTCGTCCTAGAGGTAAAGAGAGATAAACAGAGTGTATTTCATAAACGTCTTCTATTGTCATCAAACAAGGGTTCGCTCCAGTGGTACCAGTCGGGCCCTCAGTTGCCTGCCTTGGCCTCATCTCATTAGCGTTGGCCCAGGGAGCCAGCCTGGCAATTCCCATTGTTTTATAGTCAAAGACTCGCTTTATTAAGACAAAAGACAATCCATTTCCTCTGTCTGCCCCTGTTTTCTCTGGCTAATGTCTTCACTTCATCAGCTAGATAGACAGCCCGTTTTTTTGAGACTTGGTTTTAAATGTTCAATTTGGGAGTCTTTTGACACCAATTCAAATCTTTGGGTGAAATGCAGCTCAAAAAACCAAATCAACTGTGAATCGGTTGAGGATCAACTAGGGGGCTGACCTTTGAGCCAAAAAAGCTATTAAGGTCCAAGTCAGCCATTTTCCAGCCACTCTGGGCAGGAAGCCCAGAACAGAGTGGGTGGAAATGTTCATTCAGCGGCTCAACACGGCTAATGTACTCACGTGAAGTGGAAATGTCTGGAGCCTTCCTGGCATTAAGTCTCCTTGGTTCCCCTCTGCGCTCCCTTTGTCCTGTCCTTTGCTCTTATAAATCTGTGGGGCTCTCGTGTTGATTGGCACAGTTCAGGCCCACCAGGAAGAAAGGTCCCTTCATGTCTTGAGGGACTTTTCATCAGGCTCACACTCAGGAAGTCCACCAAAGCTGGGAGTAAAGTTAAGTTGCTGTCTCTTTCTGCTACCACCCAACTGCAACCAGTCCATACAAAACTCCCACCAGGAGAGAAACCACACCAGCGCCAGGCCCACACCCTGAACCTACCCACTCCTCGTCCGCCGCGCCATCCCCCTGCTCGCGGATCTCGCTTGCAGCCCCCTTCGAAGACTTCTGGGCCATGATGTTGTCTGTCCAGGATGCTCCCGTCTTCCCATCGCCAGCGAAATTACACTTGGTCACTGTTCCAGCCTCGAGTTTGGCTAATGAATCTGAAAGAAGTTCACAATTCCCTCAGACTCCCTTCCTTTCCCTCAGAATTCCCTCACACTGTCTGGCCTCTCTACATGTGGTGGAAACCTGGTGGAGCCCGGCCCTTCTGCTGGGGTCCTCTAGGCCTGAGTGTGCTCAGGGAGCCCCTGGAGGGGGCCCCAGATAGGAGAGAGCACCCACAGGAACCAGAGGATTGAGCAGCACCCCAGGATCCAGAACATCCAGGCTGTTGCCTCCAGGCCACTTGTCCAGGGAACTGAGAAATCAATCTCAAGGGGTCATGTCTGCAGGGAGGCCGGACCTGACCTGCTCCGTGAGCCCTAAGCAGGAGGGGTGAGGGGCCCTGAGACAGGAAGCCAGGAGCCCCCCCACAGGCCATACAGGGGCATCAGGCCACAGCGAGGGCTGCACTGCTCACCCAGGAAGGGGCCGTCGCCTCGAGTTTTCAGCCGTACCCCAGCCCCAAGCTCGAGCTCCATGGCTTCCATCTCTGACTCAGGCATCCAGAAGGCCACAGTCTCAGCGGGGGTGAGGCTCTCTGTCAGCGCAAGCAGCTCCGGCTTATTCACCAGCCCCTTCAGCGCCTCAGGCGTCAGTCTGTCCGAGTCACCCTTGGCTTCCACCTCTGCAGTGTAAACGTGAAGTGTGCAATAAATGCTCTCTGCCGGCTGTCCCGCTGGGCTTCTACCAGCACGAGGTGGTCATTACCAGTGTGACAGCAAGCACTCTGGGAGGGCTCTTTAGAAGCCAGCTGAGGGTTGACTGTTGTACCTGCTCACAAACACCCGCGCTCCCATCCTGCCCCTGCTCATCAAGGAGCGCATGCAGAGGATTATGGGTAAGGGCTCTGGAGCCAGGCTGCCTGGTACACATCTGCTTTACATGCTGTGTGACCACAGGCAAGTTACTTAACCTCTCTGTGCCTGATAAATAGGGTGAAACGCGGTACCTACCTGATGGGACTGACATGAGGTATAAAAGAAAGAGCTAATGTACATAAAGTGCTTAGCATGAGGCCCAGCACACAGCAAACCCTCAGCAGGCGTCAGTGTTCTTACTGTCTCTATTTACAAATGAGAAAGCTAGGGCTTAGAGAGGTTAAGTGATTTGCCCAAGGTTACACAGTAGTCCATGGAGGAGGCAGGATTCAAGCCCTTCACACAATTCTGCCTTCCCAGGGACCAGGCAGAGGTCTCCCCTGGCTGGGATGGGGTCTGCTGGAACCAGCAGCAAACTTGGATGGTCCTCAGATTCTCTACTGGCCTGCTTATCCTGGCCTGGGCAGAGCGCAGGGGCTCAGCCAGGGTTCCAACAGCCTCTCACTGCCCACCCTGGAAGTCCCAAATCTGCTGATCTCAGCTTGGGGGTGGGGAGAATGATTCCACCAGACTGCAGGAGACAGGAGGCACTGGGAAGGCAGCAGGCCCTCAGCACTGAGGAAGGGCACTGGGGACCCTCTGCGTGAATGGAGAGCAGGAAGAGCCCAGCCAGATGTCCCTCAGACCAGACACGGACTTCAGTCATGCTGAGAAGACACTTTGTGGCGCCTAAGAGACCTCTGGAGGCAAAGGAAGGCCAGTGTAGGACGGCCCCGGGGCAGGAAGGGCAGAGGGCACCTACTGTAAGAAGACATGAGGAAGCCTGTGTTCACCTTCCTGGTGGCGCTGAAGTTGGGCTCAATTTCGTTTCCCTTGGGGTCGAACTTACGGCGATGGATGCGACTTGGCCGGATATACAGTACGTAGTAGCGCTCCTGGGGCCAAGCAGAGAGAGTGAGGGGCTGTTCATTCCCTTCACCCCACAACGCACACACTCCCCATGTGCTCTGGCTGCAGCCCCCCAGCCTCACTCTCTACCCTAGAATCCCACCTTGGCTCCAAAAGATATTTAAGCTGGCCAGAGGGCCCCCACTCCCAATAATCATCATTCATTCATTCACATGTTGAGTACAGCATGTGCCACACGTGATGAACCATGGCCACACATCCATGAGAGGGCAGGCTCAGAGCCCAACCCCACAGCTTCCACTCGGTCAGAGCCAGAAAGAATAGAAAACCATAACCCAAGGACCCCAAATATCACAAAGCAGGAGTAGTAGCAGCCGAGACGCCACAGAAAGGGCACTGAGATGGAGTTCCGAGTGAGGGCTGCCACTTTCCCCTTCCAACATATGTGGGTCCTGCAGCATGTGACGCTTAGCCTCAGTTTCCCCTGTTGCCTGGAGACAACGTGAGGTCTACTTTCAGGCATGTTGTAAGGATTCAAGAGATCACAAAGGAGCAACCACAGTGTAAACATGAAGTGTGCGACACATGCTGTCTGCCAGCTGTCCTAATCAGGAGACGACAACGTTGTAAATCAACTATACATCAAGAAAATTTTAAATAAACACTATAATCCAAAACAAAAACTAGAGATTGAAGAACAGGAAACCACCACCTGGGACAAAAAGGGAAGGCAAGTCCTCATAGTGTGGAGAAACCTGCAACTGTGCGAGTAAGGGTATAGGCAGGATTTTAAAGGCCTGGACAGGCACAGAAAACAAAAGTCAAGGTCCCATGTGGACGTCTGAACAACGGAGGGGCCTTGGAAGCCTCAGGGGAGTCTGAGCTGCGGAAGCACGTGGGGGATGATATAAGACAGGCCTTGAGTTGGCATCTGGAGTTTGGGTTTTACATGGCAGACCAGAGGGAATCCTGAAAGGTTTCTGAACAGCACCTAGACTATGACAGATGTCTTTCAGGAGACCAGCAGGCTGCAGGGCAGGGACCGGCGCTGGGTTGCAGCCAGAAGGCAGGAGAGGGGGCACAAGGTTTAATCAGGACAGGCTGAGTTCCTAAGGGCCTATGTGGGGACATAGAAGGGGAGGTGTGACATGGTCAAGGTAGGAAACCTGCAGGGCCAAGCATTACCCACTTGGGGGAGAGCTGGAGGAGACTGGAGGCTTGCAGGCTGGTGGTCGGGGGCATATAGTGATTGTCATTAGGAACAAGGAGGAGGAAGGTTTGGAGAGGGGCTGGAGAACACCCTGCCTGCAGAGGACAGCCGGGGCAGTCCAGCCCCACATCAGGTCCTGCTGGGCTCTGCTGGGCAGGCTGGCTGGGGTTACGGGCTGGGGTGCTCACCCTGCTGACCCGCGTGCTAAGGAAGGGAGGGTGAAGCAAAGCATCTCCTGGCCTGAAACTAGTGCTGAGCTGGAAGCTGAGGCGGTTCACAAGGGGTGTGGGTGAGAAACTGGCTCCAGGTAGCCACAGGCCTCTGGAACTTGCTGAGCTCAGTTCTAGAGATCAAGGAGATAAGTCGGTCAGTACCTCTGGGGTTATTTGGAAGGGGGGAGGGGTACAGATTCAGAACTTGTTCAGTTGCTAAATTGTGTCTGACTCTTTGCAACCCCATGGACTGCAACACACCAGGCTTCCCTGTCATTCACCATCTCCCAGAGTTTGCTCAAACTCATGTCCATTGAGTTGGTGATAC
The DNA here is from genome assembly GCF_027580195.1 of Bos mutus. NCBI lineage: Eukaryota > Metazoa > Chordata > Mammalia > Artiodactyla > Bovidae > Bos > Bos mutus. The sequence continues at coordinate 20,039,461 of NC_091637.1, forward strand.
TATCTAACCATCTCATCCTGTCACCCCCTTCTACTCCTGCCCTCAGTATTTCCCAGCATCAGGGTCTTTTCCAGCGAGTAGGGTCTTTTCCAGTGAGTTGGCTCTTCACATCAGGTAGCCAAAGTAATGGAGCTTCAGCTTGAACATCAGTCCTTCCAGTGAATATTCAGGGTTGATTTCCTTTAGGATTGACTGGTTTGATCTCCTTGCAGTCCAGGGAACTCTCAAGAGTCTTCTCCAGCACCACAATTTGAAAGCATCAATTCTTCAGCACTCAGCCTTCTTTAAAATCCAACTCTCACATCCATACACGACTACTGGAAAAACCATAGCTTTGATGATGCGGACCTTTGTCAGCATAGTGATGTCTCTGCTTTTTAACACGCTGTCTATGTTTGTCATAGCTTTTCTTCCAAAAAGCTTTTCAGAACTCGTGCTCAGGAAAGAAACCCTTGCTAGTAGGGGATGGTGAATGCCAGCCAGGTGTGTCCATGGACGTCTGAGAAGGGGGTGATAAAGGACGTGACACTAGGAGGCTGAGAGGACAAGAAGAGAAGGGCATGGACGTGGGAGCTGAAGCCTCGGGTGGTATCAGCAAGGTAGACCTCACATTCAAGCTGGAAACAAAGGCCCAGAACACAGCAACCCTCCTCCCACCTCAGGGCTCCACACTCATGCACACACGAATGTCCAGGTCCACACTGGTGACCTGCTTTATAAAAATCCAGTATTCCAAAACACCCAGCCACACAGGGATATTAAAAGATGAGCAAGGGAATTCCCTGATGGTACAGTGGTTAGGACTCCGTACTTCCACTGCAGGGAACCCGGGTTTGATCCCTGGTCAGGGAACTAAGATCCCTGCAAAACGAGCTATACGTGGACAAAAAAAAAGATGCGAAAGCCCTGCTAAGATATTCACCACTCTGCAAATGGAGTTGCTTCAGGGCTCCTTCTGAAAGCAGACTCCAACAGTACATCTAAAGTAATTCAACTCTAAACAACTCAAGGTACACATGATTTCCCAGCCACACAGCTGGTACCCCAAAGGGGAAGGTCACGGTTCACCTCGCACCCGTATAGGCAGGTAACTTTGCTCTGACCTTGTTCATCAAGGTCTGGAAGCAATGGGAACCACCAGACCAGAGGATAGGGGCCAGGCCCTCAGCCCAGAGCCACTCATCCTGCCTACCCAGAGAAGTTCCCGGCATTCTAGTTCTATTCCATCGGGAGACAGGACCTCTTCAGAGGGCCTTCCAGCCCACTCAGGACCCCCAGCTTGAGTCCTGAACCACTGACCTCACCCCATCCTGCTCTCAGCCCTCCCAGTCCTGGCCCCAAACACACCCCTTGGTTTAGGGCCTGGTCTGTCTTCTCATCAAGACCCCAGTCCCCACCCCCCACCCCCAACCCTGGTCTGTCTGCCACCCAGTACAGCCCTACTGATCCCTTCCATCCGTGGCCCCTTTTGGTTGCCAATCTCCCAGCCAACCCTCTACCTGCCCTGTGAGCCTCACAAGGAAAGAGCTGGACCCCAAGTCTTGGCACTGGCAGAGTCAAGCAGAGAGAGATACCCTGGTGGGTGGGAACCCTGAAGCCAGTGCCCTGAGGGCGCCCCCTGGGAAACATCCTCACCTTCCTGCCGTGGGCATCCAAGATGCTGTGCCGGGATACATCCAGTAATTCTCCCTCCAGCAGGACGCCATCTCCTCTGAGGAAGAGAGAGAATGAGGGCTTCACTGGTTCTGTCGTCCTCAGCAAAGAACCACAAGTGCAATGGCCCCACCTGCAGGGCGTTACTGTAACCAGAACCTCAGTCTTCACATCCGCCAAATGCGAGTAACAACCACCTCACTTGCTTCTTTGAGGGTGACATCCGACTACCTACGTGAAGGTGCCTTGTTAACTGCGAAGGTGCTTTGTAAACTATTAAGCGTTTACAAAATATAAAGAACTTTACTTTTTTAGGTAACCAAATTTGGGGGTGGGGTTCTAAGGTCTAAGCTGCTATAAAGTATCTTCCCTTTTCACCTGTTTTAAAGCACTTTCCTATTTCTGTTCTCATTCTTATCCATTTTTAGAATGGAGAAACCCAGACTCAGAAGTTTCCTGAGAAGCCCAAGGTCACAGGGTCCCTCACTGAGAGGAACTGGACCCTCTCTTCCCAATTCCAGTTTTCATAAAAGCAGAACCTAGGGACTACCGCCTTCGGAACAATGGAAATGGAAGAGGGGTGGGGGCAACTGAAGGGCTGGGAATGAAATGAAACCTCCCTGGACCTTACCTGTCCCTACCCACGCCCCTTAAGCCCTTCAGTCTTTGGTGGTGGTGGTTGGTTGTTCAGTGGTTAAAGTCGTGTCCGACCTTTGGCGACCCCATGGACTGCAGCGCGCCAGGCTTCCCTGTCCTTCACCATCTCCTGGAGTTTGCTCAAACTCTTTAGGTTTTGTCATTGCAAATGGAATGGTCCATTCGTTCTCATAACCTCCGGGTCCATAATGGCAGGGCTGGGCCCTCCCGACCCAACAGGCCTCCGGGCAGGCCTTGCGCTCCCCCAACCCTTCCAGGCCAACTCCCACCCGCTGTCCCCGTCCCTGCAGGACACTGTCCTTCTGGGGCTGTGCAAAGGCCTGAAGACAAGGCAAGGGCAAGTGGCGGTGCGTGGAGTCACCGGGGCGGGGTAAAGACAAAGGTGGAGGTGAGTAAGCACCGCCTTTTGAGACCCGTTTAGGAGTTGAGACCGACCGTCCGTGAGCTTCACGCGGATCGGTGTCTCTGGGGTGCGATCCGAGGGGAGCACTGTGAGAGACGATCCCGAGGCCCCGGAGGTCTTCGGCGAGCCCCGCCTTTCCTCCCACCCGCACACCATCCCGGTGGCGCCATCCCCACCCCAACCCCCGCGCGCAATCAGGGAGCCTGGATTCAAAGCAGATGCTCGCCAGCCGACAGAGGCCGGGCCGGGAGGCGGTGGAGAGACGCGGGCGGAGCCTACCGCTGGTGAGCGGCAGGGTCCCAGGCCCCCGGCAGCCGCGCGCTCCGCACCGCCTTGTTGCGGAGGGCGCTGTCCTGATAGATGCGGCTCATCCTCCCCACGGCCGCGGCGCCCTCGAGGGATGGCGAACCGAGTGGGCACGCGGGGCTGGGGGCAGCGCGAGGGGAAGCTTCCGGAGGACGCGCGGAGGCCGGCAATTCCCGACGGCCGATCACGGGCTGCGCGGCCCGGCCCCGGGCGTTCCCGCGCGGGATTTAAAGGGGCCGAGCCCCATTCCTGCCGCAGGACCTTGCTTGGTGGGAAGTGGGCTTCCGGGAGGACCGGGCTGGGGTCTTAGCCCGGAGGTGGGGGTGGGATGAGGGAGAGAGCCACTCTCTTCTCTTTTCTCTCCCTCGTCCTTGTTACTAGTGGGAGACCCCTACTCCCTACACCCACAAAGGGGAAATCGAGGCTCAGAGAACCCATAGGATCAGCTCCGATAGGATGCGTTTCCAGAGAGCAAGAATAGGAAAAAGGAAACGGCCCCAGAAGCGGCTGGGTGGTGTAAGTGCCGAGCTGCCCATTTTGCCCGGGTGAGGCCTCACAGTGGCCGAGGGAGGGGTTCTTGGGATCTGTCACGAAGGAGCCTGGGCTTGGGTGTCGGATCAACTGACCTACCAAGGCTGGAATCCGCGCTGTGTGAGCTTGGGCAAGTGCCTCAACCTCTCTGAGCTTCTTACTCTGTAAAACGGGGTCCGAATCAGAGAGGTTGTACGGGTTTAATGGCTTCCCTGGAGGCTCAGTGGTAAAGAACCCTGCCGGTAAAGAACCCGGGACACGCAGATTCGATCCCTGGGTTGGGAAGTTCCCCTGGAGAAGGAAATGGCAACACACTTCAGTATTCTGGCCTGGAGAATTCCTTGGACTGAGGAGCCTAGCGGGTCCTGCAGTGCACGGGGTCGCAAAGTGTGGGGTCGCAAAGTGTCGGACACTACTGAGCAACTAAGCATGCGCGCGCTGTGCGCTGCTGTGTATAAAATAGGTAACTACCAAGGACCTACTGTATAGCATCGGGAACTCTAGGCAACACTCTGTGATGACCTATATGGAAAAAGAATCTAAAAAAGAGTGGGTATATGTGTATTTGTGAAATGATTCACTTTGCTGTACACTTGAAACTAACGCAACATTGTAAATCAACTATACTCCAATAAAATTTTTTTTAAAAAATAAAATTTGTCACTAAACCAAAATCACATTGCTGGTAAATAAAATCAGTTTTCAAACCAAAAAAAACAAAAACTCCCCAGGCTGATGTAAGGAACTCGCATAACTCAATAGAAAAGGTGGGGGAAATGATTTTTTAAAATAGGCCAATGAACTAAATAGATATTTCTCCAAAGAAGACATACAGATGGACAAAAGATGTATGAAAAGCGGTTCAGTATCACTAATGATCAGAGAAATGCAAACCAAAACCACAATGAGGTATTACCTCACACCTGTTAGAATGGCTATTATCAAAAAAACAAAAGATAAGTGTTAGCAAGGATATGAAGAAAAGGGAACCCTTGTATGGCATTGATGGGAATGTAAATTGGTACAGCCACTATGGAAGACATTATGGAAGTTTCTCATGAAATTAAAAAGAAAACCACCAAGTGATCCAGCAATCTCACTTCTGGGTACATGCACAAGGAAACTGAAATCAAGACATCAAAGGAATGTCCACACTCCCGTGTTTCTTTCACAACAGCCAAAAAGTAGAAGCAATCTAAATGTCCATCAGTGGATGAATGGAAAAGGAAAATGTGGTATATGCATACTATGGAATATTATTTGGGTTGAAAAAAAGAAGGAAAGCCTGCCATTTGCAGCAACATGATGAACCTGGAAATGAAAGAAGCCAGGCACAAAAAGACAAGTAGTGCGTGATCTCATTTACATGAGGAATCTAAGATAATCAGACGCATAGAAGCAGCGAGTGGAGAGGCTGTCAGGGGCTGAAAGGGGGAGGGAGAAACAGGTAGGTAGTAGTCAAAGGGCACAGTGTTTTAGGTGTACAAGGTGAATGATACCTGGAGATCTATAACTACAGAGTGCCTGTAGTTAACAATATTGTATTATATACTTAAACATTAACGGAGGGTAGATCTCACGTTGAGTGTTCTTCCACACACACACACAAACACACACACACTACAAAATAATAATAAGACTTGAGGAAACTTGCAGATGACAATATGTTTACAGCATAGCTTGTAGTGATGGTTTCATGAGTGTGTACTTATCTCCAAACTCATGAAGTGTATACCTTAAATATGTACAGCTTTTTGTATGTCATCCATACCTGGGGACTTCTGGTGGTCCAGTGGTTAGGACCCTGTGCTTCCAATGCAAGGGACTCAGGTTTGATCCCTGATCAGGGAATTAAGATACCACATGCTGCACCAAGGGGCAACAAACAAACAAACCTGAATAAAATGATTTAAAAAACCAACCAACCAAAATACTCTCAGGTTGGTCACAGCCCCATGGCCAGGATACCGCCCCCACCACCTCCTTCCCCTTTCTGTATCATCTTTTTCCTTAAATGGCTCCAAATCTTTACTGCCTTTAATGGCAACCATTAGCTATATGTGGCTATTTAAATTTAAATTTTAGTTCAGTTGAGTGCTCAATCGTGTCTGACTCTTTGCAACCTCATTGACTGCAGCACACCAGGCTTCCCTGACCGTCACCAACTCCCGGAGCCTGCTCAAACTCATGTCCATCGAATCGGTGATGCCATCCAACCATCTCATCCTCTGTTGTCCCCTTCTCCTCCTGTTCTCAATCTTTCCCACCATCAGGGTCTTTTCAAATGAGTCAGCTCTTCGCATCAGGTGGCCAAATTATTGGAGTTTCAGCTTCAACATCCGTCCTTCCAATGGATATTCAGGACTGATTTCCTTTAGGATGGACTAGTTGGATCTCCTTGAAGTCCAAGGGACTCTCAAGAGTCTTCTCCAACACCACAGTTCAAAAGCATCAATTCTTCGGTGCTCAGCCTTCTTCACAGTCCAACTCTCACATCCATACATGACCGCAGGAAAAACCATAGCCTTGACTAGACAAACCTTTGTTGGCAAAGTAATGTCTCTGGTTTTTAATATGCTGTCAAGGTTGGTCATAGCTTTTCTTCCAAGGAGTAAGCATCTTTTAATTTCATGGCTGCAGTCACCATCTGCAATGATTTTGGAGTCCAAGAAAATAAAGTCTCTCACTGTTTCCATTGTTTCCCAGTCTTATTGCCATGAAGTGATGGGGCCGGATGCCATGATCTTAGTTTTTTGAATGTTGAGTTTTAAACCAGCTTTTTCACTCTCCTCTTTCACTTTCATCAAGAGGCTCTTTAGTTCCTCTTCACTTTCTGCCATAACAGTGGTATCATCTGCATATCTGAGGTTATTAATATTTCTCCTAGCAATCTTGATTCCAGCTTGTGCTTCATCCAGTCCAGCATTTTGCATGATGTACTCTGCATATAAGTTAAATAAGCAAGGTGACAACATACAGCCTTGACACACTCCTTTCCCAATTTGGAACCAGTCTGTTGTTCCATGTCCAGTTCTAACTGTTGCTTCTTGATCTGCATACAGATTTCTGAAGAGGCAGATAAGGTGGTCTTGTATTCCTATCTCTTTAAGAATTTTCCACAGTTTGTTGTGATCTACACAGTCAAAGGCTTTGGCGTAGTCAATAAAGCAGAAGTAGATGTTTTTCTGGAATTCTCTTGGTTTTTCTGTGTTCCAACGGATGTTGGTAATTTGATCTCTGGTTCCTCTGCCTTTTCTAAATCCAGCTTGAACATCTGGATTTTTTAGTTAATTAAACCTAAATAAAATGTAAAGTTCAATTTTTCAGTCTCACTAGCCACATTTCAAGGGCTTAAAAGCTAGCAACATGTGATCAGTGACTACCATGTAGGACAGTTCTGATAAGAACCTTTCCCTCATTGCAGAAAGTCCTATTAGACTGCACTGCTGGAAATCCTTTCTTAGGAAGGGTAATCTGCTTATTGAGCTCTGTGACTTCATCAGCACAGTCAGCTGACCAGGCACCAGCAAGACAGGGAACCAAAAAGAACAAGAAAAAAAATTTTTTTTTTAATTCTGATATTCATTTCCTAAAAAAGCATCAATCATCATGGGGGAAAAAAAACAGCAGAGCTTCATTGGACTTTCTTACAACTATTTGTGGGTTATCAATGACTCTATATTAAATTATAAACCATGAGGTACAGCATAAAGATTCCAAGGTGGCTCAGTGGTAAAGAATGTACCTGCTGATTCAGGAGACTCATGTTCAATCCCTGGAAAGATCCCCTGGAGGAGGAAATGGCAACCCACTCCAGTATCTTTGCATGGATAATTCTGTACCTGGTAGTACAGTCCATGGGGTCGAACACAGACACAACTGAGCACACACAAGGTACAACATGGAGATCGTTTAAGCTTCCTCAGTTCCATGGTCTCTTTTAAGGAGGGTTTGAAGGTCCCTAACAAGGTGTTCTGGAGAAGGCAATGGCACCCCACTCCAGCACTCTTGCCTGGAAAATCCCATGGACGGAGGAGCCTGGTGGGCTGCAGTCCATGGGGTCGCAAAGAGTCAGACACGACTGAGCGACTTCCCTTTCGCTTTTCACTTTCATGCATTGGAGAAGGAAATGACAACCCACTCCAGTGTTCTTGCCTGGAGAATCCCAAGGATGGGGGAGCCTGGTGGGCTGCCGTCTATGGGGTCGCACAGAATCGGACATGACTGAAGCAACTTAGCAGCAGCAGCAGCAGCAACAAGGTGTTCACGTGGGTATCTGCTTTTGTAAAATTTTCATAGGCAAGAAGGCAATTTTGGTGTAGTCAGTTAAGAACACTACCTCCTTTTGCCCAAATTTTTATTTGCCTTATGTCAGATAATGGAGTGAAAGCTGACATGGGATACATCTAGTTTGGTTTTTGTAGAATAAATTTATGTGGTCTGTAGTCCTTCCTACCTATAATTCAGTTTTTGACAGCTGTCCTGGTGTAGGAGTGCCCTGCCACCCTCTGGCGCCATGATGCATCTGGCGTAGGGCACAAAGTGGGTAACACAGGGGAGAAGGTCAAGGAGTCCCATTACAGGAAAACATGCTCCGACTGTGGGGAGTGTCGAGGGAACAAAGTGTGAAACTGAGGAGCCAAAAGTGGCTGCAAGAGAATTCTTCCACTTGGCAGGTAAAATTGTAAGCAAAGGATTTGGTTCTCATTTACCCTAATCAAGGGAATTCCCTGGTGGTCCAGTGGTTAGGATTCCATGAGCTCTCTGCCTCGGGCCTGGTGGGTTTAATTCAGTTCCTGGTCGAGGAACTAAGATTCCCACAAGTTGTGCAGAGTGGCCAGGGGAAAAAAAAGGAAAAAAAAAAAAACAACAGCAGCAGTAACAACAATAAAAAACCCTACTCAAAATGGAAGCACTTTCGGGAGTGTTCTCACTAAAGCTGTGCATGTAATCATAAACACACCAAATTTCTTTTCATCCTTTGGTGGAAAGCAAAAATGGAATTTATCAAGATTTCCACTGGGCACAAATATGTAACAGTAAAACAAAGCAGGAGGCGGAGGGTGTGTGGATTCTTGGCTTTTATGCCTCAGATCACATTTTAGCATATCTGACACATCTTGCCCTGACAAAGTCTGAGGGTTCCAGAAGAAATAGTGTGCTAAATTACCACCAATGCAGCAAAATAGCCTGAAGAAAACACACATACACACCAGCACAGAGCAAAAGATGAAAAACAAAGGGAGCACTCAAGAGAGGAAAGCGTAACGTCAAACAGGATGCCAGAATGAGAACTAAACCTATCCATCACATCGAATCAATACATGCAAATGGGGTAAACCTAGTTTGGAAAGAAAATCTATGCTGAGCCTTTGTAGCAGACATCTCTCAATGCCATATCCGAGCCTCTCAGCCTCCAGTGTCTTTGACCTGTCCTGTCCTAGCCCCTCCTTAGTGACCCAGCTCTACCTGGGCTCCAACTGACTCCACGCGGAAACGATGCCCCATACGTCATCTCAAGGCCACACTGCACCACTGGCCCCCAGAAACAGTTGGTCCCAAGGGTGATCCTGAAAAGCAGACTTTCAGGATAGGACTGTGGGGACTTCCCTGGTTGTCCGTGGTTAAGGCTCCGTGCTGCCAATGAGGCTTCGGTTCCTGGTTAGGGAACTAAGATCCCACAAAAGGATAGGATTGTGACACTGGAGTTCCTATTGTTTTGACTGCAGTAGGGACAATATTGATCACGGTAAGTGGGTGGTGGTAATAACCCTTGGCATGACGTGGTATCAGAATGACTAAGGTTTTCATCTGGGGTTAATTGGGGGTGAGGTGCAAGTGGAAGGTGAGATTGAGCTGGAGAGGAGAACACAGTATTTGATTGTATGTTGGCAATGATAATTATAAGAAATGTAGAATAGGCTGGCTTTTAGTAAGAGCCTTGCAAAAAAGAAACCTTGCAAAAAAAAAGAAAATGATAGGCTTCGAGTAGCTCACAGCCAACTTAAGATTGTGTAAAAGCCACTAGAGCTTTATGGCAGTTTTTAAGGAGACTTTCATCTCCTGCAGCTTCAGGGCCAACTGCTAAATGTCAGGCTCAGCAGCTGATTGTAAGGGTTCCCGTGCTGCCAAAGGAGACTGAATGGGTAGCTTTGACAAATCTCCTGTCAAAACCAGGCTCCGCTCGGAAAAGCATGGGACTCTGGGATGGGGGTGTTGTGTGGATGAGAACAGAAACCTTGATCCCACAGATTCCCAGGAGTGTTCATGACCAGCAGAAGCAGCCCCCTGTCACTGGAATCTGGAGACAGTGTGCAGACCTCACTGGAAGCAGATGCCTCTCAAGATGTCATTTGCTTTTCTTACGATCTGCCTCCATCACCGCTCACTGTCTCCAGGACGATAATGAAAATCAGGACTCGCCACAACTTGAGCAGGAGTTTACACAGTCCCTCCTCCTAGAGACTCAGCTGACTCACCCGAGGAATTACAGGACCTGGTCCACGCAGGCCATCTGGAACAGAGAGAAGCCGTGTGGCAGTGGATCCGAGGTGATCGACCAGGGGAGTAAAATATGCGGCTGGGTTGGAGAGAACGTATGCACTTTTGGCTGCGCCATGCAGCATGCAGGATCTTAGTTCCCAGGAACCAAATCCATGCCCCCTTGCACTGGAACTGTGGAGTCCTAACCACTAGGCTACCAGGGAAGTCCTGAGAGAATGTATTGCCAGCTGGTATTTGCCTGCGAGATGGCCTTCAACATTATAGTGAAGATGCCTGGAGTTGGTCTTTTTTTTTTTTAATAATTTATTTGTTTGTTTTTGACTGTACCAGGACTTGGTCGCTGTGTGGGCTCTTCTCTAGTTGCGGCGTGCGGGCCTCTCACTGTGGTGGCTTCTCTTGTTGTGCAGCATGGGCTCGAGCTTCAGTAGTTGGGCATGTGGGCTCTACAGCACAGTTGCTCCCTGGCACGTGGGATCTTCCCAACCCAGAGACTGAACTCATGTCTCCTGCATTGGCAGACGGATTCTTTACCACTGAGCCACCAGGGAAGCCCTGGAGCTGGTCTTAACTGTATGTGAAGATGGCTACAAAACTTGTACATGACGATGAGGTGGAGATGCCAGAACCTCCTTGACACAGTCTTGACAAGGTGATTTCAAAGCTCAGGGAGAGGAGAATGTAAGAAGGAATTTACTGTGTAAGACTGAGAACCCACTATCTGACTAGGCCCAGGAAGGCCCAAGGACACTGAGGAAGAACACGGCCACCAGTCGGTATCTTTCAGAGGCCCCGTGGGGTTGTGGGAGTAGACACATGGGCACCACCAGGAAACTAGACTCCCAAGTAAAAGTCTTTTCAGGGAAGTGTGGCTGGCTACCACCTTGAAGGCAATTCTGAGACTAAGAAATCTTTTCTCATGTCTGGGACTTTCCTGGGCAGTTCCACTGCAGGGAGCATGGGTTCAATCCCTGGTCGGGAAACTAAGATCCCACGTGCCACATGGTTTGGCTAAAAGAAAAACAAAAATGGAGACCCCATAGCAGTATGGCAGTCAGGTGGGTGAGGGGCAGCCCAAGCAGATCTGAGTGTCCGTGCTAGGGTCGGACCTTCAGCCCCACCTGTCTCTGGGGGCTTTGGCCTCTTGTTCCCGTCCAGCTGTTACTATAGCAACAAACCACCAGTGCTTCAACTCACTTCATGTGGGTACAGCCCAACAGTGCCTCAGATGCTCCTGCGTCACTTGTGCCCACTCTTATCCTGGGGCGTCCTTGTTGAGGCTGAAGCACGAGGCACCAGGGCCCTCTGGGCACCAGGGCTTGTATGACCCTTAAGTGCAGAGGGGTGAAAACTGTGGAGAGAATCTTTGACCAATGGGGGACGGCAACTGGCAGACAAACTCTTCCTCCTTTCTCTCCCTGTTCAGACTGTGATGAAGCATAGTTGAAAGGGCCTCTTGGCCTCTTTCAGTTGTGACATCTAGTTCCCCAACCAGGGATCGAACGCAGGCCTCCTGCATTAAGAGCACAGAATCTTAGCCACTGGACCACCAGGGAAGTCCCTCTCATTGGCTTTTAAAAAGGATAATATGGTTGTACGTAAATGCATTTCTTCTTACTTGTGTGCTTGCTTATGTACATTATATTTTGGGAAGGAGAAACAGGAAACTGGTCATGGTGGCTGCTCAGGGAGGGGACTGCGGTCCAAGGTGGGAAGGAGACAGGTTTCACAGCGTATCTTTTTATGCTGTTCTATATTTTTACCATGTACATGAATTACTTTTTCGATTAAAAACTAGTTAATTTTTTAAGTTATGGAAACATCTTAATATTCAATGTCAGTTGTAATCGGGGAATTGCAAATTAAAACTTCACAGAAATAAGACTTTTTAGAAAGGATTTAAAAACTTGTAAAGCTCCGAGTCGATGAGGATATGAGAAAATGGACTTGTGTACTGTTTGTTTATTTTATTGGTGGGAATGAGTCTTGGTAAACCTTTCTGAAGGATCATGGAACTTTTTTTGATATCAAACTCCTTAAACTTTTTCCTGTATCTTTGCCTCAGCTATTTAATGACTATGAATTTCCCCAGAAGAAAGAGTTAAGAACAGGTACAAAGAGAATTCCCTGTCAGTTCAGTGGTTAGGACTCAGCACCTTCACTGCAGTGGCCTGGGTTCAATCCCTGGCTGGGGAACTAAAATGCTCCAAGCCTGTTGGCATGGCCAAAAAGAAAAAAAAAAAAAGAAAAAATAGGTACAAAGATTAACCACCAGAATATTAAATCTAGCATGTTACTAATAGGGAAATTTTAGGAGCAATTTAAATTCTAACAATATTCATTTATTTAACTAAACTATGGTATATCCATACAATGGAATTTTATGACTATATTTAAAATACTCTTAAAATATTTAATGACATGCAAACATGTTATCAATTTATCATTAGGTGAAAAATAAAAGTACAAAAGAGAGTGTTCCGTTTTCTAGTGTTAGCACAAACATATGTATGTATATACACACACACATATATAGAAGGACTGCGAAAATATTCCAACAGTAAATAGGGAGTGATTTACAGTCTCTTCTTTTTGCTCGAAGTGCATTTTATTTTATTTATTTATTTTTTTGTCTTTTTTTTTTTTGTTGAAGTGCATTTTAAAGATGATTTTTATTTTTTGGACCTGAAATGCATGTATTTAGATTTTAATTCTTAGATAAGATCACACTATCATTGTTTATTCCGTGCCTGATCATTTTCATTTTATTTACTTTGATTTGTTTATGTAGGCATTTCTATAATGAACCCCCACGAATCCACCATGGAGCTAGAATATTACCGATAACTAGTTGGCTCCTCACCTTTCCCATCCCCATCCTTCCACAACCAAAAGTACATACCATCCTGAATTTCATGCTTACAATTGCTTTGCTTTTTTTCATTTCAAAAAAATTGTGGTAAAATACACATCACATAAAATTTAATGTCTTAACCATTTAAAAAATATTTATTTCTTTACTATTTATTTGGCTGTGCCAAGGTCTTAGTTGCGGCATGCGGGATCTAGTTCCCTGACCAGGGGTTGAATCCAGGCCCCAGCAGTGAAAGCATGGAGTCCTAACTACTAACCTAACTACTGGACCTCCAGGCAATTCCCATTTGCCCATGTTTTATTGGGTAGGTTTTTGTTGTTGTCTGTGCCTCTGGTTTCATATACGTATAATCCTTGCTTTTTAAAAATGGTTTTATCACATATATGGCTGCCTACTTGTGGCTTAGCTGGTAAAGAATCTGCCTGCATTGCAGGAGACCTGGCTTTAATCTCTGGGTGGGGAAGATCCCCTGGAGAAGGGAAAGGCTACCTACTCCAGTATTCTGGCCTGGAGAATTCCATGGACTGTATAGTCCATGGGGTTGCAAAGAGTCGGACACAACTAAGCGACTTTCACTTTCAAACAATGTATTGTTTTCTTTGTTTTAAAGTCTTATAAAATATATATTGAATTCTATATAGTCATCTGATAAGTACTTTTTCCCCCTCATCATTATGCTGTCCAGCTTCATACCTGTTGTCTAACACCTAGAGCTATAGTTCATTTGTTTTCAGAGCTGTATAATATTCCATGGTGTAAATATACCAAAGTTTATTCATTCATTCTTCTACCAACGGGCATTGCATCAATTCTAATTTTTTACTACACTGCACAATACATGTGTGAACACTTCCTATGTGTCTCTTGGCGCATGTGTGTAAGAGTCCTCTCAGCTATCCACCTAGGAGTCACTGGGCCATAGGATTTAAGAATGCTCAAATGTATACAATAATTCCCTAAAATCAATACCAAAAAATCAACTCAGTTTATTATAGACCTGAATGCCTGGAGTAAAACTTAAAAACATTTTTTAAAAATATAGGGAATATCTTTCAAATTTATATTTCAAATATTTCAAAGTAGTTAAATCAATGTATACACTCACCAGCAACATTTATGAGGTCACTTTAATCCATATCTTCTTCAACACTGGGTATAGTCAGATTTCTTAATTTTTGTCATGGTTGTTAAAAGTTATCTCATTGTGATCTTGATTTGCATTTCCCTGATTAATATGGAAATTAATGTACTTATTGACCATATGTATTTTCTTTTTTGTAAAATGCCTGTTTGTGTCTTTTGCCCATATTCTGATAAAGTTGTTTATTTTTTTCTTCATTGATTTGAAGACATTCTTTATGCATTCTTGGCAGCAATTCTTTGTTTGGATACATATGTTGTAAATATTTTCTCCCTTTTTTCCTCTCATTTTTTACAGTGTCTGTTGATGAATAAGTGCTCTTAATTTAAATGCAACATACAAATCTTTTCTTTCAGAGTTAGAATTTTTTGGCATCTTGTCTAAGAAATCTTTCCCTATTCTAAAATTTGAAAGATATTCCCTATATTTTTAAAAAATGTTTTTAAGTTTTACTCCAGGCATTCAGGTCTATAATAAACTGAGTTGATTTTTTGGTATTAATTTTAGGGAGGGATGCAATTTATTACTTATATAGATAATTCATTTGTCCAGTTCCATTTATCAGAGTATCAGAGGCAGAATGTGTTGTTATTCAGTCACTAAGTCATGTCCAGCTCTTTGCAACCCCATGGACTGCAACACATCAGGCTCCTCTGTCCTCCACTATCTCCCAGAGTTTCTCAAATTCATGTCCATTGAGTCAGTGATGCCATCCAACCATCTCATCCTCTGTCATCCCCTTCTCCTCCTTCCTTCAATCTTCCCCAGCATCAGGGTCTTTTCCAATGAGTTGGCTCTTTGCATCAGGTGGCCAAAATATCAGAGCTTCAGCTTCAGCATCAGTCCTTCCAATGAATATTCAGGGTTGATTTTCTTTAGAATTGACTGGTTTGATCTCCTTCCTGGCAAAGGGACTCTCAAGAGTCTTCTCAGCAGAAACAGACAATTCAATAATTGGAGATGGGCATGGGAAAAAGCCCTTGAGCCTCAAGGAAATCTACTGAGGTTTCTCCCTTAATAATAATTGACAAGTGAGGGGAGATTGCTTTCTTGCATATTGTCATATGAGGATTTGATGCTAGGGACTGCTGCAGCCACTGTGTCCCCAGAGGGGAACATTGTTGATGCACAGAAAACGGACAACTGGAAATATGTGAAGGACTAAAGTCTCTGATGATATTCATTGAACAACTGAACCAACTCTAGAAGCAAGGATCTGGCACATATTAGGCCCTTGACAAGTGTCTTGAAATAAGTAAATGAATGAATACATGACACACAGGACCACTTCCTGTGCCTCGTAGAACCCAGTTCTTTTCTGTCTCTGTGCCTTTGCATTTCTGTTCCTCCTACCTGGAACACCATCCCCTCACCATCTCCATCTCCTAAAATGTGACTCATCCTCCAAGACTCATCTAGAATGCCACCTTTCCCCTGAAACTTATTCTAACCTCCTTTGAGTACTCATAGCACTTTGTATTTATCACATCTGCCTTTTTGAACTTTTGACTTTATCTTTGGCCAAACCCCCTGCATGTGGGATCTTAGTTTTCCAACCAGAGTTGGAACCTGTGCCTCCTGCAGTGGAAGCATGGAATCCTAACCATTGTACCACCAAGGAATTTCCCTAAATTTTTTATTTTATTTTTAATTGGAGAGTGACTGCTTTACAATGTTGCCCCTAAACTTCTGACTTTTAATTAGTTATGCCTACACAAGTCTTGTTCTTTTATATAAAAGATTTGGAAGTGCTTATAAGAATATAAAAATAAAGAATACAAAAATATAACTAAAATTTTAAAAATTGAGCCCCCAAATCTTTAAACTAGAACATAAGACCAAAGCAGGTACGTAGAAAGCATTTATGTAAGCCATAGAGTCCACAGTGATTAAATATGAGCTCACAGTGATTAATCAGTCGGTCAGTTCAGTTGCTCAGTCATGTCTGATTCTTTGCCACCCCATGAACCACAGTACGCCAGGCCTCCCTGTCCATCACCAACTCCCAGAGTCCACCCAAACCCATGTCCATTGAGTCGGTGATGCCATCCAACCATCTCATCCTCTGTCGTCCCCTTCTCCTCCTGCCCTCAATCTTTCCCAGCATCAGGCTCTTTTCAAATGAGTCACCTCTTCGCATCAGGTGGCCAAAGTATTGGAGTTTCAGCTTCAACATCAGTCCTTCCAATGAACACTCAGGATTGATCTCCTTTAGGATGGACTGGTTGGATCTCCTTGCAGTCCAAGGGACTCTCAAGAGTCTTCTCCAACACCACAGTTCAAAAGCATCCATTTTTCGGCACTCAACTTTATTAATAGTCCAACTCTCACATCCATTCATGACTACTGGAAAAACCATAGCCTTGACTAGATGGACCTTTGTTGACAAAGTAATGTTTCTGCTTTTTAATATGCTGTCTAGATTGGTCATAACTTTCCTTCCAAGGAGTAAGCGTCTTTTAATCTCATGGCTGCAATCACCATCCGCAGTGATTTTTGGAGCTCTCAAAAATAAAGTCAGCCACTGTTTCCACTGTTTCCCCATCTATTTCACATGAAGTGATGGGACCAGCTGCCATGATCTTAGTTTTCTGAGTGTTGAGCTTTAAGCCAACTTTGTCACTCTCCTCTTTCACTTTCCTCAAGAGGCTCTTTAGTTCTTCTTCACTTTCTGCCATCAGGGTGGTGTCATCTGCATATCTGAGGTTATTGATATTTCTCCTGGCAATCTTGATTCCAGCTTGTGCTTCCTCCAGCCCAGCGTTTGTACTCTGCATACAAGTTAAATAAGCAGGGTGACAATATACACCCTTGACATACTCCTTTTCCTATTTGGAACCAGTCTGTTGTTCCATGTCCAATTCTAACTGTTGCTTCCTGACCTGTATACAGGTTTCTCAAGAGGCAGGTCAGGTGGTCTGGTATTCCCATCTCTTTCAGAATTTTCCACAGTTTATTGTGAACCACACAGTCAAAGGCTTTGGTATAGTCAATAAAGCAGAAATAGATGCTTTTCTGGAACTCTTTTGTATTTTTGACGATCCAGTAGATGTTGGCAATTTGACCTCTGGTTCCTCTGCCTTTTCTAAAACAAGCTTGAACATCTAGAAGTTCACGGTTCACGTATTGCTGAAGCCTGGCTTAAAGAATTTTGAGCATTACTTTACTAGCATGTGAGATGAGTGCAATTGTGCGGTAGTTTGAGCATTCTTTGGCATTACCTTTCTTTGGGATTGGAATGAAAACTGACCTTTTCCAGTCCTGTGGCCACTGCTGCATTTTCCAAATTTGCTGACATATTGAGTGCAGCACTTTCACAACATCATCTTTTAGAATTTGAAATAGCTCAACTGGAATTCCTTCACCTCCACTAGCTTTGTTAATAGTGATGCTTCCTAAGGCCCACCTGACTTCACAGTGATTAAATATGAGCTAATTCTTATGAATCTATAATAGCTCCTCCTGATTCAGAACTAAATACATCCCTGAGAGGTTATTTGAAATACCATCTTTGTCATATCAATTTTCCTTTTGTAATGTGGAAACTATGTGTAAATATTTCTTGGTTTTTTTATTCTGGTGCACTGATCTGTCTGTGTAGTACCAATACTGTTTTAATTTTTGTAGTTCTATGAAATATTCCTTTAAAAAGTAGGGCAAGTTCCCTTTTGTAATTCTTCTCAGGCTATCTGCTTGGGGATCTGGTAACATTTTGATTGTATTTAAATATTTGTCTTGGATATCCCATGGTGATGGTGGTGGTTTAGTCACTAGGACATGTCTGATTCTTGTGGCCCCATGACTGTAGCCCACCTGGTTCCTCTGTCTGTGGGATTCTCCAGGCAAGAATACTGGAGTGGGTTGCCATTTCCTTCTGCAGGTGATCTTCCCAACCCAGGGATCGAACCCAGGTCTCCTGGATTGCAGGTGGATTCTTTATCAACTGAGCCACCAGAGAAGCAGATACCCCAGGCAGAAGTAAATTATCTCTGAGGGTCAGAATGCCAGAATCAGGGGTTTTCCTAGACCTGTCAGAATCCATGCCAATCTAAATGGGTGGTATTAAACAACAATGTGTGACAATGATCTTTGAGAAACATTATATTTCTGCTTTGAGGGATGGTGTTATAGAGATATCCTGTTGACTTTTCCTTGCAAACTGTCCTACTTGGACTAGATATTGAGAAACAGGGAAGAGTGACCATTTCCCACAGCTATGTCACCCACATCCTGCTGCAGTTGGGGTATGTTGATTTGAGAAGAACAAGGGGCTTTAGAAATCCATTTGTAACACTGCTCTGTAAGATTTTGTTTTAAATTTTTATCTATTATTTTTTCAGATCTACACAGTCATTATAGAAAATAACTTCTTTCAAAATAACTATTGTTGGGACTTCCCTGATGGTCCAGTGGCTAATCCTCTGTGCTCCCAACGCAGAGGGGCCGGGTTCTATCCCTGAACTAGATCCCACATGCCACAACTAAGACTTCCCGTGTCGCAACTAAAAAGATTTCACAAATAAATATTTTTTTAAATAAAATAACTATTGTTAACATTTTCATGACTTTCCTCAAGTCTGTTTTTTATATATAACTGAGATCTTTCAGTATATACACACTGATTCCATGACATCAACTTATTGTATAATTAAAATAATCCACAAAGATAATTTTCATAGCCATGTAAAATGGTTATGAAATAATTTATTAAACCATTCTCCTATTGCAGTATATTTCAGTTCCAAGCTTTTATTTTTATAAATGTATCAGGGTCTTGACTTGGCTGATATGTGAAGAAAAAACATAGCTCTTTCATTTTCCCTTGTCTTCCTATTTTCTGGCTGGTGTCAGTCTCCCAGCCTCTAAGGAAAAAAAAAAAAAAAGTTTCCTTTACATACAAGGCTCAGCTTTCTAAGAAAAATGGCCTGTCTTCCACTCCTGTCCAAGATGGTGACTGAGGAGCAGAAGGGGACAGGGTGTGGCTTCTGGAACACCAGGACAGGGGTGGAAGGGAGACTCGGGGGCCTTCGCCATCATTGGCTCAGGTTCCTTCTGAATGTAGGGGATGTCACGTCACAGTGACCCTCTCCAGCAACTTCACCAGGCACTCAAATCAAATCAAGATGGCAAAGTAGAAGGACATGTGCTATCTCCTCGTGCGAGAGCGCTGAAATCACAACTAGCTATTGAACAACCATTGACAAGAGCATGCTGGAACCCACCAGGCACTCTCAGCTAGGTCGGGGTCCCATCCTCCAGGAATGTGCTGCAGTACCCCAGGGAGCTTCAGTGGCCGGGCCCCTTCACCTGCCAAACTACACCTTAATTTGATGTGACTGTGCCTCACATTGATATAGGACTTTCTTTCTTTCTTTTTTATGTGGACCATTTTTTTAAAGTTTTTATTGAATTTGTTTCCACTTCATGTTTTGGTTTTTTGGCCATGAAGCATGTGGGATCTTAGCTCCCCCACCAGAGATCGAACCCATACTCCCTGAATTGGAAGGGCAAGTCTTAACCATTGGACCACCAGGGAAGTCCCATAGGGCTTTCTTTGAGGGAGCCGCCACCAGGAGCTCCAAGCAAGAAGAGAGGCATAGCCCCCTTCATCATGGGTGTCACTGTGTTACTGACTTACCAAACTTGGGTCTCATTTCTGCCTGTCTTGCTCTCCTTCTCTCCTCCTTCATGGCTTTCATCTCCTACTTTCCCCAGGGCCTGAGACAGGTGACATTCTGCCCTGCTTTCCCTCACCTCCCTCCAGGGTGGGGCAGCAAGACTCCTGGCCTGCCTTCCAGAGCCAGAAAGATTATCTTCTCCTCTTAGAGATAGAGGACCCCACAGGCTGAAACCTCTGGGCTTGGCTGTTGAAATGCTCATGTGCCCAGTATCAAAAGAAAAGAATTTAGAAGAACTTCTCTTAAGACAAACACTCATTTTGCAAGGCTAATATCTTGCTGTATAATTTTATTTTGAATGTCAGAAGCTGGATATTAATTCCTTCTCTCTTCAGTCTTTCCACGATTTTGCATTTCACTGAAATGAATGACATCAGTTGTAAAATGCACTGTTATTTTAGGTACTCCTAAGGAAGAAAAACAAGCTGCTAATTATGTTATGAACAATGCTTTCTTATCATTTAGAATGTTGGTTTATATTTATCAAAAAAGCTCTTTTTAGACTTATTTAGACATACATTTTTATCATGGATCACTCTTGTGCATAGCTAAAAAGGAAAATATAAGCAAATTGGAAAGTATTCCTGTAACTTCTTTACAGAAGAAGCTGATGCAGAGAATGTTCAAGAGTTAGTAATGAGCATGTCTTTTCCCACAGTATTGTTGTCTGTGCATCAAAAGTGTTGTTAACACAGAATCTCTTAACCCAGATCTAAGAGATCTGCTATGGCTTCTGGGATTTTCTCACAAACTGATGACACCAATCCTGCAAGTTTTTATGCTGCTCCTCCCCAGTCTTTAAAAAGGTTTGTAGTGTCAGTCACTCAGTTTGTGTCCAACTCTTTGCACCCCCATGGACTGTAGCCCTCCAGGCTTCTCTGTCCATGGGATTTCCCAGGCAAGAATACTGGAGTGGGTTGCCATTTCTTTCTCCAAGGGAATCTTCTTGACCCAGGAATCAAACCACCGTCTCCTGCATTGCAGGCAGATTCTTTACTGTCTGAGCCACCAGGGAAGCTCCCCCTAAAAAGGCTTGTAGAAGATATCAATAGGTTTCCAAACCAACTTTGGGTATGCGCAGACAATGACAATCATATTATGGCTGTTGCCTAGCCAACAACTGTTGTCAGTCAACACTGATTGTAGAACACACCCAAATTTCAAAGAAGGAAATTAAGTCTTTCGTTCTCTTCCCCTGGCTGCACTGGGAGGCATATGGGATTTTAGTTCCCACAATTTATCAAACCCATGCCCCTTGCAGTGGAAGTACAGTCTTAACCACTAACTGCCAGGGAAATCCCAAAATGTAAGTCTTAAAAAGTATGAATTACAATGAAATTTATTAGTACTGTTTATTCCTTTTCACACTTCCTCTTCCACCTCTAGGCAGGTGAATGCTTCAAGCCAAATAGAAAGAAAGGCGTGTACTTGGAAAGTTGACTTGCTACTTTCTCACGTATTAATTATATTATGTAAGTACTGATACAAAGGAAATCTTTGAAATAAAACTGACTACTATTCTGTTGTTTCTTCAGATAAAGTCCTAGAATAGGTTTAGATACTTAAAAATAAGACTGATTATTCTTTTCATGAGGGCTTCTCAGGTGGCTCAGTGGGTAAAGAATCCACCTACAATGCGGGAGACACAGGCTCAGTCCTTGGGTTGGGAAGATCCCCTGGAGGAGGGCATGGCAACCCACTCCAGTATTCTTGCCTGGAGAATCCCATGGACAGAGGAGCCTGGCGGTTAAGGTCCATGGGGTTGCAAAGAGTCGGACATGACTGAAGTGACTGAGCACGCTTGCATTCTTTTCATGAATATACATCACAGTTATTGGATCAGACAAGAGGTAGGGAGACACGCACACGTGTACATGTGCCCACGTGTGCGTGTATGCGTACACACATGAACACTATGCAACACTGGAAAACAAGGAGTGTTCTGGACTTGACGAGGAACTGCTTGGAAGACGGAGGAGAATGAGGCTAGACTGAAGGAGGAAGCCACAACACCAACCACATGGAAGAGAAGGCTGCTGGAGAGGCTCTAAGCTGAAATGTTAGGTACGGGAAATAGAAGAAAGCTCGGGGGTGCTTGAAGATGATCTGTTGAAGCACCACAGTAAGAATAGAAGACGAGTTCTCTGCTTTCTTCCCTTGTTTGTGGCAAAGAGAGGACAGCAGAGGCAGCTGCCTGTAGTCAGGAGTAGTAAGACGGACACTTGAGCTAAAAAAATCAGGACAGGGACTTCCCTGGCAGTCCGTGGTTAAAACTCTATGCTCCTATTGCGGGGGCCCGGGTTCAATCCCTGGTCAGGGAACTAGATCCCACATGCCACAACTAAAGATCCTGCATGCCACAGCTAAGACTCAGTGAAGCCAAAAGAAAACAGAAAAATCTCATGTAAAATGCCCCTAAAAACATAAAAACACACAAATGTTAAAGGTAAAAGGATGGATCAAGATGTATCAGGCAAATATAAACTAAAAGAAAGATGGGTGTAATCATATTATTAGATGAAATGGTGTTTAAGATAAAGAATGTTATTAAAAGGGAGATGTCCACCATATGATGACACACAATTTTCTAAGAAGTTATAGCAACTTTAAACTTGTATGCAAGTAATAAAGTATATAAAACAAAATGAATAAAGATATGGGGGGGAGGAATTCATTTTTTTATTTGGCCGTGCTATATAGCTGGCGAGATCTCAGTTCCCTGACCAGGGATTAAACCCCGGCCACAGAAGTGAAAGCACCAAATTCTAACCACTAGCCCACCAGGGAACTCCTGAAATTCATAAACATATTGTCAAAGTGGGAGATTTCAACATATCTCTCTTGAATATTGATGGGTCAAGCAGAAGAATATTTATCAAAGATATAGAAAATGTGAACATGATTAACAAATTTGATATAATAATAAATATGGAGAGTGTCCTGTATCTAACAGTGAGAGAAAGCAAATTCTTTTTTTCAGTCACCCAAAACACTTAACAAAAATTGATAAACCTCAACACATTTTTCAATGCATTGGTGTTATGTAGATCCTAATCTCTGTGTAAAACTTCATTAAGTTAGAAGTTAATTACAAAAAGGTAAGTTAAAAATCCCTACTTACTTGGAAACCTTTAAACATACTACTAAATAGCATGTGTACAATTAGTCATCTGGGCTTCCCTGCTGGCTCAGTGGTAAAGAATATGCCTGCAATGCAGGAGACCTGGGTCAGAAAGATCCCCCAGAGAAGAGAATGACTACCCACTCCAGTGTTCTTTCCAGAGAATTCCATGGAGAGAGGAGCCTTGGCGGACTGCAGTCCATGGAGTCATACGAAGTTGGACACGATTGAGAGACTCACACACACACACACAATTAGTCATCATGGAAATTTAAAATAACCAAAACAGAATGATAGAAAATATTGTACATCGGATACAGCAAATCTTTGCTTCAAGTTGCTTAAATATTTATATTGAAGTAGAGGAAAGGTTTAAAATTACTGAGCTAAGTGGTCTCATTAAGAAACTAGAAATAGAACAACAAAATAAAACGAAAAAGATAACCAAAGCAGAAACCAATAAAAGATTTAAAAAAAAAAAAAAAGGATTCAACAGAGTTGATCAAAAAGTGAATATTGGTTCTTTGAAAAAGAATAAAATTAGCCTTCCCTGGTGGCTCAGTGGTAAAGAATCCACCTGTCAATGCAAGAGACACAGGTTCTAATGGTCTGGAAAGATCCCACATGCCCCAGAATAACTAAGCCCACGTACCACAGCTGCTGAGTCTGTGCTCTAGAGCCCAGCGCAGCAACTACGGAAGCCTGTGCGCCCTAGAGTCTATGCTCCACGGTAAGAGGAGCCCATGCACGGCGAAGAGAAAGGAGCGCCCGTTCACCACAAGTAGAGAAAAGCACACATAGCAACGAACACCAAGTACAGGCAAAATAAATAAATTGCAATAAAAAAGAAGAAGAAAATTGACAGGACTTCCCTGGCACTCCAGGGGTTAAGACTCCGCACTTCCATGCAAGGGGTCCAGGTTCGCTCCCTGGCAGGGAACTAAGATCCCAAATGTCGAACCAACCTGACAAAATGAATAAATGAAAGAATTTTTAAAAAAGAATAAAGTTGACAAGCTTCTAGCAATATTGATCAGGAGAAAAGACAGATAAGATGCAAACAAGTACTGTGAGTGTAAAGAGAGACATAATCACAGATAAAGCATAGGTTAAAAGGGCAAGAGGCTGTGATTAACAACTATTCACCAACAATTTTCAGAACTTGGACAAAATATTCAGATTTTCAAAAAAATATATTTAATCATAACTCAATAAGAAATGAAAAATTAGAGTAGTCTTATACTCTATGTAGAAGATAGAGGGACCCCTGGGCTGGACATCTGGTGTTTGTCAAATGGACTAAAACTGAAGCTCAGTTCTTACCCAGACACTCCAAGGACAAAGCTGGTGGCAGAAGCTGCGCTCTGTTAAAGCAGAGATAAGGTGACCACTCCTGAGGTCAAGACTTCCCTGTCTGCACATGTGCAGGAAGACTCCTTGGAGGTCAAAAAGGAATGGGGCAGCACCCCATAAGAGTGGACGTGCACCCCCAGCCCTCTGTGGTGGGATCTATCTTAGCAAAAAGATGCACACACATGTTGGGGAGTATCCTAGGACCATTCAGGTGTGAAGAAAGAAAAAAGGTAATAGGCCAAAGGTAAACAAGACCCTGAAGGACAGTCCTGTATAAGTGATTTACATCACCTCTCTACTGTTCTCCTGCTCCTTAGAGAGGATGCCCTTATCTCTGGGTGTGTTATCTCAGCCCTGCTTCTGTCTTAAATAAACAAACTGGTTCTCTGTGTGCTCTCCCGTATGTTGTGCTTTGTCTCTGAAGATAAACTTTGTACCTGTTTTTATACTTCTTGCCTCCTTGAAACATTCTTGTTTCCAGTGGGGTTAAGAGCCAGGGGAACTTTGTTCTTTATCCAGAGATAAAGTCTCCTGGCTAGCCCCTGGTGGTCTAGTGGCAAGGACTCCTAGAGTTCACCCAGGCTATGCAGGTTCACAAGCTGGAATCAAGATTGCTGGGAGAAATACCAATAACCTCAGATATGCAGATGACACCACCCTGATGGCAGAAAGTGAAGAAGAACTAAAGAGCCTCTTGAGGAAAGTGAAAGAGGAGAGTGACAAAGTTGGCTTAAAGCTCAACATTCAGAAAACTAAGATCATGGCAGCTGGTCCCATCACTTCATGTGAAATAGATGGGGAAACAGTGGAAACAGTGGCTGACTTTACTTTTCTGGGTTTCAAAATCACTGCAGATGGTGATTGCAGCCATGGAATTAAAAGACGCTTACTCCTTGGAAGGAAAGTTATGACCAACCTAGACAGCATATTAAAAAGCAGAGATATTACTTTGCCAACAAAGGTCTATCTAGTCAAGGCTATGGTTTTTCCAGTGGTCATATATGGATGTGAGAGTTGGACTATAAAGAAAGCTGAGCGCCAAAGAATTGATGCTTTTGAACTGTGGTGTTGGAAAAGACACTTGAGAGTCCCTTGGACTGCAAGGAGATCCAACCAGTCCATCCTAAAGGAGATCAGTCCTGGGTGTTCATTGGTAGGACTGATTTTGAAGCTGAAACTCCAGTACTTTGGCCACCTAATGCCAAGAGGTGACTCATTTGAAAAGAGCCTGATGCTGGGAAAGATTGAGGGCAGGAGGAGAAGGGGACGACAGAGGATGAGATGGTTGGATGGCATCACCACCGACTCAATGGACATGGGTTTGGGTGGACTCCAGGAGTTGGTGATGGACAGGGAGGCCCGGAGTGCTGCGGTTCATGGGGTCACAGGGAGTCAGACACAACTGAGCGACTGAACTGATCCAGGCTCAATTCCTGGGCAGGAAACTAAGATTTCTCTCCGGGACCACTCATTGCTATCTTTCTAAGATCATTGTAACTTTTTAAAATTAATCAGTGGTTGAAATCTTTCCATTAAGTAAATCCTAGGCATACAGTTTTGGTTTTCTCAGTTTTTTTAGGCCCTAAGTTTTTAAGGAAAGGTCTATCAAAAAAAAAAAAAGGAAAAGTCTATCAAACTTTCAAAGAACAGATCAACCCAAGTTAATACAAACTCTTTCACACACACTTTACAGAGCCAACATAATTCTGATGCTAAAGACAAACTGAGATTATGAGAAAGGACAATAATATAAATATAGATGTAAGAATTCTAAATAAAATATTATCAAACCAAACCCAAAGTGTATAAAAAATATAATACACTATGACCAAGGTACATTTATCCAAAGAATGAAAGAATGATTAGAAAATCTACAAATGTAATTTACTAAGTTAAAAGATTTGTAAATCCATGTAAATACTTAATAGATACAGAAAAAGTATTTGATAAAATTCAGTATTCATACATTATTTTTTAACTCATAGTAAATTAGAAACAGAAAGAAACTTTTTAAATCTGCTTGCTGCTACTGCTAAGTCGCTTCAGTCGCGACCCCATAGACGGCAGCTCACCTGGCTCCCCCGTCCCTGGGATTCTCCAGGCAAGAACACTGAAGTGGGTTGCCATTTCCTTCTCCAATGCTGTCTATTTTTTAAAAATGGGACTTTCCTGGTGGTCCAGTGGCTAAGACTCTGCACACCCAATGCAGGGTCCCTGGTTCAATTCCTGGTCAGGAACTAGATCCAATGTACTGCAACTAAGAGTTCACACACTGCAACTAAAGATCCCATGTGCCAAAACTAAGACCCAGCACAGCCAAATAAATAAATATTAACAAAAATAATAACAGAGCAAACATGATTCTAAAGGGATACTTTAAAAGTATTCCCTTTAAACTCAGAAACGAGATAAGAATGCCCACTATCATTATTTTTAATCAATATTGTATGTGAGGTTTTAGTCAATGTAATAATGTGAGAAAAATAAATTAAAGGCATAATGATTGGAAAAAAAGAAATAAAGCTTTTATTATTTATAAATAATAATATAGAAATCCCAAAAGAATCTACAGATAAATCATTAGAAACAATAGAAGAGTTTAACAAAATGGAAATATATAAGATTAATATACAAAAGGTCAGTTGCATTTTTATACCCCAGCAGTAAACAGCTAGAAAATGTAATTAAAGAGAAAATATTAAAAGACTTCTAAGACAGAATAATAAATCTGTATTAGAACATACTTTAAAAGACCTAAATAAGTAGAGGGATATATCACACTTATGGATAGAAAGGCATATTATTCTAAAATGTCAGTCTTCCCCAAACTGATCTACAGTTGATGCCATTTCAATCAATATCTCAGTATGGTTTTCCATAGAACTTGTTAAGATTATTCCAAAGTGTACACGGAAAAGTAAAGGTCCAAAGATAGCCAGGACATTTCTAAAGACAGAGTGAATAGTTTTATGTGGTAGGTAAGTGGAAAGGGAGCTGAAAGAAATGGTTATCTATGTAGGGAAAAGTTGAACCCCTGCTCATATGATATGTAGAACTCAATTACAAAAAATCAAGACTTCAGGGACTTCCCTGGTGATCCAATGGTTAAGATTCTGAGCTTCCAATGTAGGGGGCATGGGTTGGATTCCTGGTTGGGGAAGTAAGATCCCCCATGCCCTGTGGTGTGGCCAAAAAAAAAAAAAAAAAGGAAATAAAAAAATTAAGAATTTACCTTCCAAAGCAAAATGGGAAAATTTTTATCAGAGAGCTTAAAGACCCATCCTTTAGAACATGGAGGAGGGAAAATTTTCTCAAACAAGCTATGAAAAACACTGACAATAAAATATAAGATAGACAATTTGACTACATAAGCTTTAGAATTTTTTTTTCAAAGGAAAACTCAAGAAAATAAAAGGCACACATTGACAAAGAATTCAACTCAAAAATGGATAAAGAAGTTTAATTAATTAATATGAAAGGGACAAAAAGTCTGATAGAAAAATAGGCAAAAGATGTGGGAACCACATATATGAACAAAATATGAAGAGAGATTTTAAAAATGATCCAATAAATGCAGATCAAGACCACAAGGAGAGACTCTTTTACAAGCATTTGATTGGCAAAAGCAAAAAGATTGATGCAATCAAGCATTAGAAAGCATGCAATGTGGGAGACCCAGGTTCGATTCCTGGGTCGGGAAGATCCCCTGGAGAAGGAAATGGCAATCCACTCCAGCACTCTTGTCTGGAAAATCCCGTGGACAGAGGAGCCTGATAGGCTACAGTCCATAGGGTGGCAAAGAGTCGGACACGACTGAGGGACTTCACTTTCACTTTTCAAACCCATAATATCTCCTAAACGTTGCAGATGGGAATGTAAGTTCAGGCAACAACCTTAGAAAACAATAAGATTATTATGACTCAGCAAGTCTACTCTTAGATATATACCTACGCTGATAGACATGCATATCCAGAGACATGTAAGAATGTCCATAGCAGCATTACTAAAAATATGAAAAATGTGGAAGCAGTTACTATAGGGGCTGTAGACTGAAAACAATAAAAAGGGTCAAGTTGGAAAAGTCACACAGGTGTTAGAAAATTTTCTGAACAACAAAAAAAAGATTCACACTCTGTCACATCCTGAAAAAGCTTTCAAATTCCAAGGAAATGACAAAACTATAAAACAAACAAAACCTAGAAATAAACTAAATGTCCCCCAATAGGGAAATGGATGAATTAACTATGGGAAATTCATACACTCAAATATATAGAGTAGTCAAAACTCAATGAACTAGGGACTTCCCTGGTGGTCCAGTGTCTAAGATTTGCACTCCCAACGTAGAGGGCCTGAGTTCAATCCCTGGTCAGGGAACTAGATCTCGAGTACCACAACTAAGAACTGGCTCAGCCAAATAAACAAACAAAAAAAAAAAAAAAAAAAGAATACACTCTAGTGAAACACAAAATATAGATGAATCTTAGAAATAAAATACAAAGATAAAAAGTAAGGCCCAAAAGGTTACATACATTCTGTGCCTTTTCTGTAAAGCTGAAAAACAACTAAAAAATATGTATTTTTTGTATACATATAAATGCAATAAAATTATACAAAGGAAATCAAGGGAATGATGAACATTGGCTTCAGGATGCTTTTTTTTTTTTTCAGAGCAGTGATTTTCATCTTTATTAACCTTTATTTTACTACATTCCACTTTTAATTTTTTTTAATTTTATTTTGTTTATGTCTTTGTTTAGGCTGCACCAGGTATTAGTTGTGGCTTGTGGAATCCAGTTCCCTAACCAGGGATCAAACCTGGCCCCTCTGTATTGGGAGTAAAGAGTCTTACCCACTGGACTGCCAGGGAAGTCCCTAAATTATTTTTTTTATTGAAGTATCGTTCATTTATATTTCAGGTGTACAGCAAAGTGATTCAGTTACAAATATATTATAAATGTATAATATATATATATATGTTCTTTTTCAGATTCTTTTCCATTAAATGTTATAACAAGATGCTGTATATAGTTCCCTGTCCTCAGTAGGACCTTGTTGTGTATCTATTTTACGTATATATTCTATATATAGTAGTGTGTATCTGTTAATCTCAAATTCCGAATTTAGCCCTCCAGCCCCAGGATATCTTGGTAGATATCTGGAAGGAGTGATATGAAGGGGAGGGGTATATGTTAGATATAAATTATCGTCATGATTCTTACTTTTGTTTAGGTGATAGGTTAATGATATTTGTGTGCTGTGCTTAGTCGCTCACTCGTGTCCTGCTCTTTGTAAGGGGTGTCTCCACTTGGGAGTCAATGTGCAGGGCAGGGTAAGAAGGGTGTCCCCACCGCGGGCGGCCTGGTGTGGGACATCAGAGTCTGAGCAGGGCTCAGGGGCCTGTGGAGCAGAGGTTCAGTGTGGCATGAGATAAGGGGTGAGACGGAGTTCTTGTGAGCAAGGTGGTCCTTCAAGGGGTGACGGAGCCCAAGGGGAGTGGATGCCTAGGGGCATGGGGAGGGGTGGCAGTGGCAATAAGAGGCTAGCTACATACAAGGGGATTCACCATGTAATTTATTATATCAAAGACAGTGGGGATCAAGTTTCTCACTGTCAGAGAAAGGACTTAAAAAATATGGAAAGGGAGAACACTTAAAAATAGGGAAAGGGTAGCTTGCGGGATGGGATTGGAATTGGAGGTACGGTGTGATTTATGGTTTTCAGTATAGATACATAAAGAAACAGACACAGATATAAGAATGTACACAGAGGGACTTCCTCGGTGGTCCAGTGGTTAAGACTTTGCCTTCCAGTGCAGGGTGTGCTGATTTGACCCCTGGTTGGGGAGCTAAGAGTCCACATGCCTCACGGCCAAAAGACCAAAACATAAAACAGTAGCCACACTCTATAAAAACTTTAAAAATGGTCCACATCAAAAGAAAAAAAAATCTTTAAAAGAAATACACTAACAGATTCCTTAGCTCTCTCCACCCAGAAAGCCTGGGAGGAGTAACACCCTTAAAGCTATGCACACACCCAGAGTCCTTTTTTGCAGAGCAGTGAAAGAGCAACTATGAGAAGCTGTAAGCTGAGCAGTTCCCGCAGCTCACTCAGGTCTCAGAGATGGTTCCGGCCAGCCTGGCTGGAGGAGCTGCACTGAGCACCCAGGGTGTCCCTTGAAAAGCCACTTGACAACCACAAATGACTGAAACTGGTATAAGAAGAAAATAGCAATCTGAATATTCTTGTATCTAGTAAAGACTTTGGGTTTATGATTTAAAAACAAAATCTTTGCAAACACATACACATAGGCAACATTCTTAGAGGCAAATATATAGCTGTGTAAATATTTATATTATAAAGGAAAAAATGTCTAAAATCAAGCTTCCACCTTAAGGAACTAGAAAAAGAAGAGCAAATTAAACTCAACATAAGTAGAGGGAAAGAAATAAGACTGGAAATCAATAAAATAGGAGACAGGCAAACATTAGAGAAAATCAATGAGGCCAAAAGCTGGTTCTCTGAGACGAGCAATAAAATTGATCAACTTCTAGATAGACTGATCAAAAAAAAAGAAAGGAAGACACAAATTGCCAACACATTTTGATTTAAGTTTGTTTTACTTTTATGTTAAACATCCAAGTAAGTCTAAAGTCAAATCTACAAAACAAGGTATATTCAGACAAGTATATCTTCTCCCCTTGTCTCTTCCACCCTGTTCCCTTCCTCTCTTATAGGTAATCAGTTTATTTATACTCTAGCTTATCCAGACCATATTTTGAAGTAAAAAAATCTATGGCATAAGGAAAATATATAAATATAGTGAATATATTTAGAGTATCGTTTTGAGGAATGTTGTGTTTCACAGAGAGTCACATCTCAAGGGGTGGTTTAAGATTCTTGTGAATATAGTCATGTTCAAATACAATCAATACATCTGAACAAAAACCTTCAGTGTGTTCAAAAATACAGGCAAGTGTGTGTTCAATAGATCAATGAATA
This sequence comes from Bos mutus, assembly GCF_027580195.1. Classification (NCBI taxonomy): domain Eukaryota; kingdom Metazoa; phylum Chordata; class Mammalia; order Artiodactyla; family Bovidae; genus Bos; species Bos mutus. The sequence continues at coordinate 20,070,679 of NC_091637.1, forward strand.
TGATTGCATTAGATAAATATCCATAGACAATAGACAAGGGCTTTGCCCTGACTCTGCAGAGGGAGAGTTCTATCATTTTGTTGACTGTCGAGTGATAAAGCATCTGACCATGTGAATTAGATTTTTGTGCAAAACTTGTTCAGCTTATTTTTTTAAATCCTGTCTTATATTCCAAAGTTTCCACTAATTCCAAGTGATGAAGATTCCCTTTATAATTTGGCTAGTCATGTTCATAGGCCTATACCATCTGTGGACAAGTGCATCCCAGCTGGGGGATGGGTCTTTCAAAAGTCTTTTGTTGTCAATGTTTAAACGTATTGCTCTTTTCATTTTATAAATTGATGAGCCTTCACTAAAAATATTGACTCAAGCTATAATTGTTTGTTTTCTCCCGAGATAAAATGTAATATCAGCACTGATAATATAACTCCTGAATTGTTCTCAGTGGCCATATGGTGAACAGACTTACCAGGTATGATAGGTACCAGTAATAATTCCTGATTCTGCTATGATTGTATAAACACTTGCATAACTTGATCCAGTTGTTTGCATTTATTTTCAAATTAGAGGTGATAGTGTTCTAGTAATTTATCATTACTCTGAACTTATAGTTTATATCTGGTAGAGGCTTTCTGCTATTTATCCTTTTTTGGCAGATGTATTTAGTTGCTAACCTGAAGAGAAATCTTATTTAGGAGATGGGTGGAAAACAGGAGACATCAGGTACAAGAGTTTGGATCAGCCTGTCTTTGGTTCAATGCTCGTTACATGTACAAAAATACCCTTAGGGACATATTAGGGAGAATACCAATTTGTTGGTAGAGTTTTATATGTATAACAAAGGTTGGAATATAGAGAAACACACTTTGAGTTAGAGACAATATTCTCCTTTTGTGTTTTAGGTTGTTGTATAGGCAAATACAGACTCATTTTTAAAATTTAACATATACATATAATCATTTTTGTCCAAAATCTCCAAAGCATGAGTGTCAAAAAATAAAATCAAGTATTAAAATATAATGTATTGCTGTTATTGTCTATAATAATTACAGAACTATTACACTTTGAAAATATTACCCAGAAAGTGTAAGTAGAAAATTTCAATAGATCTACAAGTTTACAATACTATTTGAGTTTCATCAGGACCAATTTATTAAAGGCAAGTTTGGCCTATAACACAACCTAATTTTTATTTTATTTCATTAAAATTTTAAATACAATTTAAGCCTCTGTTTATTTATAATCTTCATACGTTCCAAATTTTATATTCTGCTGTAAGAGAACAATGATCTCACCTTTTAAATAATCGTGTTAAAAAAAAATTCAATACATAGGATTGAATTCACCATCTAAACATTACAGGTGTAGAATTCTATGGGATTATGTACATTCATTTTGTTGTGCAACAGTCACCACCATCCATCCTCAGAACTCCTTTTATCTTACAAAACTGAAACTCTTTACCCAATAAACAATAGTTCGCAGCTCTTCCTTCCCCCAGCCCCTGGCAACCACCATTCTACTTTCTGTCTCCATAAATTTGATGACTCTAGGTACCTTCTATAAGTGGAATTGTACAATATTTGTCTTTTTGAGACTGGCTTATTTCACTAAACATAGTGGCCTCAAGATTCACCCAAGTGGTAGCATGTGACAGGATTTCCTTCCTTTCTAAGACCATCATTTTCCATTGTGTTGATATGCCACGTTTTGTTTTCCACTCACCTATTAATTGGAGGGACTGATGTAGAAGCTGAAACTCCAATACTTTGGCCACCTGATGCAAAGAGCTGACTCATTTGAAAAGACCCTGATGCTGGGAAAGATCGAAGGCAGGAGAAGAAAGGGTTGACAGAGGATGAGATGGTTGGATGGCATCACCGACTCAATGGACACGAGTTTGAGCAAGCTCTGGGAGTTGGTGATGGACAGGGAGGCCTGGCATGCTGCAGTCCATGGGGTCACAAAGAGTCAGACACGACTGAGCGACTGCACTGAACTGATTGATGGACATTGAGTTGCTTCCACCTTTTGGCTATTGTAAATAATGCTGCTATAAACGTGGGTGTTCAAATATCTCTTTGACACTCTGATTTCAATTATTTTGAATTATATACCCAGGAGTGGAATTGCTGGATCATATGGAAATTCTGTTTTTAATTTCTTTTTTAAAAAAATATTTATTTATTTATTTGATTTGCGCCAGACCTCAGTTGCAGCATGTGGGATTTTCAATGCAGTATGCAGGAGGATATTTAGTTGCAGCGAGCAAACTGCTAGTTGCAGCAGTTGGGACCTAATTCCCTGGCCAGGGATGGAACCTGGGTTCCCTGCATTGGGAGTGCAGAGTCTTAGCCACTGGACCACTAGGGACGTCTCCTGTTTTTAATTTCTTGAGGGACCACCATATTATTACACCATTTTATATTCCCAACGAGGATTCCAATTTCTCCACGTCCTCACCAACATTCATTTTCTGTTTGTTTGTTCGTTTTTCATGGTAGCCATCCTAGTGGACATGAGGTGATATCTCATTGCGGGTTTGTTTTTTTTTAATATTTTTTTTATTTGACTGCATCATGTTGGATCATTCACTGTGGTGCCCAGACTCTAGCTGTGGTGTGCAGGCCTAGCCGCTCCATGAATGTGGGATCCTAGTTCCCCCATCAGGGATAGAAACCATTGCATTGCAAGGTGGATTCTTAACCATTGGACCAGCAAGGAAGTCCCCTCTTATTGTGGTTTTGATTTAATTTTCCTGATGGTTAATGATGAACATCTTTTCATGTGTCTGTGGGCCATCTGTATGTCTTCTTTGAAAAAATATCTATTCAGATCTTCTGCCCATCTTTTTAATTGGGTTTTTATTTATGGGGTATATTAACCCCTCATTGGTTATATAATTTGCAAATATCTTGTTCCATTCAGTAGATTGCCTTTTTGTTTTGTTGATAGTTTCCTTCATTGTGGAAAAGCTTTTTAGTTTGGTGTGATCTCATTTGTTTATTTTTGCATTTGTTGCCCTCATCTGAAGAAACATATCTAAAAATATGGCTAACACCAATGTCAAGGAGCAGACTGCTTATGATTTCTTCTAGGAGTTCTATGGTTTCAGGTCTTACATTTAAGTCTTTAACCCACTTTGACTTTATTTTTATATATGGTGTGAGAAAGTAGTCCAGTTTGATTCATTTGTATGTAGCAGTCCAGTTTTCCAAGCATCATTTATTGAAGCTTTCTTTTCCCCATTGTATATTCTTGCCTCTTTAGTCATAAATTAATTGACCATATAAATGTGGGTTTGTTTCTAGGCTCTCTATTCTATGATCCAGGTGTCTGCTTTTATGCCATTTGATTACTATAGTTTTGTGAACTTTTCTGTTGTGCTGGGGCTGACTACTGTGGGCATGCTGCTAGGCAGGATTAGCTCCTGGCCTGTTGGCTGCCAGGTCCTGCCTCGTACTGCACAGTCTGAAAGGTCCCAGGGCTAGTGCCAGCCAACTGGTGGGTGGACAATGTCCTTGTGCTAATAAGCCTGAGAGAAGACTCTAACATGGCACTTGCCAATACCAGTGTCCTCATGGTAGAACACATTCCCCCAGATTGATGCCACCAGCATCTACATCTCTAAGGGGACTTCTAGTTGCCTCCTGCCTCCTGCCACTCTGGGGAGCTCTCCAAGATCAGCAAGTATGTCTGATCCAGGCTTCTTTCAAATTACTGCCTCTGAGTTGAGACTTGGAGCATGTAGATTTGGTATGGGCTCTTTAAGCATGAAATGTCTGTTTTCTACAGCCCTCAGACTTTCCTATATGCAAGCCCTGCTGGCCTTCAAAGCCAATTGTTACAGGGTCTGGTCTTCCCAGTGTAAGAACCCCAGGCCTGAGAGCTCAGTTAGAGCTCAGAGCTCTCATTCTCAGGGGAGAACCTCCACAATTGTGGTTATTCTTCTGTTTGTGGGTCACCTCCCTAGGGGTATGGGTTTTGACCATGGTGCATGTATGTACTTCTTACCTGTCCCTTTGTGGTTCCTTCTTTCTTTATTTGCAGAAAGTCTTTTCTGCTAATATTCATTTTGTCCTTATAAATAGTTGTTCTGTAAATAGTTCTAATTTTGGTGTGCCCCTGGGAGGATATAAGTTCAGGGTCTTCTTGGCAGTGATGGCCACACCTGCTCTTTTTTTTTTTTTTTTAATGCTTTGGGACATCCATTCTGGAGACCATCATCATTCATTCATTTCAGAATTATTTACTGAGTGCCTCTCATGTGACAACACTGTTCTAGGTTCTGGGGATACAGCGTGGAACAGAATAGAGAAGTAGGCTTTACTGAGCTTCCATTCAGGTGGAAGATAGGGAACACAGGCAGCAAGCACATAATGAATCATTATGTTAGGAGATGAAATACCATATGAAAAAGAGCAGAGTAAGGGAGATGATGCTGGGAGAGGGGTCTTATATAGAATGATCAAGAAGGGCCTTTCTAAAGAGGAGACTTGAGGGACTTCTCTGGTGGTCCAGTAGTTGAGAATCCACCTTCCAATGCAGGGGACACAGATTCAACCACTGGTCAGGGAACTAAGATCTCACATGCCTCAGGGCAGCTAAGCCTGCATGGCACAACTAATTAACCCTAGTGCCACAACTAGAGAAAACCCATGTGCCATAATGAAGCCCCAACACAGCCAAAAGAAAATTTTTTGATTAAAAAAAAAAAAAAAGCGAGAGAGAAGAGATTTGAGCAGGGCCTTAAACTAAATAGTGGAGTAAGCCATTCACTATCTGGTGGAAGAACAGTCCTCATGGAAGGAAGAGTCAGTAAGGATGTTGAGATATGTGGTCACACATTAAAAGTGAGGCTTTTCAGCATGATCATGAATTTTCAGCAGTCAGTTCACGTACAACTACAGAGATAGAAGAAAGTTGGAAAAAACTTGGGTTGGAGTCTTGCCAGAGGAGCTGAGAGTTCAAGGAAGTGGTTATCCTGATGTGATACCTGGAGGCTAAACTGTGTCATGAGGGTTGCTGGTGGAAGGGGGCTGGAGACCAGATGGAGAGGCACATGGAGAAAGTGGTGTCAGTGCACTGCAGGTTCCTACAGGGATGAGATATTGGTGGGGCAAGAAGTATAGGAGGAAGTGGTCAGAGAGTACAGTGCTTAAGAATTGAAATGTTGGGGGTAAAAGATGATAAAGGTGGGACTTCCCTGGTGGTCAGTGGCTAAGATCCTGAGCTCCCAATGTAGGGGGCCTGAATTCAATCCCTGGTCATGGAACTAGATCCTTTGTGCCCCAATGGGAAGGTCCCATGTGCCACAAAGAAGACCCAGTTCAGTGAAATAAATAAATATTAAAAAGAAAAAAAAAAGATGACAAGGGCTACAGTAAAACCACACTTTGCCCAGGAATGTGCCTTGCATGAGAGTGCCAGGCAAGACGGTCACCAGGGAAAATATGTCCTGTCCACACTCCCTTCACCACTCGGGTGCCTGGGCCTCTGTTTCCCAGAAGTGATGCCTTTTTCTAATTTATCCCAGTGTGCTCTAGAGTCTAATCAGTAGCCTTGGGTTCAGCAGCATTCCTGGGGAGAGCTAGGATTCATTTAGAGAAAGAAGGTAAAGGCTAAGGGAACACTGATAGGAAAGGTTCACGACGCCAGGGAGCTTGCTGATGAGAGACTCTGAGTCCCAGAGGTCTGGTGGCAGGTTCAGGGGTAAAAACTATCAGAAGGGAAAAAAAGAAGAAGAAGAAAAGCTTTATAAGCTTGGGAAGGGCAGGAACTCTTAAACAAGATTTTTAAAATTATAAAGGCCAAAAAAAAAAAAAATCAAGGGATTTGACCACCTAAAGATTTGAGTTCCATAGAGTGCCCCAGAAACAAAGTGAGCAGACTAATGGTAGTCTGAGAAAAATCCGTGCAAAGCCAAGAGCAGAGTCATACCTAGAACATTCAAGAACTGTAGATCAGCAAGAAAAAGACAGGAAACTCAATTTTTAAAATGGGCAAAGGATTAGCTAGACAATGCACTGAAGGGGAAACACAGCAGTCTAGAAAACACAGGAAGGGATATTCCGTCTTACCAGTAACGAGAAAAATGCAAATCAAAACAACTGACACCGCTTTACAAAAGGAAGAAGTTAGATGTTATCAAGTTCTGGAGAATATGGGGGGATGAAGAGCCCTCGTGTCTTGCTGGTATGACATAAAGTGGTGCAACTGTCTGGAGAGTAATCTGACAGTACTTGGTAAAATTAAGAATGCACACTCCCAATATCGGCCTAGTGGGCCAGTGGTTAAGATGGCTGTGCTTCTGCTGCAGGGGGAGTGGTTTCAATCCTTGGTCGGGGAACTAAGAGCCCACATGTTGCATGGCATGGTCAAAAAAAAAGGATGAAAGAAAAAAGGAATACACATTTCTAGGGGAAGGGATAGTTAAGGAGTTTGGGATTGACATGGTACATTTCAATATGTATGCTGTTTTTAAAATGGATGACCAACAAGGACATAGACTGTATAGCACAGGGAACTCTGCTCAATATTATGTAACAACCTAAATGGGGAAAGAATTTGAGAGGAATAGACATATATATGTACAGCTGAATCACTTTGCTGTACACTAGAAACTATCATAACTTAATCAACTATACTCCAATATAAAATAAGAAGCTTTTTAAAATGTGTTTGAACCACTGGGTGAAAAAAATACACACTCCCTATGCTGTGCTGTACTAAGATGCAGCCAGGTCTTTGCGACCCCATGGCCTGTAGCCCACCAAGCTCCTCTGGCCGTGGGAATTTCCAGGCAAGAATACTGGAGTGGGTTGCCATTTCCTTCTCCTCGGGTTCTTCCCTCCCCAGGATCAAACTTGCATCTTCTGCATCGGCAGGCACATTCTTTACCACTGAGCCACCTGAGAAGAAATATCTATATACATACACATACATATATACACACACACACATATGCTCTTTTTCAGATTATTTCCTCTTATAGGCTATTATGTATACATAATTTAAAAAAAATTTTTGGAGGGGGTGTATAACTAAGTCTTTGACTATGTAGATCACAACAAACTGTGGAAAATTCTTAAGGAGATGGGAATATCAGACCACCTTATCTGCCTCCTGAGAAATCTGTATGCAGGTTAAGAAGCAACAGTTAGAACTGGACATGAAACAACAGACTAGTTCCAAATAGGGAAAGGAGTACGTCAAGGTTTCATATTGTCACCCTGCTTATTTAACATATGGAGAGTGTATCATTCGAAACACCGGGCTGGATGAAGCACAAGCTGGAATCAAGATTGCTAGGAGAAATATCAATAACCTCAGATATGCAGATGACACCACCCTTATGGCAGAAAGCAAAAAACTAAAGAACCTCTTGTTGAAAGTGAAAGAGGAGAGTGAGAAAGTTGGCTTAAAGCTCAACATTCAGAAAACTAAGATCATGGCATCCGGTCCCATCACTTCATGGGAAATAGATGGGGAAACAGTGACAGACTTCATTTTCTTGGGCTCCAAAATCATTGCAGATGGTGACTGTAGCCATGAAATTAAAAGACACTTGCTCCTTGGAAGAAAAGCCATGACCAACCTACACAGCACATTAAAAAGCAGAGAGATTACTTTGCCACCAAAGATTCGTCTAGTCAAGGCTATGGTTTTTCCAGTAGTCATGTATGGATGTGAGAGTTGGACTATAAAGAAAGCTGAGCACAGAGAATTGATGCTTTTGAACTGTGGTGTTGGAGAAGACTCTTGAGAGTCCCTTGGACTGCAAGGAGATCCAATCAGTCCATCCTAAAGGAGATCAGTCCTGACTGTTAATTGGAAGGACTGATGCTGAAGCTGCAACTCCAATACTTTGGCCACCTGATGCAAAGAACTGAGTCATCTGAAAAGACCCTGATGCTGGAAAAGATTGAGGGCAGGAGGAGAAGGGGATGACAGAGGATGAGATGGTTGGATGGCATCACGGATTCGATGGACATGAGTTTGAGCAGGCTCCAGGAGTTGGGGATGGACAGGGAAGCTTGGCATGCTGTAGTCCAGGGGTCGCAGAGAGTCAGACACGACTGAGCAACTGAACTGAACTGATAGCTGATTTACAATATAGTGCCAGTTTCAGGTGTACATGTACATACTTTTAAAGTTACATAATTGATGTCTTATTTTAAATGATGTCCTGTGTTTTACTTTTTTACACTCAACTGTAAATTTCTGAGATCTTACCATTTTGCTTCATGGAATCTAGGTCTTTTTCCCTGATATCCTTCCATCTAAAACCTAGCCCCTGTTCTTCCTCCTTTCTGCTAGTGTTGGATCTAGCTGGCTTCCAGGTCCTTTTTATGACACACAAGGTTTTGTAAACCTTAGAAACCTTTACAAGACAGTTCTGGGGGAGGTGAGGCGGGAGAGGGTGTACTCAAGAGAGAGGCTGGTATGTTGGGCTTCCCAGGTGGTGCTAGTGGTGAAGAATCAGTATTCTTGCCTGGAAAATTCCATGGACAGATGAGTCAGGTGGGCTACAGTCCATGGGGTCATAAAAAGTCAGACATGACTAAGCTACTGAGCACACACTATTTTATATATATACATCAGATCAGATCAGTCGCTCAGTCGTGTCCGACTCTTTGCGACCCCATGAATCGCAGCACTCCAGGCCTCCCTGTCCATCACCAACTCCCGGAGTTCACTCAGACCCACGTCCATCGAGTCAGTGATGCCATCCAGCCATCTCATCCTCTGTCGTCCCCTTCTCCTCCTGCCCCCAATCCCTCCCAGCATCAGAGTCTTTTCCAATGAGTCAACTCTTCACATGAGGTGGCCAAAGTACTGGAGTTTCAGCTTTAGCATCATTCCTTCCAAAGAAATCCCAGGGCTGATCTCCTTCAGAATGGACTGGTTGGATCTCCTTGCAGTCCAAGGGACTCTCAAGAGTCTTCTCCAACACCACAGTTCAAAAGCATCCATTCTTCGGCACTCAGCCTTCTTCACAGTCCAACTCTCACATCCATACATGACTACAGGAAAAACCATAGCCTTGACTAGACGAACCTTTGTTGGCAAAGTAATGTCTCTGCTTTTTAATATGCTGTCTAGGTTGGTCATAACTTTCCTTCCAAGGAGTAAGCGTCTTTTAATTTCATGGCTGAAGTCACCATCTGTAGTGATTTTGGAGCCCAGAAAAATAAAGTCTGACACTGTTTCCACTGTTTCCCCATCTATTTGCCATGAAGTGGTGGGACCAGATGCCATGATCTTTGTTTTCTGAATGTTGAGCTTTAAGCCAACTTTTTCACTCTCTACTTTCACTTTCATCAAGAGGCTTTTTAGTTCCTCTTCACACACACACACACACACACACACACATATACACACACACATATACATGGGCTTCCCTGGTAGCTCAGCTGGTAAAGAATCTACCTACCAGGAGACCTCAGCTCGATTCCGGAGTCGGGAAGATCCTCTGGAGAAGGGATAGGTACCCACTCCGGTATTCTTGGGTTCCCTGGTGGCTCAGACAGTAAAGAATCTGTCTGCAATGTGGGAGACCTGGGTACGATCCTTGGGTTGGGAAGATCCCCTGGAGGAGGGCATGGCAACCCACTCCAGTATTCTTGCCTGGAGAATCCCCATGGACAGAGTAGCCTGCCGAGCAAAGAGGTGGACATGACTGAGCAACTAAGCACAGCACAGCACATATATTTATAAAACTGAATCACTGTGCTATACACCTGAAAATAACACAGTATTGTAAATCAACTATACTTCAATAAAAATAAATAAAAGTATGTACAAAAAATAAAATATCATACATTTTCAAGACCAAACATGTATCTTAATAAATGTAGTTGGTAGATTTGGAAGATTATAGCATAGGTGCCTATAAGAACAGCAAAATAGGAGGAAAAATAATAAAATAAAAGAGACTTTGTACAAATCAACTGAGGAATGTTATGTACCTGAAATAAAACAAACTAAAAAAATAGAATGAAGGTATTTGACATTAATATTGTTTTAGCTAGCTATTGTGGAGAAGGCAATGGCACCCCACTCCACTACTCTTGCCTGGAAAATCCATGGATGGAGGAGCCTGGTGGGCTGCAGTCCATGGGGTCGCTAAGAGTCGGACACGACTGAGCAACTTCACTTTCACTTTTCACTTTCATGCATTGGAGAAGGAAATGGCAATCCACTCCAGTGTTCTTGCCTGGAGAATCCCAGGGGCAGGGGAGCCTGGTGGGCTGCTGTCTATGGGGTCGCACAGAGTTGGACTAAAGCGACTTAGCAGCAGCAGCAGCAGCTAGCTATTGATGCAAAACAAACTGCCATGAAACTTAGTGACTTAAAGAAAAAAAAAAAAAACCCTTGAAATAGATCTTAAAATATTTGGGTCAAGAATGTGACCATGGCCCAGGTTCAATCCCTGGTCAGGAAACTAAAGTCTTTCAAGCCTCGTAGTGCAGCCAAAAAAAGAATTTAAGCAAGGCTGATTCTTCAGCTTCCACATGGCATTGACAAAGGTCACTAGGTGATATTCAGGTGGCAGCTGGGCTAGGCTGGAAGGTCCAAGAAGGTTTCATTCTCATACTTCGGGCCTTGGGGGGAATAGCTAAAAACCAAATTGGGCTCAATTTGGGTTTTCTACTTTTCTAGGTAGTCCCCAGCTTCCCTCACATTGTCTTCCCTGGTGGGCAGTCAGATTTTATACAGTCAGATTTAATATGGTGTCTAAGGGCTTCAGTAGAGAGTGTTTTAGAGAACAAGGCAGAAACCGCAAAGCTTTTTCTGACTCATCCTGGGAAACCCCACAGCTTCCCTGTTGCCTCAGTATATTGGTTCAGTTCAGTTCAGTTCAGTCAGTCAGTCATGTCCGACTGTTTGCGACCCCATGAATTGCAGCACACCAGGCCTCCCTGTCCATCACCAACTCCCGGAGTTCACTCAGACCCACGTCCATCGAGTCAGTGATGCCATCCAGCCATCTCATCCTCTGTCATCCCCTTCTCCTCCTGCCCCCAGTCCCTCCCAGCATCAGAGTCTTTTCCAATGAGTCAACTCTTTGCATGAGGTGGCCAAAGTACTGGAGTTTCAGCTTTAGCATCATTCCTTCCAAAGAAATCCCAGGGCTGATGTCCTTCAGAATGGACTGGTTGGATCTCCTTGCAGTCCAAGGAACTCTCAAGAGTCTTCTCCAACACCACAGTTCAAAAGCATCAGTTCTTTGGCACTCAGCCTTCTTCACAGTCCAACTCTCACATCCATACATGACCGCAGGAAAAACCATAGCCTTGACTAGACGAACCTTTGTTGGCAAAGTAATGTCTCGGCTTTTCAATATGCTATCTAGGTTGGTCATAACTTTTCTTCCAAGGAGTAAGCGTCTTTTAATTTCATGGCTGCAGTCACCACCTGCAGTGATTTTGGAGCCCCAAAAAATAAAGTCTGACACTGTTTCCACTGTTTCCCCATCTATTTCCCATGAGGTGATGGGACCGGATGCCATGATCTTCGTTTTCTGAATGTTGAGCTTTAAGCCAACTTTTTCACTCTCCATTTTCACTTTCATCAAGAGGCTTTTGAGTTCCTCTTCACTTTCTGCCATAAGGGTGGTGTCATCTGCATATCTGAGCTTATTGATATTTCTCCTGGCAATCTTGATTCCAGCTTGTGTTTCTTCCAGTCCAGCGTTTCTCATGATGTACTCTGCATATAAGTTAAATAAGCAGTATATTGGTTACAAGGCTCAATAAGAATTTCTGAACCCTGGAGGGATCAGGTAGTATCTTAGTCTGTTCAGACTACTATAACAGAGTACTCTATACTGGTGGTTTAGTCACTACGTCTTGTGTGACTCTTTGTGACCCCATGGATTGCAGCCTTCCCAGCTTCTCTGTCCATGGGATTTTCCAGGCAAGGTGGGCTGCCATTTCCTTCTCCAACTCTAGACTGGGTGGCTTGCAAGTAACAGAAATGTACTTCTCACCTTTCTGGAGGCTGGGAAGTCCAAGATCCAGTTGCTAGGAGGTCTAGAGTCTGGTGAGAACCCACTTCCTGGTTCACAGACAGCTGTCTTCTCTTTGTGTCCTCATGGTAGCAGTAGGGGAGCTCTCTGGAGTCTCTTTTGATAAGGGTACTAGTCCCATTCCTGAGGGTTCCACCCACATGATCCACTCATGTCCAAATACCATCACTCTGGGAGTTAGATTCCAACATACCAACCTGAGGCGGAGTGGGCACAGACATTCCCTAGTGGCTCAGACTGTAAAGAATCTGCCCAAAATGTGGGAGACCAGTGTTCAATCCATGGATAGGGAAGATCCTCTGGAGAACGGAAAAGGCTACCCACTCCAGTATTCTTACTTGGAGAATTCCATGGACATAGGAGCCTGGCAGACTACAGTCCATGGGGGCGGGTGGTCACAAAGAGTCGGACACAACTGAGCAATTTTCACTCACTAAATAGTTAGTCTGTAGGTAGTACTAAAGATCTGATTAGAGTTCATTATAATGCAATTGATAAGGAAATTTTACTTCTGTTTATAATAGTATAATTTATTAATTGCTGTAAGTTATAAATAACTTGTGAAAAAAAAAAAAAAAAAACCCTTATATCCAGAAAATAAAACATTAAAGAACTGTTATTGTTTTTGTTTTAGTCACTCAGTAGTGCCTGACTCTTTGTGACCCCATGGACTGTAGCCCACCAGGCCACTCTGTCCATGGAATTTCCCAGGCAAGAATAGTGAAATGGGTTGCCATTTCCTTCTCCCAGAGATCTTCCTGACCCAGGGATCAAAGCTGCATCTCCTGCATTGACAGTGGATTCTTTACCATTGAACCACCTGGGAAGAGCTAGCGAAGTTTTTGACAAAAAGATCATAACAATTTTATAGTCATCCTCATCAGTTTTTTCAGTCGTGTAGAGTTAATTTTTGTTCTGCTTTATCTTGAGTTAACCACCTTTATGAATCCATCAGTTTCTTTACTAGAGTTCTGGAAATTCTTACCCAGTCCAGTGATAAGATCTCAGAGTTATCAGAAACTTGTACTCCAGAGTATTTGTCAGAGTCTTTTCCATGAATCTCTTTGAGGATTAAGTACTTTTGGAATGTTCAGTTCAGTTGCTCAGCCGTGTCTGACTCTTTTCGATCCCGTGGACTGCAGCACGCCAGGCATCCCTGTCCATCACCAACTCCCAGAACCTACCCAAACTCATGTCCATTAAGTCGGTGATGCCATCCAACCATCTCATCCTCTGTTGTCCCCTTTTCCTCCCACCTTCAATCTTTCCCAGCATCAGGGTCTTTTCAAATGACTCAGTTCTTTGCATTAGGTGGCAAAAGTATTGGAGTTTCAGCTTCAACATCAGTCCTTCCAATGAACACTCAGGATTGATCTCCTTTAGGACGGAATGGTTGGATCTCCTTGCAGTCCAAGGGATTCTCAAGAGTCTTCAACAACACAGTTCAAAAGCATCAGTTTTTTGGCACTCAGCTTTCTTTCACATCCATACCTGACTACTGGAAAAACCACAGCCTTGACTAGACAGACCTTTGGTGGCAAAGTGATGTCTCTGCTTTAATGTGCTGTCTAGGTTGGTCATAACTTTTCTACCAAGAAGTAAGTGTCTTTTAATTTCAAGCCTGCAGTCACCATCTGCAGTGATTTTGGAGCCCAAGAAAATGAAGTCTGTCACTGTTTCCACTGTTTCCCCATCTATTTCCCATGAACTGATGGGACCAGATACCATGATCTTAGTTTTCTGAATGTTGAGCTTTAAATCAACTTTTTCACACTCCTCTTTCACTTTCATCAAGAGGATCTTTAGTTCCTCTTCACTTTCTACCATAAGGGTGGTGTCATCTGCATATCTGAGGTTAATATTTCTCCTGGCAATCCTGATTCCAGCTTGTGCTTCATCCAGCCCAGCGTTTCTCATGATGTACACTGCATATAAGTTAAATAAGCAGGGTGACAATATACTAGCCTTGATGTACTCTTTCTCTTATTTGGAACCAGTCTGTTGTTCCATGTCCAGTTCTAACTGTTGCTTTCTGATCTGCATACAGGTTTCTCAAGAGGCAGGTCAGGTGGTCTGGTATTCCCATCTCTTTCAGAATTTTCCATAGATAGTAAGTACATTAACAAATTTCTAGGAGTTTTACACAATTGCTGAAACATTTAAATATAGTTGAGAGTATTTACTCATTTGTTTATTTGGCTGTGTTGGGTCTTAGTTGCGGCAGGCAGGATCTCCATTGCACCATGCAGGATCTTTCATTGAGGTGCACCGACTTTCTAGTTGTAGCACACAGGCTCAGTATTTGCAGCTCGGGGTGCTTAGCTGCTCCAAGGTATGTGGGATCTTAATTCCCCGACCAGGGATAGAACCCGAGTCCCCTGAATTTCAAGGTGGTTTCTTAACCATTGGACAACCAGAGGAGTCCCTGAAAGATTTGTATTAATAACATAAATCCAACAAATATAATCTAAAGAAGGTTAAACATCTTTTTTTTTTTTTTAACAATGCTGCCCATGCAATTTAACATCACAAATAAATCTAATCAATTTAACATCTCTCTTTCTACCAGGTGAGAAAACAAATCCTTTGAGATTTTCCAGGTGCCTTCTGGAAAATCTCAAAGTTACTCTGAAGTCAAAAAGACATTATTTAGAATTTTATGTTTTAAAGTTAGTCAAAATGCCAAAAGGTTTGAACACTTGATTAAATAGGATCATAGATCACTAAGAAACAATAGTTACATATTCATTTACCAAAGTGACAATAAAAGATATCAAAGGCAAATATAGGAAGTAAAATACTTGAGACAAAAAAAAAAAACCTTAGCTCTTTTAATATTGAGAAGATTTGGTTTTATAACTAATCAAAGACCTAATGAAGTCAACAAGAAGCACAGGAAATTATATTTTGATAAGCCATCAAATCTGTATTTCCTAGGAAAATTATTCATCGTACTTAAAAATACAAAAACAGCACCCTTTTTACAATCTCTCATTAAGAGCAGACCAATAATCCAAGAAAATTTTATCCTTGTAACAGAAAGAAAACAAAAATCTGCTTTTGCATTTGTACACTATTGATATTAAAGTTCGTTTAATCCTTATAATAAAACTATTCAGTTTAGCTGGCTTGACCCCCGAGAGATTTCTCCCTCTCCCTCTCTCCCTCTCCCTCTCTCCTTCCCTCCCTCCCTCTCTCTCTTTTGGCCACCAGTTAGGTATAAACACAGAAAACATATATTTCACTAATTTTTGTTAGTTGATTCTCATGCTTGCCTTATTTTTTTTTTCTTAATCCAAATTATGTTTCCAGCAAGTGGAACAGCTAAAATTACCTGCTCATGAAGGCTAAAGCTTTTTACCAATTTTTCTGGAGAAAAATTGTAAGAATTTTTATTTGTCCTGATATATACTATTATGAAGAATGTGGACTAAATTTAGGGCCAGCAACTCTATAGAAAAAGCAAGTCTCAATTTGTTTCCAAAGAGCCTCTTTTCCCCCTTTTATTCCTTTTAGTCTCAGATGGCTCTGTTAGCTGAGAGTTATCTCCTTGGATGTTTATATTTCAAAGATTCAGTAAGATGTATATCTCAAGGAGACAGAGAAAAGATGTAGATTTCCTCTAAAGAGGAATTCAAGGGGCCTATTTGCCCATTATCAGAAATCTAGGGCAATCACTATTAAATTCCCCCTTCCTTTCTTCTTAATTATAGGACAATTGTTTTCCCAATGTCCTGACTTTTTACAGAATCTGAAAGTGTCCTGAGGTAAATAAGAATGATTCTGTGGTTGGCAAAGACACTGAGTCATTAAAAAAAAAATTATGGACTTTATTCTTGGGGCAGTTTTCGATTCACAGCAAAATTCAGTGGAAAGTACAGAGGTTTCCAACATACCTCCTATACACACACAGGCATAGCTTCCTCCACTATCAACACCCCACCTGAGTGATGCATCTGTTATAATTAATGAACCTACACATCATTGTCATCCAGCGTCCATGGTTTGCATTCAAATTCACTTTGGTGCTGTACATTCTATGCGTGGGGACACATGGATAATGACATGTATCCACCACTACATCAGAATAGTTTCACTGCCCCCCAGAATCCTTTGTGTTCTACCCATTCATCCCTCCTTCCAAATCCCTGGCAACCACTGATCTTTTTACTGTCTCCATAGTTTTGCCTTTTCCAGAATGATATATAGTTGGAATCATTCAGTCTATAGCCTTTTCAGATTGGCTTCTTTCATTTAGAAGTACATATTTATTGGGGAATAAAAGGTACTCCTCAACCCTCTTAGGGTCCCTGGCTGGATTTGAAAATTAAACTGACAAAGACAGATTAATAAGAGAACTTCCCTCATGGTCCAGTGATTAAGACTCCAAGCTGCCAATGCAGGGGGCCCAGGTTTGATCCCTGGTAGGGCTTCCCTGAGGGCTCAGATGGTAAAGAATCTACCTGAAATGCAAGAGACCTGGATTTCAGGAATCCCCTGGAGAAGATCAGGAAGATCCCCTGGAGAAGGGAATGACTGCCCACTTCAGTATTCTTGCCTGGAGAATCCCATGGACAGAGGAGCCTGGTGGGCTACAGTCCATGGACTCGAAAAGAGTTGGACCCAAATGAGTAACTCATACTTCCACTTTGCTTTTTCAGCCATTATTTCTTTAAATACGCCTTCTGCCCTTTTCTGTCTCTCTTTCTTCTTCCCTGGAGCTTCCACAGTGTGTATGTTATCTCATTTGATGGTATACTGGTAAGTCCTGAATGTATTCTTCACTTTTTGCATTCTTTAGTTTCCTTTTGTTTTATCATGATTAACTGATTTTTTTGTGTGTGTGTGATACTTGTAGACTTACACTGGTGTCTGTGCATTTGAAGGAACAGATACCTCTCCTAGTCTCTACAGACTGGTTTTGGCAGGTCTTTCTCCTTGTTTTCTCCTGCTAGGTCCCTGGGACAACAAGACTGCCTCCAGGGTGGTGGTAAAGCCAGGGTGGAGCTGGGTCATGGAATTGTTACTGGGTCTACAATTGGGCCTGGTTAGGGGGCTTACTGGGCTTCCCCCAGTGGCTCAGAGGTAAAGGAGCCCACCTGCAGTGCAGGAGACAACAGGAGGCTCGTGTTCCATCCCTAGGTCAGGAAGATCCCCTGGAAGAGGGCATGTCAACCCACTCCAGTATTCTTTCCTGGAGAATCCCATGGACAGAGGAACCTGGTGGGCTACAGTCCATGAGGTCACAAAGAGCTGTACACAACTGAAACAACCGAGCATAAATGCATACATAGTGGGCTTGTTACCAGTGGCACGGGCAGGAGTGGTTCCTCGAAGATCCCAAGACTTAAGGGAATGCCTCTGGGACCAGGGTTGAGGTGGACTGAGGCCAGGGCTCACGGCCACTCCCAGGTCCACAGTCCGGCCCACAGGTGACAGGCCTATTACCTGGGGCATGAATGGGGTTAGCCTGGGCAGGCCCCTGCTGGACCCCTGGACTGGCACAACTACCTCTGGACTGTCATAGAACGGGGCCAGAGCTGGGTCGTGGGGCTGCCCACAGTCAAGTCTGCAGTCGACACACCTGTTGCTAGAGGTGCCGGCTGGCATGGCTCACCCAGGGCCCCTGGGTGATCAGGACTGCGGGACAGCAAAGCGGAAGGGCCTGCTCGCAGGCGTTCAGTTAGCTCTCCAGTCTGTGGGTCATTCCAGCAGCGTGACAAGTGTGACACTCTCTAGTTCCCCTGCTGAGAACCATATCATGACCATAGATAAGCAGGCTTGGAGCCGAGTCCACAGGGGTAGAGGGCTCTTCCAGGCCTGCCGCTGTGGCCAAGGTCCATGGCCCGGCCACTGGGATGCAGGATCTGCCTTCTCAAAGAGGCCCTCCTCAGTCTTGGGCTCAACTAGGGGTTTACAAACTCCTACCTGGATCCCAAAGCTCCCACAAAGGCACTGTTATCTGTGATGGCCACCAAATCATTGGTTTGGGGCTTTTTTTGTTTTTTTAACTTCTCATTTATTCGGCCGTACCGGGTCTTCGTTGCTGCTCAGGCTTTTCTCTAGTTGCGGTGAGTGGGGGCTCCTGTCTAGTTGCAGCGCACCAGCTTCTCATTGCGGCAGCTTCTCTTGTTGCGGAGCACAGGCTCTTCAGTGTTTGGGCTTCGGTAGTTGTAGCTCCCAGGCTGTAGAGTACAGGTTCTGTAGTTGTGGCACACGGGCTTAGCTGTCTGGCGGCATGTGGAATCTTCCCAGACCAGGGATGGAAAGGTGTCTTCTGCATTGGCAGGTGGATTCTTACCTCTGAGCCACCAGGGAAGCCCCAAATCACTGTTTTTGTGGGAGGACAAGGGCTGGTAACTTCCTATTCTGCCAGCTTGCTAACATTACCTTCTAGAGGTTTCTATTGAGAGATCCTCAAGCTTAGAGATTGTTTCATCAGCTGTCTCTAGTTCACTAAGTCCATCAAGAGCATTCTTCATTTCTATTGTAGTGTTTTGGATCTCTAGCATTTCTTTTGATTCTTCCTTAGAATTTCCATCTCTCTGCTCATATTACTCCAGAGAAGGCAATGGCACCCCCACTCCAGTACTTTTGCCTGGAAAATCCCATGGACGGAGGAGCCTGGTAGGCTTCAGTCCACGGGGTTGCTAGAGTCGGACATGACTGAGCGACTTCCCTTTCACTTTTCACTTTCATGCATTGGAGAAGGAAATGGCAACCCACTCCAGTGTTCCTGCCTGGAGAATCCCAGGGACCAGGGAGCCTGGTGGGTTGCCGTCTATGGGGTCGCACAGAGTCGGACACGACTGAAGCGACTTAGCAGCAGCAGCAGCTCATATTACTCATCTGTTCTTGCATGCTGTCTACTCTATCCATTAGAGCCCTTAGCCTATTAATCATAGTGGTCTTAAATTTCCAGTGTGATCATTTCAACATCCCTGTCATATCTGAGCCTGGTTCTGAAGTTTCCCCTCTCTCTCTTCCAACTGTGTGTTTTGCTTTTTTTCTTGTGATTTTTTATTGGTGCTGGGCAAGATGTGTTAGTTAAAAATAACTGCTGCAAATAGGCCTTAAGTAATGTTTAAATCCTGAGGGGAGGAGAAGCGTTCTATAGTCTTATGATTAAGTCTGAGTGTTTTAGTGAGCCAGCGCGTCTGAACTATAAACTTCATACATATGTGCTTCTTCATCTCCACACCCTCCTTACCTGGGACAGGATGGCTAGAATGCACAGGAGTTAGGGATTTCACTTCTCCCAGGTGGAAGGCTAGAGCCTGCTAAATTTGGGTATTTCCCTTCTCCTAGGTTAATTAGGCGGAGAAGGCGATGGCACCCCACTCCAGTACTCTTGCCTGGAAAATCCCATGGACGGAGGAGCCTGGTAGGCTGCAGTCCATGGGATCTCGAAGAGTCGGACACGACTGAGCGACTTCATTTTCACTTTTCACTTTCTTGCATTGGAGAAGGAAATGGCAACCCACTCCAGTGTTCTTGCCTGGAGAATCCCAGGGACAGGGGAGCCAGGTGGGCTGCCGTCTATGGGGTCACACCGAGTCGGACACAACTGAAGCGACTTAGCAGCAGCAGCAGCAGCAGCAGGTTAATTAGGCATGATAAGGGACTTCCCTGGTGGTCTAGTGGCTAAGATTCTGTGTTCCCAACGCAGGAAGCCCGGGTTCATTTCCTGGTCAGGGAACTCGATATCTTATATTCCACAACTTAGAGTTCACAGCCGCTGAAAGATTCCACATGCCACAACTAAGACCCAGTTTAGCCAAATAAATAAATATTTTAAAAAGTTGATGACTCCCCACATAGGTCATCCAAACAGAGGACAGTCCAGTGAAAATTAAACTCACCTGTTTTTGAGGCCAGCTCAGGCGGCAGGCTTCTAGGACCTACGTTTATGTTTTATCTTATGATTCTTTTCATTATGACAAATAACACAAAAGACAAAGACAAAAAAAAATTAAATCCTCCCTTGGGAGAGAATTGGATTGATAACAAATAATCAAAGCTGCCCAAACCCAAAGAAGTGGTCTACACAAATGTTTTCTCCTATTAATCTGTGTTTAGAGAGAAAGAAGACAAAGAAAAATTCTTGCCTTCCTTTCTCAACCAGACACTACAGATAGAAATGCAGAAGGCTGGCATGGTAAGAATTCTTACCTTTTTGCCAGCTTTTACCTGTTGTCCCAGGATCTCATTAGTAGTTTCCAGAATGAGTAGGGTATCCCAAATTTTTCTGTTCTTTCATGGTCATCAAAACTTTAGGGGATGAAAAAAATATTTTTCCTCTTCCCACATTATAGTATGTGAGGTGATGGATAGGTTAATGAGCTTGACGTGATGATCATTTCATAATGTAAACATATTAAAACATCAAATCAAAAAAAATCAAAAAAAATAAAAAAATAAAACATCAAATCGTACACCTTAAATATATATACTTTGGGTCAACTAATAAAGCTGAAAATTTTTTAATTAAAAACCTTAAAGTCATAAAGCCACTAAAATTCTCAGTGGACGAGAAGGTACAATCATTTGAAAAACTGTTTCAGTATGTATGAAAGCTGAACGTAAGTAACCCCGATGACTAGTTGTTCCACTCCCAGGCATACAACCAACAGAAAAATGTACACACATACACCAAAAGATATACAACACAAAAAATGACTGTGGCTCTGTTTGTAATAGTTCAAAACTTGGAACGGTCCAAATTTGCATAGAAAGTAGAATTTATAAATAAATTGTCATACGGTTGTATAGTGGAATATTATACATCTGTAAAAATGAATGAACTGCTGCTACAATATGCAGGGCTACTACAAAAATAACACTGAGTGAAAGAAGCCAGCCACAAATGAGCTCATAGACTGCATAATTCCATTTCTATAGAGTCCAAAAACTAGCTAAGACTAAACTATATGCTGGAGAATTCTCTGGCAGTGCAGTGGTTAGGACTTTGGGTTTCCACTGCAGGCAGCACAGGTTCCATCTCTGCTCAGGGAACTAAGAGCCCACAAATCATGCAGCCAAAAACAAACAGAAACAAAACAAAACTATATTGTTTGGTAATTAAAGTTCACGTGGTAAAGTTCTAGGGGAAGAAAAGCAAGGAGGTTAGAAGTTATCTTTGTGAGGAAGGAAGCAGTGATTAACAGCAAACAAGATGGGCTTCCAGGGTGCTGACATGCGTTTTTTAACTTGAGTAGCGGTTACGTGAGTGTTTATTTCATGATAAATCACTGAGCTAAAAACATTCACTTTGTGTACTCTTTGTACAAACGTTATATTTTACAGGAAAAAAAAAAAAAGTTTTAAAAGGGGACTTCCCTGATGGTCCAGTGGCTAAGACTCCAGACTCCTGGGGGTGGGAGGGAGGCTCAAGACGGAGGAGATATATACATATATATACTTAGAGCTAATTCACATTGTTGTACAGCAGAAACCAACACAATGTTGTAAACAATTATCCACTAGGTAAAAAACAAACAAACTCCATACTCCCAATACAGGGGCCTGGGTTCAACCCCTGGTCATGGAACTAGATTCCTTACGCCACAGCTAAAGATCCTGCATGCTGTAATGAAGAGCTGGAGTAGCCAAATAAATAATGAATATATATATTTTTAAGTTTAAAAAGAAGAGTACTTGCTGGCAAAGAAACATTCCTGGAGCATCATAAAGTGAAAAAGTTTACAAAACTAAGTATATGACATGGTCTTAGTTTTACTTTATGAATATATATTTATATAAATTAAATGCTTTGGAATGATAAACACCAAGTAAAATGGTAGTTCCCTGGATACAGTCACAGGTGTTTTTTTGTTTCTTCATGTCTGTGTATTTTCTGATCTTTCTGTAATAAGCCTTTATTGCTTTTCTGATAAGAAATAAAGTCATTTTGTAGTATTGGTTGGGGAATAGCAGATCAATAGAACAGAAGAGAAAACTGAAAAAGAGATTCAATAAATATAAGAACTGCATGTGTGATAAATGTGGAATTTCAAATCAATGGGGGAAAGATGGGTGATTCAATACAGTGCATCAGTTCAACCGGCTAACCATTTGGAATCTAAAGTTGAGCACTACCTCATATCAGGTGCTAAATAAACCCTTACAGGATTTAAATGTGAACAAAAAACTTTTAATCACACTAAGTAAAAGCATAATGGTTTGAAAGAAAATATAAGCAAACAGTTCCATAGTCTTGGAGTGGAGAAGGCTTTTCTAAGACTAGTATCAAAGTAGGCAAGCACAAAGGAACAGGTTGACAGATTTGACAAGATAAAAACACAAAACTGTAAGCACTATATTTTAAACACCATGAGCTCACAGTGATAACAGCTGTAAAATACCTAGGCATAAATTTAACAGGAAATGTGGAATGCCTAATAACTTCATTGGAAGACACGAACCACAGCCTGGGAAACGGAGAGCTTGGTGAGGGACAGGAATTTAGGCGCTCCATCTTTATCTTTGAAAGGAGACAGAAAAAGGAGAGAACCTAGATATTCATGAATTACTCCTTCTGATTGCATGATGTGCCATGGTTTAAAAGAATGTGCTTTCGGGAATTATCAAAAATGACATATAATTTCTAAAAACAACAATAAAATGAGAATTCATTAGTTTACCACACAAATCAAGAAAGCATATTACTGATATTCACTGGAAGTTCCTTCTAATTCTCTCACTCACCACAATTATTTTCATTTCATGCTTTCCTAATACTTTTACAACAAATCTTTTATCAAGATAAATATCCTTTTTTTCATAACTTATGTTGAATTTTGGATATGGTATCATATTGCATCATGTTTTTTCAGCTTAATATTAATTGTCTGAGATTCAGCAACATTAATATGTGAAAGGTAGCTTTTGTTCCCTGCTATTAAATATACCATTGTTTCTCTCCTCACTTCTTGCTCACCATCTCTTTTCCATTTTTCATTGCTTTTATAACTAACATATCACATTAAGAATATATTAATTAATGTTTAGTTTTTAAATTTTGTGTCTTCTACCAGAATATGTTCCAGTAAATCTAGCACTTTTGTTGAATGATGTATTTGAGACATCTAGAATTTTGCGTGATATAGAGTTTGAGCTCAATGAGTATATTTTGAATGAATTTAAAAATAGATTAATTAGATAGATGAAAGAATAGTTGATCTTCTCAGATCCCCTTAGGCTTCAGATTCCCTTACTTTCCCTTTCAGGTATCTGCCGCCGAGTCCCTAGAGACACTGTGCCAAGCATGGCCAGGCCTGCTAGTCCCACTGTCCTCGGCCTCCTGACCCAGAAGGCAGATGAGATGCTCTCATGGTTACAGCGTGGCTGCGACAGACAGCGTCCACACCACACTGCTGCTGCTCAGTCATGTCCGGCTCTTTGTGACCCCAGGGACTGCAGTCTGCCTATGTCGGCTCCTACGTCCTTGGGATTCTCCAGGCAAGAACACTGGAGTGGGTTGCCATTTTCTCCTCCAGGGCATCTTCCCGACCTTGGGATGGAATCCAAGTCTCTTAAGTCTCCTGCACTGGCAGGCGGATTCTTTACCGCTAGTGCCACCTGGGATGCCCAGGCAATGTTTAGTCATTGCTTTATAACCAGAGGACACTGTAGCAATATGGTGTCCTGCGAAGGAAGAAGTGATCCCGTGAACCCTGATGCTAGATCTGGACGATGTAAACAACCAGAAAGTAAAGTGAAATTGTTAGCCCCTCAGTCGTGTCCAACTCTTTGTGACCCCATGGACTGGAGCCTGCCAGGCTCCTCTGTCCATGGGGTTCTCCAGACAAGAATACTAGAAAGTGAAAGTGAAAGTCGCTCGGTCATGTCCAAGACTCTTTTTGACCCCACAGACTATACAGTCCATGGAATTCTCCAGGCCAGAATACTGGAGTGGGTAGCCATTCCCTTCTGCAGGGGATCTTCCCAACCCAGGGATCAAACCCAGGTCTCCTGCATTGCAGGCAGATTCCTTTACCATCTGAGCAACCAGGGAAATCTCAAATAACCAGAAGCCACTAGGAACTAGGACGTGAAGTAGAGTAGCATATTAGTTAAGAACACAGGTTTTAGACTGCCTGCTTTCAAATTCAGGTTTGACATCTAGCTAGCCCTGTGACCTTCGACAAAGTTAGTTAACCACACTGTGCCTCCGTTTTCTCCTCTGTAAAATATTATTATCCAAAAATAGTTCCTTGGACAGCAAGGAGATCAAAGCAGTCAATCCTAAAGGAAATCAACCCTGAATATTCATTGGAAGGACTGATGCTGAAGCTGAAACTCCAATAGTTTGGCCATCTGATGTGAAGAGAATGGAGATTCACTGGAAAAGACCCTGATTCTGGGAAAGATTGAGGGCAGGAGAAGAGAGCGACAGAGAATGAGATGGTTGGATGGCATCTCTGAGTCAATAGACATGAGTTTGAGCAAACTCAGGGAGATAGTGAAGAACAGGGAAGCCTGGCGTGCTGTAGTACATGGGGTCATTAACAGTTGGACATGACTTAGAATGCATGAAGAATAACCAAGTTTAGTGTATGTGAAGCATACTTAGAAGTTTGTTGGAT
This sequence comes from Bos mutus, assembly GCF_027580195.1. NCBI lineage: Eukaryota > Metazoa > Chordata > Mammalia > Artiodactyla > Bovidae > Bos > Bos mutus. Next base: position 20,095,300 of record NC_091637.1, read on the forward strand.
GTTATTATCATTACAGTGAAATCCAAGAGACCCAGAAAACTTCTGCTCAGGCAGGCAGAGCCCCACCCTCGACAGCTGCCTGCACTAGTACCTCTCCTGAGGAGGAACCAGGAGACAGGGGAAGCCACCTTCTCAAACCCCCAGCCCATGGGGGTGAAACCTAGTCATGGGGCTGAAAGTCACCTGCCGTGTGCTAATTGCAGTGCAGAAGAATTGCTACACAAGGCGGAAGCATCAGGGCACACATTTTGTGTGGTTTCTCAGACCCAGCCCTCTCTGGTGTCAGGCATTTGCTCAGCTAACAATGACATGAATGGTACTTTGATCCTTATCCTGCTGCTGATTCTTGTATGCAAACTACTTTGGGAACCTTTCGAGTGATTGGCAAGTACAGCCGTCCAGGGTGTCCTGGCTGTGGTCCCTTCAAAACCCCACCTCCACACTGCTCAGGGCTGATGTTGAAAGATGCCCTTCATGTGCCTTTGAGTGGAAAAGCAAAAGGTGGAACAGTACGTCTAGTACAAATATTGCACACAAGGGGCTTCCCTAATGGTCAAGGGGTTAAGCCTCCGTGCTTTCACTGCAGGGGGCAGAGGTTCAATCCTTGGTAAGAGAACTAAGATCCCATATGCCATAGTTGTTTAGTTACTCAGTTGTGTCCAACTTTTTGCAACCCCATGAACTATAGCCTGCCAGGCTCCTCTGTCCATGGGATTTCCCAGGCAAGAATATTGGAGTGGGTTAACATTTCCTCCGCCAGGGGATCTTCCTGACCCAGGGATGGAGCCCTCAGTCTCAAGCTCGGCAGGCAGATTCTTTACCACTGAGCCACCAGGGAAGCCCGCATACGCCATGCAGCTTAGCAAAAAAAAAAAAAAAAGAGAGAGAGAAAAATACCTGAACATGAAAAGGCATTTTCAGAGTCTAGAAGGATGACTCGGAGAAGGCGATAGCACCCTACTGCAGTACTCTTGCCTGGAAAATCCCATGGATGGAGGAGCCTGGTGGGCTGCAGTCCATGGGGTCGCCGGGAGTCTGACACGACTGAGCGACTTCACTTTCACTTTTCACTTTCATGCACTGGAGAAGGAAATGGCAACCCACTCCAGTGTTCTTGCCTGGAGAATCCCAGGGACGGAGGAGCCTGGTGGGCTGCCGTCTCGGGGGTCACACAGAGTCAGACATGACTGAAGCGACTTAGCAGCAGCAGCAGCAGCAGCAGGATGACTGCCTAACAGTTTCTTGGTGGTTGTCTCAGGCTGGTTTCCCAGACATGGGGGGAGGAAGGTACTGCATTTTTCCTGTAGACCTATTAGTATTGTCTGATATTTTCACATCAAACATATGCCACTTTTGCTGTTTAAAAAATGAAGACTTTTTTCAACAAACATCAAATAACGAACAATATTTACAACACATATCAGAGACAAAGGGTTAAAGCAAGGTCTATGTGTTTATGAACTGAAAAAGTAGTTGAAAAGAATAAAATAAAACAACAGTGGTTATCCCTAGAGAAGAGCTTAATGGGATATTTTAATTTTCTTCTTTATACCCTTTCCTATATTTTCCCAACATTTAGCAATAAAAATGCATGATGCTTTTTGAGTCAGAAAAATATGTTTTTTTAAATTGAAGGGAAATATAACAATAAACACAGATAATTAAAGAGAAGATCTGAAAGGAAACCAGGAGGCATAAAAGGTTTGAAAGGATGGAAGGTACAATGAGATCATTTAGAAAGGAAAAATAATGGGGAATAATACAAACCAAAACAATAAAGTATATACACTAAAGAATGAACGAATTAAAATAGATGTGCACTAAAATAAGACAAAATAACAAGCTAATATACTAAAAGTCAGTGTCGAAGGACTTCACTGGTGGTGCAGTGACTAGGACCTGAGCTCCCAATGCAGGGGACCCAGGTGTGACCCCTGGTCAGGCGGCACAGTGGTAAGGAATCCTCCTGCCAATGTAGGAGACCCAGGTTCGATCCCTGGGTCAGGAAGATCCCCTGGAGAAGGAAATGGCAACCCACTCCAGTATTCTTGCCTGGAGAATTCCATGGACAGAGGAGCCTGGTGGGCCACAGTCCATGGGGTCACAAAGAGTTGGACATGACTAAGCGTGCACACAGGGAACTAGATCCCACATGCCACAACTAAAGATCCCTCATGCTACCACTAAGACCTCATGTGGCCAAATAAATGAATAAAAGATTAAAAATATGTAAAAATCAATAGCCAGAAACGTTGAAAAGAAGCCACTATAAAGCAGATCAGGGGTGAGTCCTTACAGAGGTCTTGCAGGCCAGAGACCTGGAGCATCCTTACAATGGCAAAACTTCCCTACCAGGAGATGACACAACCTTTGCCAACTTCATGGCCACCCAGCAGCCAAGGGGGCTTTCCAGATCTTCCAGCTTATCTCAGAGTCACATGGGCATTTGTCTAACACTCCCAGGACTGCCAGCTCCACGAGGGCCAGTGTTGAACGCCCACTGGCTTCAGTCCCTGCTAGATCCATCACACCCCTGTCGCTTGCTCCACATCACCCTGAGGGCTTCCAGGCCCTGGCCGTTGGCATTCTCAGGTCAGGAGTGCAGGGCAGCCCTCTGTGAAGCATGGGCAAGTCATCTCACCCATGTGAGCCTCAGCTCCCAGCCCACGTAGTCAAACATTGTGACACAGGTTAGTCAGAGTTTTAAAAAGGCAATGTATATGGGAATCACCTGGGATTTTGTGAAAATGCACATTCTGAATTGGTAGGCCTGAGATTAACATTTCTAACAAGCTCCGGACTGATGCTGCTGGTCCAGAAATCTCAGAATGAGTGGCAGCTGCTAGCCAGGACTTCATGCCCATGAAATCATTAAACTGGGAAGAGACTCCAGAAACCATGATTCCCTGCTTCCTATTAAAGCCAGAAATCCTCCCTGCAGCATTTCTGATAGCAGGACAGTCCCTGGCATGTCCTAGGTGCTAAATAGACCTTAGTTGTCCTAAAAGAAAATTATTTCAAGGAACAGGAAACTCTTCTGGTGGAGGCAGCTCTCTCATGGGTAGAGAGCTCCTTCTGTAGAGCCTGTCCAGGCTCCTGAAACTGTCACTCACTGGCCTTGGCATGCCCCACGCTGCTGCACCCACCGGATCCTGTGGCACAGAGTTGAGGCCCAGTCAAATGTTTGCAACCTAAAACATGAACAATAAGCAAACGAAAAGGATGGACTCCAAAACCTTAAATGGTATTCATGAATGATAAATGTTTAACTGTCTACAAAATGTAATATTTGTCAAGCAGAATACTGTAATGCAATTCTTACAGAGGGGTTAGACATAAATTATATTTAATTATGGATACAGATGCATTTTGGAGAAGGCAATGGCACCCCACTCCAGTACTCTTGCCTGGAATATCCCATGGATGGAGGAGCCTGGTAGGCTGCAGTCCATGGGGTCGCTAAGAGTCAGACACGACTGAGCGACTTCACTTTCACTTTTCACTTTCATTCATTGGAAAAGGAAATGGCAAACCACTCCAGTGTTCTTGCCTGGAGAATCCCAGGGACAGGGGAGCCTGGTGGACTGCCGTCTATGGGGTCGCACAGAGTTGGACACGACTGAAGTGACTTAGCAAAGGATGCATTTTAATATGCTTCATGTGATGTGGGATGGGGCCTCCTGAAGTAAGCCTGTCTCTGGTCCTCAAAGATCTTACACTCCTTGTACCATCTTCCTCAGATGGCTTTTCTCCCATCAGAAGTTGGTAACTGTGGCCTCCCCATGTCAGGCTTCTGCTAAGATAAATTAGTCCCACAGATCTCCAGGCTTTACCCCAGGAAACACATCTCAAAACAGTTCAGGATGCTCCCCAATTTTTTTTTTCTGTCAAAAGTAACACTGGAATCAACATCTTTTTCTGCATAAAGGCTTCTCTCTCTCCCCCACACCCTTTTTTTTTTTTTACGAGTAATGGGAAGTGCTATGGGGAGGGTTGTGATTTTATTTTATTCTACTGTTATTTTGGTTGTGCTGGGCCTTCATTAGGGGCTTGCCTGGTGGCGCTAGTGGTAAAGAATCTGCCTGCCAATGCAGAAGATGCAAGAGACTTGGGTTCCATCCCTGGGTCTGAAAGATCCCCTGGAGGAGGAAATAGCAACCCCCTTCAGTATTCTTGCCTGGAAAATCCCCAAAACAGAGGAGCCTGGCAGACGACAGTCCATGGGGTCACAAAGAGGCAGATATGACTGAGCACACACGCACGCACAGGCTCCTGTTGCAATGCACAGGCTCTTCATACAGGTTCTTGTTACGAAGCATGGGCTTAGTTGCCCAGTAGCAGGTGGCATCTTAGTTCTCCAATCAGGGTTCGAACCCAGATCCCTTGCATTGCAAAGTGAATTCTTAACTGCTGGACCACCGGGGAAGTCTCTGTATAGAGGCTTTTTAATAGGGATTGTTTCACTAGCATACAGACTGAACAATATACTAAGATGCCTCTCTTTCACTTTTTCATCAAACTGGTTACCAAGTTTCTAATGTCTCCTCTTTCATTTCTGATTTCGGTTTTTTGAGTCTTCTCTCTTTTTTTCTTGTGAATCTAGCTAAGGGTTTGTTGATCTTTTCAAAAACCAACTCTTAATTATGTTGATTCTTTTCTATTGTTTTTCTTTTTTAAATTTCTTTTTACTATTTATTTTTATTTTGGCTGCACTGGGTCTTCGTTGCAGCATGAGGGCTTTCTCCAGTTCCATGGGCTCTGGAACATGGGCTCTAGAGCCCGCAGACTCAGTAGAAATAAAAATGATTATAAGAGAATATTATGAACAGTTGTACACCAACAATTGGATAACCTAGAAAAAAAAACAGATAAATTCCTAGAAATACACACTTGGGTCATGAAGAAATAGGAAATCTGAACAGACATATAACTATTGTAAGATTGAATTAGTAAACAAAACTTCCCAAAACCTCCCAAGAAAAGCCCAGGACCAGATGGCTTCACTGGAGAATTCCATCAGATATTTAGAGAACTAGAACCAATCCTCATCAAACTCTTTGATACCATGCAGCATCCTGTGGGGCTCCTGGGCACAAGGCCTTTCTGTGTCCCCCATTTCTTTGACTATAGGAAACAACACTCATTCATCCTCCATGACCTTTCCTGGGTTCCAGTGGGCAGATTCAAGCAGTTGTTGGTTAGGGAAGGGAGGGGATGTGAGACCAGGGAGAAACAGTCAAGAGCAGCCTTAGGGCAAAGTCCTGTTGCCCCGTTAACAGATACACACAACAATATCTTTGAGCTATTCTGCAGATATTGAAACCATCTCCAGGAGGAAGAAGTAACAATTAATTATAGTAGGCCATAACATGTAGACGCCAGACCAGTTGGACCTGATGGTTGATGATGTGGGCTCCTACTTACCTCACCACCAATCCATCAGAAGAATGTCCATAAGCTGATCATGCTCTCTTTGAACAATTACTATAAAACCTGTCACTGTCTTCCCCAAGCTGGGATACTTGGTTTTGAGGGCCTTAGCCCACTACACTCCCCTTTGCCTGGCAAAGCTATAAAGCTACTCTTTTCTACTTTATCCAAAACGCTGTCTCCAAGATTTGAATTGGCGCCAGCATACAGAGAAATTGAGCTTTAGGCATCATCTTTCAACAGGATGTGAAGAGGAAGAAACACTCCCAAACTCATTCTATGAGGCCAGCATTACCCTCATATTAAAGCCAAAGACACTGCAATAAAAGAAAACCATAGGTCAATACCCCAAATGAAGGCTGATGCAAAAATCCTCAACAAAATATCAGCAGACTGAATTCAACAGCACCTTAAAAAGATTATGTACCAGACTTCCCTGGTAGTGCAGTGGATAAGAATCTGCCTGCCAAAGCAGGGGACATGGGTTCGATCCCTGATCTGCTAAGTCTGTGTGCCACAACTACTGGGCCTGTCCCCTAGAGGCTGTGCTCTGCAGCAAGAGAAGCCACCGTGTTGAGAAGCCCGAGGACTGCAGCGGAGAGTAGCCCCAGCTCACCACAACTAGAGAAAGCCCTCTTAAAGCAATGATGACCCAGCGCAGCCAAAAAAAAAAGAGATTAAGTACCATGACCAAGTAGAGCTCGTTCCTGGGATGAAAGGATGATCTAACATTCAAAGATCACACATTAACAGAACAAAGGGCAAAAACCAGTTGACCATCTCAATTGATGCAGAGAGAGCTTTAGACAAAATTTAACAAAATTTTATGATAAAAACTTTCAACAAACTAGGACTAGACAGAAATAACCTCAACATTACAAAGGTCATGTATGTTAAGCCCACAGCTAACATCATACTCAATGGTGAAAGACTGAAAACTTTTCCTCTAAGGTCAGGAACAGATACATTACTTTGCCAACAAATGTCCATCTAGTCAAGGCTGTGATTTTTCCAGTTGGTCATGTATGGATGTGAGAGTTGGACTGTGAAGAAAGCTGAGCGCTGAAGAATGGATGCTTTTGAACTGTGGTGTTGGAGAAGACTCTTGAGAGTTCCTTGGACTGCAAGGAGATCCAACCAGTCCATTCTGAAGGAGATCAGCCCTGGGATTTCTTTGGAAGGAATGATGCTAAAGCTGAAACTCCAGTACTTTGGCCACCTCATGCGAAGAGTTGACTCATTGGAAAAGACTCTGATGCTGGGAGGGATTGGGGGCAGGAGGAGAAGGGGGCGACAGAGGATGAGATGGCTGGATGGCATCACTGACTCGATGGACGTGAGTCTGAGTGAACTCCGGGAGTTGGTGATGGACAGGGAGGCCTGGCGCGCTGCGATTCATGGGGTCGCAAAGAGTCAGACATGACTGAGCATCTGAACTGAACTGAACTTAAGATCAGGAACAAGACAAGAATGCCCACTCTCACGACTTCTATTCAACACAGTACTGAAGTTCTAGCCAGAGCAATTATATAAGAAATAAAGAAATTAAATGGGTCCAAACTGGAAAGGAAGAAGTAAAATTATCTCTGTTCAGAGATGACATAATCTTATATGTAGAAAACCCTAAAGACTCCAAACACCAAAAAGTGTTAGAATAAACAAATTCAGCAAAGTTGAAGGATACAAAATCAACACATAAAAATCAGTTGCATTTCTACACACTAACAAAGAACAATCAAAAAAAAAAAACACTTGTACAATGAAAACTACAAAACACTGCTGAAAGAATTAAAGAAGACACAAATAAATGGAAATACATGCCATGTTAATGGACTGAAAGACTTAATATAAGTCATTATTACCCAAAGTGATCTACAAATTAAATGCAATTTCTATCAAAATTCCAACGACTTTTTTGCAGAAATTAAGAAAAAAAAATTATCCTAAAATTCACATGGAACCTCAAAGGAATCTGAACTGAAAAAAAAAAAGTCTTGAAAAAAAAGAAGAAAGTTGCAAGTCTCACATGTCAATCTCTATACGTTTTACAAAGATACAGCAACCAAAATGTTGTGATACTATAGACACAATCAGTGGATTAGAGAGCCCAGAAATGAACCCTTACAAAATGATGGGTGCCAAGACCACTCCGTGGGGAAAGAACTGTTCTTTAACAAATGCTGCTGGGAAAATTGGATATCCACGTGCAAAATAATAAAATTGGACCCTTACTTTATAGCATATGCAAACATTAATTCAAAATGGATTCAGATCTAAACATAAGGCCCCAAACTTGAAGAAAACAGAGAAGAAGTGCTCCATGACACTGGATTTTGCAATAACTTCTTGGATGTGACACCAAAAGCACAGGCGTGAGTCTTCAGTTGCGTCCGACTCTTTCCGAGACCCCATGGACTGTAGCCCACCAGGCTCCTCTGTCCATTTTCCCAGGCAAGAACACTGGAGTGGGTTGCCACTGCCCTAAGAGTTCAAACGCTGCTAACTAAATATCCCACATGTGACAACTAAGCCCCAGTGCAGCCAAATATATAAATAAATATTTAAAAACCCACAATTATCATCATCACAAACATTTATGCTAAGTATCCATCATGCTCCAGCTTTGCGATTCACATGTGGTCTCTCACTTAATTCTCACAACAGCAACTATGAAGTGGGCCCTGCTAGTGACATTTTGCAAAAGGGAAAGTGGATGGCAGTGTGGGGCAGCCGTCCAGGGGACCAGTCTGCCCGAAGCAAACAGCATATGTAGAGATGAGGCAGACTGTAGAGGCAGATAGTCAAAGGCCTTGACAACGGGCAGAGACATTTACATGATACCATGGAATGGGGAGTTTTTACATGATATATTCCAGGGGCGCTTTCAGCAGGTGAGCAAGCAGTGTGTGGGGAGGTCCTGGCTGAGCCCCTGTGCTCTGCGCCAGGGTGGAAAGCCTGTTCAGTGCGAAATGGGTGACAAATTGATGTGCAATTTGGAGGTCAAAGGAAATCAACCCTGATACGTGTTCTCCATCTCCTGCCTCCCCCGACACTCCAAGGCTTCCTCTCTGAATGACTCATATCCCCTGGGCCTCAGGTCTCCTGGTACCTGCCCTGCTCTGGCTGAGCAGAACTAGGTAGGGCAGGGCTCCATTCTCCTGCAGTTTGGGTGGTTGGCATGAGGACACCTCGGTCCCTGTGAACGCCCTCTGCTGGAGGCTTCTGGGCTGGCAATGGTTGCACGCTTTGGGCATTGGGCCCAGTAGCTTTCATTTTTTGTTAGAAAGATAAGATGTCTTTTCGGAGCCTTGGTGGTATTAATTACAGCCTTTTGTATAACAACATGAGGTTTCATAGAGGATGGAGTTCTCTGTCCCAGAGGCATCTGGCCTCCAGGACCACATCTCCCCCCAAAAGGATTGACTTCTCCAGAATTCTGGACTCCTTCCTCTTTTTGCTCCTCAACATGAGGCTTCAGCCCTCCAGCCTGTTCTCAGGAGGACCAATCAGGCAGAAACCTGGGGCTCCTAGTGGGTTATGCTGGAAGCTGCTTTTTAACGATAGAGAATTCTAGAGCTCTGATCTAAAAGCTGGACACAGGAAATTCCCTGGCAGTCCAGTGGTTAGAACTCCATGTTTTCACTGCTCAGATTGTTGTTCAATTGCTAAGTCGTGTCTGACTCTTTGCGACCCTTTGCAGCACACCAGGCTTTCCTGTCACCACCAAGGGTGTGGGTTCAATTCCTTGTCGGGGAACTGAGATCCCTGCCAGATGCATGGCACAGACAAATAAATAAATAAAAATAGACAGATAAATAAAAATAAAAGCTGGACACAGATGACCATGACAGGACACTCAATTCTCCAGTAAAGAAAGATAGTGAATTCTACTGCTATAGAATTATTCCTCAGCCTCACACTAAGAACAGCATAATGGATCCAGGCATTGGACTATGGGGTTTTCAAACTTCTTTTAGCCACCAAGTCCTGGAACCCTGCCTGCTGGGCCTTCCTGACTCTGAGGCAGCTCTGCAGAGCCCAGGATTCCTGAGGCCACAGCTATTAAGCCCTGACTAATATCCCTTCCAACCATAAAAGTCCACACTTCACCATTCTAAGTCAATCAAATAGCATTAAATGAAGGAAGCCAAGTATATTTGAAAATCTCAGACTCATCTTGAAACAGAAGTGGGGAGGGGATGGTTCAACCCTTAAGGAATGATATAGCCCCTGAGGATACAACAGAAACTGGTTAGAAATGATTAGCCCAAGAAGGCAGAAGATTCGACTTTCAGTAGACCATGAGCCTCACTGGGATACATTAGCCTATGCAAAACGACAGGCCCACAGGCACTGTGGCAGTTCTAACTGACCAAAAACAGCCAAAAATTGGGTGGGTGAACCAGTTCCTAGAAACGCCTGCCCCTTTTCCAAGATTGTTGGAATAATCCTCCTGCTTGTTAGCCTATGAAATTACCCAGTCTGTAAAAACGAACCACTCTGTATTTTGGGCCTGCTCCAACTTTTTGAAATGGACCACATTCTGCCCATGGAATGTGTGTCTCTCTGAATAAACCTACTTTCCCACTTAGTTCCCCAGGCAGAGCCCTCCTTGATTACCTACTCATATTCCTCAGAAGCATCCTATATTAATAAATCTACTTTTTACCTATCACTTTGCCTCCTGATGAATTCTTTCTGTGCTAAGACATAAAGAACCTGATTGTCAGTAAGTCAAGCGGGTTTAAGTTCCAGCCCATGGGTTCAAGTCCCAGTCTGAGTTTTAGCTGGGCTCAAATGCCATCTGAGGTGCAACTGAGTTCGAGTCCCAATCTGTGTGTGTGGTTTCAACCCTGGGAGGGTTTGTTTCTGAATTAATGGAGACCAAAAAACTGGTGTGCTGCAGTCCATGGGGTTACAAAGAGTCCCTGGTGGCTCAGACAGTAAAGAATCCACCTGCAATGCGGGAGACCTATGTTTGATCCCTGGGTTGGGAAGATCCCCTGAAGGAGGGCATGGCAACCCACTCCAGTATTCTTGCCTGGAGAATCCCGTGGACAGAGGAGCCTTGTGGGCTATAGTCCATGGGGTTGCAAAGAGTCGGGCACAACTGAGTGACTAAGCACAAAAACTGTGTCTTTGGAGGAGACTCTTGAGAGTTCCTTGGGCTGCAAGGAGATCAAACCAGTCAATCCTAAGGGAAATCAACCCTGAATATTCATTGGAAGGACTGATGTTTAAGCTGAAGCTACAATATTTTGGCCACCTGATGTGAAGAGCCAACTCATTGGAAAAGACCTTGATGCTAGGAAAGATTGAGGGTAAGAGGAGAAAGGGGTGACAGAGGATAAGATAGTTGGATGGCATCACTGACTCAATCGACATGAGTTTGAGTAAACTCTGGGAGATAGTGAAGGACAGGGAAGCCTGGCATGCTGCAGTTCATGGGGTTACAAAGAGTCAGACACAGCTGAGTGAACAACAAAAACAAAAACAAGCAAGGGATCATACTAAGTGCTTCAAACATGTTTCTCTTTTAGTCCTTACAATTAGCTCTCTCATCCCCATGAATAAAGGGAAGCTGGAAAGTTCATAAGTGATCTGCCCAAGGTCTCCAGCTGGGGGCCAAGATTCAGATTCAGGTCTGTCTGACACCTAAGTGGATTAGCCTGTCTCCATTCCACCCCTTCAGCCACTGCCTCTTTAACAGCCCCACCCTAACCACCTCCTCCATCAGGGAGCCCACATTCTTTGTTGCTGCCCCACCCAGGTCCCCACCGTGTCCACCCTCCAAGGCATGAAACAGATATAGAAAAAGCATGAACGTTTTTGTACTTTGTTTTTTTAGCTGCTGCCACATGGCAGGCGGGATCCTTAATTCCCAGACCCGTGACCCTTGCTGTGGAAGCAGAGAGTCTTAACTGCTGGATGGCCAAGGAAGTCCCAAAAAGGTGTGTTTTTACACTGTGTAACATACACTGGAAAATGGCAGAACCTAAACCATAGAATATGAGGGCCACTGGGGGCAATAAGAGGATTCTGGAGTTTTTAAAGTGTTTCCACATTTCGTTCAATGCCCACAGCCATCCTGTGAAAGAGACCAGTGTTCACAGCCCCATCTTATTGATAGGACAAGAGGCTCAGAGAGGCTGTGCCCTTCCAAGGTCACACAGTTAAGGAAGGCGCCTCAGCCAGGACTGAAGGGGTCTGAGTATCTGGCTGGAGAGGCACTGGCTAGAACGCAGGTCTCAGGAAACCTGGATCAGCACTCCTGCCATCAGCTCCAGGAACAGCAGTCTGCATAATGGTCTCATGATAACATCTCTCCACCGAGCTCTTCATCCCCAGCACAGGCTGTTCTCTCCTCTTCTTTTTTCTTCTCTTCCTCTTCTCTCATCATAAATCACAGCCCTTGTCTAAGGAATAATTAATGCTGCTTGAATAAAGTTACAGCAGCCTCACTCCTCTCTTCATGTAAATAAGGATCATCGCTTGCATAGCCTGCCCATAGACACAGCTGAGGTGTACCCACCGTTATGGAGGTTTGAACAATGTGCCAAACAGGTGCTCATTACATCCTCACCACAAGTTTCTGAAGTAGGTTTTCATTTGCCCATTTTACAGATGAAGCAGTGGAGGCTCAGAATGGTCACTCATGACTTGTTCAAGGTCACACAACTGTATGTGACAGAGCCCAACTTGAACCTAGGTCTACCCGAAGCTAAAGTCCATATTCTTCATCCCATGGTTCCTATTGAATGGTAACCAAACTGTAGCCAGATTTGGCCTTTCCTATATATTTTAAATCTTAAAAAAAAATTATTTATGTATTTGGCTGTACTAGGTCTTAGTTGCAGCATGCCAAATCGTCCATCTTCCTTGTGGCATGCAGGATCTAGTTCCCTGACCAGGGATCGAACCTGGGCACCCTGCATTGGCAGCTTGGAGTCTTAGCCATTGGACCACCAGGGAGGTCCCTTTTTCTGTCTTTTGAACTCTTCTGGTTAACAGAATGTTTTAGCATGCTTAGAGGTTGGAAGAAGAAATGGCAACCCACACCAGTGTTCTTGCCTGGAGAATCCCAGGGACGGGGGAGCCTGGTAGGCTGCCATCTATGGGGTCGCACAGAGTCGGACACAACTGAAGTGACTTAGCAGCAGCAGCAGAGGTTAGGCCAAGCTTGGAGATGAAAATAATAAATTTTTTTTCCCATATAGTGGGTATTGCCTTCAGGCTTTGTCTTTTATTGTCATTCAGTTCCCATCAATACTTTTGAGGTGGATACTGTTTTTGTTGCTGTTGTAGTTTAGTCGCTAAGTGTCCAACTCTTTGTGACTCCATAGACTGCAGTCCGCCAGGCTCCACTGTCCATGGAATTCTCCAGGCAAGAATACTGGAGTGGATTAACATTTCTTTCTCCAGGGGACCTTTCTTACCCAGAGATTGAACCCATGTATCCTGCTTGGCAGGAAGATTCTTTACCACTGAGCCACCTAGGAAGCCCTAGGATCCTGTTATCCCTATTTTACAGATGAGAACACTGAGGCTCAGGGGCTCAGTTACTTGCCACTGGCACACAGCTTGTGTGTCCTAAGATGAGGATTTGGACCCAGATCTGGCTGATGCCTGAGCCCTTACCTTTAACCACCTCTCCTTACCTTGCCCACAATATTGACAGTTCTTCCAAACACGGCATGAATTCTCTCTGCCTCTGGAGATGGGCCAGGAAGAGGAAAACTTGTTCAGTTAGCCCATGAGGAGACTCAGAGCACCCTGAGCTCCCTGACACCCTATTTCTGCCTGAGGCTGGCTGTCTCTCCCTGCAGGAAAACTGCTCTGGGTTTCAGGACCGCTGCCAGATATCAACCAGAGTGTCTGCTGGAGCCCTAGGAACATATGTGACTTGCCTATTTGGAGGTACAGAGGAGACTGGAGCTCACACTGTTTAAAAATTGTTCCCGTTTTTTCAGCAAGACGTGTACGCAGTGCTGAGCCTCCAAAGACAGGGAGAGGAGTGGGGTGTTTGAATCAACAGTGCAGGATCCCAGAGTCTGCCTTGGGGTTCACTAATGCAGAAGCAAACGGGTATTAGAGAGAGGACTCTTGGTTCCCCAGTGACAGAAGACCTACCCAAACTGATTTAACCAAAGTGTATTTATTGATGCATAGAACTAAAACCTCAGTGTAGGTGGAGCTTCAGGTGCAGCTGGATCACAGGATCAAAGGACGGTTAATTCTAAGTCCCGTTTCTCAGCTCTGCTCTCCTTCACGTTGGTCTCACTTTCCTGAAACAGCAAGATGGCAGCCATGGCACCCATCCTTAACAGCCGATCGGGAAAAAGGAACAGGAAACCCAATAAGTCAAGTAACTAGTTGAGTTTCACTGACTCTAGCAGGCCTAACTTGGCTCTACACTGACGCACAGAAATGGGATGTGTTGATTGGCTGGGCCTTCGAGGGTGGAGTCAACACCCACCCAATAGCACAGACTTAGAGTCCCTTGGGGTCAAGCCCTCGAAGCCATATTGGGACACATTTTAAGAAGCAGGAGAGGCGGATGTTAGATGTCAGAAAGATCGAGAAAGAGTAAGGTGAAAGTTCACCTGGGGTGACCAAATGCACAAGGAAATACACAATTATATGATTAGGGAAAGTGCCTAAGAGCTCCCAGATAGGTTATGCTGGAAAAGGTCTTTTGTAAATCAGTGTCACACTCCACAACAGACACATTTTTACTCGGGTGAAGAGAGGAGAGGAGAGATTTCTAATTATCAAGTTCCCAGGCTAGCAGGGAAATTTTTATTTAATCCATTATATAGAGGAAGTGCTTGGATATTTGCAGTAAAAATTAGAAAGCAAAACTTACAACCGCGGATGACATATAAAAAAGATTTTGGATCTGAAACCTGGACTTGATTTATTAGAAGAGCTGGTGCTTGAGAAAAAGCAAGCTTAATTAATGAGAATCATCTAGCAGATGGAGACTCCAGTGGGGAACTGAAGGGGCTTCTGAGCGCTTCCAAGGGCTCAGGGGGTTGACGGCAGGGCTTTGTTAGGCTGAATGTCTCTTCATATATTATGGGTTGTTGTTGTTTTTTCTTGATAGAGGTGTGTCAAGGAGAACGTTCTTATATCTGATTTTTACAGGTGTACAAGGAAGACTGACGTGAATCTGCAGCTCCACAGCGACTTAGGCCATTTTGGACTCACACATGGAATCCAAGGGAGGAGAGGAAAGCAGGATGGTCCGACTGCAGCTGGGCAGGAAGTGTCCAGGGGTGGGGGCGGGGGGCGGGGAGGGCCTGAGAGGCTGGACAGTGAACGTGAGAGGCCCCGGCCTGCAGAGGAAGTATGTAGAGGAGAAAGCCGCCAGGCTCCCCTTATTTATCACAGACACCGGATGCCTGAAACCCATCTCTAGCACTCAGCATCTCCCCTGTCAGACCCTCTAGATGTACGGAGACAGCAACCAAGCCAAGCCTAAGCTCAGTGCTCCCCGTGTCAGTCAGTGGCTGAAGTCAGTTCTCTGACAGGCATGCGAGCCTCTGTTTTCATGAAGCTGGTGGATTGTATATTTGCCTTCTTCTCCTTTCCCTATGCTTCTTCCCCCACTGGCAATTGGGCCACAGAATTTCTTGGCCTAAAACAGAAATCTGGGGACTTCCTGGTGGTTGTGACTAAGATTCTGAGCTCCCAATGCCAGGCACCGGGTTCACCCTGATTAGGGAACTAGATCCCACATGTCATAGCCAAAAAATTCCCATGAGCAGCAGCTAAGACCCGGCACAGCCAACTGAGTAATTAATTATTTAAGAAATAAGAAAACATCTGACCCCTTGGAAAACATCTCCTCCCTTGGATTCCATGTGTGAGTCCAAAATGGCCTAAGTCGCTGTGGAGCTGCAGATTCACGTCAGTCTTCCTTGTACACCTGTAAAAATCAGATATAAGAACGTTCTCCTTGACACACCTCTATCAATCTGACCCCATGGCTTTATACCCCTCAAAACCTTTCAGGGTTGCCCAATGCCTACAGCAATACTTCTCCAAGTCATCTTCCTTAGAACCTTCATTCTTTGATCAAATAAGTTTAAGAAATTCTCTATAGCATACCCAGGTTAGAGAATCCAAACACAAAATGACAAATTAAGGGCTCCAAGTAGTCTTTTGGTAAAGAGCTGCTTTCATTTTTTTACCCTGCTTTTTTCTTTTTAGTTGGAAATGGCTGTTGTTGTTCTATTTTGTTCTTTTGGTGTGCTGCACACAGCCTATGGGATCCCAGTTCTCTGACCAGGGATAAAATCTGGGTTCAGTGAAAGCACAGAATCCCAACCAGTGGACCACCAGGGAATTCCTTATTGATGTATAGTTGATGTACAATATTATGTGTTACAAGTGTATGGTAGAGTAATTCCCAGTTCCTAAAGGTTATACTCCATTTATACTTAGTATAAAAGATTGACTATATTCCCTGTGCTATACAATATATCCTTGTAGCTTATTTTATACTCCGTAGTTTGTACCTCTTAATCCTCTAACCCTATGTCACTGTCCCCCTTCCCTCTCCCCACTGGGACCACTAGTTATTTCTCTATATCTGTGAGTCTGCTTCGCTTTTTTTTTAATTTATTCCTTTGTTGTATTTTTTATTTCACATACAGTAAGTCCCCTATGTATGAACCTTCAAGTTTCTTTGAACTTTCAAAGATTTGAATGTCCCATATCCGATCACATAAGATAGTCCACATGTCTAATAGTTCAAGTATCTGGCATACGTTGTCACGTGCCTGCATCCTTTGTAAGTGACTGTGATTTTGTGCACTTTACAGTACTGTATAGCGTATAGTAGTACAGCATCATTATTTCAAGCCCAGGATGTCCAAAAAGAGCGGTTGTGGTACTGATGTAGCTGGTACTCTACTGCACTTTCAAGGTTACTTACTTGTACTGTAAGGTTACTTACTAAACTGTTAAGATTGAAAATGTTTTCTTGGACTTCTCTGGTAGTCCAGTGGTTAAGACTCTGCCTGCCAATGCAGGGGACTCGGGTTCAGTCCCTGGTCTAGGAAGACCCCACGAGTCTCGGAGCAACTAAGCCTGTGCACCGCAACTACTGAGTCTGCGCTCCAGAAACTGTGCTCCTCAACAAAAGGGCCACTGCAATGAGAAGCCTGGCCACTGCAACGAGAGAAAAGCCTGCCCACCACAGTGAAGACTGGTGCAGACAAAAATAAACATTTAAAAAAAATAAAAAACAAAACGTTTTCTTTATCTTTTGAGTTTGTTTTCTATGTTCAGTCACTCAGCTGTGTCCAACTCTTTGTAACTCCGTGGACTGCAGCATGCCAAGCTTTGCTGTCCTTCATTATCTCCAGTTTGCTCAAAATCATGTATGTTGAGTCGGTGATGCTATCCACCCATCTCATCCTCTGCCAACCCCTTCTCTTCCTGCATTCAATCTTTCCCAGCATCAGGGTCTTTTCAGATGAGTCAGTTCTTCGCATCAGGTGGCCAAAGTATTGGAGTTTCAGCTTCGGCATCAATCCTTCCAATGAATATTCAGGGTTGATTTCCTTAGGACAGATTCATTTGATCTCCTTGCAGTCCAAGGGACTCACAAGAGTCTTCTCCAACACCACAGTTCAAAAGCATCAATTCTTCAGTGCTCAGCTTTCTTTATAGTCCAATTCTCTCATCCATACATGACCACTGGAAAAACCATAGCCTTGACTAGATGGACCTTGGTTGGCAAAGTAATGTCTCTGCTTTTTAATATGTTGTCTAGGTTAGTCATAACTTTTCTTCCAAGGAGCAAGCATTTTTAATGCTTGGTTGCTGACTGAAAGCTGCAGTCACCATCTGCAGTGATTCTGGAGCCCAAAAAAATACAGTCTGAAACTGTTTCCACTGTTCCCCATCTATTTACCATGAAGTGATGGAACCGGATGCCATGATCTTACTTTTCTGAATGTTGAGCTTCAAGCCAACTTTTTCACTCTCCTCTTTCACTTTCATCAAGAGGCTCTTTAATTCCTCTTCACTTTCTGCCATAAGAGTGGTGTTATCTGCATATCTGAGGTTATTGATATTTCTCCTGGCAATCTTGATTCCAGCTTGTGCTTCTTCTAGCCCAGCGTTTCTCACGATGTACTCTGCATATAAGTTAAATAAACAGGGTGACAATATACAGCCTTGACGTACTCCTTTTCCTATTTGGAACCAGTCTGTTGTTCCATGTCCAGTTCTAACTGTTGCTTCCTGACCTGTATACAGGTTTCTCAAGAGGCAGGTCAGGTGGTTTGGTATTCCCATATCTTTCAGAATTTCCCACAGTTTGTGATGATCCACATAGTCAAAGGCTTTGGCATAGTCAATAAAGCAGAAATAGATGTTTTTCTGGAACTCTCTTGCTTTTTCAATAATCCAGCAGATGTTGGCAATTTGATCTCTGGTTCCTCTGCCTTTTCTAAATCCAGCTTGAACATCTGGAAGTTCACGGCTCACGTATTGCTGAAGCCTGGCTTGGAGAATTTTGAGCATTACTTTACTAGCGTGTGAGATGAATGCAATTGTGCAGTAATTTGAGCATTCTTTGGCATTGCTTTTCTTTGGGATTGGAATGAAAACTGACCTTTTCCAGTCCTGTGGCCACTGCTGAGTTTTCCAAATTTGCTGGCATATTGAATGCAGAACTTTCACAGCATCGTCTTTCGGGATTTGAAATAGCTCAACTGGAATTCCATCACCTCCACTAGCTTTGTTCATAGTGATACTTTCTAAGGCCCACTTAACTTCACATTCCAGGATGTCTGGCTCTAGGTGAGTGATCACACCATCGTGATTATCTGGGTTGTGAAGATCTTTTTTGTACAGTTCTTCTGTATTCTTGCCACCTCTTCTTAATATCTTCTGCTTCTGTTAGGTCCATACCATTTCTGTCCTTTATCGAGCCCATCTTTGCATGAAATGTTCCCTTGGTATCTCTAATTTTCTTGAAGAGATCTCTAGTCTTTCCCATTCTGTTGTTTTCCTCTATTTCTTTGCATTGATCGCTGAGGAAGGCTTTCTTATCTCTCCTTGCTATTCTTTGGAACTCTGCATTCAGATGCTTATATCTTTCCTTTCCTCTTTTGCTTTTCACTTCTCTTCTTTTCACAGCTATTTGTAAGGCCTCCTCAGACAGCCATTTTGCCTTTTTGCATTTCTATTTCTTGGGGATGGTCCTGATCCCTGTCTCCTGTACAATGTCACGAACCTCCATCCATAGTTCATCAGGCACTCTGTCTACCAAATCTAGTCCCTTATATCTATTTCTCACTTCCACTGTGTAATTGTAAGAGATTTGATTTAGGTCATACCTGAATGGTCTAGTGGTTTTCCCTACTTTCCTCAACTTAAGTCTGAATTTGGCAATAAAGAGTTCATTATCTGAGCCACAGTCAGCTCCCGGTCTTGATTTTGCTGACTGTATAGAGCTTCTCCATTTTTGGCTCAAAGAATATAATCAATATGATTTCAGTGTTGACCATCTGGTGATGTCCATGTGCAGTCTTCTCTTGTGTTGTCTGAAGAGGGTGTTTGCCAGTGTGTTCTCTTGGCAAAACTCTATGAGCCTTTGCCCTGCTTCATTCTGTACTCCAAGGCCAAACTTGCCTGTTACTCCAGGTGTTTCTTGACTTCCTACTTTTGCATTCCAGTCCCCTATAATGAAAAGGATATCTTTCTTGGGTGTTAGTTCTAGAAGGTCTTGTAGGTCTTCATAGAACCATTCAACTTCAGCTTCTTCAGAGTTACTGGTCGGGGCATAGACTTATATTATCGTGATATTGAATGGTTTGCCTTGGAAACGAACAGAGATCATTCTGTCATTTTTGAGATTGCATAAAGTACTACAGTTTGGACTTTTTTCTTGACCATGATGGCTACTCCATTTCTTCTAAGGGATTCCTGCCCACAGTAGTAAATGTAATAGTCATCTGAGTTAAATTCACCCATTCCAGTCCATTTTAGTTAGCTGATTCCTAAAATGTCGATGCTCACTCTTGCCATCTCGTTTGACCACTTCCAATTTGCCTTGATTCATGGACCTAACATTTCAGGTTCCTATGCAATATATCTCTTTACAGCATCGGACCTTGCTTCCATCACCATTCACATCCGCAACTGGGTGTTGTTTTTGCTTTGACTCCGTCTCTTCATTCTTTCTGGAGTTATTTCTCCACTGATCTCCAGTAGCATACTGGGTACTTACTGACCTGGGGAGTTCATCTTTCAGTGTCCTATCTTTTTGCCTTTTCATACTGTTCATGGGGTTCTCAAGGCAAGAATACTGAAGTAGGTTGCCATTCCCTTCTCCAGTGGACCACATTTTGTCAGGACCCTCCACCATGACCTGTCCATCTTGGGTGGCCCTACAAAGGCATGGCTCATAGTTTCATTGAGTTAGATAAGGCTGTGGTCCATGTGATTAGATTGGCTAGTTTTCTGTGATTGTGGATTTCAGTTTGTCTGCTCTCTGATGGAGAAGGATAAGAGGCTTATGGAAGCCTCCTGATGGGAGAGACTGACTGAGGGGGAAACTGGGTCTGGTTCTGATGGGCAGGGCCATGCTCAGTAAATCTTTAATCCAAATTTCTGCTGATGGGTGGGGCTGTGTTCCCTCCCTGCTATTTACCTGGGGCCAAACTATGGAGAAAGTAATGAAGATAATGGCAACCTCCTTCAAAAGATCCCATGCATGCACTGCTACACTCACTGCTCCCAACCCTGCAGCAGGCCACCACCGACCCAAGCCTCCACTGGAGACTCCTGGACACTCATGGGCAAGTCTGGGTCAGTCTCTTGTGGGGTCACTGCTCCTTTCTCCTGGGTCCTGGTGCACACAGGGTTCTATTTGTGCCCTCCAAGAGTCTTTTCCCAGTCCTTTGTAAGGTCTGTGAAAATTGTTATAACCCTATTAAAGTACAGTACTATATAGCTGGTCAACAAAAGAGTCCGAAATGCAGTACTTGATGCAATCTCAAAAACGACAGGATGATCTCTGTTCATTTCCAAGGCAAACCATTCAATATCACAGTAATCCAAGTCTATGCCCCAACCAGTAACGCTGAAGAAGCTGAAGTTAAACAGTTCTATGAAGACCTACAAGACCTTTTAGAACTAACACCCAAAAAAGATGTCCTTTTCATTATAGGGGATTGGAATGCAAAAGCTGGAAGTCAAGAAACACCTGGAGTAACAGGCAAATTTGGCCTTGGAATATGGAATGAAGCAGGGCAAAGGCTAATAGAGTTTTGCCAAGAGAACACACTGGTCATAGCAAACTCCCTCTTCCAACAACACAAGAGAAGACTCTACACATGGACATCACCAGATGGTCAACACCGAAATCAGATTGATTATATTCTTTGCAGCCAAAGATGGAGAAGCCCTATACAGTCAGCAAAAACAAGACCAGAAGCTGAACTGTGGCTCAGACCATGAACTCCTTACTGCCAAATTCAGACTTAAGTTGAAGAAAGTAGGGAAAACCACTAGACCATTCAGGTATGACCTAAATCAAATCTCTTACAATTACACAGTGGAAGTGAGAAATAGATTTAAGGGACTAGATCTGATAGATAGAGTGCCTGATGAACTATGGATGGAGGTTCGTGACATTGTACAGGAGACAGGGATCAAGACCATCCCCAAGAAATAGAAATGCAAAAAGGCAAAATGGCTGTCTGAGGAGGCCTTACAAATAGCTGTGAAAAGAAGAGAAATGAAAAGCAAAGGAGAAAAGGAAGATATAAGCATCTGAATGCAGAGTTCCAAAGAATAGCAAGGAGAGATAAGAAAGCCTTCCTCAGCGATCAATGCAAAGAAATAGAGGAAAACAACAGAATGGGAAAGACTAGAGATCTCTTCAAGAAAATTAGAGATACCAAGGGAACATTTCATGCAAAGATGGGCTCGATAAAGGACAGAAATGGTATGGACCTAACAGAAGCAGAAGATATTAAGAAGAGGTGGCAAGAATACAGAAGAACTGTACAAAAAAGATCTTCACAACCCAGATAATCACGATGGTGTGATCACTCACCTAGAGCCAGACATCCTGGAATGTGAAGTTAAGTGGGCCTTAGGAAGCATCACTATGAACAAAGCTAGTGGAGGTGATGGAATTCCAGTTGAGCTTTTTCAAATCCTGAAAGACGATGCTGTGAAAGTTCTGCACTCAATATGCCAGCAAATTTGGAAAACTCAGCAGTGGCCACAGGACTGGAAAAGGTCAGTTTTCATTCCAATCCCAAAGAAAGGCAATGCCAAACAATGCTCAAACTACCGCACAATTGCACTCATCTCACACGCTAGCAAAGAAATGCTCAAAATTCTCTAAGCCAGGCTTCAGCAATACATGAACCGTGAACTTCCAGATGTTCAAGCTGGATTTAGAAAAGGCAGAGGAACCAGAGATCAAATTGCCAACATCTGCTGGATTATTGAAAAAGCAAGAGAGTTCCAGAAAAACATCTATTTCTGCTTTATTGACTATGCCAAAACCTTTCACTGTGTGGATCACAATAAACTGTGGAAAATTCTGAAAGAGATGGGAATACCAGACCACCTGACCTGCCTCTTGAGAAACCTGTATGCAGGTCAGGAAGCAACAGTTAGAACTGGACATGGAACAACAGACTGGTTCCAAATAGGAAAAGGAGTACATCAAGGCTGTATATTGTCACCCTGTTTATTTAACTTATATGCAGAGTACATCATGAGAAACGCTGGGCTGAAAGAAGCACAAGTTTGAATCAAGATTGCCAGGAGAAATATCAATAACTTCAGATATGCAGATGACACCACCCTTATGGCAGAAAGTGAAGAGGAACTAAAAAGCCTCTTGATCAAAGT
Source organism: Bos mutus (assembly GCF_027580195.1). Lineage (NCBI taxonomy): Eukaryota > Metazoa > Chordata > Mammalia > Artiodactyla > Bovidae > Bos > Bos mutus. Next base: position 20,117,626 of record NC_091637.1, read on the forward strand.
GAAAGAAGAGAGTGAAAAAGTTGGCTTAAAGCTCAACATTCAGAAAACGAAGATCATGGCATCCGGTCCCACCACTTCATGGCAAATAGATGGGGAAACTTTGGAAACAGTGTCAGACTTTATCTTTTTGGGCTCAAAATCACTGCAGATGGTGACTGCAGCCATGAAATTAAAAGACCTTTACTCCTTGGAAGGAAAGTTATGACCAACCTAGACAGCATATTCAAAAGCAGAGACATTACTTTGCCAACAAAGGTCTGTCTAGTCAAGGCTATGGTTTTTCCAGTGGTCATGTATGGATGTGAGAGTTGGACTGTGAAGAAAGCTGAGCACCGAAGAATCGATGCTTTTGAACTGTGGTGTTGGAGAAGACTCTTGAGAGTCCCTTGGACTGCAAGGAGATCCAACCAGTCCATTCTAAAGATCAGTCCTGAGTGTTCATTGGAAGGACTGATGCTAAAGCTGAAACTCCAGTACTTTGGCCACCTCATGCGAAGAGTTGACTCATTGGAAAAGACCCTGATGCTGGGAGGGATCGGGGCAGGAGGAGAAGGGGACGACAGAAGATAAGATGGCTGGATGGCATCACCGACTAGATGGACATGAGTTTGGGTAAACTCCAGGAGTTGGTGATGGACAGGGAGGCCTGGCATGCTGCAATTCATGGGGTTGCAAAGAGTCGGACACAACTGAGCGACTGAACTGAACTGAACTATATAGCTGACAGTGTTAGTTGGGTACCAAGGCTAACTTTGTTGGTCTTACAAATAAATTGGACTTATGAACATGCTCTCCTCTTGGAACAGAACTTATTAGTATGCAGGGGACTTACTGTATAAGTGATATCATACAGTATTTGTTGTAAACTTATTTGACACTGGGCCTCCCTGATAGCTCAGTTGGTAAAGAATATGCCTGCAATGCAGCAGACCGTGATTCAATTCCTAGGTCAGATCAGGAAGATTTGCTGGAGGAGGGATAGGCTACCGACTCCAGTATTCCTGGGCTTCCTTGTGGCTCAGCTGGTAAAGAATCCACCTGCAATGCAGGAGACCTGGGTTGGATCCTTGGGTTGGGAAGATCCCCTGGAGAAGGGAAAGGCTACCCACTCCAGTATTCTGGCCTGGAGAATTCCATGGACTGTAGAGTCCGTGGGGTCACAAAGAGTTGGACACAACTGAGTGACTTTCACTTTCACTTATTTGACACTGAAGCCTTTCTTATCCAATGTCATTTAACAAACGCATTCGGGGGATCACTAATTTACAAGATAAAGCCCGGATACCTCAACACAGCATCCAAGATCATTCCATTCTGGCCACAACCTCCCTTTCCAGCCTCAGCACCCAGAATTCTTCCATGGTTACATCCTAGTTCCCACCACTCTGACCACACACAAATGCTTTGCACTTTCTCTGTATTTTGGTTCGTATTATTCCCCTTTTCTTCCCTTTTCATTTTTCTAAATAAAACAACCTTTCTCAGGAGCTCCATGCAGATTATTATTTTATTAATAGGAATGGCCCCCATTTTGGGGGCACTTATCACGTGCCAGACCCTCCCCAGTCAGCTCTCCCCACTCAGGCCCATGGCTTTGGCACCGGAGCAAGATGCTTACCATGACTTTGTTGCCTTCTATGCTTCGATACCTCTTTCCACTTGGCCCCCACAGTGCCTTGTACCAATGAGCCCCCTCTCCCTTGTCCTAGACCTCTCCCTGGCTTGGGTCTTCAATCGAATTTCCCCTCATTGCCAACATCCCTCTTAGAAAAGAGCTTTGCAGCACCTACTTGACAAGGATGATTGAGATCTCTGGGGTTCATTCATTCATTCTATAAGTACTGATTAAGCACTGGAGGTTTTAAGATAGACATAGTCCCACCCTCACTGCAAGCCAGCGAAGACAGACAGGAAACACAGTGTAATGATCAATTCAATAACTGCTAATGTGCAAAGTGTTGCCAAGAAGTGGGGGGATGGGCCAATGAGAGGGACAGAATGAGACAGGAAGGGCACAGGGCACAACCTTTAAAAGAATGGCATAGCCCAAGGACATGACATAAGCTGATTAGAACCAGCTACGTCCCAGATGGTGCTCAGTATATGTTCATTGTAACACATCAAAACGTTAAATGACACACCCACAGATGCCAGGACCATAAAGGCCAAAAAGTGGGCGGTGGCCAAAAAGTGGGCGGTGGCCCAATGCCTGGAAGTCCCCACCCTTCCCCAAAATAGCTGGAATACTCCTCCCACTCATTGTTGTTGTTCAGTCACTAAGTGCTGTCCAGCTCTTTGCGACCCCATGGACTGCAGCAAGCCAGGCTCCTCTGTCCTCCACTATCTCCTGGAGTTTGCTCAAATTCATGTCTATCGAGTTGATGATACTATCTAACCATCTCATCCTCTGCCACCCCGTTCTCCTTTTGCCTTCACTTTCCCAGCATCAGGGTCTTTTCCAATGAGTCAGCTCTTCACATCTGGTGGCCAAAGTATTGGAGCTTCAGCTCCTATTCATTAGCCTATGAAATAACCCACCCCTATAAACATTGACAACCCCATACCCAGAGGTCTCTTGCCACTCTTGCCTTCCAAGATGGCCCACACTCTGTCTATGGAGTGTGTTTTCTCCCTGAATAAACTTTTTTTCACTCTTCTGTCGCTCTCTCTTAAATTCTTTCCTGTGGGAAGCCAAGAACCCATACTTGGCAGCCGTTCCAGACACTGGGATGTGACCAACCTCTTGGGCCCCACTATCTTTCCTGCAATAATATGTGCATGCTCAATCATGTCCGACTTTTTGCAACCCCATGGACTGTAGCCCACCAGGCTCCTCTCTCTGTGGCATTTCCCAGGCAAGGATACTGGAGTGGGTTGACATTTCCTCCTCCAAGAGATCTTCCTGACGCAGGGATCAAACCCACATGTCCTGCATCTCCTGCACTGGCCAGCAGATTCTTTTACCATTGAGCCACCTAGGAAGCCTAGAAGAAGAAAAGAAACACCGCTGGGCCAGCACACCCCATCCCTTGAAGGTGAGGAGGGTCTGCCTACATGCTCTGGCAGTCACCACTATAGCCACTGCACATTTAGGAGGAGCAGAAGCTGGGGGTATCCTTGCCTGGGAAATCCCATGGACAGAGGAGCCTGGTGAGCTGCAGTCCATGGGGTCACAAAGCACCAGACATGATTGAGTGACTGAGCATGCACACCTGCAACAACCTGATCTGGTGTCCAGGGAGGGCCTCCTGGAGGAGACAAAGGCCCGTAAGAGACAGGACAGCATGTGAAGGACACAGGTGGGGAACTGAGGTGCATTTAGGGGCTGCAGTGAGTACAGCAGGTGGGGGGACTTTGGAAGAGGACAGTGAGTAACAGGAAATGACCTGGGAGTCTCCTCGAAGACTCAGCTCAGGGATGGGCCTCAAGAGGCTTGGGTATGAATCCTGATGGGGTCATTTACTCTCTGTGGGGCCTTGGGTGAATATCTTTTCTTTTATTTTTAATATTTATTTGGCTGCACTGAGTCTTGGTCACAGCACTCACGATCTTCAGTGTTTGTTGGGGGATGCGGGATCTTTAGTTGCAGCATGTGGGATCTAGTTCCCTGACTAGGGATCGAACCCAGGTCCCCTGCATTGGAAGCACAGAGTCTTAGCCACTGGGCCACCTGGAAGTCCCTTGGTGAGTTTCTTAACCTCTCTGTTTTTGTTTTCATAGCTGCAAATGGGGCATCTTCTCCAACACCTAGCTGAATTTAATAAGCACTTAATACAAGCCAGGCATTTTTTCCAAGAACTTTACAGGACATAACTAATTTAATCCTTACAATATTCCTAAGAGATAAGGTATTACCACTTAGCAGATAATGAAACTGAGTCACTAAATTAACTTGTTGAAGGTGACCCAGCATGCTGTTAGGTATCTACCTGGCAGGGTTTCCAGAGTTGAAAGAGATAAATAAAGTGTAACATTTAACACAGTGCCTGGCACACAACACAGTTGGCCTTCCATATCTCCAGGTTCCGCATTCCCAGATTCAATCCACCTTGGATATCTGGGGAAAAAAAAAAAAAAAACCCAGAAAGTTCCAAAAAACAAAACTTAAATTTGTCAAGCCAGTGACTATTTACATAGCTTTTACATTGTATTGATAACTATTTGCATAGATTTCACATTTTCTTAGATATTACAAGTAATCTACAGATGACTTAAAGTACAGAGGCGGATGTGCTTGTGTTAATATGCAAAATGTTAGTCTCTCAGTCGTGTCTGACTCTTTGTGACCCCATGGACTATGGCCCACCAGGCTCCTCTGTCCGTGGGATTCTCCAGGCAAGAATACTGGATTGGGTTGCCATTTCCTTCTCCAGCGGATCTTCCTGACCCAGGGATCAAACTTGGGTCTCCTACCTTGCAGGCAAATTCTTTACCAATTGACCCACCAGGGAAACTGGTTATATGCAAAGACCATGCCATTTTGCACCATGGAAACAAATCCCCACAGACAGTGAGGGAGCAGTGTGATTGCTCAATAATTTTTACTATTTATTTTGATTTATCCTAAGGCCAGCGGGAAGCCATTAAAAGGCTATAAGCCATCAAGAGGATGTTTTTTTTAAAGAATGGCTCTGAGGAGTCCAGGGTAGACGCAGAGAGAGTAATTAGAAGGCTGTTACAACTAGGAGTTCGCATGCCAGGCTAAGGATCTCACATCCCGCCACTAAAAGATCTTGTGTGCCACAATTAGGACCTGGTGAAGCCAAATAAGTAAATAAATAAAAATACTAAAAAGAAGAAGACGACTGTTACAGGAGAGGGAAATACTAGCAGCCAAATCAGACTTGTGCGAGTAGGGTAATGAATCCCTGAAAGGTATTTCCACGGTGGAATCCATGTGTTTTGGGCATCGAGGGGTACTGAGGTTTAAAGAGTAGTGCCAGGTTTCTGGGCTTCTCAGGTGGCGCTAGTGGTAAAGAACCCGCCTGCCAATGAAGGAGACATAAGAGATGCAGATGCCATCCCTGGGTTGGGAAGATCCCCTGGAGGAAGAAATGGAAACCCACTCCAGAATTCTTGCCTGGGAAATCCCATGGACAGAAGAGCCTGGTGAACTGCAGTCCATGGGGCTGCAAAGAGTCAGACTCAACTGAAGCGACTTAGCATGAAAGCCAGGTTTCTGGCTGGCCTCGGATGCAGTGCCATTGACAGGAGCCCAGTGTGTGGGACAGGTTAGGCATGGAGACTTGTCTATTTCGGACAAGTGACACGTAAAGAGGACATGTAAGTAGAGATGGGCAGCAGCTATGACATGCACAAGTTCAAATCCATGACCTGTGTTGTGCTGTAAGAGGCTAGGCCTTTGGCGAACAACGGACCACCTATCATTTGCTAGTCCTTTACTCTGCCTGACCCAGTTCTGATGCTTCATGGTCTCATTAAATCCTCCCCACACCCTGAGCGGAGCTCTGTTCTGGCCTTTCATTTAGAAAAGTGGGGGACTTCCTTAGTGGTCCAGTGGTTAAGAATCTGCCTTCCAATGCAGGGGACACAAATTCAATCCCTGGTTGAGGAACTAAGATCCCAGAGGCTGCAGGGCAACTAAGCCCACACACTGCAGCTAGAGACACCCACAAGCTGCAACAAAGTATCCCACATGCCACAAGGAGGATCCCATGTGCCAAAACTGAAAATAACACAGCCAAATAACTCATAAGTTAAATCATAATAATAATGATTGAAGAATGCTTTTTAAAACGTAAAAATGAGTTCAGGAAGGTTCGATTACTTTCCCAGTGTCAAGTAGCAGGCAGAGCTGGGTTTCAACCCAGGTTGTGTTGTTGTTCAGTCGCTAAGTCACGTCCGACTCTTTGCGACCCCACGGACTTCAGCACACCAGGCCTCCCTGTCCTTCTCTCTCTCCTGGAATTTGCTCAAACTCATGTCCATTGAGTCGGTGATGCCATCCAACCATCTCGTCTTCTGTTGCCCCTTCTCCTGCCTTCAATCTTTCCCAGCATCAGGGTCTTTACAAATGAGTCAGCTCTTCTCATCAGGTGGCCAAAGTGTTGTAGTTTCAGCTTCAACTTCAGTCTTTTCAATGAATATTGAGGGTTGATTTCCTTTAGGATTGACTGGTTTGATCTCCTTGCAGTCCAAGGGACTCTCAAGAGTCTTCTCCGGCACCATAGTTCAAAAGCATCACTTCTTCAGTGCTCAGCCTTCTTTATGCTCCAGCTCTCACATCCATACATGACTACTGAAAAACCACAGCTTTGACTAGATGGACCTTTGTTGGCAAAGTAATGTCTCTGCTTTTTAATATGCTGCCTAGGTTTGTCATAGCTTTTCTTCCAAGGAGAAACCCAGGTTGTACCGATGCGGCAAAAGAGGTCACGTGGGCAGGTACACAAGCAGCTCAGACAGTGTAGACTTGTGTGGCTCAAGAGTGGAACCAACACTGAGGATCTAAACAGCAAAAGAGACAGTCCCAACGGGTAAAAGTGAGGGTTTCCACTCTACCCCAAGTGCTTCAAAATCCCTTTGTGTTCATCAGTCCTGCTCACCTGTTTCCATGGTTTCTTCTCAGCTTGAGGAAGCCCTAAAGCCAACCTTTCCCCATGCTCTGGAGCTCAGTCCCCAAGAAGGGCACTTGCATGAGGGCACTAGACCAAATATCCCCAGTTTTGTCTGCAGACTAGGCCGTCCCACCAGTTCTCTGCTTCCTTTCTCCGAGTCGCACTCTGTTGCAGAAAAGGCAAGGAGGTAAAGTAGGATGACCCACCCCAGAGGAAAGGGTTAGCATCCAACACCAACAAAATGTCCAGTTGAGAGAATTTAAGTTGGGTCTCCCATTCTCCCCGCTGCTGCAGATTCCCCTAAGCTGCCTATTTCCCAAGACTGAGCAGGTCCCTGGTCCAGAAGAGAAGCTGGAATCCTAATCTTCAGTGCCAGCTTTCACTCTGGATTTATTTAAATGACATGAGTGCAAACATTCTAGTTTTGTTTCTGGTATTTTCTGTTCAGTGACCTGACTCATGTAACTTTTAATGATTTGTCTATTGGGACTTTAGTTTAAAAAATCATTTACATGAAAACATTTTAATGTGATTTTTAAGGTATTAAACATATTCAACACTGTCTTTTTAGTTTTGTCATCACTTTTTCTTTTAAAACTATACAAGTGATTTATGAGTATGAGGAGGAGAAGGGGCGAGAGAGGATGAGACAGTTGGATGGTAGCACCAACTCAATGGACATGAGTTACTGCAAACTCAGGGAGATGCTGAAGGACAGGGAAGCCTGGCATGCTGCAGTCCCTGGGGTCGCTAAGAGTCAGACATGGCTTAGCAACAGAAAAACAACAAAGTGTGTGTGCTCTTATTGTATGATATTAAAACCCTTACAGTTCAAATAAATCAAATGTCCCGTTCAGTTCAGTTCAGTTCAGTTCAGTCGCTTAGTTGTGTCCGACTCTTTGCCACCCCATGAATCGCAGCACACCAAGCCTCCCTGTCTATCACCAACTTCCGGAGTTCACCCAAACTCACGTCCATCCAGTCGGTGATGCTATCCAGCCATTTCATCCTCTGTCGTCCCCTTCTCCTCCTGCCCTCAATCCCTCCCATCATCAGAGTCTTTTCCAGTGAGTCAACTCTTCGCATCAGGTGGCCAAAGTATTGGAGTTTCAGCTCAGCATCAGTCCTTCCAATGAACACCCAGGACTGATCTCCTTTAGAATGGACTGGTTGGATCTCCTTGCAGTCCAAGGGACTCTCAAGAGTCTTCTCCAATACCACAGTTCAAAAGCATCAATTCTTCGGTGCTCAGCTTTCTTCACAGTCCAACTCTCACATCCATACGTGACCACAGGAAAAACCATAGCCTTGACTAGACGGACCTTTGTTGGCAAAGCAATGTCTGCTTTTTAATATTCTATCTAGGTTGGTCATAACTTTCCTTCCAAGGAGTAAGCGTCTTTTAATTTCATGGCTGCAATCGCCATCTGCAGTGATTTTGGAGCCCCCCAAAATAAAGTCTGACACTGTTTCCACTGTTTCCCCATCTATTTGCCATGAAGTGATGGGACCGGATGCCATGATCTTCGTTTTCTGAATGTTGAGCTTTAAGCCAACTTTTTCACTCTCCTCTTTCCCTTTCATCAAGAGGCTTTTTAGTTCCTCTTCACTTTCTGCCATAAGGGTGGTGTCATCTGCATATCTGAGGTTATTGATATTTCTCCCTGCAGTCTTGATTCAAGCTTGTGCTTCTTCCAGCCCAGCGTTTCTCATGGTGTACTCTGCATATAAGTTAAATATGCAAGGTGACAGTATACAGCCTTGATGTACTCCTTTTCCTATTTGGAACCAGTCTGTTGTTCCATGTCCAGTACTAACTGTTGCTTCCTGACCTGCATATAGGTTTCTCAAGAGGCAGGTGAGGTGGTCTGGTATTCCCATCTCTTTCAGAATTTTCCAGTTTATTGTGATCCACACAGTCAAAGGCTTTGGCATAGTCAATAAAGCAGAAATAGATGTTTTTCTGGAACTCTCTTGCTTTTTAGATGATCCAGCGATATTGGCAATTTGATCTCTGGTTCCTCTGCCTTTTCTAAAACCAGCTTGAACATCTGGAAGTTCACCGTTCATGTATTGCTGAAGCCTGGCTTGGAGAATTTTGAGCATTACTTTAGTAGCATGTTAGATGAGTGCAATTGTGCGGTAGTTTGAGCATTGTTTGGCATTGCCTTTCTTTGGGATTGGAGAAGGCAATGGCACCCCACTCCAGTACTCTTGCCTGGAAAATCCCATGGACGGAGGAGCCTGGTAGGCTGCAGTCCATGGGGTCTCAAAGAGTCGGACATGACTGAGTGACTTCACTTTCACTTTTCTCTTTTATGCACTGGAGAAGGAAATGGCAACCCATTCCAGTATTCTTGCCTGGAGAATCCCAGGGACGATGGAGCCTGGTGGGCTGCCGTCTATGGGGTCGCACAGAGTCGGACACGACTGAAGCTACTTAGCTTAGCTTAGCTTAGCTTCTTTGGGATTGGAATGAAAACTGACATTTTCCAGTCCTGTGGCCACTGCTAGCCCACTCCAAATGCTATCAGTTTGTGTATATTCATCCTGACCACCTTCTAGGTATTTACACACTTCATACATTTACAAAAATACATAGTTTTGTTTTGTGTACATTTTTGTTCTTTATGTGAACATCATACTAACTGCAACTTGCCTTCTTTGCTTAACAATACATCTTAGAGGGACTTCCCTGGTGGTCCACTGGTTAAGAATCTGCCTTCCGATGCAAGGGACAGTGTCTGGTTCGATCCCTGACCAGGAAACTAAGATCCCAGATGCCTCAGAGCAACCAAGCCACAACTACAACTAGAGTCCCTTTGCCACAGGGAGGATTTCGCATGACATAAGGAAGATCCTGCATGCTGCAACTGGGACTGACACAGATAAATAAATACGTATTTTTCAAAAACAAACAAAAAACTCCCAATATATCATTTAGAGATAATTTTTGTTTTCTTACCATGTAAAGTTTGACTTATTTATACAACCAAAAATGTTCTCTTTTTCCTTGATTTCTCCCTTTGGTTCTAAGCTTAGGGAGTCATTTCTTCTCCAGGTGTTTGAAACTGTCTATTTTCTTTTCCTCACAACATTTTTACATTTGGTCTTTATTATTATTGCTATTATTATGTCCAAATAAAATATATTTGTTGTATTATGTGAGATGAGGATACATTTTTTTCCCCAAATTGCCAGCCAGTTAGCCCAAAATAATTTTCTAAATTACCCTTTCTTTTCCTGACGATGGTACTTTATTACACATTACATGTGTATCATTGTCTCATTCTAAAAGTCCTATTTTAAACTACTAAGACAACTACAAATTTTTGTCCTCATACCACACAATTTTAAATATCACAAATTCATAATATGTTTTGTGGCTACTTCTATTCCCTCATCCTCACTCTCATTTTACAAAACTTTTGTTGAAATTCTACCTCTTTATTCTGCTAAATGAGTTAATGAATTTTATAATCTTTTCCTTTTTTTTGAAAAGTTAAAATCACATTTGGATTTTCATTAAGCCTGTAAATTAAATTGACCTTTCCATCTTTACATCATTTAGCCTTTGCACTAGGCATAAAGAATGTCTCTCCTAGTCATCTTTTCTTTTAACCTTAGGAAAAAAAATTATAGATTTCTTCATAGAGAAAATGCTATATTCTGGATTAGTTTATATATCCCATGCTTCAAAACTTTAGAAGATAAACCCTCTTCCCCAGTAAAACCATTTGAACTCACAACTTTGGGGCACAGCATTCTTGATATCTGTCTTAAATTCCTCTTCAACTTGTTTATTCGTTAAACTAGTATTTATTTCAAGTGCCTGATATGCTTCAGGCCCAGGTTTGTGCATAGGGATACAGCAGCAAATAAAATAGCTTTCTTTTTTTTTCTTTTGACAGCTCCTCTTGGCTTGTGGGATCTCGTTCCTCCACCAGGAATTGAACTCCAGCCCCGCCAGTGAAAGCGCTGAGTGCTAACCACTAGCCTGCTAGGGAATTCCCAGATAGTTTTCGTACAATCATCTCAAAATATAATGCTTACTTTAAAAAAAAAAAATCACGATTATCTCGAAATTAAAAGTTTAATTAAAAACACTAAAGTCCTCTCTTCTTAGGAAGCTGGTATTCTAGTGGGGAGAGAAGAAGGGAAACAAGTAAGCAATTAGGCATATGTCATATCAGATGGTGAGAAATGCTGCCGAGAAAAAGTGCAGTTTCCAAAAGCTGGTCAGGGGCAGATGCTCTGTCCGCTGATTTTGAACAGAAGCTGAAGGAGGTGGCTTAAATTTTCTGCTTCTGCTTCTGTCAGAGAAACTTCTCTATTTTTTCCCACAGAAAATTATCTCAGAAGTATTCAAATTTGTCTACAATCTCACATATTCTTTTATATTTTTTAAGTCTATTTTGTCATTTCTACCATTTCACCCTAAGTTTTATTTCTGTTTTTTTCCCTTCATCATATTTGTCCATTGTATTATTTAGATCTTGTTTTTTACATAAAGAATCAACTCAAGGATGTATGTGTTATGTACTGTTTTTCTATTTTTTAATTTTTTTCTGTTTCTTTTCTGATCTCTTCCTTCCTCATCTTTATTTGGGGTTTTGTTTTCATGTATTTCTAAAGTATTTAATGAGCATTTTGCTTGTTTAAATTTCTCTGGATTTAATAGTAAAATCACTTTAAAAACTAAATAAAATTTTGAGTAAAGCTTTGTGTACATGCTGTTGGTTTTCCTAGGTGTGACTCTTTATTTTTCTTTCTAAATTAACACAACTCCTAGTATATATAACTGAATCATTGTGTGGTATACCTGGAACTAACACCATATTGTAACTCAACTATACTTCAAAAAAACAAAGTTAGACACACACACACACACACACCGCCCCCCAAAGAAAACTGTATTCATGCAAAAAAATAAATAAATAAAGGCAGTGAAGCTCACACACACAAACTCCACTTCATTCCTGATTTTCTCCTTTATCCAAAAGCTTATTTGGGAGAATTTTAAATAGTCAATTTCTAACAATAATTTCTAGTGTTAGCATATTGTGAACAAAGGATATGATCCACATGACATTTGTATTTTGAATTCATTGGGCTTTTCTTTGTGGAGGAAACTGTGATCCACTTTTAAAGTTATTTTCTGGATCCTGGGAAACAGGCTGAGTAACTTACAGCCCAAGCCAAAGTCAGTATATCTTCAGGAACTGGGGAAAAGAACAAAATGTGAACAGGAAGTAAGCTTCAAAGAGGAAGTGATTTTGATACAGAGGAGACAAAGGACTGGCTTTTTCCAGTACCCACTAAAGGCCAGGCACTGTGCTGGGTGCTTTGAATGTATTGTCTCATTCTGAGGCCAAGCAGGATTCTTCAGAGCAGGAAATGGTGCCCTGGGGAGGTTAAGTAACTTCCTAAAGTCTGTTCCTTGTTCACAGTCCTGTCCCCCTCGCTATGCTGAGCAGCTTCCCACTTTCAAGACTCAGTTTAAACATCACCTTTTTTCTCAAAGAGAAGAGCTGGGCACCCCTCCTCTATTCGTGTAGAAGTCATCACTAGTCACATCTGCCACCCTTGGTTACCCTGTAAGACCTGTAAGGACAGCCAGCACGTTGTAGGTTCTTAATAAATATTTGTTATGAAGTGAAGAATACAGGCAAAAGGACCAAAATAAAGGACCAAAAAAGAGTTCCTGTATGAAGAAAGAACACAACAAAGCCATCAGCCAAGCCATCAGCCTAAGGACCCTTCTCCGACTCCTGCCAAATGGCGATGCCTCGGGGTTTACAAGTAATAATTTTGGCATTAATAGCTCGATCTGTTTGCAAAGTGTTTGCTATCTACACAGCATTATCCTATCTGCACTATCTTATTTGGTCTCCAAGAATGGGTTGTCCTAAGCCCCATTTTCTAGGTATAATAGTGAAGCATTTAGAAACTGAGTCTGGCCAAGGTCAGACAGGGAAGCCTGGCGTGCTGCAGTCCACGGGGTCGCAAAGAGTCGGATCTGACTCAGCGACTGAACAACAAGGTCATACAGCTTGCAAGTCACCATAACCAAGAGCTCCTCAGACTCCACTTAATGCCACATTCAAACTTGAACCCAGGTCCCTCCTGATGCTAAAGCAGACCTGCAGACACACACATGCACGCTCACGCACAAACATACCTTGCTGCCTCGGTGGAGAGGAGACGTTCAATTCCCCTCCTGCCTCGCTCATCATTGTGGTTTCACAATGGAGTCTTTCTTCTTCAGACAACATGTTTAATTAATGCCTTAAAGGAAATTCATGAGGGTGATCCCTGATGTTACATGCTCATTCATTCATCTGTTCTTATGGACGATAAACACTGACAGAGCATTGACTGAGGCCCTGTTAAGAATGCAAAGCCAGGTAATCTGCTAGCCTGGACACTGGGACCCAGGTGAAGGGTGGGGAGGATGACTTTCGGGGACCTTCAGGACCGCTCTGCTCACAGTCCACTCACCCCGCTTCCAGGCCTGCCTCCTCCTCCCCCACCCTCCCAGTCCCCACCCCACACTCTCTTTATCTCCCTTCACAAAAAGCCCCATTCTCTTTTTGCACAATACACTTTCACAATAGATAGTCTATTCAACCCAGAGCCCAAATCATCAGCAACCAAAATGCTTGGTTCCTCTTTCCTCCTAGGTCTTCAAAAGTTTCCAGGGGAGGAGGAATAATTGCATTCTGTAGCGTAACTTCCTGTCCCTGTTTGCTTGGCTGTTTCTCCTGCAAACTGGAAGGTCCTCGAAGCCTTGGCCTGGGTCTTTTCACTATTGACTGTAGAATAAATGAAAAACCCAGGTCTTGCTCTCTAAATATACAGGTTATTGTTTACAATAATATAATCATTATAGAAATTTGACAAATACTTTGAGACAAAGAAGACAATAAAAAATTATCTAATATTCCAACAAACACATAGAACTTTTTATTAATTTTTACTTATTTTTAAAAATTTTGGCCACACTGTGTGGCATGCAGAATCTTAGTTCCCCAACCACGGATCAAACCCATGCTCCCTGCAACGGAAGTTTTAACCACTAGACTACCAGGGAAGTCCTACAAGTAACTTTTAAACTTGTCTGTATTTCCTTCCAAGTTTTTATATGTACTTTTCAGGATAAATATTCAATATATATGTATATACAAAACTTGGCAAGACTACAATTGCATATGCAATTTTGTATCTCACTCACTACATCAGAAACATTTTTCAGGTCATTAAATATTCTTCAAAAACATGGCTTTTAATAGCAATGCAGTTACATCAAACATGCATGCCGTAACTTCTTTAAACATTTCCTCACTGTTGAATACTTGGGTTATTTCCTTTCTTCCTTCTGTTCTTTTCCTTTTTATTGGCTGTAATTTTTGCCAACATAAATAACATTTTGATAAACATCCTTAACTCACATCTTTGTCCACACTGATGATTCCCCCTCCAATAGATTTCTAGAACTAAAGTTATTAATCAAAAGACACAAACTTTTTCAACTTCTCTTGACTTACAATATCAAATTATTTTCCAGGCTTTGATCCATCAGCCTTCTTATAGGAATACATGTCATCATTGTGGTCTTTATGTATTTATGTATTTTTAACTGTTTGGTGAAGCTAGCAGTTTCCTGTTTATGGTAGGTGGCCCATGTTTCTTTTAGCTTATTTTTAGTCTTATATTTATGCAAATAAGGCCAGTTAATTTACTGGTCCAAACAATGATGGGAATAAAGCCACACAACTATGCACTCTTGGTCGTAAGGGGGGTGGGAAGTTTCACCCTATCGTCATTCCCTGAAAAATGATGCACAAAGGTCAGATGCTCACCCCATCTATCCAGCTACAAAGACTTGCTTTCTTTGGGTTTTTCCTACAAACCCTGAAAGTCATTTAGCCGTGTCCGATTCTTTGAGACCCCATGAACTATACAGTCCATGGAATTCTCCAGGCCAGAATACTGGAGTGGGTATAGCCTATCCCTGCTCCATGGGATCTTCCTGACCCAGGAACTGAACCAGGGTCTCTTGCATTGAACCTCCTCTCCTGCGTGAGGATTCTTTACCAGCTGAGCTACCAGGGAGGCCCCCCCTTGAGTCTCCCTAAATTGCCACTACACTTCTGAGAATTTTGAGCTGCTGCCAATACAACTTCTGTAGGACTCTGGTCCCTGACTTAGTTCTCAGTGACTCTCCAGCTCTGGTCCTCCTGCCATTTCCTACATCCCATCCTTTAAGGAGTTCAAGGTTTGCCTCTGCTCTCTGAAACCCCTTGAAGTTTCATCCTCAGGGTCCTGCATCTTCTATTGACTGGAATCCATCCAGTGGGGAGGTCTGATTCTCAAAACCTTATATTAGACATTGCAAAGTCACTGATATATATATATATATATATGTATGTATATACATATATATATTATATCGTTCAGTGGCTCAGTTGTGACCAACTCTTTGTGATCCCATGAGCTGTAGCACACCAGGCTTCCCTGTTCTTTACCATTTCCCAGAGCTGACTCAAACTCATGTCCATTGAGTCAGTGATGTCATCCAACCATCTCATCCTCTGTCATCCCCTTTTCTTCCTGCCTTTCAGTCTTTCCCAGCATCAGGGTCTTTTCCAATGAGTCAGCTCTTCAAATCAGGTGGCCAAAGTATTGGACCTTCAGTTTCAGCATCAGTCCTTCCAATGAATATTCAAGGTTGATTTCCTTTAGGACTGACAGCTTTGATCTCCTTGCGGTCCAAGGGACTGGTCATGGTGGAGAGTTCTGACAAAAAGTGGTCCACTGGAGAAGAGAATAGCAAACCACTTCAGCATTCTTGCTTGAGAACCCCATGAACAGTATGAAAAGGCAAAAAGATATATAGTATTTATGAAAATATTTCTTTATCTGGCTGCACGGGTCTTAGTGGCGGCGGCACGCAGGACCTTTTAGTCGCGGCATGTGGCATCTACTTCCATGAACAGGGATGGAATCCAGGCCCCCTGTATTAGGAGCACAAAGCCTTAGCCACTGGACCACCAGGGAAGTCCTTGATATAAATTTTTAATGTTTGTTTGGTTCTGCCAATGAAAGCAACAAATTTTAATAATCATCTGCTGATCTCCCAGCAGTTACTCTGGTGAATACGTCAATTGGAACACTGAAGAGCTGTGTTTCATCCCTTTATTTGGTTTATTAGATTCTTCAGATTTTCAGAGATTTCAGAGATGGGTATGAACATTCTTGAAGGTCTGTGACATGACTGCATCCTCCCATTAATAAACCTTATACTAACAAATATTCCCTCCCATTCCAGCCATGGGGCTCCTGAAAAGCCCAGGGGAGGCTTCCTTTACTGCTTCTGCATCGCAACAGCTGATTTCTTTCTCTCTCGTGTGAGTGAATCTGAAGGCTTCCTTCCTGGGTTTAAGAGGATCGGGGGACTTGGCTAAAGGTGGTGGTGTCTGTGAGCGCAGGCCATTGTGAGTACTTCCTCACGGTCATTCACACAGGCTTCACCGTTTGCCAAATGAAGTATCACGCATCACGGGTCATACATCACCTGCTTTCATGCCTGCCCACAATCCCAGGAGATGGCCATTACCGAAGCTACTCAGGTGGCAGAGAAGGAAGTGGGTCACTGCCCAGACAGGTTCTTGCAGGGAGGTGATCTGGGAGAGAAAACGGGGAAGTATGAGGAGCGGATGGGCTTCCCTGGTGGCTCAGATGGTAAAGAATCTGCCTGCAACACAGGAGACGCTGGTTTCATCCCTGGGTCGGGAAGATACCCTGGAGAAGGGAATGGCTACCCACTCCAGAGAATCCTGGAGAATCCCATGGACAGAGGAGCCTGGTGGGCTAGTCCATGGGGTCACAGAGTCAGGCATGACTGAGAGACTAATACGCGCATACACACACCCATGAGGAGGGGATATGGGAAAGAAAAGAAGAAAACAGAGATGTTGAAAGGAACTCCCACCTAGAAACTGGCTGCAAATTCTCGCTCAGTCACTCCATAGCTGTGACCTTGGAAAGCTTTTTTTCTTGGAAAGCTTTTAAACTTTTCTGTGCCTCGGTCTCCTCAGCTGTAAAATGGTGACCAGAATATGACATTTATCTGGCACAAAGGTGACTGTACAGTATATTTATCACAGCAGGTCCATAAAAGCAGAAAATTGGGAATATCCTGCAAGTCCAGTGATTTGTTTTTAAACAAGTAATATAAACACATGCTATGGGAAAATACCATTTGTTAAGAATGACAATGGATGTTTACAGACAGGGGAAGATATGTGTGACATATTATCAAGTAAAAGTGGCTGCTATTCGGTAGGAATAACATTATGTCATTTTGTTAATTTTCTTAAAATAATATATTTACATGTATAGTCATTCATCTGGTTAACAATATTTACTTTGCATAGTTTTATTACTACGCATTTATGTGCAGATGTGTGCCTATAGAATGTCCAAGGTTATATACCAAACTGTAATGTCTCTACAGGAGTTCTTTTTCAGATTTGCTTAGCTGGTTATCAAATTCTCTCACAATGAACTTGTGTCATAAAGAAATAGTAGAAGTGCAAAAGGTTTATGATGCAGGAACTGGAACCCTGGTGTCTGCCTGGATCCAGGGGGCAGGTTGCTGATGCCAAGTTCATTTGCAGGTTGCCTGGAGAATGAGGAACCCAAGCAAAGGACTAAGAGGTTTCAAGAGATGTAATGTGGGCTCTAGAGGAGTCAAAAGTCACTCTCTCCCCGTCTCTTCTCCCCAGTGTGAACTTCTGCGTCTACTTTTCTCCACTGAGCAAACAGCCAGGCACCTACTCCTAGGGGTCCTCCGGGATTTTACAAGGCCCACTCTCCTCTGTTCCTATTTGCTCTTCGGGCAGGCGACATCTCCACCCATCAGGCCAGGCCTTGGTAACCACAGTTGTCACATTCTGGTCTCATTCCTGAGATGACACCCTGGCCATCCTGGTTGGATGTAGGTGATCCCCAGTCCCAGCCACCCATAAGGACACAGGGCATCTCTGAAGGAATGCTCTCTCCACAGCCAGTTCATCACAATTCAGGTATGGTGACTCACTCAAGTTTCAACCCTTAACATAAATCTCATTTTCAGCTGGTAAGAGCACCTCCAGTCACTCCCTAACACATAATGACAATGAATAAAAGCTATCATGCATTGGAGCTTATGTCCCAGATGCTGAGCTGGGCACAGGCTTTTTTAAGCCTCACAGAAACCCTGTGAGTCAGTTGTTTTTACCCCATTTCACAGATGAGAAAACTTATATTCAGAGAGGTTAATTGGCCCAGGAATATGCAGCAAGTCAACCTGGACCCTTAAACATAAAACACCACTTCTGCGGCCCATAGGTCTTCTCGGTGGTTTAGTTGCTCAGTTGTGTTCAACTTCTCAGACCCCACGGACTGAAGCCCACCAGCCTCCTTTGTTCCATGGGATTTCCCATGCAAGAATACTGGAGTGGGTTGCCATTTCCTTCTCCAGGGGATCTTCCCAACCCAGGGATCGAACCCAGATAGACCCAAGCAGTCCCCTGCATTGCAGGATTCTTTCTGATGGAGCCACCAGGGAAGCCCATAGGTCTTCTTACCCTCATCTTATAAAGATGGAAACTAAGGCTATTAACCACCCAAGTTCATGATGTGAGCAAGTGGGAGAGGCGAAAATTTTAAAATCTCCCTGCTATCCTGCCCCTCCCCAACTGGTGCTCGGACACCTGTGTGTCCCTGCTCCGCCACTGTACTCTCCACTGCTGGAGACTCCAAGAATCCAGAAGAATGCGCTCTCTTGCCTTGGCACCTTCAGACAGGCTGTGCCATCACACGAATTTACCTAGACATCTAGACACAACTTCCTCCAGGAGTCATCCCTGACTGTCTCAGTCCAAGCACCCCTTTTCTAGATGCTCCCTTGGTTCATCCTTACGTGTAACATGAGGCCCTGTGGTTGCCTGTCTTCTTGTTTCTTCCCCTGCCAGTCTAAAGCCTGAGTGACGAACACAGGCACTGATGGCTGTTAGGTCCTTAGCACCCAGCATGGAGTGGGCACAGAGCAGGTATTCAGTAAGCATGGGTTACCCGAATGCTCCACGGTCAGTGCTGTTTGTTTTATTTGGAGGAAATAATTTAGGTGCACTAAGCAGACTCTAAGATGACAGAAATGTGGCTCTCTGGACACCCCGTTAAGAGGGCAGTATGGGTGGGGATGGATGCACTGGGGTCATCCAGGGCTCAGTTGCCGTGATATTAAAAACCACGGAGTCCTCCTTGCTAAAGCAAGTCCCAGGCTACTGTTTTCTCACTCCCAGTCAGAAACAAATCATGTTCTGAGTGACTGGAGTCATTGCTCACAGCACCGGGAGCTGGTTTAGGGTGGGGTGAGGGGCAGTGGCCTTGGGGCTCCAGTGTCTAAAGGCCCAGGCCTGCGGGCTGGGGGGAGGGGTGCAGAGTGGCAGGTCCTGTGTGTGAGTGGGGGGCGGGGGGGGGAGACAATGGGGCTCAGCATCTGCTCCTCGCTGGGAGAAGGGACCCTCCAGTGAAAAGCCAGGGAGAGCAGGGAAGTGTGGGAGGAATTGATGAGGAGAAGGGGTGGAGCCAAGGAGACGCAGCCGGGAGGAAGGAAGAGAAGGGGAAGGAAGAGCGGAGGGAGGGGAGAGGATCCAGGCTCTCCTTCCTCCCGGTGACCTGGTCGGGAGCCGCAGCCTCCTCTCGCATTGTTTCCTGCGGAAACGTCGGGGGCCCATGGAGACTCACGCTTCTCCCCAGTCCCTGGCAGCAGCCCCCAGTCCAAAGGCCAGGCATCCAGCAGGTGCTCAATACTTAGTTGGGCAAAAGAGACATGTGGCCCAAGTTTGCTCTGGGAACTTTTCCCCTCCCTTCTCCCCACTGGAGAAGAAGGCAGAGCAGGTTCTTGAGAACACGCCCAGGCGCCCCATGAATAATTGACCCTTCGTGGGGTCTCTGCCGCGTTCGGTCCAAGGGCTCGGAGTGGAGAAGCGGCTGGACGTTAGAGGCCGGTCGGAAGCCGGGGGAAGGCAAAGCTGCGCCAAGGCCCGCGGCCCTGCAGGGAGGAGCTGGGGGCCCGACCCCCGCAAGACCAACGGCCACGCCTCGGCGCCCCCCAGCAGCGCGCCCTTCTGCGACGGGCGAGGCTGCGGGGGCCGGATCCCAGCGGCTCCTCCGATCCCCTTCCCCACCCCGACCCAGGCGCTCGCAATACGCCCCGCTCCCTCGAGTCTGGACGTCCAGGGCTCTGCAAACAGCTGTTCAAAGGCTTTTTACAGTTCATTGCTCTGCGGGGATGTTTGTTCCAAGCCCATCTGCCTACTTTAAAAATATGTAAGTGAAGAACACACCCAACCTTCCACCTCTGGCTGGGGAGGGGCGGGCTTGGCGGCCCCCGCCCGCACTTCGGAAGGAACCGGCAATCAGCACCCGCGGCTGCGTCCCCCCAACCCCCACCGACTCTCCTCTCGGGAGAACGTCCCATGCTTCCCACGGGGCGTCCCCTGGCCCCCTTTGTGCCAGGCAGAACCGGGCCCCCCATTTCCATGAGAGGTTCTTATGCTCCCCCTCTCCCCCGCTTCAGTTAATCTTTGTTCCCCTTTTCTGCTGAGGAGAAAAAAAAAGAGAGAGAAAGAAAAGGAGGAAAAAAGGCGTGACTTGATTCTCAAACGAAACTCCCACAGCAAACAAAACCCTTTTAGAGAAATAAGAAAGGAGGAAGAAGGAAGAAAAGAGGGAAGGGAAAAAAAGAAAGAGAGAAACCCCTCCAGGCTTTCAATTTGAGTGGGAGAGTTGAACCGAAAGAAAGAGAAAGAAAGGAAGAAAAATCCTCTCTGCGGTAGAAAGAGAAAAGAAAACTTGGGCTGACAAGAGGGGGGTGTTGGGGGTGGTGGTGGAAGGAAGTGAGAAAACAAAAGAGAGATAAAAGGGCTGCTTTTCTGTCTTTCTCTTCCTCCGCGAGCTGGGTTAGGAGGAGCTGTTTTGCATCCCTTCACGTCAGCCCTGCCTCATTCCCTTCTTCCAGGGAGGGAGAGAGAGCGAGCGAGCGAGAGAGAGAGAGAGAGAGAGGAGAGGGAGAGAGGGGGAGAGAGAGAGAGAAAGAGAGGAGCCGGAGGGAGGGCGGCAGGAGCAGGCGGCGGGCGCGCGTGGAGGCGGGCGGCGGGCGCGCAGCAGCAGCCCGGGCGGTGGGCAGCCAGGAGCCCCCCCGGCCCCGGCCCGCCACGGGCCCCAGCGCAGGAGCCGCGCCCGGACCCAGGGTGAGTGTCCCGCGCGGCCCCCGGCCCCCGGCCCCGCAGCCCCGGGCGGCGCGCCGGCGGGGGCGCGGGGGGCGCGGGGGTGGGTCGCTGCGGCCGCGGCCGACCCGCCCCCCGCCTCTCCCCGGGGACGGCGGCGCGCAGGCCCTCGCCGCGCTGCAAACATGTCGTCTTTTCCTTTCACTTCCACATTCCCTCATGCCGGAGAGCTGGAGGGAGAGAGGGAGAGCCGGGGAAAGAGGGAGAGATGGCGTCTGGAGGGAGGGAGGGGGGTGTAGAGGGGGAAGGGAAGGAGGGAGCGTGCAAGCGAAAGCGGGCGAGAGCGAGGAGAGCGCGCGAATGAGAGAGAGGAAGAGAGAGAAAGGGAGGGGAGAGAGAGAGAGAAGCAAAAATGAAAGGAAAGCGCGGCGGCGGCGGGGCGGGAGGCCCGGAGGCGGCGGCGGCGGTTCGCGGGCCCGCACGTGGGTGTCCCGGCGCCCGGTGCGCTCCCCCCGCCGCCCGCCCGGGACTCAAAGTTTCACCCCCTCGCCGCGCCGCCCCGCCCCGCCCCGCCGCTGCCCACAAACTTTATTCTCCGGGCGGGTGGGGTGGCTGCGCGTCCCCGCCGTCCGGGGTGGGGGAGGGCCGGGCGCGCCGCCTGGCTGTCGGGGGGCGCCCCCCCGGGGCCGCCGCGCGCCCCCCCAGCCCGGGGCCGGGGACCTGTTGAAGGCGCTCGCCGTCCGGCCGGGTCCCCACGGCCCTCCTTGGTCGGTCTCGGTTCCCCTTCCTCGTCGCCCACCCTTCTCCGTTTCCTCGCGGTCATTTTCCTAATTGGACAGAGCTGTGGGGTGTGATCGCTGGCGTCAGACTGGGGGGCCCCGGAGGCTGCCAGGTGGGCGCGGGGGACTTGGGGACCGACGGGACAGCCCCAGCCAGCGTGCAGAGCCCACAGATCCGGCCCTGGTGCCACCGCCCCCCTAACCACGGACTTGCTAACTAGTGCGTATCGGGTTTTTTTTTTTTTTCCAACTTGCCTTTTAAGATGACTTTTATGGTCGCTGCAACTGCTTCCCTTCAGTCTGTGCTGTAGTTTGGGAAGATTTAAGAGGCCAGGGAGGTGCTTGCGTGGGTTTTAACTAACCCGAAACGATCATTAATGTATCTCTTAGCTCTGCGAGGGATCGGGCAAGGCGTACTCGGAGCCCGGGTGCATTTTCACAGGGTCACTACGAGGTGCTGGTCCTTTCCCGGTCTGAGCGGTCCAATGAGGGACCCGCCTGGAGGCCCACCCTAGAGCTGCGGGCGGAGCGCCCTAAGTGCTAAGGGCACCGAGAACGCCTTGATTTCTGTGCAAAATGGAAACTCCCAGCCGGCGTAGACCTGGAGGGGATATAGCCAGTTACGGAGGGCGCCGGGGAAACTCACAAGATTACCCCACAGGTGTGCGGAGAGGGACTTTGAACTGTGGGGGTCACCCAGCCAACTTCGAAGCTGCTCTTTCAGTGCTGCCTTTGTACACGTGTAAGTAAAACAGTCAAAGTTCATTTCTGCCAAGCGGAGGGCCTGGAGCCTGCATCCCCGCTTTTGCCCGGAGATCTGGGGGCCTTCAAAGGACCCGCCGGGCCAGGTGGGGGAGGGGAGGTGAACCGCCCCTAATTGTCTTTAGACTTTAAGAAAAGGCATTCTTAGTGTTTGTGATCAAAGCCTTGGGCCTGTCTGGTTTTGATTTTTGAGACTTATGGTAGTCCCTTTCTCGTTTAAAGCAAATATTAGTCTCTAGAACTTTCCTGGTGGTTTTGTCAGCTGGCCCTCCAGCCACACGTCACTGTGTGCCAGGCACCTGCCAGTCTGGGAACAGGACCTCTAATTGGTCACCTGTAGCTCTAGTGGCTCTAGTGTTCCAGTAACCTGCAGGAGCCTGCCTTCTTGCTTGAGGGCACTGGAGGTACAGCTGCTCTCTTTGAGGCAGGGTGAGTTGGCCATTTGGGTCATGTTTTCCTTTCCTCCAGGCTCATCTGGTTGCCTGTATGCCCATGGAGGAGAGGCGTTGAAGTGGGAACAGAGGTTCCCGCTTCTCAGAAAAGATTTCTGGGTGAGTCCTTGACCTGTGGTGTGTGGCCATCGAGCCATTTCTTCTGAACTTGAGGCACTTCCATTCCAACCAGGCATTTTCTACCAGGGAGACTTATTTTAGGCTCTCCGTCTGGAGACAAGGAGACGGACAAGGTCTGGCATGGTTTTTGAGTTGGAGGAAGGGAGACTAATGGGCCCACCAGAGATTTTGCATACCTTCTATTTTAGGTTTGCCTTGTGGCCTAGGGATATTTCTACCAGAGTTGTGCTTGGAAATCTCAGGTTTGAAGATGGAAGGGAGTAAATAAATAAAGGAGGAGTCAGCGCATCTCAGGATGCTGTTTACAGCTTCTCTTCTGGCTGGCTCAGCCAGGAATCTGAGGGCGGGGGCTCATCTTGTTGAATTAAGGAATCTGCTGAGTCTCGTGTTAATGGTGGTCGATCTAGCCCTTAGACTACAAAACTGGAAGAGGACCTTAGAGCTTGTCTGAAAGGTAGAGACAAGAGAAAAACTTTATGCCTGAAATCACGCAGTGATTGACAGTGCCAGCACTCAAACACAGGCTTTCAGAGCCTATTTCCAGTGATCTCTCTCTCTCTTATTTATTTATTTTTTCTCTCTCTCTCTCTTTTAATATGTATTTATTTTTTGGGTTGCACCCAGTCTTAGTTGTGGCATGTGATGTCTAGTTTCCTGACCAGGGATTGAACCCAGGCCCCCTGCATTGGGAGTGTGGAGTCAGTCACTGGACCACCAGGGAAGTAAGTCCCCCAAGGGCTCTTAACACAAAGCTGCTGCCTGTATGCCTGCTGGAGTTACGCTCCATCCAAAAAATGTGGCAGTGAGAACGTGAAAACCTGAGATACGCTCATGACATAAGTAAATGAAGGACCTTATTTTCTGGTTGTGTTCCGCATACTGTTCTGGAGGATTTGACGGCCGGTGTGACTACGTGGGGAAACCGGGTGTTTCAGGGTGTTTTAACACGGACTTCTTCAAAGTCTGCCAGTTCAGCGGGGCAGCAGTTTAGTCATCGGCTTGTACCTAAGTCCCACTGAGCATTTTTTCATCTGGGATGCTTTCTTCCTGCTTTGTACCTGTGTGTGATTTATTTAGGCATGATCCGGGAGAAGAATGGGGATGGAAAGGAAAGGCCAGAGACCCAAACTGGTATCTCTTCCTGGGCTACATCTCTTACTACCTTCAGCTCATGAGGTCTTGCGTTGTTCATTGCTAATGATCACCTGTGCCTAGAACAGGGCCCGGCACATAGTGGGCCCTCCATAAATTCTTGTTGAGTAAATGTACTGGGTGTTAGGAAAGAGTTCCCTCCCAGAAGGGACCGACAAATGACAGACGGGAGGCAGAGGCAGGGAGGTAATTGATGGGAGCTGCAGAGTTTTGCTGTGAGTCAGGGCTTTGAACAAGCTCCAGACAGGTAAGGCAGGAGGGGCTGGGAAGAGCAAATCTCATGGGGTGGAGCCACTGGGTGGAGACTTGTGAAACAATAGATCTTGAATTGGACAGGTTGTGGGGAGGATAATAATAACCATAGGTCTTGGGCCAGGCTTGTGTAAGTGCTCTTTGTGTATTGTCTCCTTAAGAGTCCTCACAGGTGCTAGTTGTTGCTTGCAGGCTGAGTTGCTCAGTCGTGTCTGACTCTTGGCCACCCCATGGACCGTAGCCCACCAGGCCCCTCTGTCCATGGGATTCTCTAGGCAAGAATACTGGAGTGGATTACCATTTCCTCCTCCAGGGGATCTTCCTGACCCGGGGAATTGAACTGCTGAATTGGCAGGCAGGTTCTTTCCCATTTAGCAGATTGGAGAACTGAAGCACAGAGGAGTCAGTAACTCATTCAAGAGCACAAAGCTGGTGGTGTCTGAACTCAAGCAGACTGACTTCAGACTTGGCTGCCCTAGAATGATGATGAGTTCAGGTATTTCTGCCCATGTCAAGGAGCTGGGCATTCAGAGCTTTGGGGTTGCTAGAAAGGATAGCAACGGAAAAATTGAAAAAGAAATTGTTGGTCTGCAATGCAGTGAAGCTGGTCAGGGAAATGGCCCTCTGCTTCCTTTGCCAAGGCCCTCAAGGTGTCTGAAGACTGTAAAAGTTTTTTTTTTTTTTTTTTTTTGAAAGTATGTATTTATTTGGCTGCTTTGGGTCTTAGTTTGGCATGTGAACGCTTTCTTGCTGCTTGTGGGATCTAGTTCCCTGACCAGGGATCGAACCCTGGCCCTCTGCATTGGGGGTGCAGAGTCTTAGCCACTGAACCACCAGGGAAGTCCCCTGTAAGGGAATATTTATTTTGGGGACCTAACTATTTCCCAGGCACAGTGGCTAGTACCAGATTGGGTCTGTTTTGCGCTTGATAAAGATTTAAGAGACTTTGTTTTTTAGGTTGCTTTTCAAGTTACGTTTTAGTCCACATGTATTTGAAACTGGTGGGAATTTTAAAGCCAAAAGTGTCACCTTTGTCCATGAGGCCTCTAGAAAGTGTTTCCCACCTGCTCAAGCCTTCCCTTCCTACTCCAAATACGCTGGTCCAGGCTACTCAGCCCACAACAGCTGCCCTTAAAAAAAAATGTATTTATTGTTGGTCATGCTGGGTCTTCACTGCTACTCTGGCTTTTCTCTAGTTGCAGCAAGCAGGGACCGCTCTACAGTTGCGGTATGCAGGCTTCTTACTGTGGTGGTGTCTTCTGTTGAGGCGCACAGGCTTCAGCAGCTGTAGCACATGGGCTCAGCAGTTGTGGCTCCCGGACTCTGTAGTTACTGCGCACAGGCTTAGTTGCTCCGAGGCTTGTGGGATCTTCCCTGATCGAGGACTGAACCCGAGTCTCCTGTGTTGGCAGGCAGATTCTTTGCCACTGCGCCACCAGGGAAGTCCACAACAGCTGCCCTTTTATTGACAGTCTGCCAGTCCCATCCTCGTGGAGCTTGCAGTCTCCCTGGGAGACAGACATTAAACTAATAATTACACCAATACTCTTTAATTACAATTGTTACAAATGCTTCAAAGGAAAAAGTACAGAGACCACGGGAGCTGATAATCAAGAATGGGGGAAGGGAGGCTTTCCTGAAGAAAAGGCATTTAAACAGCCACGCAGAGGGTGGGCAAAGAGGCTTTAACCAGGTGGGACAGTCCATTAGCCTTGATGTAAGCCTTTGCTGCTCTGTATGTGGTCCAGGCAGCAGCAGCAGCATTACCTGAGAGCTTGTTAGAAAGGCAGGATCTTGGACCTGCCCCAGACCTGCTGAATCTGCATCTTAAGATTCCTGTGCGTGGTAGAGTCTAAGAAATGCTGATGGAATCAAAGTACCGAACTGGGAGGTTCCCAGCTTTGCTGCAAGTGAGTTGGGTGACCTCAGGCAAGTCACCCACCTTGAAGTGACTTGGAGGAGTAATAACAAGGCAATTAGATCATCCCACAAGTTCTTTCCCAGGTGGCTCAGTGGTCAAGAATCCGCCTGTCAGTGCAACAGACACAAGAGATGCGGGTTTGATCCCTGAGTCGGAAAGATCCCCTGGAGGAGGAAATGGCAACCCACTCCAGTATTCTTGCCTGGAGAATCCCATGGACAGAGGAGCCCGGTGGGCTACACAGAGAGTCGGGCACAACTGAGCACACATCGCATACACACACAGCTTCCTTCTGGCTTCTCAGGTCTTTGGCTTTTGTGGTGGGTGCTGTCTCCAAGCTTATGGAGGGAGAGGACCTGGGCTTACACAGCATCCACCTGTGCCATGCTCTTGGTCGGAGGGCCAGCAGTGGACACTAGTCCATGCTCTAGTCTGACTTCAGTGAACACTAAAGAGGGGCCAGACCATTCTTCGGGGAAAGATGAGAATAATTCACAAAAAACATGTGGAACTTTGTGGCACATACAATACTGTCTTTTTATTTTTAATATTTACGTATGTATGTATCTATTTATTTGACTGCACTGGGTCTTAGTTGCAGCACAAGGGGGTCTTCCCTTGTGGCATATGCACTCTTAGTTGCAGCGCGTGCGATCCAGTTCCCCTGACCAGGGATGGAACTCAGGCCCCCTGCACTGGGAGCATGGAGTCTTAACCACTGGACCACCAGGAAAGTCTTGCGAGACTGTCTTAAGGTGACCCAGGGATGAGTTGACCTGAAGCAGGAGAAAAATGGGCAGGGTCAAAGGGACTTTGAGGAAGAAGGGTGTAACATTTCTTACCCAAACTGAGGGCGGAGGGACCTGCTTCACTGCTGTGCATGTGAACATAATAACTTCAAGAACTGCCATGGTGTTTTGACCCTGAGATCCTCACATCACTGTAGAGAGAACCAGAGGGCTAGAATCAGACCTTCTTGACCTTCACAGCCGTGGTGCGGCTTCAGTTACATCTGCAGCTGTACAGAGGGTGACATTCTAGGGGTAGGGCCTATAGCTTTCACCAGCCTCAAAGGGGTCTGTACTACTACTACTACTAAGTCACTTCAGTCGTGTCCGACTCTGTGCGACCCCATAGACGGCAGCCCACCAGGCTCCCCCGTCCCTGGGATTCTCCAAGCAAGAACGCTGGAGTGGGTTGCCATTTCCTTCTCCAATGCATGAAAGTGAAAGTGAAGTCGCTCAGTCGTGTCCAACGACCCCATGGACTGCAGCCTACCAGGCTCCTCCATCCATGGGATTTTTCAGGCAAAAGTACTGGAGTGGGGTGCCATTGCCTTCTCCGAAAGTGGGGGTGGTCTATAGCCTCCCAGAACTAGGGACAAAGGGCTTTCTTGACTAATGTCTCCCAGCTCTTTTATTATGCGGCACTGGCTATGTCCCAGGCGCTATTCTCATATATGTATTAGCACTTTCCACATATGTATTAGCCCATTTAGGTTGAATACTAGGTCACACACCTAGTAAGTTTCAGGACCAGGATTGGCACCCAGGCAGTCAGGCCCCAGAGTCTCCGTGAGCAAAGCCCATCTTAGAAACAGGGCAGGTGAAACCAGGGGCTTGCTGTTTTCAGTGGGAACAGAAATTGAAATTACGGAGGCCTCCACTTTACAAGTAAGCGTCTCCCAATTGTTCATGCATAAAACTGCAAGGATTTTCCCAAGGAAACGTGTTACAAGTAGCACAGAGTTGCCAGGCTAGCCAGTGAGAGCCTGTGTCACTATTATACTCAACTCATGATAGTTTGCAAAAAAAAAAATTAGAAAACAAGACTGCTGCAGTACTTCAAGGAAAATTAAGAATTCTAGAATCCAGGGACTTCCCTGGTGGTCCAGTGGTTAAGTCTTCGCCTTCCAGTGCAGGGGATGCACGTTTAATCCCTGGTTGGAAAGCTAAGAACCCGCATGCCTTGTGGCTCAAAAAAAAAAAAAAAATCCAGAACATAAAGCAGAAGCAACATTGTAACAAACTCAATAAAGACTTTAACTAAAATGGTCAGTATAAAAAAAAAAGAAATCTTAAAAAAAATACAATTAATAATGTTTTTAAAAAATTCTAGAATTGAATAGAAGGTGCTTGAACACAGTCAAATAAGGGAAGTGAGGTGCTCGCAGGAAATTGGGGTAGATTCTGAAAGGGGGGATCAAAGAATGTTAGAGGTCAAAGTGGGGCTAAATGTATGTTGAATCAGCAGCTTCAAAAGGTGAAATAACTGGCTTTTGCTGCTGCTGCTAAGTCACTTCAGTCGTGTCTGACTCTGTGCGACCCCATAGACGGCAGCCCACCAGGCTCCGCCATCCCTGGAATTCTCCAGGCAAGAACACTGGAGTGGGTTGCCCTTTCCTTCTCCAATGCATGAAAGTGAAAAGTGAAAGTGAAGTCGCTCAGTCGTGTCCGGCTCTAGCGACCCCATGAACTGCAGCCTCCCAGGCTCCTCCGTCCATGGGATTTTCTAGGCAAAAGTACTGGAGCGGTGTGCCATTGCCTTCTCCAAACTGGCTTTTATTACCTACTAATTAATGTGTATAGCTCCCAGACCAGACCTTTCCTGCATCCCTAGTACAGAGGCCTTTTGTCTTCTCTCTTACTCATTTCTGTGCCATTTGAATATTTATCGCTATGTATTATCTTTATAATCTGTATATTTATAAATGGAGTAAAAGGACTATTAGAAGCAGGTTGATCTCTAGAGGGGGCTTTGGTTCTGTCTTCTCCCACCATCATGGTAAAGGAGTTTCTGCTATTAAATCCTGTGCTCTATCATGTGTGGGTTTTCCAGATAGCTCAGAGGGTAAAGAATCCACCTGCAATGCAGGAGACGTGAGTTTGATCCCTGGTCTGGGAAGATCCCCTGGAGAAGGAAATGGCAACCCACCACAGTATTCTTGCCTGGAGAATCCTGTGGACAGAGAAGCTACAGTCCATAGGGTCGCAAAGAGCCGGACACAACTGAGGAGACTGAGCACGCACACATCATGTGTATATTTTGGGAGAACCAAGAGGACTGTTGGAAATGTGAGGGTTTTCAGTGTAGTCAGAAGCTGAGAATAGGAGATCACATTGTGGCCCACCTGCGTTCTCTGCCTCCCAGGGTATAACAAATAGGGAATCAAAGTCAGGTAAAAATGATCACTACAGAAAACATGAATGGGGACTTCCCTGGTGGTCCAGTGGTTAAGACTTCGCCTTCCAGTGCCAGGGGTGTGTGTTCGATTCTTGGTCGGGGAGCTAAATCCTACATGCCTCGTGGCCAAAAAAACCAAAACATGAAACAGAAGTAATACTGTAATAAATCCAGTATATATTTTTAAATACTAAAGTCACCTTAAAAATAATTTTCTAAAAATTAAAGAAAGCAGGAATGTCCACCCTGCAGATTTATGTGGGAGACTAACTTCTGTGATGACTCTTAGTTCTGTATTGTTTGTCTTTTGAGTGGTACCTAAACACCATCCCCACCCCCAACTTATTCCCACTGGGGCTGCAGTGGGATGCAATTTTGAAAGGGGAAGGTTGTCCTGTACGTGTTTGGTGTAAAAAAAAAAAATCATACAAACTTTAATAATGGTTGTTTTATGTGCCATGTCAGAATGTCCTCATGAGGACACACCCAAGCTGGCCTCTCAGGCTCAGGGAGGCCTCAGAGGCTGGCAGTGCTGGTTGGTTATCCCTGCCCTGTGATGGACTGCAGCACACCAGGCTTCCTGTCTTTCACGTGCTCCCAGAGCTTGCTCAAACTCATGTCCATTGAGTTGGTAATGCCATCCAACCAGCTCATCCTCTGTTGCCCCCTTCTCCTTTTGCCTTCAATCTTTCTCAGCATCATGGTCTTTTCCAATGAGTTGGCTCTTTTCATCAGGTGCCCGAAGTAATGGAGCTTTAGCATCAGTCCTTCCAGTGAATATTCCGGGATGATTTCCTTCAGGATTGACTGGTTTGATCTCCTTGCCGTCCAAGGACCTCTCAAGAGTCTTTTCCAGCATCACAGTTGGAAAGCATCAAGTTTCTTCTTTTCCTCATTCTTTCTTCTCCATTTTTTGTTTGTTTTTTCCTCTTTATTGCTTTGGAACTTATACACTCTATTTCTGTTCTTTTGATGCATGAAGACTGTATAAGGTTTAAAGTTAGTTGGTATTGGTATCTTTTTTCCAAGCAATTCAAGGCTCTCAGGATGCTTTATGTGAAGTCACCATCGTCCCTGCTCATGTTCAGTTGTCTTGGAGTGGTTTAGCTCTGTCTTGTTTCACTGTTTAATACCACAAATTGAACCTTCTTTTCAGTGCTCTATATGGTTGGTTAACTTTTGAGTTCCACACAGTTACCATTTTGTTCACTCATATTGCTTCCCACATCTCAGGCTTTCTCTCTGAAATCAGAACATCTGTGGTGGAGGTGTTTTAATCATTAACTTCCAGTTCCTATTTGATTCGAATTTTATTTCATAGAGAGTGTTTTACTGGGTATAAAACTTTAGCTTGACAGTTATTTTATCTTAGTATTTAAAGATAGTATTCTATAGTCTTTCGGCTTTCCTTATTGATATTGAGAAGCCCAGTTATTGATTTCAGGCAATTTCTTCTCTGGTTGTTGTTTTGTTATTGTGGTGGTGGTGGTGTGTGTTCACACACATACACATGAGTATGTGGGTTTTTTTGGTTGTTGGTTTTTTTTCTTTGTTTTCAGCTTAATGTGTTTAGGGGTGGATTATATTTTGTTTGGCTAAGAATTCATTAGACTTCCTAAAACCAAAGATTAGTGACTTTTATCAGTTCTAGAAAATTTTTATCCTTTAGCTCTTTGACTGTTACCTATCATTTTCTATGATTTCTCTTTCAGAACTCTGATTAGATATGCTAGATCTGGTTCTGTCCTTTTCATCTCTTAACTTCTTTTTAATTTCAACACTTTTATAGTGTTTTCTGGGTAATTTCTTATTTGTCTTCCAGTTCACTAATTCTCTCTTCAGTTATCTCTGATTTTCTGTTCAGCCCTTCCACTGATGTATTTTTAATATCAGTATTAACTCACAAGTTTTAATATACTTTTTGTGTTTTAATCCATTGCAGTTATTTTCCTTGATGTTCATTTTTAAGTTTATAATCTGGATGAGAATTGTGTTTCTTGTTTTATCATTTTTCAAATATGTGTGACTTTTAAAAATCTCTTACTCTTTACCTGGGTTTTTATTTTATTTTGTTTTTTTCCTTTACCTGGGTTTTTAAATCCTTATTTCCTTATCATGTTGTACATACCTTTTCTTTTTTTGTATCCAGTAATTCTAGTATCTGCAGTATTTGCAGGTATGGTTCTGTTGTTTGATGGTTCTGCTCACTCCCATTCATGAAGGCTTGTTTCCTTATGTGTTTTGTGATTTTCTGTTGTGAGCTTATGTTTGTTAGAATTCCATCTGTGAGAATTCTTTAAGGTGTGGGATGAGAGTACATTCTTCCTGGGAGAATATGTGTTGCCTTCTGCCAGACACCTTAAGGTCTTACAGATAAGCCATTATTTACATTTCTTAGCTTATAGTCTGGGGACCAGAGCCCAAACCCACATGCAGGCTGGCTAATGACCGTGGATTGTCAGAGGAGCCTTTTCATCGAAAATTCTGCCCACCACTAACACTAAGCCAGATGACTTCCTACTTGACTATATACCACCAGACACCCCACCTTGTCCTATTGTTCCTATATTGCCAAATTCCTTTTCTCCGTATTTGGACAAAGGCCTAATTATGTCAGGCACAGTTGAAAACTGTACGTCTTCTGAGCCTTCCTCATGCCATCCCTTGCAAAATTAACCAGTCCTTGTACATTAATTCGCCCTTGTCACCTTACCTGTTAGGCTGTGGGGATATGTGTTCAGACCCCACACTGGACTCTGAACTTCTTAAAAGCGCAGAGCTGTGTCATTTATTTCTGGAGCCCTAGTGCCTGGCTCACTGTTGGGCAGAGTGGTTGCTTAATAGATATCTATTGATTGGATGGAATTTATGGCAAAATCAATATTTCTGTTCTTCTTGAATAGTAATAAAATCACAGGCATTAAGCATTAACCTACCCTGTGATCTTGGACAAGTCCAGTTTACCTCTTTGTTTTTTGTTTCAGTTTGTTTATTTTTTGGCTGTGCAGGGTCTTGGTTGCTGTGCATGGTCTTTCTCTACTTGGAGAGAGCAGGAGCTACTCTCTAGTTACGGTACTCGAGCTTCTCGTTGCAGTGGCTTCTCTTGCTGTGGAGCACAAGCTTTAGAGCACGTGGCTTCAGCAGTCACGGCTCCCAGGCTCTAGAGCGCAGGCTCTGTAATTGTGGCACATGGGCTTAATTGCTCTGTGGCATGTGGGATCTTCCCAGATCCGGGGTCGAACCTGTTTCTCCTGCATTAGGAGGCAGATTCTTTACCACTGAGCCACCAGGGAAGCCCAGTTTACCTCTTTGGATCTGAGTGACTGAGCTTTAAAATAAAAGGATGCTTCTGAAATCTCTACCTACTCTAAGATACTGGCATTCAGCATAACATGAATCACCACCTGGGTCACAAATGGAATGAAGGGATGGGAGGGCCTTGGAGAGAGAAAGTATGATTCTGAGAAAATGGGCATGATATGGAAGAGAAGGAAGAGAAGGGACTCAAAAATAAATTAATAAGAAAGGTGACATTTTAAAATTTGTGACTTGAGACAACCTGCTGCTGCTGCTGCTAAGTCACTTCAGTCGTGTCCGACTCTGTGCGACCCCATAGACGGCACCCCACCAGGCTCCGCCATCCCTGGGGTTCTCCAGGCAAGAACACTGGAGTGGGTTGCCATTTCCTTCTCCAATGCATGGAAGTGAAAAGTGAAAGGGAAGTCACTCAGTCATGTCTGACTCTTCACGACGCCATGGACTACAGCCTACCAGGCTCCTCCGTCCATGGGATTCTCCAGGCAAGAGTACTGGAGTGGGGTGCCATTGCCTTCTCCGTGAGGCAACCTGATGGCTACATTAAAAAAAAAAGAACACGCTATAACAAAATAAATTCAGATGGATTAGAGATGTTAGATGTTAAAAACAAACTCAGGGAAAATAATTTCCAAGTATGACTTAAAACCCAGGAGCCACAGAAGAAAAGCTGATTATACTTGACCCTACACAAGTAAATTTCTACGAGGCAAAAATCATCATAAACAGTCAAAAGAGTCTCCTACGTCTCAAAACTGGGAAAACATTTTCATGACGCATATCAGAGATAAAGCTAATTTTCTTAATATCTAAAGAGGAAATCAATAAGAAAAAGACCATCAACCAGATTTGTTTAAAAAATACTTACTTCTTTGTCTATGCAGCTCTTGGTTGTTTTGTGTGGGATCTAGTTCCCTGACCAGAGATGAAACCTGGGCCCCTGCATTAGGAGTGTGGGGTCTTAGCCACTGGATCACCAGAAAAGTCCCATTAACCCAATTGTTTAAATGGGCTAATGGACCAGTCACAGAAAAGGAAATACAAATGGTTCTTCACCATATGAAGTGTTCTTTCAGCCCACCAGTGTTAAGAGAAGTGTTAACTCTGCTATGAAGAAGTGACAGTGGGAATAGATACTCTCCGAATTATTAAAAAAGTATAAGTTGGTACAACCTGTATAGAGAGTGTTTTGACAATATTTTTTAAAATTGCACAAGCAACTCCACTTCTGAGGATTCCTCTCACAGGTATGAGTATACCTGTGAAATGATGCATTTATCAAGATAGTTTATTGCTTCATTGTTTGTAAAAAAAAAAAAAAAAAAGCAAGTGGAACAACCTTATTGTCCATCAGTAGAAAACTGTTAAATAAATTATCCTATGTCCATGCACTGAAAATTCAGTTCAGCGGTAAAAAGGAATGTGAAAGCTCCCTGTATGTGGATGTGGTTGCCGAGCCATTAAGTAAGAAAGTAAGAGACAGAATGAGTGGCTGTGTGGCATGCTGTAAGGATACCTAGGCGACTGGTAATAGTGGTTTCCCACAGCAGATGCGGACTGTTCAGCGTGTTCCTTCTTCTTTTTGAATTTTGCACTTTGTGTATATACTACCTAATTTATTTGTTTGGCCATGCCATGTGGCTTGCAGCAATTTACTTCCCTGACCAGGGATCAAACCTGTGCCCGCTGTGGCGAAAGTGCAGAGTCCTAACCACTGGTGGTGGTTGTTAAGTCACTAAATCATATCCAGCTCTTTCTGACCCCATGGACTGAAGCACATCAGGTTTCCCTGTCCTTCACCATCTCCCAGAGTTTGCTCAAACACATGTCCCTTGAGTTGGTGATGCCATTCCATCCATATCATTCTGTCACCCCCTTCTTCTACCCTCAATCTTTCACAGCATCAGGGTGTTTTCCAGTGAGTCAGTTCTTTGCATCACGTGGCCAAAGTGGTGGAGCTTTAGCATCAGTTCTTCTGATGAAAATTCAGGGTTGATTTCTTTCAGGATTGACTGGTTTGATTTCCTAGCTTATTGAACCACCAGAGAATTCCTTATGTCACCTAATTTTAAAAAAAAACAAAACATTTTTTTTCAAAGAAGGAGGTTAGAGTGGGAAGGAGGGAGGAAGAGAAGAAGGATCTCACCTTTGCTCTGCTTTTTCACATAGGCTATTTTAGTTATTCAACTCAACAGCCCCTAAGGAGGCTACCATTTTATAGACCAAGAAATTGAAGCTTGAAACTGCAATGACTTGCCCAAGTTCACAGAGAGCGCCTTGGAACCTAGCATTGAGTCCAGCTCTCACTGCAGAATCATCGAGCTCATATCTGTAGATCAGTACTTTCTTGTTTCCTTCCTTTATTTTTAACCAGCCTCTCATAGGTCAAGGACCAATGGGCTGTGCATCATGGCCTAGACAGCCCTCCTCTCCCCTGACCCCCCAGGGCAGAGTAGTGAGTATAAAGTTCCATCCTGGGAATTCCCTGGTGGTCCAGTGGTTAAGATTCCATGCTTCCAATGCAAGGAGTTCAGGTTTGATCCCTGGTCGAGGAGCTAGGATCACTCATGCAGCACGGACAAGAAAACATTTTAAAAGTAAATTTTATCGATTTCTACTCTACAACAATGCAAATCAGTCATAATTATATGTATACATCCCCTCCTTCTGTGTATCCCCTCCTTCTTCGGGGCTTCCCTGGTGGCTCAGATGGTGAAAAATCTACCTGCCAATGCAAGAGACCCGGGTTCAGTCCCTGGGTGGAGGAGATCCCCAGGAGGAGGGAATAGCACCCCACTCCAGTATTGCCTGGAAAATCCCATGGACAGAGGAACCTGGTAGGCTACAGTCCCTGGGGTCACGTCGGACAAGACTGAGCGACTATACTTTCACTTTTTCCTCCTTCTTGGGCCTCCCTCCCCCACCCCATCTCACCCCTCTAGGTTGTCACAGAGCACCAAGCTGAGCGCCTTGTGTTATGTATCAGCTTCCTACTAGCTGTCTGTTTTACCAACACATTGTAATGCAGTTATCCTCCAATTAAAAAATAAAAAAATAATTAAAAGAATAGCCATAAAAGCTTTTTTTTTTTTTTTAAATGAGGTTCCACCCTACCTCCTATAGCTGGCTGGCTGGCTGGCTCACGAGTCCTCCTGGGCAAAGCTTGGGCAGTAGGTGGTGGAGTCAGCCCAGAACCCAGCCCTCCACATCAGACACAATGAGGAGGATGAGGGATGGGCTCTGCGGTCCTACCTTTGAAGTTCCCAGCTTTTATCAGAATGTCTGGAGCTTTACGTTATTTCAAGGGAGCTTTTATTACTGTCTGTGTGAACCGGCCTCGGGTAGGTCCCAGCTGTCAGGTGCCAAGGGAGCGCTTCCTGGTGCCTTCATTTTGTTTTACAGCGGGGAAGTTTTCAGGGCTAATGGTACCCGGAACGTGGAACATTCTGGAAGCACAACTTTTCCTATCTTTACACAGGTGCGATTGGATGGGATCTCTTTAATTAAAAGGGAGGGGAGGTGGTTTTTTGATTTGGGGTTTTGGGTTTTGTCTGGCAGAAAACACCTGTGCTGTTTTCAAAGTGGGGTGTTGACTGCTTCCTCTTCGCTGAAGAGAAATTCTCTACGGAGAACAAAGCTAAAGGTGTTGGTCGTATATAATACGAGGCTGTCATCTGTAGGCTACAGCTTCACCTGGGGGGAGAATTTGATGTCTTTAAGAGACATACAATCATCCAGCACCAGCTACCCTCATGGGCAGCACCGTATTGATTATCCAAGTTGGAATCATCATTTGTGAAGGAAGAGGCAGGGTCCACTGGGGCTGAGGAATGTTCGTGGCGGTCTTTGGAACCCGTGGGCTGGAGCTGGCATGTCCAGCGCCTGGTCACCGTGCTACTCGGCATCTTTACCAAGGATGCGTCCTAGTGGTTCACGCTGTCTGTTTTTGTTTGTTAGACCAGAGGAAGTGGAAGCACCTTGAGCATTACAGAGTGGTACCCACATTAAGTTTGCTCTGGGCTGTTTGCTGAATGCATGCATGGATAGGAGGCACCCCATAAACTTTTCCCCAGAGGACAGATTTTGATCTTTGAGATAGATTTTAAAGCTTTCAATCAGAAAGAGGAATGGAGAAATTCAGACAGCTCCCACTGCTCCTCAAGTTTTCCTGATGCTTGAATAATTAAGTCCATGGCAGTGAGCTTTTTCCTTTCTTGGGCTCTGGCTCATCTTACACACAGGCCAACTTCTGCAACTGGTGCACGTGGTCCTCTCATGCCTTCCCGACAGTTCCCGATTGTGTCCTAGCTCATCATCTGGAAAATTTCTGTGTAACATCAGCTCAGTTTTTTTTTTTTTTTTTTTAAGTATTTTTATTGTCTGTCTATTTATTTGGCCTCACTGTGTGGCACGTGAGATCTTAGTTCCCTGAGCAAGGATGGAACCTGTACCCCGAGTATTGGGAGTGTGGAGTCTTAACCACTGGACCATCAGGGAAGTTCCCAGCTAAGTTCTTTTGCTTCAGCTGCAGAGCTTGTCAGAATTTCTCCCAAGAGCCTCTTTGGGGGCTTCTGTATCTTGGTTGTAAAAATGTGTTCCCTATGGCCAAGTAGATGAACAAATGTCACTCAGCTCAGTAACTGGCCATTTGTTTTTGTTTGTTTTTTTAATATTTATTTGACTGTGTTGGGTCTTAGCTGCGGCACGTGGCATCTTTCGTTGTAGCACATGCTCAGTAGTTGTGGTAAAGGCTTAGTTACTCCAGGCATGTGAGATCTTAGTTCCCTGCTTCTGCTGCTGCTAAGTCACTTCAGTCGTGTCTGACTCTGTGTGACCCCATAGACAGCAGCCCACCAGGCTCCCCCGTCCCTGGGATTCTCCAGGCAAGAGCACTGGAGTGGGTACCAGGGACCAAACCCACATCCCCTGCATTGCAAGGCAGTTTCTTAACCACTGAACCCCCAGGGAAGTCTCAGAATGGCCATTTTGTAATTCCCCGCTTTGAATTCACTATCGAAGGAGGTGGTCATTGTTCTTTCCTTGATCAAGGACGAAAGGAACACTCGTGTTGTTCTTCTCACACATCAGCCTGTCTGCCTGCTCTCATCCCCACCCCCTGTTCTCTCCATGGCCGTCACTCTACGGACAGAAAAGTTGGGTCCTGACTTAACTCCCTGCTCTTGACTTGCCTTCCCTGCTCTCACTTGGGCTTTTTGGAGGATTTGGTTTTATTTTTTTAAAGATTTATTTATGGCTGCCCGGGTTTTCTCTAGTGGCCTGGGGGCCACTCTCTAGTCGCGGTACGTGGGCTTCTCATTGTAGGGGTTTCCCTTGTTGTGGAGCACAGACTTCAGTAGTTTTGGAGCTTGGGCTCAATAGTTGTGGCACACGGGCTTAGTTGCTCTGTGGCATGTGGGGTCCTCCTGGACCAGGGATCGAACCTGTGTCCCCTACATTTGCAGGTAGATTCTTATCCACTGAGCCATCAGGGGAGCCTTCTGGAGGATTTTAATTCCTCTTCAGTGGAAAACACCTCTTAGTCCTTAAAAATATTCTTAGGTGGTTTTAAGTGTCTGTCCAGTTTTGTTTTGTTCTAATCCAGTTCAGGTTCCAATGTCCAAGGAATGCACAGTCTCTTGGATCTCTGCCTTTTGTTTTTTAGAAAATAGCTTTTATTGATTTTTTTTTTCTTGTAACAAAGAGATTTACGGTTGTTGCAAGAAATTTAGGAAATAGAAACAAGCAAAAAGAAAATTAAAATGCCTGTAATTATTAATATTTCAGTGTATGATATACTCTTCCATATATTTAAGCAGTTTCCTAAATTTAAACTTTTTTCTCTTTTTCTCTTGAAAAGAATGCTGTGGTGAACAACCTTGGGTATTTTTTTTATTAAATCTTTGGCATACATTTCTAGCAGGGAATTACTGGGCCCAGGACACATTCTAATGGCCCTGGATTTAGATGGTTAAATTGGCCTCCAGAAATGCTATGTAGTATTTTTGGTTCCTTTTAGGTGAATACTAAGTCTTATTCTTTTATTAATAAAACTTGGTTGTGCTTTTTTTAAGATACTGCTTAAGAGGGACTGGCCTGGGAAAGGCCTGATTGACCCCGGGCACAGCTGACCTTGAAAGAGAACCCGCAGATCCTTGCCCCTTTGTTCACAGTGGGCCTTGAGCACCGAGACTAGAGCCTTTCTTGTCTCCTCTGAGTGCAGGCCTGTGGCTCCCCAGGGAATCCTCAAGAAGCCCATCCTCAGGGTACCCGGGGCAGCGCTAGCTTTGAGGATTCCAGACTTAGGCTGGTCTTTCTTCGGAGAAGGTGCTTGTGAAACAAACATCCTGTCCTGACTCCGGAGACCCGAAGCCAGTCCTGCCTGGCTGGGTTGGTGTTTGTGGGGCTGGCATGGAGGATGCTGTGTGCAGGCTTCAGGCCCTGCCCCATGGGTCCTGCCCCAGGGGAGTGCCTCTCTCCAGACCTTCAGCCCTTGCAGCCCCATTCCCCAGTCATCACCTTGGGGTGGGGTGGGGGAGGTTTGATGGAATTACAGAGGAAGTAACACGTGCTTGGGCTAAATTGGGCCTTCCTGCTCCAGCTCGGGGCTCGCTCTTCCTCCTTTTCTGTTCTCTTCCTCCTCCACGCCAGCACAGTCTTTATGAGTTGGCAAGGCCTCTCAGGACCTTCCCTACTGCTTAGTTTCTTCCCTCCTCTTGGCTCCTGGTGACATCTCTGCTGCTGCCCACCATCTGGACCTGGCACTGCCAGCTCTTTTCTTGTACCCGCTCTGCTCTGGTTCCCAGCCCTGCCATTGCTCCCCCTTCCAAGCAGGGCTGTCCCAGCTGAAGCTGCTTCTAGCCTGCCCTCCTTTCTCAGGCCTGGTGGGAAGACCCCTGGGCCTCAGGGAGGCCCAAGTTCCCCCACCCCCCAGAGACACAGCGACAAAACAAAACCCAACCCCCTAGAGATGAGGGATGTTTCGATTTCTGTGAACTTGGCGACTTGTGAGCTGGAGATGGGAGGCACAGGTTGGGAGACAAGGCTGGAGGTTCCCCCGGGGTGGGCTTTGTTTAAAATTTAATATGCCCTTTCTTTCTCTCCACACTCCAGCACGGCCTCCAGCTCCTTTGTCATTGTGGTCCCGTTATCTGTCTGGTGGATGCGATCTCTTATCTGCCCGGCCCTGCCTCTCATCCCTCAATGGCCCCTCCTTCCCACAGTCTCTACCCGCCTCCCCCATTTGAGACACAGTGTTGCAGGCCTCATTCTGCAACCTTAGATTCCAGTGAAACTCCTCACCTTGCTTCTTAGCTCACTGATTTGGAGAAAACCAGGGTCCACTTTTGGTGATGGTGGACCCACCAAAGGCATGAGAAGTGGGCAGCTTTGGTGTCCAGTGAGAGATGGTGTGTGGCACCCACCCTTAGCAGGATGGGAGAGTTGGGTCCAAGGGTGAGGGTCTTGGCTCTGGGTCGCCCAAGACACAGTTGATGGTTTGCTCCCATGTGTGCTGCTACTTCTTTTTTATAAAAAATTAATTATTAATTTAATTAAAAAATATTTATTTGGCTGGATCAGGTCTTAGTTGCAGCATGTGGGATCTTTCATTGCACCTCATGGGCTCCACAAGGTTTGGGCTCAGTAGTTGCAGCACATGAGCTTGGTCACCCTGGGCATGTGAGATCTTAGTTTCCTGACCAGTCCCCAACCAGGAATTGAACCCGTGTCCCTTGCACTGGAAGGCAGATTCTTAACCACTGGGCCACCAGGGAAGTCCCTGTGTTATAACTTCTAACCTGGCACCTTCTTGGCCTTGGGAAGCCCTGGAGGGGCTTAATCACTGAAACACAGAATTGTTCTTCTCCCCACAAGCAGGGATGAATCTAAAGGGTTGTCTGCCACAGAAGTAGAATCACAGGCAAGTGGAGGACCTACTTCAAGCCATGGGACTCAGGATCCAAGGAGCCATGGCCTTTTGTCCTGGCTTGCCATCTCCCAGCCCTGACGAGCCACAGCTTCCCCCAGCAAGCCTTGATTTCATGGCCTGCGAAGTGGGTTCATGTACCTACTTTTTAATAGGTGTGCTTTATGCTGTATTGTTGTTGTTCAATCACTAAGTTGTGTCCCATTTGACCCCATGGACTACCGCATGCCAGGCTCCCCTGTCCTGCACTATCTCCCAGAGTTTGCTCACTCATGTCTGTAGAGTCGGTGATGCTATCCAACTATCTCATCCTCTGCTGCTGCCTCCTCCTCCTAACTTCAATATTTCCTGGCATCAGTGTCTTTTCCAATGAGTCAGATCTTTGCATCATGTGGCCAAAGTATTGGCACTTCAACATCAGTCCTTCCAATGAATATTCAGGGTTGGTTTCCTTTAGGATTGACTGGTTTGATCTTGTAGTCCAAGGGATTCTCAAGAGTATTCTCCAGCACCACAGTTTGAAAGTATTGATTCTTTTTGGTGCTCAGCCTTATTTATGGTCTCACATCTGTACATGACTACTGGAAAAACCATAGCTTTGACTATACAGACCTTGTCTGTGCTGTGTGATACGTGGTGATCATTGTTACCTGTGGACTGCAGGCATGTGAAGCCAGGGAGAGCCCTGCTCCGTCGTGAGTCCTCTTTTCTCTTATAAACCTCCATCATTTTCTTTATTCCTTTGTTCAGTCAGTAAATACCAAACACCTAGTAAACTCTGATATAAAGGGGAAACAACGTGGTCTTTGTCCCCAGCAGGCCCTCAAACTGAAGGGATATGGGATATGCAGACAAAAGCATGAGAAGTTTGCTCTGCAGACATGGTGAAGCTGGGGAGCAGTTCAGGGAAGACTTCCTGGTGGAGGTGGTGTTTAGCTGAGGCTTAGCAGGCAAGGGAAGCCGAGGCATTCCACTGGGGGACTAGAATATACCAAGTCAGAAAGAACAGGGGCATTCAAAGAGTCAGTGGTGGTTTGTTGCAGATGGGAGATAGGGTGTCGAGGTGGGATGGCAGAAGATGGAGCTGGAAAGGCCGACTGGGAATGTGTCCAAAGACTTGAACTTCATTCAGAGACCTGGGAGAGCCACCAGTGGGTTCTGAGCAGAGAAGCCACTGACAGATTACTCTGGTATAAGCCAGGGGACTTGGGGTTTACATTGTTATTCCATGAGGGGAAATCCCCTTTGGAAAGGTTGATTTGAGGGTTGAAAAACCCTTAAGAGGAATAAATACAGTATTTTTGCCTGAATTCCTTTTCATTTCACCTGAAATATCTGCTCTGTATGAGCCGTTTACAGATCATTTATAAAATTATGTTTTCTGTGCTTGACTGTGTTTCTTAAAACTGACCAGGAAATAATCCCAAGTAAAATTTTTCCCTTGAGTTATATATATATATATATTTTTTTAACATTTTTACTGGAGTATAGTTGCTTTTTTTTTTCTTGGCCATGCTGCACAGCATGTGGAATCTTAGTTCCCCGACCAGGGATAGAACCTGCACTCCTTGCATTGGAAGCACAGAATCTTAACCACTGGACCACCAGGGAAGTCCCCACTGAGATGTATTATTAATTCATGTTTATAGTTACTGAGGGGCTTCCCTGATAGCTCAGTTGGTAAAGAATCTGCCTGCAATGCAGGAGACCCCAGTTCGATTCCTGGGTTGGGAAGATCTGTATTTTTGGACTTACCTTGTGGCTCAGCTGGTAAAGAATCCGCCCGCAACATGGGAGACCTGGATTCAAGCCCTGGGTTGGGAAGAACTCCTGGAGAAGGGACAGGCTACCCTCTCCAGTATTCTGGCCTGGAGACTTCCATGGACTGTATAGTCCACGAGGTCGCAAAGAGTCAGACACGACTGAGCGACTTTCATAGTTACTGAATGAGATACCCTGTGGCTCAGTGGTAAAGAATCCGCCTGCATTACAGGAGCAGGTTTGATCCCTGGGTCAGAAAGAACCCCTGGAGTAGGGCACGGCAACCCACTCCAGTATTACCTGGATAATACCATGGACAGAGAAGCCTGGTGGGCCTCTGGGGTCCATGGGGTCGCACAGAGTTGGACACAGTTGACTAAGTGACTAACACTTTTCCCCAATTCCAGCAAGGGAAGGATAAGGAGGACCAATGTTTGTTGAGTACCTGCTCTGGGCCAGGCACTTTTAATTCAGTGACTCTGTAAGAAACAGCATTCTTGACCCATTTTAGAGGCAGAAAAACTGAGGTTCATAAAGGCAGCCACTTTCCCAGGGCCTTGCATCTGTAAGGGATGGTAGTGGGATTTGAACCAGGTATGAGTGAATCCCGAATTCACACTCCATTCATTGAACCACTCTGCCACCTAATTTCCAAGACAGTAGAAAAGTAAAGTGGGGGACTTCCCTGGTGGTCCAGTGGTTGAGAATCTGCCTTGCAATGCAAAGGACAGGGGTTCAGTCCCTGGTCAGGGCACTGAGATCCCACATGCTGTGGGACTACTAAGCCTGTGTGCTCTAGAGCCCATTCTCTGCAACAGGAGAACACCGATGTGCCGCAGTGAGGACCCAGTGCAGCCAAAGGAAAAGAAAAACAGGAGATGCAGAGATGGGTCAGATGAGCCGATAGAGAGCCTCTTGATTTCTAGATAAAAGTTAGAGCTGAAACACTTCCCTGAGGACCATTCTTCCAAAGGGTAGTGGCTGCATTCTGGTTTGGGTGACTCAGTCCACTGTGGAGATACTGCACAGAGCAGAGGGCATGAAGCTGTTACCCGTAAGTGACATCAGTTTGAAACAGAGACATACTTGAAGGTCACTCTGCCCAGAACGGTCAGGGTGGTGGGCAGACCTGCCTGGATATAGGAAGCCACTGTGGGGTGGGGGCGAAGGTTTATGGAGAAAGAGACAAGAAACATTCCCAGGAGACAAGCCACTCCTCTGGGGTGCTCGGCACACGCAGCATCTCCTTGTGTGTTGCTGCACTTCCTCTGGCCCTTGCCCTCTTTGCTTAGCTGTCTTACTACGTTCTCTGTGGGTCAGGATTCTCTTCCCTGACTTTCTAGGAGTGTCCCCAGACTCCGTGGGGGTGCTCAGTGGAAGCCAGCTGAGACATCTTGTCTTCTAGCAGAGGACAGGGCTGAGCAAGGATGGAG
Source organism: Bos mutus (assembly GCF_027580195.1). Taxonomy (NCBI): domain Eukaryota; kingdom Metazoa; phylum Chordata; class Mammalia; order Artiodactyla; family Bovidae; genus Bos; species Bos mutus. Next base: position 20,161,537 of record NC_091637.1, read on the forward strand.
GACAGAGAAACAGCAGAAAAGACCCCGGTGTAAAATGACTCTTCGTTTTGGGTTTTATTGGGTTTTTTTGAGGAGGGCATATTTTGGCCACATTGAGTAGCGTGTGGGATCTTAGTTCCTGAACTAGGGATTGAACCTGTGCCACCCACAGTGAAAGTGTGGATTCTTGACCACTGGGCCGCCAGGCAAGTCCCATGGCTCCTTGTTAGGAGTGCCAGGGCTTCGCCGTTGGTACATTTCATGCCTGTGAAATGCTTCTGAAACCATGGGGCTCCCAGGAAGCGCCTGGAACCACCACTCCACTTCCCTAACGCTCGCTGTCACTCACACCTCTTCTCTCTCACCCTCTCTCATCCCTGCCACCTCTCCCTTACCTTCCATCCCTGTTTTCTGCCCCTGTCACGCAGCAGGCTTCTCGACCTCGCTGGAGTTTTCGATCCCACTCCATGAGCGCGCAGCTCATGGGAACTCAGCTGTTCTCTCTCCAGAGTTGCTGGTGTTGAGCTGAGAGTGGCACGAGCTGGAGGCACAGCCACCTTGTCCATTTCCAGGGCCCAGAGCTTCCCTGGATTTACAGGGGCTCTGCAGTTGATTTGGGGTTGAAAATGCACTTTTTGGAGTGGGCCTTAGAGATCGTGTAGAGGTAGAAGGGAAATAAAAGTCTGCACACATCAGTTGCAGAAGTTGGATTTCATTGTTTTTCCTTTTGAGGGAAAACTCCTCGGTGACAGTAATGGGGGTGGGGGCTCATCATTAAGCATGAAGATCGTGGAGAGATGAGGGGGGCCCCTGGGGAGTGAATCTCCTCCAGCAAGGGGGGCCTCCACGGCCTGAGTGACTGTGAGCTCCTCGCAGGGCCACTGTCTTCAGGTGTAGGCACTGTTTGGGGTCCAAATCCAATTATTCCTCAAGTTCTTCCTGGTGACTTCTTAACTATCTGGCCAAAGGGAGCTTGCAAAGACAAAGCTTGAAACAAGCGTTTTCGTTACCAAACACTGAAAGAAATCTTTTTAAAAGAGTAAATCTTATGCAGAGAATTGTAAAGAAAGTGAAAATTGCCCATACTCTCACCCATTAGAAATTACCAACACAGGGACTTCCCTGGTGGTCCAGTGGTTAAGACTTCCAATGCAGGGGGTGCAGGTTCCCACAGGGAACCCACGCGGGTGCATGAGATCCCACATGCCTCATGGCCAAAAAAGCCAAAACGTGAAACAGAAACAATGTTTTAACAAATTCAGTAAAGACTTTAAAAATGGTCCACATTATATATAAAAACAACAACAACAACAACAACAACTAGAAAAAGAAAAATTTCCAGCACTGTTTCAGTTCAGTTCAGTTGCTCAGTCATGTCCGACTCTTTGTGACCCCATGAACCGCAGCACACCAGGCCTCCCTGTCCATCACGAACTCCTGGAGTCTACCCAAACCCATGTCCATTGAGTCGGTGATGCCATCCAACCATCTCATCCTCTGTCGTCCCCTTCTCCTCCTGCCCTCAATCTTTCCCAGCATCAGGGTCTTTTCAAATGAGTCAGCTCTTCGCATCAGGTGGCCAAAGCACTGATTAGTACCTTTATATATTTTTTCAGTCTTTTTCCACCCACATGGGTAAATATATATTCTTTTAAACTGGTTACAAGCACACTGAACTTTATACCCTCTTTCATTTGACATAACATTATGGCAAGCAGAAACTTTTCAAAAGCACTTGGGCTTTCCTAGCGAGCATATGCTCTGCAAATATTTCTGTAACCAGCCACCAGTAACCGAATGTAAGAGCTCACAGTCTACCCAAAACAGAAGTTGTGCCAGTCGGAGAGTCCTTTGATCACCATGCAGTTAAACCTCGACAAAATAGTGTAAATTTATACAGACTAAAACCGAACTGCTTGAAAAAAATTTTAAATGCTTTCCTAGATTGCTGTTGGGTCAAGGAAGAAATAAAGAGCACAGTAACAAATATTTAGAAAGCATTGGAAACCGGAGTGCCACATAAGCACACCTATGGGAGACAGCTGGCACTGTTCTCATAGCCTTAAATGTTTTTATTATTAAAAAGTGAAAGAGAAAAAAGAGACTAGGTATTCAGCCTGAGATCTTAGGGGAGGAAAAAAGAATAAAAAACAGCCCCTAAGGAAAACGGGGGGGGAAAAAGTAAAAATAAAGGCAGAAATAAGTGAATTAGAAAATAGAAATGCAATGAAATTAGCAAGTATATTCAAGAGCTGATTCTGTGTTTGAACCAACAGTAAAGCGGCTTAACCTTCGGCAAATCTATTTGAAAAATAAAAGAGAAAAGAAAAGAAAATAACAATAGAAATGAGAAAGGGGACATTGGAGTAAGTAGAAAGGTTTCAAAAAATGAAAATCTGTGCACACTAGGCTTAAATTTGAAAATCTCAATTAAATGAATGCTTTTCTGAAAATGGATGTGTTAATTGAGAACAAATTTGCAATCGTTATCAAAGTGCTGCCCTCTCTACCTAAAGAAGACACCAGTCCCAAGTGTTTTTGCTAGGTAATTGTTTCAAATTTGATATACTGTTAACGTTAAGCTATTCCACGGCTTAGAAGAAAAGATGGAGAGCTCTCCAATTCATTCTACAAAGCAAAATCAGCCTGATATTAAACATGGCAAAGAGACCATGGTAAAGAATGAAAATGCTAAGAGGAAATAGAATTCAATAATATATTAAAGAAGTCATCCACCAAAACCCAATGGGGCAAGTGGGGGAAATTGTCAATACTAGAGAAGCTTAATATAGTAACTGCCTCATGCTAATGGTTTAAGGAAATAAAACCAGATTGATTCCAATATATGCAGCAGGATAATTGATTAAAATTGAACAACCGTTTCTAACTAATCAATACACCAAAAAAAGTAGAAAGGTGTATTCTTAGCTTGGTTAAGGATATCTATTTCAAACCAGTAGCCAAAGTTATAATTAACTGAGAAACACTAGAGGCATTCCTGTTAAAACTAGTAACAAGGGCCTGCCATCACCATCACTGATTAATATAATGGCTTTTAAAATGCTAATCACCACGATAATACTGAAACAAATATAAAGAGTAAACATAGCAGTGTGTACAATTTATACCAAATCTTGGTCTGGAGTTTGATTTCCAAAGTTTAGAAATAAAAATGGTCATCAAAAAAATTCAACAGATTTGACTACATTTTACAAATTGTAGCTGCTGTGTCAACTCTACAAAACACTTGAGAGCTAGGGGGAAAAGATCGTCTCCTAAGACACTTAAGGGGTTAATATTTTAATTCCACCAAGAGCCTATACATACCGGTTTTAAAAATCAAGATTTAAACTAAAAGACAAAGTGAACAAACTATATATAATTAGCAAATAAAAACCCAACCCAAAGAAATGCCAGATGGTATGTTCTATGAGGTTGGATCAACTCACCGCATGACAGACACTGTATTGAATTAATATTTGTTAACTATTGAATTAATATTTGTTGAACAAATAAATGGATATAATGCAAGTTTTTAAAGCATGATACCATTTTTTAAACCTTTTGAATTAGTAAGAGGTTTTCCCCCAAGGTTTTATTATGAAAAATCTCAAATACATAGAAAAGTTGAAAGAATAGTACAGGAAATACTCATACACCCAAGACTGGATGTAACAGATGTGAACATTTGGCATATTTGCTTCATCTGTACATGTATATGTTTTTTTTTAACCCGTGAACCATTTTTTAAGTAAGTTGCAGAGCACTTATCACTTCCCTCCTGGATACCTCAGCTTGCACATGCTTCATCTCCCAGGATTTAGCGATCTGTGTGGAGGGTGGGGGAAGTTGGCACTCTGTGCTCTGAGGGTGTCTGCTGATTGTCCCAGTCCTTGAGAAGGCACCAAGGAGTCAGTCAGGACCTTGTGATGTTTAAGAAAAGAGAAGGCACATAATTATTGAGCATCAGGCTCGTTGCAAGTTGTTCTACTGATGGTCTCCTGTTAAATCCTCTTCACAACTGTGTGATGGAAGTGTTATGCCCATCTGGGGGGAAATTGAAATTCAAAGAGGTTAGTTCAGTAACTTGCCCGAGTTCATTCTATGGCAGTATTCGACCCAGGCCTGTCTGCCACCATCGCATTACACACCAGTTGCCGCTTCCCTCTGTCTTTCTGCATGAATGCATGAAGGTGTTTAGTGGGCAGGGTGGACAAGTTGGAAACACCCTGAATGTCCTTCACTGTGATAATGGGCAGGCAAGCGGTGATCTGTGCACTCTTGCAAATGTTCTGTGTTTATGAATATGGATCATTGGTTCTGAACACGCAACATGGAAACTTGCTAGTGTCCAATCCGGGGAAAATAAGCAGGACACCGGGCTTATACACTCCATGATTAGAACCGTGCAAAAACCGTATGTTTGAAGAGGACCAGAAAGAAATAACACAAGCCGTGCTTGAGTTAGGATGAGGAGTATTAATTTTTTGTTCATTTCCATAACTCTTTGCAGGGGGCGGTTTTATGAATTTTATAATGGAAAATTTTAATCAAAACCAATGTATTCCCACTTGAAAGTTTTGTAAGCTTATGGCAGGGGAAGACTCTGCTTCATTTATTGCAGTTCCTTTATTTTCCAGTGCCCAGCCCCATGCCTGGCATATTATGGACATAATAAATGTTCTGGATGGGTCCCCACTGTGAAACCTCTCAGAGGGGCTCAGCCTAGGAACATGTTTGCAGGGAACTTCCGCCAGCCAGCTGGTCTCCCCAAGAACAAGTGCAGGCCAGGTGTGTGTCCAGGGTGGGGTATTTGCAGGGTGCTTGGCCCTCCTGGCCCAAATGGAAAGTCTCCACCAAGGTGCAAGGACAGTTCTGGCCAATCAGCATCTCCATGGTATTTAGTGCTAACAAGAACCATCTGGGATAAGCAAATTCCAGCAATGGAAACAGATTTTATGTCATCTCAGACTTTCAAAATTGATCATGATTATCTGAACAGCTATTATTGTTTACTAGAGACCAGGCCAAGTGCACTTACAAAGACATTCCCTCATTTAATTTTCACAACCACCCTGAGAATTGGCAAGTATTATCCCCATTGTATGGATGAGGAAACTTGAGGCACAGAGGAAAAGAGGCATGAGCCCTGGGGCAAGTCTTGGTTTTTCTAAGAACTTGGCTTTCGGCAAATGACAAGCCTTCTGAGCTTTGATTTCCCGGGCTGTGGACGACAGCTGACACTAGTTGAGACTGCTAGGTGTTGGGCCCAGCTAAGTGGAGAATATGAGACCACCTTCAGTAAACAAGCAGATGGATTTATTCCACGGGTCTGTCTATGCCAGGGCTTTGTAGTGCTAGCACTCGCTCCAGTGCAATAAACCCAGTTGGTTTTATTTGGACCCGTTTTACTTTACCAAGACCAAATCTTCTGAGCCACTGGTCACTCCTGGTTCTTTCGCAGAAGGGCAGGTTCAGTGGCCACACCATTTGTGATTCCCTGCTGGAGGAAACTGGTCAAAATGCAATTCCCTGGGGACTTCCTTGGTAGTCCTGTGGCTAAGACTCCACACTCCCAAAGTGGGGGGCCTGGGTTTGATCCCCGGTCAGGGCACTAGATTCCACATGCTGCAACTAAGAGATCTCACATGTTGCAGTTAAGACCCAGCACAGCCAAACAAATAATTATTAAAAAATAAAATGCAGTTCCCTGTGTCCAGCCCCAAGCCTGCAGGATCTGGGCGGGACTCAAAAGTCTGTATCTTACAATGCCTTCGGGTCGTTCCCAGTTACCAGTCTTGTTACGGCCAACGTGGGCCAACTTTGAACTACTGCAGCAGCCTTTCTCTTCTGAGATTTAACCTACAGAGATGCTTGGGCTGATCTAAACCCAAGCCTCTTTTCATCTGCAGGAATCCAATGGCGCTGTAACCCTGCCTAAGAACTGCAAATTTTGTGCTCTGTTCTGAGCACTTATGAATTTCTCATTGACAGAACATTCTCTTCACGCCTCACCTTCATGGAGCTCAGTGGGTCATGTGTTGCTGAGTGTAAATTCCAAGAATGCTTAAGAAACTTTAATGTATTATTTTCTGTTTTTAAGAGAGAGGAGAGGCAGGAGAGATGACTGGAAAATCAACTGCCCCCAAACAGTGGTGACTACAAACACGTTTGAAATATTAAGGGCAGATTTGAGGCTCTATTACCTGTGAGTAGAATTTTCACCTAAGAAGAAAGATATCCCTCTGCATTTAAAATTCTTGAATTTATAAACATTCTCATGCATTCTGAGGCCAGCGCCACGTAAAAGGCCTGGCCATGGACCATTGCTGGTCTGCACAGCGTTACCCAGCCAAGAAATATTGAAAATGAGGCTGAGAAACTTACATAGTTTCACGTTGCCATGACGACATCCAAGTGGATGATTGACAGCTGCATCTTGATCAGAGTGGACCGAGATGGGCATCGCTGACTTCATGTGACAGGTGTTGGGACCAGGAGCTGCTTGTTAGTGTTAATTCTTCCAGGGATTCAAATAAAACAGCTCTTCAACTGCAGGAAGTTTGAGAAACACATGCATGTATATGCTCAGTCACTCAGTTGTGTCCGACTCTTTGCAACCCCATGGACTATAGCCTGCCAGGCTCCTCCATCCATACTGGTATGTTTAAAAGTGTACTCTTAAGCTGAAGAAGTGGAAAGCAAGAGAGTCGGGAGAAGTGGAAGACCGCTCGCCCCACCCTCCGAATGTCAATGGGTCAGTTCATGCAGAAGGGCGTCCACTGCCACACTAGCTGGTTCATCACTTTTGAGCCCTCCTCTCATGCTGTAGGATTCCTTTAGTCTTTATTTAATATTTGTTTGACTGCACTGGGTCTTAGTTGCGGCTCACAGGATCTTCAGTCTTCATTGCAGCACGTGAAATCTAGTTGCACCATGTCTGGTCTAGTTCCCTGACCAGGGATCCAACCCAGGCCCCCTGCGTTGGGAGCTTGGAGTCTTAGCCTCTGGACCACCAGGGAAGTCCCCGTAGGATTCCTTTAAGCCCTGGTCTTGGAGTCTGTGGGAGAGATCTGTTGGTCCAGGGTGGAGTGAGATGGTTTAAGAACTGGCCTTTGTCGTCCTGCCAGGCCTAGCCTTGAAAACTCGAGCACCGTTAGCTGTGACCTAGGTCCTCTCACTTTGCTTCGCAACTCGGAGTTTAGAAAACGGGGAATGACAGCCCCTCTTGGAAAGGTTTTCATGCAAGATAGAAATAACATGCAGGAGGGGCTCCTCGCACCCTCTACAACTGGGGAGAGGGTGGGTGCTCCATGTTGTTTTGTCTAGGTATTTGAAAAACTGGTTGCATTGTGGGTCTCGAGGAAGTTGCCAGCTGCCCTGTTTCCGAATTCCTGTGCGTGTGTGTGTGTGTTCTGTGCTCGTGGTGGTGGTGGTGGTGGAGTGGAGTTGTCAGGAAACAGCCATCAGTTTCCTGCTGATTAATTCAGTTCCTGGCGGGTGCTCCCTCGCAGGCTTGGCCTCCTGCTTCCTCCGCTTACTCTGGATGGCCCCTTCTGAGCCGCCTGCCTGCCCTTGGCCCAAACACGATGCTGCCCGCTGAGCCTGGCTTTGTTCTCGCTGTGGGCGGGGTGCCAGGACCCAGCTGTCTCAGGTGTGATCCTCGGCGCACCTGGCATCTGTGGCGACTCAGGTGTCTTCCATGTTACCCATTAAGTTGGGCTTGAGAAGTACAATGATCTGACTGCAAGCCCTGGGAAATTATGCTTTTAGGGTCCTCTGCCCCTTCAGAGGAGGAGGCCTGTTGGCAGGGATCTTGGAAAGGACCCCAGGCAAGAGCAGTGTACCCCAAGATTTCCCTGCCGGTGGAAGGGTAGTCTGCAGGGCCTCTGCCTGTTGTCTTCAGAAGGGAGGTGCTGGCAGGGGGAGAGGCCCGTATTGTATTGGGATTTGAGGGTCCCTAGCCTGCATCTTGGTGGGGGCACTCGTAGGGGAGGGAGCCTGGGTTAGGCTGGGTCTGCCTCAGCCTATCACTTGGAGACCTGGTGACCTCACGAGCACTGTGTGGGAGCCACAAGGTGTAGTCTTGGTCCTAAAACATCCTGGATGGCGTCTCCACTCCACACAGTGAAGGATGTGGGTGATTGAGAATGTGGGTTCTGAAGCCTCATCGGCCACCAGCGGAAGGCAGGTCTCTCGGGACTGGGCGGGTTTCGTCAGGCCGGCCATGCTTTCCGCACGAAGGGCTGGAAAGGTCAGGACCACTTGGTGCCTGGAGTACGGCAGGCCCTGACCGCCTCTGGAACAATGACATGTACAGCACATGCAGGGGCACAGTTCCACACACGTGTCATCTGAGGCTGGCTCTTTGGAGGGGGAGGCAGGGAGCCCTGTGCTTACTCCCACTCTGTGGCTAAGTCAACACGCCGGCCACGTGTTTGGTTAGCAAACAGGGAGCAGCAGTCAGAGCCGGCCCCTGCCTTCCTGATTCTGCCTTTCTAGCAAAACGTCCTCTGGAAAGAACAGCCAGCACCGACCACACAATGTGTGCGGGCCCTGGTACAACCTGGAAGTGAGGGCCCCTTTGTTTGCAAATTAGAGTGAATTCCTAGATGGCTGCGGCCAAGCACGATTCCCAGGGCCCCAAGGGACAGCGTCCTGAGGTCCACATTGCCCAGTCTTGTGAACTGGTTTTTTTTTTTTTTTCCCCTCTAAATATTTTATGTATGTATTTGGCTGCGATGGGTCTCAGCATGTGGGATCTTTAGTTATGGTGTTTGGGCTCTAGTTCCCTGACCGGGGATGGAACCGGTGCCCCCTGCAGTGGGAGTGCAGAATCTCAGCCACGGGACCACCCAGGGCTGCAGGGAAGTCCCAGCAGCTTTGTAAACCTATGACTGAGGCCTCAAGTGTGGCAGCAGTGGGCTTCTCTTCATTAGACGAGGGGCTTTCTGCCCAAACCCAGCTGTGGGTTTTTTTGTGTGGGTTTTTTTTTTATTCCAGCTGTGGGTTTTGAGAGGCACTGTCTCCACTTTGCCCCAGGGGCAGCTCCTCTAGGGCTGGAGCGATTCCCACCTCAGCTTCTCCTTTCTGTCCCTCCCTCTGTTTCTCTGTAACCTGAGAAAGCTCTGAGTCCCTCCCCCGCTCCTTCTTTCCTCCCCTCCCCTCCCCTCCATTCTTGCTGCCCTACCTTCCTCCCTCCACCTCCATTTCTCTCTTCCTCTTTCCATCCCTTTTATCTGGGGGCAAAACCCTTCCCGTGTTTGCTGTGTAACATTTTCCACCCATTCATTTGGTGCTGTTTGATTTCCACATCCCTTTGAAGGGCAAAGGAAGGGTGCCCCTTCGGATTTCCGAAGCCTCTCTCGGCCCAGGCGAGCACCTGCCCCCTACCGAGGGACGGGGGATGTCCCGCCAGTGGCCTCTGGTGGGGTCCAGATGGTCTCTGCCCACTGGGAGCCTGGAATGAATTCTCATTGTTAGCGTTCGGCACTCACCGCCTCCGCTGCACGTTCAGCTGTCAGTGCTGCCGGCCACAGTGGAAAGAAAACCCGTCCCTTTCTCCCCTGTGACACCACTGAGCCCTGGGGATGGACCTGACGGTGGCTCCCAAGGCTGCAGCTTCCACGAGGGCCTGGAGCCCCCAGTGCAGGGGTTGGGGTGGGGGCGAGGTGCAGGGGGCCGGAGTGCAAGGGGTTAAATGGATAAGCCTGGTGGGACCCTGTCCCGGCCTCCCTTACCCTCTCTACACAGTAACCAGACGATCTTCAAAGCAGCCATTGGCTCATGTATCCTCTCCTAAAAGCCTCCTCAAGTTTCCCACTGCCTCTGAAAGGCACCCGGCCCTGCATGTGGCCTTCCCCGGCCTTGCCCTCCTGAGAGGCAGGCAGCCCCGGGGTTCTGAAGAGATACTTGAGGTACAAGTATCTTGAAGAATGCGAGAGGTCTGGGAAGGCGCAGGGAAGGAGAGGGTTGGTTCCCAGGCAGGCTTCCGAAGGTGGGCTTCGGGAGAGGCTGGGGAGGAGAGGCTGCGGGGCTGAACTAGAAGTCTGCCTCAGCTCCAAGGACCTCGTGCCTGGGAGATGGACTCCACCTGGCTCACATTTGGACCATTGGAGGGGCTTTTAAAAATCACCAGTCTCTGGGGGTGGACTATCCTGGGATTTGCATTTGCTCCCCTAGGCCACAGGTCCAAGAATCTCTTAGAACACTTTGGGAGGCAGCTACGTTCACTGCTATACCACCAACGCTGCACTTGATGAACACTTTGGGAAGGTGGCCGGAGCCAGTAGGCAGACGTGCCAGGACAGGAATGCTCTAGGACTTTTCTCCGTGGATGGAAAGGCCTGTCTTGCTCACTCAGCTCTGAGTCCTGGACCAGGATGAACTGGGAAGCTCTAAGCAGACTGCAGTGGCTCAGACGGTAGAGAATCTGCCCACATTGCAGGAGACGCAGGTTCCATCCCTGGATCGGGAAGATCCCCTGAAGAAGGGGATGGCAACCCACTCCAGTATTCTTTCCTGGAGAATCCCATGGGTAGTGGGGCTTGATGGGCTACAGTCCTTGGGTTCACAAAAGAATCGGACACGAGGAGCAACTAGCACAAGCAGACTTGGAGCCCTAGAAGGGACCTTCTTCAGAAGGGGAAACCAGGCCCCATCACCAGCGAGGACCGCCTCTGGGTAGCAGAGCCTGGGGTTTCAGACCTCTGCACCCCCCCACCCCCCGGCTAGGTGAGAGCTGACTAGAACATGACACTCAAAATGATCCCTAACAGGTGTGCCGTGGTCCTGACTGACACTGGCATTCATAATCCCCACAATTTACATCCTTTTCTCTGACCTTCAGATTTTTTTTTTTTAATGTGGACCTTTTTTTTTTAAGTCTTTAGTGAATTTGTTAGAATATTGCTTCTGTTTTATGTTTTGGATTTTTTGGCCTTGGGGGAGTGTGGGATCCCTGCTCCCCGACCAGGGATCAAACCCACACCCACTGCATTGGAAAGCAAAATCCTAACCACGGGGCAGCCAGGGAAGTCCCTTCTCTGACCTGCAAGTGAGGGATCTGTGCTTAAAGAGGAGGAGGGCAGAGCTTCAGCCCCCAAAGAACTGGGGACCTGGGGAGTGATGGGTCCAGGCATAAGGAATTCAAATCTGGATGTTGTGTTTCCAGACCTGTAAGGGAGATAGGTTTGAGGGGGAAAGGTCCCCCTCTTCTGCCAGGGGAGAATTCAATGAGGAGACAGAGAAACAGGTAGGACCTGAAAGTTTCCACCCTCCTGGACCGCAGGCCTGGACCGCAGGCCTGGCTTGCCTGCCAACACGCTGGGCTGAGTGCTGGAGCCACTAAGCTCTGCCTCGGCTCACAGGCAGCTAGGTAGGGCGGGGCTGAGTACCCCCGTGTACAGTCCCAGCATTATTTCCTCCGTGAACAGATTGGGATGCACTGCAGTGGTCCATCTCTAAAAAAAAAAAAAAATTAATTTGGCTCTGCAGGCTCTTAGTTATGGCATGTGGGATCTAGTTCCCTGACCAGGGATCGAACCTGGGCCCCCTGCATTGGGAGGTCAGAGTCTTAGCCACTGGACCAACCAGAAAGTCCCAGTGGCCTATCTCTTCATCACAAGCACATCACTTTCTTCACTGGGCAGGTTGGGTAACAAACCAACATCAGCCCAACAAATGCAAAGAACAGGTGATAACTCGCCTGTGTCGTCTGTATCCTCACCACTTTTTATTTTGAAAATGTCAAACCTAACAGGAAAGCTAAGAACCTTCTTCTGGAGTCACGATCATTACCATTCTGCCACATTTGTTTTATCTTTTATCTCACTCTCTTTCAAATGGCTCTGCTGAATCATTTGAAAGTGAGTTTTAGGCAACATGCTGGTTCACCCTTGAAAAGATACTTCACCAGGTGTCTTTAGTAGGGACAAGGGTTTCCTCTACATAAGTACAGTACCATCATGCCTAAAAAACTACAATTAGTCAATAATATCTAATAAACAGTCCTATGCAAATTTTCCCAGTTGTCCTCCAAAACTGTTTTTTAGGTTCTTGTCTTGATCCAAAAAGGTTCGTGTGTGGCATTTGGTTGTTATATATTCTTAGCTTCTTTTTATCTGAAATAATTTCCCTCTTTTGTGTGTGTGAATGTGTGACACTGGCTTTGAACGGTCCAGGCAGGCCTTGTAGAGTGGATTCTGGCTTTATCTGATTGAGAACATTCAAGTACAAGTTTGCATGGTTTTGAAACTTGCCTGATACTTGCTTCGCTGTGTCTAAAAAGTCCTAAGGCAGAAGGTAGTGAAAGTGTTAGTCGCTCAGTTGTGTCCAGCTGTTTGTGGTCCCATGGACTGTAGCCCACCAGGCTCCTCTGTCCATGGGATTCTCCAGGCAAGAATACTGGAGTGAGTAGCCATTCCCTTCGCCAGGGGATGTTCCCCACGCAGGGATCAAACTCAGGTCTTCTGCATTGCAGATGAATTCTTTACTGTCTGAGTCACCAGGGAAGCCCAAGGCAGAAGGTAGAGTTGGGGTAACTCCTTTGTTCCCTATGCCTGTGCGAGTCATGAGATGTCCTGTCCAGCCACCCACAAAAAGAGGTGGCTCTAGTAACATTACATTTGTAAAATGCCTCAGCTGACTTTTGACTTTCTTTAAAGAAAGAATGGTTCACTTGATTCATAGCAAGCCTAGCCTGATTGGGCAAGGTGTTCTCATTTAGCGGGTGGGATTCTGAGAGGCTGAGTCTGTACCCAGGAGCATGGCATGGGCAGAAGTGGCCCAGAGCCCAGCCCTGCTGACCCACGGCCGCAGTGGCAGCTGGGAGACTGGGCAGAGTTGATGCCTTTGTCGTGTCTGCCCTAGGACTGGGCAAGTTACCCGGTAGTGCCCCTGAGCCTCAAGCCTGGACCCAAGAGTGCTAGACAGAGACTGTGGTATATACTCGGATATGCTCTCACCTATCTTGACTCCGAGTCATGGATCTGAATCTAGTGACTGAACGGTGTTCTCAGGTATTGTAGTTGCTTGCCCTACCCTGAACAGTCCCAGGCTGCCATTTGGTCATCATTTTTTAATATATATTTTTATTTATTATATGGTTGTGCCGGGTCTTAGTTGTGGCACACAGGATCTTTAGTCGAGGCATGGGCACTCTTAGCTATGGCATGTGGATCTAGTTCCTTGCCCAGGGATGGAACCTGGGCCCCCTGCATTGGGGGCATGGTGTCTTAGCCACTGGACCACCAGGGGAGTCTCATTTGGTAAAATTTGTATCCTGCACCCTCGCTGTCAGCCCACACAGCCTCACCGGAGCACCCCTCACACTGCCTCGCTCCTCCTAATTTGCAGCTTGCATCTGCTGTGGTCTGGGAAGCCAGAGAAAGAGGCTTTTTAGGACTGGGTCCAGAGGCTGTGAGCGAGGGGTTCTGTCCCCTCGAGGGGTGACTGTGACACTGAAGGCCCCTCTTGGAGGTGCCCACTTCAGGCTTACTTGTATTAATAGATTTCCTGTGCTTTGGGAACAATACCTTACACTCTCTGTTCTTGGGGGAATTTGTGCTTACCAAAGAGGAGACCTGGGCAAGTGGGGTGTTGCTGTTCCATGTTTCAAGTTATTTGTTTGTTTGGCTGCACCATGTCTTAATTGGGGCATGTGGGATCCAGTTCCCTAACCAGACATCGAACCTAGGCTCACTGCATTGGGAGCGTGGTGTCTTGGGCCATGGACCATCAGGCAAGTTCCACACGTTTCCAGTTTAAAAGGCCTAGAAAAGACCATAAGATGGCAGGAGTGACTGGTGAGAACAGTGAGCACATGTGTGAGTGCCGGAGCTTGAGGGTGCCCTGGGTGGGGTGCCCATGATACCGAGGGTCAGCAGAGGCTGGAGCGGGGTGAAGGATCCCCGGGCTCAGGCTGGTGCGCTCTGACCACCCCACTTCCTGCAGGTAGATCATGCTGCCTTGGCCCAACTCGGCTGTATGAATGTACCCCGGTGTTCCTGGGGATCTGGGCCCGTGCACGAGGGCGCTAGTAACAGCACCCTGGTCTCTGGGTCTCCTGGGGAAGGGTCCCTAGCTCTGGGGTCTTGTTGTTAAAGCCACGTGCCAGTATTGTGCATGTTCTTTCCCTAAGGTTTTTCCCTCCGTCTTGTTCCCGCTAATTGTGTTATCTTGGGCAGGAGCCCACTGAATTCTGTTCTTTCTCAAATAAATTTCTATCCTCATAAGCGTGTAAGGACAGTGCCCTTTCTGTTGCTTGGCCCAGTCCTCCAAGGACCTTAGAGGGATCCCAGTTTGACTTCACAGTGACTCCTTGGCCAACCCTTGTTTTGCTTGTTTGCTTGCATTTAATTTGTCTTTATCAGAGTAATGCATATGCATCTTTTTTTTTTAATGTCAAACAATACTGAAGGGCTTAACACAGATGAAGCAGCCGCCACCCCGGCCCACCTCACTCCCCTCACTCCAGCCCTCCAGACTGGTTCACTATTCTCAATTCCTTTCGCTTCTCCTTTCTGATATTCACCTCCATACTCTGAAAAAAGTACATTTATCCCACTACTTCTCAATTTACCAATTTTGGATGTTACCTATTGCCTCCATGTCACTGCCTTTCCTGTTAATATCATTCTATCACAATTCGAGGTTAAATTCACAATATATACCATTCTCTGCTGAGCTTAGCACTGACCTATTACTTCTTTAAAAAGAATTCATTATTGTCTTCACCTGCTTGGTTTTTCTCTGTCTAGCTCTGATTCTTCTCAGTACACCAAAAGGTCAAGAAAACCTCTATTAGATTTTTTTTTTTTGGCCCCACTGTACAGCATGCAGGATCTTAGTTCCCTGACCAGGGATCAAACCCTCATCCCTGGCATTGGCAGCCCAGAGTCTTCACTACTGGACACCAGGAAAGTCCCTCTATCACGTACACTTTATCTATTAGTCATTAATAGGTTCCTTTTTTGTTTTCTGGACACTGGGCTCTGCTGCTGCTGCTAAGTCGCTTCAGTCATGTCCAACTCTGTGTGACCCCATAGACGGCAGCCCATCAGGCTCCCCCATCCCTGGGATTCTCCAGGCAAGAATACTGGAGTGGGTTGCCATTTCCTTCTCCAATGCATGAAAGTGAAAAGTGAAAGTGAAGTCGCTCAGTTGTGTCCGACACTTAGCGGCCCCATGGACTGCAGCCTACCAGGCCCCTCCGTCCATGGGATTTTCCAGGCAAGAGTACTGGAGTGGGGTGCCATTGCCTTCTCCACGACACTGGGCTATCTCACCCGTAAACTTCTTTAAAGTTTCTTGAAAGCAAATGAAAATTTAGTTCATTTTAATCTATTATAGTGACTGTGCCACCTCCTCTGAAAAGGCTTTCCGGACACCCCCCTACCTTGCCAAGGCTGCCCTTCCTCTGGGCGCCCCCCACCCCCACCGTGATCCCTTGTTCTCGCCCCCCACCCAGATCTTAGTGCGCTGAACTCAATCGCCTGTTTTCTTGCCTGTCACTGCTCCCACCCTGGGAGTTCCCAAGGGCAGAGTGAGTCCGGTTCACTGTGGTCTCCCTACGAATGCCCAGGGGCTGGGGGGCACATAGGTGCTCAATAAATACTCACTGGACTTCGCATGTGCTGGGTTTGCCAGTGTGATGATACAGTCCGGGTAGTTCAGCGATGTTTTTTGCCCTGTGCTCCCTGGCATTTTCCACGTGCCCCTTCTCTCAGCTTCCTTCCTCAGGTTCGGAGGCCCTTCTGGGCCTGTTCAGACTGAGCAACAGTCTTTCCCAGGTGAAGCTAGCAAAGGCAGGGTTTTCATTCCTGGGTCTGTGCTGCATCCCAGCCCCTCCCCCGCCCCTCCCCCCCAGATGGGCCTCAAGCATCTCGGGGCCTTGTATTGGTCCTCGTCACTTTGTGATCCCAGCCCCTGCCACCCAGCTCTGCACAGACTGATGGCTCCATAGATGAGTGAGGTTGAGGCTCGCTCAATCAATCAATAAACCAATCAGTCTTCCTCCACTCAGCCTCTCTGCTCCCAGGCATTTCTCATTATCCAGCGTCTGGATGATCAGAAAGAAAAAGAAGCCTCTGCATAAAGGTGACCCCATTTCAGGTTTCACCGTGACTCACTGAGTATTGAGAAACAGGAAGAGCCAGAGAAGGGAAGACGAAGAGGGGGGCCAGGGATGCTCACCTGCCCCACCCTCTCAGGGGGACCTTCAGGGAGATGTTTGGTCACTAGACTGAGGGCCGAGTGTGGGCAGGGACTGTCCCATGCACCGCATTCTCCCCAGAGCTCAGCATGAGTCCCACACACAGTAGACACCCCGTCATAGCTGCTGTCTGTCTGCAGAAAGGAAGCAAGGACAGAGCCCACATCCAGGCCTGTTTCGAAAGGGGGACTTGGGATTGTCCGGGGCGCCTACTTGGCTCTTAGTCCTGGGTCTCGGCCAGCCCAAGGAAGTTGCTGATCTGTGATATCCACAGGGCCCCACCCTTGGAAGGACACTGATCCAACAGCTGGCAGCCAGTGAAAAGGGAGAAGCCGCCACCCTTTCACCCTCCTGAGCAGGCAGCCACTTCCTTGAGGCAGCCCCAGGAGAGGATACCCCATCCCAGGGCCCTTTCAAAGTGTCCCCCCCCACTGGTACCCAGCCCCTCCTGAGCAGACTCGGGCCCCAGGCTGGCCTCCAGCCAGAACAGCCACCTTGCTCAGACCCTCCTCCTTGGTCCTCCTACCTGGGCTCTCAACTCTCAGACCCAAACAGGAGAACCCAGAGGGCCAAGAACCGCAGAGGCCAGGCCTTACTCACAGCGTCCTGGCCCAGGGCTCTCCCGGCCTGGGCTCACCCAGGGCTGGGGCAGAGGAAGCTGACCCTGAAATAAAGCTGATGGCTGCTGGCCTGTGCCTCCTGCTTCCCTGAGAAGAAGCACTTCTCTTGTGGGTGTAGTGAGTTTTGGGGGGAAGCATTTAAAGCAACCCTTTGATGCTTCTCCAGGAAAACTGCATTTATTTTTTTGTTACTTTTAGGAATTAACTTGCGGTTCCCAGCCCCTCCCTCTCTCCCGGAAAGGAGAGAAAGAGAAAGAAGAAAGGGTCTGCATTGTCCCGGTGATTGGCACCTTCTGTGAATGAGGGGTCACCGCATCGGGGCTGTTCCTTTTCAAGCGCCCCCTTCTCCCCTGCACGCGGCATTCATGCTGGAACATTCTTTCTTTCAAAGCTTCTGTCTTTCTCTCCCCCTTTGTATCTCTGCTTTCCTTCCCTCCACTTTCCTGCCTTTCATTCTCAGCACTCACCCGCTCCCTCGGGGACCGCCTGCTTCTCCTTCTCTTTTTTTTATCCCTTTTCTTCTTCTTCTATTCAGTTCCTTTTCTTTTTTTCTTTTTGCTCCCCCCTTTTTTTAAATTCTTTTTTCCTTTTTATTTTTGAATAGTGCTTCTGTTTTCAAGGACCGGGATGAGCAGAGAAGTCGGTTTATTTGAGGAAGGGAGAGTGTGGAGGTTTTAATCACACCAGCGCCGCCACCACCCCCCGCCCCGTGTGCTCTAGATGTGTGAAAAAGAACCACCACGCAGGACACCGGCTCCCTCTGGGGTCTCGCTTTTCGAGGGAAGGGTGTTCTGAGAGGGAAGGGTCTCTGTCAGACAAGAGGGAGCTATTCATCACAGGTCAGGCGGTTCTCGCTGAGAAACCCTGAATTGGTCACCAGGATGCAGACACAGCCCTGGGGATGGTCTCCCTTTCTGCCTGGCCCCAGAGTGGGCCTTAATGTGTGCGGAGAGAAGGACCTGAGCTGGGCGCAGAGCCCCTAGACCTCCCTTCTCTGTGGGAGCCTGGCCCCCCTGGCTGGGGGAGGGCTCGGGGAGGCCATGGGAACCTGGGCCAGGGCTGAGCGCGAGAGGAAAGGCCGAGTGATCGCAGGCATCACGGGGTTTTCTGGCTTGGCCCCGGGTGGTCCTGGCCTCAGGGTCGGCAGGCCTGCCTCAGCTGGCCCTGGAGTCCTGCAAAGGAGGCTGGAAACCTGGAACGGCAGAAAGGAGGGGTGTGGCCCAGCGGACTGCTCCAGGCAGCTGAGCAAGCCTTGGGGCTTAGACAGGTGTGACTGATGGAAGGCCTGACAGCTCCGGAGCGCTGCAGGGCCTGATGGAGTTTTGAAGCACATGGAAGAGGGTTTCTCTCAGGGAACCCCCTGCAGGATGAGAGCAGAGGCCAAGGCCAGAGCCTGGCATCTCTAGGGAGGAGGAGACAGAGACTCAAGGGCAGCACCACTGGCTGGAGCCGCCGCTGCCGGTCAGGGCAGGGACCCAGCCGTGTCCGTGGAGGAAGGTGGAAGGACAAGCCAGTCCCATGAGGCACAGCGGTGGCCTGAGCAGGGCGGGACAGCGAGCAGGCTCACTGGAGGAGGAACCTCAGAGAAGTGGATCTGAATGCCTCCGAAGGATGATTTATCCAGGAAATCTTACACAGGTGAAGCACCTACTGTGTGCAAGTTCAGTGGGCGACATACCCTCAGGAGGAGGACAGCCTGGGGCTCCGAAGGGCTGGGCTGTGTCCTGCCTCTAAGTCTGGGTGACTGAGACAGGGGAGCTGTGGGTGGGGGTGGCAGACCCTGCCTCCGGGGACAGTAGGTTTGTGCTCCAGTGAAGGGGTGGAGGTACCCAGCCAGCAGACAGCATCTCTTGCAGCGTCTCCCAGAGCCGAGATCCTGGGGCCAGGCCACAAAGGGTACCACCGCCCGCCTGGCCCCGCCCACCTCTGAAGACTACCCACTGCCAAACCCACACCTGCCAGGGCGAGTCTGGCTGCCCATCGGGTTTTTCCAGTTTGAGCAAGAACATCTCCTTACACCCCATTAAGGCTCCCACCGCACCTGGCCTGGAGATGAAAGGGGAGCCCGGGAAGGCAGCTCGCTCCTGGCAGAGGCAAGAAGGTGATCAGGCTTAAGAGACAGACAGGTTTCCGGGGGCCCCCAGCCACCCCTTGTTCCAGGGTGGCAGAGGGCCCAATGGTCAGTCAGCCCTTCAAGACCTGGCACAAGGAGCTGGCTCTTCTAGGAAGTCGCTTTGTGGCCCCAGGCCAATTCCCGGATGCTAATAATAGTAGCCAACAGGCCGCTGGGTTCACACTTTACATGTTTTCATTTCTGAGGGCAGGTCCTGTCGGCACCCAGCCCCACCTTAGGAGAAAGAGTCAAGGGAATGGGAGGAAGCAGAGGTGGGATTTGAACTCAGGCCTTCAGATTTCAGAGTCTCAGCTCTAAACCAGCACTTCTCAACCTGTCTTTAAATTACAGTAAATCTACATGCGAACAAGTTCCGTTCTGGGAGCGTGTTCCTTAAGTCCAGTTTGTTCGTGAGTCCAACAAAGTTAGTCTGGGTACCCAACTAACACAATTGGCTATATAGTGAAGAGTGAGGAGAGTTAGTCACTCAGTCATATCCAGCTCTTTGCGACCCCATGGACTGTAGCCCGCCAGGCTCCTCTGTCCATGGGATTCTCCAGGCAAGAATACTGGAGTGGGTTGCCATTTCCTTCTCCAGGGGATCTTCCCTACCCAAGGATCGAACCTGCATCTCCTGTGTCTCCTGCATTAGCAGGCGGATTCTTGACCACTGGCACCACCTGGTAAGCCCCACACAGAGTACGTGCTGTGCTATGCAGGCTGTGGTCGGTATTAAATCAGATAACGCTCTTAGATTTGGCGCAGGCTGGCACTGGAGTTCTCAGGACCGCCAGCCAGTCTGCTAACATCAGGATTATGCCACCAGTTGAACAAGAATAAGAACACTGCCTACACAGGTGCTGCCCATACAGACAGCTGCTCAGACCGGGCGGGGAGGACCCAGTGGCATTGTGCCCGGAAATGGCTTTGTAAACCGTCAAGGGCTCTGCCTGGACGAGCAGGTGTGCTTGTTCCCTGCCTGGCCTGTGTTTCTGGGTCCCAAAAGAACTTGTTTTATCGTGCACCTTGGCACTCAGATCTGGGGGTGTTCAGAGGAGGCCCCGCATGTTCCTGATCCAGGACTCTGAATAGTCCTGGCCACAATGCAGGAAGGAGTGTGGCCCGTGGCTCTGGCCCACACATGTGCGTGTACATACACGCGGTCTTCACCCAAGAAGCTTCCTGGACACTTTAGTTTCAAGGAATCAAGGCCAGCCTGGGGGGTCTTAGACTCTCCTCTTCACCCTGTGACCTGTGGGGACTGTTTGCTGAGGGTGGGTCATCCCAGCTGGTAGCATTGAGACTAAGAAGGTGCCCAGTGGTCCCAGAAAGAGACACTACACACACATTCTGGTGAGAGGAGAGGTGGGTGTTGTCATTCTTTTAGAAGCGTGTTCTCTTTAAAATTATCTGTTTACTTTTTTGGCTGTGCTGTGTGGCTTGAGGGATCTTAGTTTCCTGATCAGGAATCAAACCCAGGCTCCTTGCAGTGGAAGCACAGAGTGCTAGCCATTGGACAGCCAGGGAATTCCCAAAAATTTTGGTCTTTTGAGCCACCCCGATGAGTTGTGAAATTTTAGAAAAGAGAAAACATCTGGTGTCTGACACGGGCTTCTCCAGGTGCACTGGGAAAGGACTTCCCACCTCCCCAGGGCTTCATGGTACATCCCAAGAGACCCTCACCGCACCCCTGTCTGGCAACCCAGGGGCTCTTGTGTGGCTCAAAGCTGCAGCTGGAAACTTCCTTGAAGATGCTGGGTTCAGTTCCAGCATCTCTCCCCATGTACCTGATTTGGTTACTTTTTGTCTCTCAAAATAGTAGCTGCTTTTTCCAAATGTTCATGCACTTACCACTCCTTTGTAGGTCTTACTGCAGATATATTTAGTGATATTAAGAAAGTATCAGGCTTCCCTGGTGGCTCAGCGGTAGAGAATCTGCCTGCAATGCACAAGATGTGGGTTCGATCCCTGGAAAGATCCCCTGGAGAAGAGAATGGCAATCCACTCCAGTGTTCTTGCCTGGAGAATCTCATGGACAGAGGAGCCTGGCGGGCTAGAGTGCATAGAGGTCGCAGAGTTGGACACGACTGAATGACTGAACTCCCAAGAAAATATCAAATATCTGGGGGCTGTGGGTGAATCACACAGTGTGTTTATATATCTTGCAAGGGTAAAGCAAAGAATTTCCTTTCATAGCTGATAGCACCTGTGCCAGGTATTTTCACTCACACGATCTCAGCCATCTTATAGGAAAGGCAGCCGTCCCTCCCGTTTGCACTTAAGGAAACTGAGGGTCTGAGAGATGAAGCAACTTGCCCCAAGGGCTCACAACCAGGAAGTGGCCTGGCTCACTCCAGGCCCTCCTGCCACCCTCGGTCGTGGGGCCTCACCATGGCCCTCTCTGAGGAACCTCAACCCCACAGGCTGTCCCCACAGCAGGTGGTGTGCTGAGGAAACCCTCAAGTCCACCGCAAACACCTCTGGTGAAGGCCAGACGTTTGGTTGGTTTATAATAGTCGCCTCCACTAAACTCATTTGGCCTTTGCGTCACATACCACATGCATTTGAATTTTAGCACCTGGGGACAGGTGGTCCACAGCTTAGCACTCTGCAGGTGAGGTTTTCTAAAGCAGGGGTCCTCACCCTGCAGGATCTAATGCCTGATGGTCTGAGGTGGAGCTGATGTGATGATAATAAAGTACACAGTAAATGTGATGCACTTGAATTGTCCAGAAACCAACCACGCCCCCTCCCTACCCCACCCTGCTCCTGTCCGTGGAAAAACTGTCTTCCACGAAACCAGTTCCTGGTGCCAAAGAGCCTGGGGACTGTTGCTCTGAAGGGCCTCAGTGTCATCCTTTATGATCCAGATCAGAGGAAACTGGTTTGCACTCTGGGCTGAGCCGGCCACCCTGGCCACCTTCTCCTCTGATGTCTGTGGACCCGCCTGCCCTCAAGGCCCTCCCGCCCCACTGCCCTGCGTCCAGGCCACCCCAGAGGTTTCTGGCCTCTGCCCTCTGGTCCTCCTCCCACCTCTCCTCTAGCCTGCAGGTGAGAGGTTCCCCAGCCCCCATGAGTCCTGGGAGAGTACAGACCCCTCGGGGGCCGGCTGCGTCACCCCCGTCCTGGGGCTCCAGCCTCTTTCCCTGCTTTCTGTGTGCAGTCTGCCCTGAACCTCTCATCTCACATCTGCATGTCTCAGGGGCTGCCCCCGGCCCCACCTTCATCCTCCTGGCTGGACTGCAGGTGTCCACCCCTCACGTGGGTTCTGACCCACGACTCACCATGTGACAGTGCGGGTGGTTAGGTGACTAAGGAGCAAGCTGGCACAGTACTGCCGCTGACGATGGCTTGCGTGGATGGCCATGTGCGTCTCATGTATGCATGTGTACACTCTCGGGCTGAATGTTTCCCCAGCTGTCCCTCCCCTCCGGAGATACATGAAGGCACTACGTGAATGAGAGAGGCATTCTTTACTCCTCTCCTGGCATAAATCCGGACTCGACTTGGGTGTGTGGGTGACTGCAAAATAAATGTTGATTACAGCATCGGCAGACGCTGCCAGGGACGCTGCTGGGCTGGAGGCTCAGGATGAGTCACGCCGACTGCCGTGAGTGAGGAGAGGGCTCCGCGGCCAGGCCACCCTCCTCGGCCGTCCTCAGCCCTCGGCACGTTCTCTGCCTGCTGCTCTTCTGCCATTTTCCCTTCCCTTCATCTCTCGCTGCAGCAGATGGGGAGGTGGGTGGGGGCTTCTGAGCAAGGTTCTCTTCTTCCTAGACTGTCTCAGCCCCTCTCTTGTGTACTGCATCCCATAGATCATGCTCACTGGACTGAAGGGCTCAGCTCTGGGAAGTGGAAACTGGGATCCTGTGTCACAGATGAGGGGCCTGAGGCTCCCCCAAACCAATATATAACGGGGTGAAGCCGGACCCCACAGCCAGTGGAGTCTCCATTGACTCCCAAAGTGCCCGTTGACTTGCAAGAATCTTTGACACCCTTTAAAAAAAAAAAAGCAAAGTTACTCTGTCTTTTTGTGGCACCCCATGCTTTTTGTGCTTTTTTCCTCTCCTGTTCCATGATTCTTTGTCTTGTCTCTGAAACCAAAATGTGAGGTCCCCGAGAGTGGGGTCTGTGTTTCCCACCAGCCACCATCACCAGTCTGGCCCAGGGCGTGGATGATGAATGATAACAGCAGCAACAGCTCCTAGTAATCGAGTCCTTACTGTGCACCACCAACCTTGTTATCAAACACAGCACAGGCGGCTGACTGTACTGCCCACTTTACTTAAGGAGCTCGAACATTTGCATGTGTTGGTCTCCACCAGGGGCCTGGAGCCCATCCCCCACGGATACCTGTATTTCCTTTCTTTCCTTTGCCTTAAAAAGCACTTAAGGGACTCCCCTGTTGGTCCAGTGGCTAAGACTTCTGCCCTCCCAATGTGGGGGCCTGGGTTCTATCCCTGGTCAGGGAACTAGAGCCCATACACAGCAGCTGATCCCACAGGCCACAGCTAAGACCTAGCACAGCCAAAATTAAAAAAAAAAAATTTTAAAGCACTTAAGTTAGACTCAAGAATGAAACCCAAACTTCACTTACTTCTCTTGTGTGTATCCTAGATGGGGTGAGTTGGGTTAGTTACTCCTTTATGCCTTGGTTGCCTCCTCTGTAACGTGGGTTTGTTTCAAGACGTCACGCTTGGGACTTCCCTGGCATTCCATTCGTTAAGACTCTACACTTCCAATTCAGAGCCAGGGAGCTAAGGCCCCACATGCAGCGTGGTGTGGCCAAAGGGAAAAGAAAAAAGGGAGTCGTGCTTTCTGCCCATGATCTCATCAGGCAAAAAAGCCTGGCCTGAAGGAAGGGCTCAGTATGTGGTGGATCCTTTTCATGTCACAGTTCCTTGTCTTACAACAAGGAAACCGAGTCCCAGGGAGGTTGAGGAACTTGCCCAAGGTCACCTAGCTCATCTGTGGCAGAGATGGGGGTGTGGGCTGGGCCTGCCAGACCAAGAGCTGGGTTCCTCTCCCCTCTGTGTATTAGTCACTTAAGTCGTGTCCACTCCCTGCGATGCTATGAACTGTACCGCACCAGGCTCCTGTGTCCATGGGATTCTCCAGGCAAGAATACTGGAGTGGGCAGCTATTCCCTTTTTCAGGGGGATCTTCCTGACCCAGTGATCGAACTCTGGTCTCCTGGATTGCAGGCAGATTTATTTAGTCTGAGCCACTGACTGCGGAAACCTTGAGGGGCTGTCCTTCTATGCCTCCCCTCCCCCTCTGCTGCTGCCCATCTCTTTCTCCTTGGGCCCTGCTCCTGGTTTTCCTGATGTGCTCAGCCTGCCTTTTAGAGGAGAAACAGAGAGGTCATGTCATTGACACCTCCTTGGGCTTGGCAGGCCTGGATCACTGGGCCTTGCTGCGTCCTGAGGCCGGGCCTTGCCAGCTGCTTGCATAGGGCAGGTGGGAGCTACTCCGGAAGGGCCTTTGAGCCCCAGGACTTCGTGGCCACCAGTACTTCCTCCCTGGCCCACAACACAGCTCAGCTTCAGCAGTAGCTCAAGCTGCCCATGGACTCCTGAAGGGGTCCAGGGCCTCTTTCTTCTCCATGTGGCTGTGGTTTCCCAGAGGACTTGATAGCATTTTCCACCAGCTCCCGTGTTTTCTCTGTCACTTTGAGACACTGGGGCCCGGCTGTGATCGGCTTGCTTTGTTTTCGGTGGTAAATCTGTTTCTCTTGTGTTGAAGGCAGGGGCTGGGGTGTCTGGGCCGGGAGTCGCATGACCTTCCTCTCCCGGGAACACAGGAAGAAGAAAAGAAAAAGGGGCATGATTGTAACCTGCTCAGATCTCACCTTCACCTCCTACTGGCTTGGTGACTTGGACAAATGGCAGGCTTTCCCAAGCCTCAGTTGGCTTATCTGTAAAATGATAAGAGACATCTGCCTGTCTCCCTGGGGTGGCTATGATTGCGTGCCTGGAAGGTAGTATAAGCCCAACTAATGGCAGCTAAAAAGTTGGGAAAAACCGACAACCCTGACTTCTGTCTTCGGCTGTGGAGACAGGACTCCCTGGCGGTCCGGTGGTTAAGATTCTGTGCTCCCACTGTAGGCGGCACAGGTTCGATCCCTGCAGCCACTTGGCATGGTCCAAAAACTGCAGAGTCAGAGTCCCCACCAGTTGGTGCTGCCTTTGCTCAGAGGCCATTTGGGATCACGAGGAAGAACGAATTATGAAGAGTGGTTGTGAATCTCACTGTTGTGTTTGGAGTGAGGGGAGCTGGGTACCGCAGTATCGCTGTGGGCCCCAGACTGGGACAGGCCCTGTGTCTCATGCATACGTGCGCACGAGGCAAGGTGGGGCCTGGAGGAGGTGTGGGACGTGGGGCAGTGTGTGTGTGCACTTTTCCTGAACTGCAGTGATTTCCTGCTGGGACAGGGATGCAAAGGGATGCTGGGCCCAGCTTAACCCTGAGTCTGGGTCTAGCCTTGTTCTCTCCTGAAGGGGCCTCTGGTGCCTCCCCTAGCCTGACCTCAGAGAAGCAGGGCCAAGCCCCCTAGGGTGCCCCATCTCCCAGTGAGCCCTCATCCCCTGGACAACCCCCACCTGTGTTTACTTCCTCCCTGTGGTTGCATGTGTGCTCAGTCATGTCCGACTCTTTGCAACCCCATGGACTGTAGCCCACTAGGCTCCTCTGTCCATGGGATTTTCCAGGCAAGAATACTGGAGTGAGTTGCCGTTTCTTTCTTCAGGGGTTAGTGAGGTCAGTAGAGGGTCTGCATGGTGGCAAAGCAGGGGGTCCATTCTGGGATCTGTCTGAGTCTAGCCCTTGGAAAGAAAGATGGCTGGAGCTGATGAAATAGGGTTTCTTTTTTCTCCTTTCTTCTTTCTTCCCTCCTCCCTCCCTTTCTCACTCTCTCCCTCCCCTCTTCCCTCTCTCTTTCTTTCTTTTTAGCAAGAGATAAATAAATGTCGCCCTGAGATGACAAGAGAATATTGAAAGAGATAAAAAGGCGAGTAAAAGGGACTAGAGACCAGAAGCAAAGGACAGAGGGGGATTTGGGCTATATACCGCAATGAGGGGAGAGATGAAAGAGGAAAGAAAGAGATGGGAACGCAGGACCGAGTGGCAGAGCAGAGGATGGGGTTGCCACGGAAACGGAAGGAGGGAGAGGAAGACGGATGGAGAAGGCTGAGGGCTCAGTGTGGGAGGGGCCTGAGACAAGGCTGGGGAGGAGGAAGGGAAGCCAGGAGGGGCTCCCAGGTCTGAATCGGGCCCCGGTGTGGAGAAACCGAGGTTGGAAAGGAAATAAGAGCTGACCCAGAAAGCTCATCCCCACCCAAAGGTGGCAGGGTGGAGAGAGCTGGGCCTGGGCCCCTGGGGCTGGCCCAGCTGGGGTCTGCCCTGCCCTACCCATCAGGGACTGCCTCTCTTTAAGCCTCAGTTTCCACAACTGTAAAATGGAAATGGTTCTCCTCCCCATGAGGGCTGCCTGGAAGCCTGGGAACTGCACGCGCTCATCACAGGACCTGACAAAGGTCAAGCCCAATAAAGGCTCCCGATGTTCCTTCAGTTGTGATTCTTATCTTTGTCCGTGAACTTGTGAGCCCAAGTTTTGTTTGTTTTTCCCTGTTACATTACGCTGGTGATCTTTGGGTCCAGATGAGTGTCCTTGTTTCAAGAATAGACTTGCTTTTTGCTTCTGGAATTGGAGAAAAGACACGAGCCTTGCAGAAACATGAAGCTTGCCATTCCTTCTCCTGGGAACCGGGACTAGTCCTGGAGCTCAGGGAAAAGAAGCACAGACCTGGGGGTGTCCACCTGGGGATCGGCAAGGGGCTCTTTTTTTTTTTTTTTCTTCCCACTTGGAATGGATGTTCTCGAAAGGCACAGCGATCATTCTAGATGTGTGCTCTGTGAGGACGGCACCATGGGCGCACGGACGTGCTGTCTGCCCTCCCATAGTCTGTGATCTAACTGGGGTACCAGACATTGAGCAAATAATTACACAATTAGACCTGTCGTTGAAAATTGTGGTAAAGTCCAGGAAGGAAAAGCAGTAAGCTTGTAACTACTTAGAACTTGGGGGACCAGACCTGGCTGGAAGAGTGGGCAGGGAAGGTTCCTGAGAAAGTGATGCCGGAGTTGAAGGCTGGAGGCTGAGGGACAAGAGAGCATTCAAGGCACCGGGAACAGCATGTGAATCTGTTAAAGAAAATAAGGAAGGGCCACGTGGCTGGAGGGTGATGACTAAGGGAACAAGCAGTGCTATGAAGTTGCCACGTAAGCAAGGGCCAATCAAGCAAGTTCTTATAGGTCTTTACTGATGTGTCTGGACTTGATGCAGCCGACAGGCTGGTCGGGGAGCCTGAGTGTGTGGGGCGGCTGCCATGTTTGCTGTGGATGAATGGGTGGGTGGATGGACATGCACTGGGAATCGAGAGCCTCAGTTTGGTGCCCGTTGTGGGGCGGGAGCCTTGGGGCCTCAGTTTCCACATCTGTCAAATGACAGCATTGGACAGAAGCGTCCCCAAAGGCCCTTCCAACCCTACTGATGAAGATTCCAAGACCAGCCTCGAAGATGAGGGGTCTTCAGCAAGGCTACTTTCCTGCTGCGGGAGAACCCAGCTTTCTCTCTTTGTGGCAAGCAAGGCATCAGGCCGGAGGAACCCTCGCCCACGGCCTTCTGGGGACGCAGGGACTTGAGATCAGAGGCACACGTCACCCCTGTACCCGAGGAGGATGCCATGTGCTTTGTTTGCAGCTCTATAGGCAGCTCAGTGTTTGTTCCTGGCAGTTAATTAGATGCTCTGTTATTTTGGGCTCATTTCCACAAGGGGTTCCAGGTGGCTCAGTGGTAAAGAATCTGCCTGCCAGTGCAGGAGACACAGAAGACAGGGGTTGGAGCCCTGGGTCAGGAGGACCTCCTAGAGGAGGGCACAGCAACCAAGAATACTCCAGTGTTCTTCCCTGGAAGCTCCCATGGACAGAGGAGCCTGGCGGGCTACATCCATGGGGCCGCAAAGAGTCACAAGCACTCTCTACAAGAATCAAGAACCCACGAAGTTTTCCTCAGGACAGAACGGTGACTGAGGGTCCCCAGGCTGGCGGCAGGGGCTGGCAGCTTTCAGGAACCAGGACTCCCCAGGAGTGCATGGCTTTGCTTCTCCAGACATGCACATCCCCTCCTCCTCGGAGGGCTGGCTCCAGCTGGCTCAGTGTCACTGCGCCTGAGTTTTGACCTTATTCCACCTCACATGCACCTTTGTGTATGAAGAGTTTGCTTGAGAGTGTAAGGCTTGATGCATAGCTGTGCTTCCAAGAGGGGAACCTCCGTGGCCTAAGTCCATCTGGGACATGAGAAGAAGCAGACCGGTGGTCTCAGCTCCTGTATGAACCGCCTGCGGTGGTGGGTAGGCGTGGGTGTGCTGCATGGGGGTCCTGGCCTGGGCATCGGACCCCTCAGAGTGGGGAAGAAGGGCCCATCAGGTGCAGGCATCACAGCATCCATGGGAGGGCACTCTTCATTCACCCTCAGGCCCAGGTCATGTGGGTGCTCATCAGCTCTTACTAATTCATTTTGAGAATCAGAATGTATTGGGAAGATTTGGAGAAACATGATATCCAGGCCCCAGAGGCAGAGATTCTGATTTAACTGGCACAGGCACCGGTGCTCTCATCAGGCAGTGCCAGTTGGACCCTGTGAAGCCAGGACCTCTGTCCTTGGAAGAGTTTGAATTGAGAGTGGGCCCAAGATTGTGCCTGGAGAATCCCATGGACAGAGGAGCCTGGCGGGCTACAGTCCATGGGGTCCAAAGAGTCGGACACGACTGAGTGGACTAACACTTCTGGGGCTTCTCAGGTCACACTAATGGTAATGAACCTGCCTTCCAGTGCAAGAGATGTAGGAGATACAGTTTTGATCCCTGGGTTGGGAAGAGCCCCTGGAGAAGGAAATGGCAACTCACTCCAGTATTCTTGCCTGGAGAATCCCATGGACAGAGGAGCCTGGTGTCTTTCTCTCCGGACAGTCCCCTGCAGTCACCGTCCTATGGGGTGGACCTTTGGTGGGGGAGAGGGCCCATCAACAGATACAATTGTGAATCGCTACAACTGTATCAGCGTTCTCTAGAGAAACAGAACCAGCAGGATATATACACAGAGAGAGAGATTTATTTTAAGGAATTGGCTCATGCGGTTGTGGAGGCTGGCAAGTCCAAAATCTGCAGGGCAGGCTGGCAGGCTGGAGGCCCAAGCAGGATTTCTGTGATATGCAATCCCCTTCTTCTCTGGGGAAACTTTGAGGTTTTTTTTCTGAAAACTTCAACTGATTAGATGAGAGCTGCCCATGTTAAGGAGGGTAATCTGCCTTAAAGTCAGCTGATTGTAGATGTTAATCACATCAACCATGACATCACAGCATCAGAAGATCCAGATTGTTGTTTGACCAAACACCTGGGCACCCAGCCTAGACACTGGTAAAATTAACCTGCTGTTCCCAGGCTGTGGAAGAGGCCTTCGCCTTGCCCCCAGGCAAAGGAATATCTCCTGGGAGGCCATGCCTGTGTGTGAGTGCCGTGTGGGCTCAGTTGCTCAGTTGTGTCCGACTCTTTGTGACCCCATAGACTGTAGCCCACCAGGCTCCTCTTTCCAGGGAATTCTCCAGGCGAGGGTACTGGAGCGGGTTGCCATTTTCTTCTCCAGGGGATCTTCCTGACCCAGGGATTGAATTTGAGTCTCTTATGCCTCTTGCATTGGCAAGTGGATTTTCTTTTTTTTTTTAAACCGGTGAGCCACCTAGGAAGCCTGATTCCTAAAGAAGGAACGGGTATTCACCCAGTGGGAGGGAAGGAGCAAGTCCTGCCAGGGGAGTCAGCCTGTGCAAAGGCCCTGAGGTAGGAAACAGCACTGTGTATATTTGTGTGTATGTGTAAGATGCAGACGTACAGGAAGCTTTAAAAGAGGGTCAGGTAGGTTTTGGCTGACGATGGGCTTCTGGGCTTCACCAGCATCTCACTGTGTAACCTTGGACCAGTCCTTTCCCCTCATCGGGCCCTCCTGTGTTGGGTTGGTGGCCCAGCCACTCTGACCTCTGGAGCCAGAGCTTAGCAAATCTGTCCAAGGAAAAAGGGGAAGCTGAGGCAGAGAGCGACTCCTGTAAGGAAGAGCCTCGGACACTTCCCCCTGGGCCACCCCACCCCCACCCCAGCCGCCTGGTCAGCTCCAGAGTCCAATGAGACCTTGTGGGCTGGACAGAAGTGAGACTGCGGCAAGGAGCCCTGAGGTTTGCACAAACCTCCAGCCTTTACTTTCGCTTCCTTTTCCTTTCATGGGATGTGAGCAGAGTTTACCCTTAAGAGGGGGACAACAGAGGAAACAAAGAGGGTGGTTTTGCTTTAAGTTGAAGTCCCGTGAGGTGCTTTTTTTTTTTAAAAAAAAAACAGTCATTTTCATACCTGTCACTCCCTATCCCCCTCCCTGGGCACAGACACTGGTCCTGTCCCCGCCACTCAGAGTTCAGCCTCTCGGGACCCAGCGGCTATTCTGTGGGGCCCTGTACCCACCTGAGCCCAGTGCTTCTCCCAAAGTTCCTGGTGCCTCAGGTTTTAGACTGAGCTTGCTCAGAGCTGCTCCCCCTGGTGTGGAAACTTATGCTTCTTACCATGTCCTCGGACTTCCCAGGTGGCGCAGTGGTGAAGAACCCTCCTGCCAATGCAGGAGACCCAGGTTCCATCTGTGGGTCAGGAAGATCCCCTGGAGAAGGGAATGGCGACCCACTCCAGTATTCTTGCCTGGAGAATTCCATGGACAGGGGAGCCTGTTGGGCTGCAGTCCATGGGGTCGCAAAGAGTCGGACACCACTTAGGAAGTGAACAACAGCAACAACTAAGAAATCTTCACAGCCAAGAATGGCACCCCGCGCCTGGCCGGTGGGTTGAGTCAGTGATTCAGCTGCAGTACCAAAGGGGTGAATCTGTCTCCCCAGCAGGAGCCCGGGGCTCGTGGGGCCTGTGTCAGGGAGCAGACCCTCAAAAATCACCCTGAGGGTAATGGATCACAGGGCACTGAGTGACGTCCCAAGACTGGGCAAAAGCCCCAGAGCATTCCTGTGTCTTCAGTTGGTTTTTAAGATGTCCTGGTGGCAAGAGTGAGGCAAAAATAGCCAGATGATCACAAAGTCTTGTTGGTTCTTCCTTCCAAATGACTCCTGTATTGCCAGCCCCAAGCAAGACCAGGCCTCAACTCCCCCACTGTCTGGTTCCCAGGGACAATGGTGGCCCTGAGCTCCATGACCCTCCCCTGGTGCATGAAGGTGGGGGTCTCCATGAGAGGAGCTTTTAAAGCAGTGTAGCTGAGAGGAAGTGGGCTCCCGTCTTGGGGAGGAGACCCCAGAAGACAGGCAGGTAAGCCAAGGATTAACCCGCCCTCAAGTTCCCAAGAAGCCACTTGTGCCCATTTTACAGATGAGGAAACTGAGACCCTGGGGGACCAGGTGACTTTGTCCAGGGTCACCGAGCAAGTCACTCATTAAAATTTCATTTGACAAGCTTGTGTCAGTGTTTTACAGGGACCTTAGCACAGCAATAGATGAAGCAGCAGTGAGAGCTCTGGGGACCCTGGGGCCCTGCCTGGGCTGGGGAGGCCTCCTGCTGGGCCTCCGGGAATGAGACTGTGTCTTTCCCCATGGGCTGGCCTGGGAGAGGGTGATGCTAAGCCCTGGGAAATAGGACAGCCCTGGGCTTCTGGTGTCATTGGCACAGTCCCCTCCCCCTCTGCAGGCGCCTCCTCCCCCTCCCCCGCTTTTGTTTCTTGGCCTCCTCCGCAGCCTCTCCCCTCCTTCCCTCTCTCTCTCTCCCCCTCTCTCTGTCTCTCTCTGCTGTGGCCCCCCTCCCCACAACTCCCCTTGCAGGTCTTCACACTACAATTAAGCAGTGATTCTATTCCCTCTGTCTCCCTGCCTTTTCCATTCCCTTTCTCTCCACCCCGGGGACCAGGGTGTCCTGGTAGGAGGCTGAGCCACATCCCCTCCCCTGGTGGCCCTTCATCTCACAGCCCAGGCAGTGCAGAGCCCAGGGCGGTCTGAGTTCCCCTTTCTCTGGGACACTGTAGAGAGCTTTTGTTCTGAGCCCACAGCACAAGGGGTGGGAGAGAGGCCTTGCCCTGAGAAGCCACGTGCCGCAAGAGGGCCCAGGCCGATGACAAGAGGGGCCCTGAAGTGTGGGGACCCCGCCCTGGCGCACAGGTGGGGTGCGCCTCCTGCCCTGGGCAGCCCGTGCCAGGATGTTAAAACAGGAGGGCTGTGGCCTGTGAGAAGGAGCTGGGGCGGGGGTGGGGGGCACAAAAAGATGGCCCAGGAGGAGGAGGAATGATGGCACCCGCGTTGCAAAACCCCCAGCTTCCCAACCCCCGGCCCCGTGTGCGATAGGCAGACAAACTCGCATGTGAAATGCAGGAGAATTAGATTCCCTCTGTCTTCTTTCTCCGGGCCTCTGTCTCAACAAACACAGCTCCTCCCCCACACACACACAGCCTGCCTGGCTGCCCCAGTGAACACTCAGCCCCTTCAGCGTGTATTTACAGGGTGATATGCGTCGGTTAAGCAGGGGCCTGACCAGCAGGTGGGTTAATCAAGGCTCCCGGGAAGAAGTGCTTTCTGAGTGGATACCCAAGGAGAGAGGGGCTCTAGCTGCCCTGGAAGGGGACCCGCCTTGCCCAGTCCGGCTGGAGCCTTGGACCAGCCAGACAGGAGCGGGTCCTGAGTCTACCTGTGCATTCCCGCGGGCTCACGGGAGCCTGAGGAGGGAGGGCTCGGAGCCAAGACGCGGCCTCCCAGGTTGCACGGTCGGCGGGGCGGAGCTGCAGGTACGGAGCCTGGATGGGCCAAGGTGCTGACCCAGTGCTGCCCTCGCTGCCGGGGCACTGTTCTGTCTTCTAGTTCCCCAACCAGGGATCAAATCCATGCCCCCTTCATTGGAAGCACAGAGTCTTCAGTACTGGCCTGCCAGGGCACTCTTGAGCTTGCTACTTACACCTCGGATTCCTGGGCCATGGAGTGTGGTGCCCACTACTGCCCACCCCACGGGGTTGTTTTTAGGATTAAAAGGCTTGCCTAGGACCTGCTGAGTACTCAGTCACCGCATTTGTGGTTAGTTGTTGGCAGCTGTGTGTCCCCACACTTGGGCATAAACCCCTCGAGAGCAAGGGCTGTGGGCAGGTCCCCGTCTACACTCAGGCACCGGCTGTAGTCCTCAGCCCCAAAGTAAACCACCAGCCTGTCCCCGTGGGAGGGGGATGCATGGTGGCCGGGGGCAGGTTCAGCTTGCACCTGGGTTCCTGGTGTGAGCCTTGGGAGTGGCCCTTCTGGTCTTAGAAGGTCCTCCTAACAGGGCTGGAATGTTACACGACCACCCTCCCTGTGGGGGGCTGCCCCAGACATGTGCTTCCACGGGCAGGCGCTCATCTGCCAATGTCTGTGTGTGTGCTCAATCATGTCCAACTCTGCGAGCCCATGGACTGTAGCCCCCCGGTCTTCTCTATCCATGGATTTTCCAGGAAGAATATGGAGTGAGTTGTCATTTCCCCTTCCAAGGGATCTTCCTGACCCAGGGATCGAACCCGCGTCTCCTGCATTGGCAGACAGGTTATTTACCACTTGCACCGCCTGAGAAGCCCTCATCTGCCAATAGAGTGATGTGTTATGGGTTTCTTTGCTCCCATTCCCTTCAGGTGCTAGAAGAGGGGTGCTGCCAGGGACTGGGGCCTGGAGGAAAGCACAGGAGATGTGGAATCTAGAAAAATAGCCCTGATCCACCTATTTGTAGGGCAGCAATAGGGACACAGACATAGAGAACAGACTTGTAGAAAGGAGAGGGTGGGATGATTGGAGAGAGTAGCCTGGAAACATATACATCCCCATGGGTAAAACAGGTAAATAGTGGGAATTTGCTATATGATGCAGGGAGCTCAACCCTGGGGCTCTGTGACAACCTAGAGGGGTGGGGTGGGGTGGGGAGGTGGGAGGGAGGAGACATCTGTATACTTAAGGCTGATCTGTGTTGTTGTATGGCAGAAACCAACACAACATTGTAAGACAGTTATCCTCCAATTAAAAATAAAGTAGGTGGGATTGGAGGGGAGAAAAGCACAGGGGAGGGACTGACATCTCTGCCGACATACTCATCTCATGTCCTCAGCACCCCAGGACTCGGGCATCACCTCCCTCTCAGCAGAGATGAGGAAACTGAGGCTCAGGGCATGACAGGATGAGCCTGAACCAGAAACGGGCAAAGTCCAGATCTGAATTCGGAATCCAGGCCAAGTCCCAGCACAGGCTCCGCCGCTGAGGGTCAGTCCCTCCCCTCTGCTGGCCCTGCCTTTGGGGAAGTCTGGAAAAAGTGCTGAGCTGCTTGTTTTCTCAAACCCACAGCTGACACGAGGGCTGCCGCTGGGCGCTGCTGGACGCTGGGTCAGATGGGCCGCTGTCCTCCAAGGCAGTGAGGCTCCCCGCACAGGGAGGCAGGGGGGTTGCAGTGGGCACAGCAGTCTCCTCTGGACACCACGGGGGACCTCATTGCCTTTCATCTCCAAGCACAGGGCCCAACCCAGACCAAGGATTTAGCAAATTATTTGTTGCACTGATCAAATGAGTTCTTAGTCTCTAGAGGCTGACATAGAATCACCCAAACCTTTGATGAATTTGGGACCCCAGAATGGAGAAATCTCTCAGGTCTGTGGTTTTCATCCAGAAAGTCTGCTGCTTTGAGGACTTCCCTGGCGGTCCAGTTAATTTTATTTATTTATTTATTTATTTAGGCCATGCCATGCAGCATAGGGGGGGCGGTCTTATAGTTCCCCAACTAGGGATAGAACCCTGCATTGGGTTCCCCCCTGCATTGGGAATGCAGAGTCTTAACCACTGGGCCCCCCCAGGGAAGTCCCCCTCCCCCATTCTTGGATGGGGAAACTGAGATGCAGAAGTGACTTAGCTTAGTCACTTGTATGTGACAGAGCTGGGACTTGAGGCCAGGCTGCCTGACTCCCAGCTGAGTGTTCTTTCCAACTCGGGGTGGGAGGGTGAGCTCTCTCCATCAGGGCTAGCCACCCCCTCCTCACAACCCCCAGCCTGTTCCAGAGGTTTTCCTTCCATCCGACCCTTTCCACAAGAGCCCTGCTTTAAGCTTAATAGTTTACTCTTTAGTGTCCATTTCAAGGAGGCTAAAATTCCTCTCTGGGGTATTTTATTTTTAGCTGGCTTCAGGAAGGGGAAGCTCCTCTGGCCTGCTAGGGGGAGGGAGACACCGGCCGGGAGCCTGCTTCCTGAGGAAGGGCCGCCGCCATGCACCTGACCCTGGCCCCGGAGGAAGTCTCAGGCAGGAGCCACCACAGTCCTGTCTTTCCCCTTCCTTATGGAGCGCCTCTGTTGTGCTGTGCTAGACACCGAGCAGGGGGGCAGGGTGCAATCTGATGAGGACCCCAGGCCAGGGAGGAGGCCCTCCCACATCAGGGAGAGCTGGAGAGCTGAGAAGCACTGGGAACTGGGGGAATTTCAGGGAAGCCTGGGGAGCTGGTGGGAGGAGCCAGGAGCTCAGTGGGGTTGGGGAAAGGGCACCCCGGTGGGAGAACTCTGTGCAAAGGCCAGGCTACGCAGAGGGCACCGGTGTGGCAGATCCCCTAGGAAGGCAGGAAGCTGATGCCCCGGCTTTGGACCCGGACAGGTGGGCTTAGTGGCTTTTGTAGAAACACCTGTTGGATCACAGAACGTGGCTGCGAAGCTGGGAGCTAGTTTTAGCATTCACTTCAGCCGGTTTTCTCCAGCTTGTTAGCCATCACAGACTCCTTCTTTCAAGTCAGATCTTTTATGAAATTCCAGGGTACATATCAGACACAAGCTATATTTTAATCAGTGTAAACGTAGGTCATTAAATGTGCAACATTTAGCTAATCAAGAGCAATGACCTGTTGTGCAAGGCACAGTCATTTAGCATCAGGGCTGACAGGTGGTAACTGCTGTCTGAGCTTGGCCTCGGCACCTAATTTATTTTTGTGTGTTGCCTTGTTCTTGCCCAATATATTTAAAAACCCAAAACACCACATTCACATGGCCAAGCAAATGGTGACAGTTGTACAGTCTCAAGGTCAGTGTAAAATTATACCTTAGACACAAAGCCATTGTGTGGGAACAAGGTATATATTTCATTTGAGTAAAGATGGGTTTTTTTAACATCAGTTTTTAAAAGAGCAGAATCTTTACTGTTTGCCATTTTGGATCCCATTCTTTTGGGAACTCCTGTACCACTGGGGAAACCCAGCCTCCCTATTTCACAGATGGGAAGACTGAGGCCAGCAAGGGGGCAGGGCTTAACCAGGACCCCCACAGGCAGATGGAGGTTGTGGCAAACAAAGATCAGATACACAGAGGGTGTCATGGCTCCCCGTAATTACCCTGTGCCCTGTTCCCAAGACAGGAATAGAAAGACGTCGGGGACAGACACACCCAGATTTGGGCGAGCCCTCGCTGAGCTGTGTCTGTCTGTCGTCGGTCTGGCAGCCTTGAGCTGGCGGCGCTCATGTTCCCTTCTCTTCCCGCAGCGATGCCCTCCTAGCCAGCCGCCACGGGATGGAGGGCTTCATGGACTCAGGGACACAGACTGATGCCGTGGTGGTGCTGTCTTTGGCTCAGGCCGCCGTGCTGGGCCTGGTCTCGGAAAATGAGCTCTTTGGAGCCACCATAAGCGCCGAAGCCTTCTACCCGGACCTGGGGCCGGAGCTGTCCGGGGCAGCCATAGGGGAGCCCCGGCCCCCGGGCCCCGACGTCTACCAGCTGGCCTGCCACGGGCGGGCCCTGGAGGAGCCGGCCGAGGAGGAGGTGCTGGAGGTGGAGGCGGCCTTCGAGAAGCACACCCGGCGGAAGACGCGGCCGCCTGTGCGCCTGGTGCCCAAGGTCAAGTTTGAGAAGGTGGAGGAGGAGGAGGAGGTCTACGAGGTGTCAGTGCCCGGCGGCGACGACAAGGATGCCGGCCCAGCAGAGGCCCCAGCCGAGGCGGCTGGCGGCGGCTGCGAGGCCCTGGTGCAGAGCAGCGCGGTCAAGATGATCGACCTCAGCGTCTTCAGCCGCAAGCCCCGGACGCTGCGACACCTTCCCCGCGCCCCGCGGCCGGAGCTGGACGTAGCCCCCTTCGACCCCCACTTCCCCGACCCGGCCCGGGACGCCTTCGCCGAGCCCAGCATGGCGCTACCCAGGCCGGAGGCCCTGCCCGTGGAGTGCGGCTTCGAGCCGCCGCACCTGCCCCCACTGAGCGACCCCGAGCCCCCCACCATGGAGTCCCCGGAGCCCGTGAAGCCGGAGCAGGGCTTCGTGTGGCAGGAGGTGGGCGAGTTCGAAGCGGACGCAGCCGGCTCGACTGTGGAGCGCCACAAGAAGGCCCAGCTGGACCGGCTGGACATCAACGTGCAGATCGACGACTCGTACCTGGTGGAGGCCGGCGACCGGCAGAAGCGCTGGCAGTGTCGCATGTGCGAGAAGTCCTACACGTCCAAGTACAACCTGGTGACGCACATCCTGGGCCACAACGGCATCAAGCCGCATTCCTGCCCGCACTGCAGCAAGCTCTTCAAGCAGCCCAGCCACCTGCAGACGCACCTGCTGACGCACCAGGGCACCCGGCCACACAAGTGCCAGGTGTGCCAGAAGGCCTTCACGCAGACCAGCCACCTCAAGCGCCACATGCTGCTGCACTCGGAGGTCAAGCCCTACAGCTGCCACTTCTGCGGCCGCGGCTTCGCCTACCCCAGCGAGCTCAAGGCCCACGAGGTAAAGCACGAGAGCGGCCGCTGCCATGTGTGCGTCGAGTGCGGCCTGGACTTCTCCACGCTGACGCAGCTGAAGCGCCACCTGGCCTCCCACCAGGGCCCCACCCTCTACCAGTGCCTGGAGTGCGACAAGTCCTTCCACTACCGCAGCCAGCTGCAGAATCACATGCTCAAGCACCAGAACGTGCGGCCCTTCGTGTGCACCGAGTGCGGCATGGAATTCAGCCAGATCCACCACCTCAAGCAGCATTCGCTCACCCATAAGGTAAGGGCGCCGTGTGCCAGCCGCACCCTGGCCAGACCTGGCCCCTGGAACCTCCCCGCCAGGCACACACCTCCCCCTGGCCGGCCTCCTGAGTCTCTGCTTTCTCCTCCTGCCGAGCTTTCATCCAGGGCTTCCCATAGTGCTGGATGAGACCACTTAGGTGGTGAACGTTTCTTTCTTTCTTTTTTTAATATTTGTGTGCTCAGTCACTTGAGTCGTGTTCGACTCTGCAACTCCCATGGACTGTAGCTCTCCAGGCTCCCCTGTCCATGGGATTTTCCAGGTAAGAATACTGGAGTGGGTTGCAGTTTCTTCCTCCAGGGGATCTTCCTACCCAAGGATTAAACTCCTGTCTCCTGCATCTCCTGTATTGCAGGCAGATTCTTAACCAGCAGACCACCAGGGAATTCCCAAATGTTTCTTATTTTTATCGTTATATTTATTTATTTATCAAAATAAATATATTTATTTTGATGTTCAGTTGCTCAGTTGTGTCCAACTCCTTGCACCCCATGGACTGGAGCATGCCAGGCTTCCCTGTCCTTCCCCATCTCCCAGAGTTTGCTCAGATTCATGCCCATGGAGTCAATGATGCCATCCAGTCATCTTATCCTCTGTCACCCCCTTTTCTTGCCATCAATGTTTCCCATCATCAGGGTCTTTTCCAGTGAGTTGGCTTTTTGCATCAGGTGGCCAAAGCACTGGAGCTTCAGCTTCAGCATCAGTCCTTCCAATGAATATTCAGGGTTGATTTCTTTTAGTATTGACTAGTTTGATCTCCTTGCTGTCTAAGGGACTGTACATGACCACTGGAAAAATCATAGCTTTGACTAGATGGACCTTTGTCAGCAAAGTGATGTCTCTGCTTTATTTTGATGAGTGTTAGGAAAAAGATGTAACTGAAACTAGTTTTTGTTTATTTGGATTTTGGTTTTTGTGTGTGTGGTTTGGGGGATTTTTTTTTTTTTTAAGATATGAACCGTTTTTTTAATTTAACAACCAAAGACATGTTTCTGAATGTGGTTTCTCCTCCCTAATCCTGACATCTGCAATTCAGATGCAGGTGAGCAGAGGGGACACATCTGCCACCCTGCTGGGTCCCCTTAGGTCAACAGCAAACGCTTTGGGGGGACTTGCTGGGCCGCAAGCCTGGAGCTCTGCAGGGGCTTCAGCCCCAGTGTCTCAGGTGCTCTGAAATTAGTTTTTTAAATAGTAAAACTTTATTCATTTTAAAACATTTGAACTGAAGTGTTTGAAGAATCCCTGCAGGACCCAAGGAGCATAGTTTGAGAATTGCTGATTTTCCATCTCACAGCTGGGAGGACCCGGCCAGAGACAGGCCAGGATGCTGTAGGGAAGTAGATGAGATGCTCAAGAACACAAAGGGCTCCCCTTGCCTCTCATAATTACGAGAGTCTATCAAAAGCGTGTGACTCTCTTTTACTGCTACTGCTACTGCTAAGTCACTTCAGTCGTGTCCGACTCTGTGTGATCCCATAGACGGCAGCCCACCAGGCTCCCCCGTCCCTGGGATTCTCCAGGCAAGAACACTGGAGTGGGTTGCCATTTCCTTCTCCAATGCATGAAAGTGAAAAGTGAAAGTGAAGTCGCTCAGTTGTGTGCGACTCTTAGCGACCCCATGGACTGCAGCCCACCAGGCTCCTCCACCCATGGGATTTTCCAGTCAAGAGTACTGGAGTGGGGTGCCATTGACTCTCTTTTAAGCAAATACTAAATATATTTCATTGTAGAAGGGAGTGAGGGACTTCCCTGGTGGTCCAGTGGTTAAGAATCCACTTTCCAATGCAGGGATGCAGGTTTGATCCCTGGTCGGGGAACTAAGATCCCACATGCCAAAGGGCAACTAAGCCCACAGGCCACAACTTTTGAGCCTGTGTGCTCTGGAGCCCATGTGCTACAACATGGACCCGATACAGCCAAATAAATATTAAAAAAAAAAAAAAAAAGCTTTAAAAAGGGAATGAATGTAAGGGAAAATATTTGTTATGGAGAAGTACAATTGGTTCCAAATACTCTGAAATGAGGCAAAGTGGCCTGTGGAGACAGATGGCAGAGCAACACTGTCTTGTCTGCCGTGTCTCTAGACATCACCTTGACCAGTTCTCCCTTGCCTTCCTGTCTCCCTGGAGGCTGCTAACCACCCTGACTTTCAGCCAGCGTCACCTCCTTTGAGGAGCCTTTACATCCAGACAGGCTGAATGAGGCTTCTCGGGTCCCACCATCCCACTCTGGCACTTGGCCTGCGCTGTGGTTTCTACCCAAAGCCAACCAGCTTCACATTGAAGCTGAATGTGCATGGAGCTGGGGCTTCCCAGGTGGCGCTAGTGGTAAAGAACCCACCTACAATGCAGGAGACATAAGAAACTCAGATTTGATCCCTGGGTCAGGAAGATCCCCTGGAGGAGGGCATGGCAACCCGCTCCAGTATTCTTGCCTGGAAAGTCCTATGGACAGAGGAGCCTGGCGGGCTACAGTACATGGGGTTGCAAAGAGTCGGACATGACTGACCAGTAGAGCACGCATGTGCATAGAGCTACCACTCTCCATAGCTGTGGCCTTAGAGAGGCTCCAGGTTGAACTCGTGTCCTTGTCTCTCACAGTGGACATTGCAGTGAGTAGGGGAGAATATCCTGCCAAGCCGAGAATCCAGCCTGTCCCAGCCCTGGGAACTTTTTTTTTTTTTTTTTTTAATATATTTTTAAAAATTTATTTGGCTGCACTGGGTCTTAGTTATGGCATATAAGATCTAGTTCCATGGCCAGGGATCGAACCAGGGTCCCCTGCATTGGGAGCGTTGAGTCTTAGCCACTGGACTACCAGGGAAGTCCCCTTGGGCTCCTCCATTCAATTGGTGTAGCTACCTAGACTGTAATGTTAAGAAGGATTCTGAAGCTGAATCTGGCCTTGGCCATAAAACCAGATGATTGACTATTTATGCCTGCAGGGGGCTTGGGTGATGAGAATAGAGAGCGATAAGTACACGTGCTGTGTACTTGCCATCTTTCTCCTCTATCTTTGTAGACTTTAAAATCCCCACAAGTCCACAAAGTGTTAAAATAAATAAATAAATAATACTATGAAGAAAAGGGGAAAGCAAAAATCAAAGGCTGATAAAACTGAAAACATTCCTGTGATCAGCCTCAGTGTATGCAGTGCACACACCATGCACGAAGTCAGCTCCCCAAGGGCAGGGCCCCCTGGTGGTCACACACGTCATCTTCACTGTGTCAAGCCGGCCCACACAGGAGACACGGTCTGTCTGCCGAGAGAGAGACACTGGGACCATGGGGTCACAGAGTCAGACACGTCTGAGAGACTAAGAAACAGCAAACAACAGAAAGTCATTTCCCAGAAGCCCTGATGGTCAGGGCCGCACGAACACACTCCCAGAACCTGTGTCCATCGTGCGGTCCTGACCACAGCTCCCGCCCGCCCCCGCACCTCCCCACAGGGCGTGAAGGAGTTCAAGTGCGAGGTGTGTGGCCGAGAGTTCACCCTGCAGGCTAACATGAAGCGGCACATGCTGATCCACACCAGCGTCCGGCCCTACCAGTGTCACATCTGTTTCAAGACCTTCGTGCAGAAGCAGACCCTCAAGACCCACATGATCGTCCACTCGCCCGTGAAGCCGTTCAAATGCAAGGTACCGGACCCTCGGGCCCCAGGGCAGGACTTGCTCACAAGTGGCCCCGGCGTGTGATCACAGGAGGCGGGACCCAGGCTGGGCAAGGGGGGGCCGCTCCCCCCACCCAACCCCCGTTGGCTGAAACTGCTGGGCTCTGCGGGGGTGGGGGGTAGGTGGTGAGGGTTGAGGTCCTACAAGCTACTGAATTGGCTGCTTTTCTTTGGCTGCACTGAGGCTTGTGGGATCTTAGTTCTCCAGCCAGAGATGGAACGCAGGCCCTTGGCAGTGAAAGTGCAGAATCTTAACCACTGGACCGCCAGGGAATTCCCCGAAGTTGA
Organism: Bos mutus; assembly: GCF_027580195.1. Classification (NCBI taxonomy): domain Eukaryota; kingdom Metazoa; phylum Chordata; class Mammalia; order Artiodactyla; family Bovidae; genus Bos; species Bos mutus. The sequence goes on from NC_091637.1 coordinate 20,203,518, forward strand.
TTTTGGAGAGTTGGGGGCGGGGGTGAAGGTCACGGTGCAGCCTCAGGGAAGGAGCCCAGGCCAGAGACTCAGTGCTGCCGGAGCTCCCAGCCTGGGTCTCAGCCTCGGCTCGGGGAGTGTGGGGCAGACCCGCAGGAACGGTGACCTGCAAGGAGGGGCCCAGTCCTCGGCCTCTGCAGTCACATAGGAAGGGACAAAGGGGATGCGATTCAGGCCCAGCCATGGAGGTGGGAGCGGCTAGGGGCGGGGGAGGACAGGCCCCCAGGCTGACAAGGCGGGGCTGGGGCGGGGTGTGTTCCAGGTGTGCGGGAAGTCCTTCAACCGCATGTACAACCTGCTGGGCCACATGCATCTTCACGCGGGTAGCAAACCCTTCAAGTGCCCCTACTGCTCCAGCAAGTTCAACCTCAAGGGCAACCTGAGCCGGCACATGAAGGTCAAGCACGGCGTCATGGACATCGGCCTGGACAGCCAAGGTGGGTGGGCCACACGCCGAGGACGGAGCAGGAATGGTCCTGTCATGGCGCACTCAGGAGCCTCCTGTCCAGTGAGGGGAGTGGGGAGGCTGGCCAGGCCTGAGACCTCACTGGGGTGGGCTCAGGTCTGGAGAGAGGGCTCCCCGGAGGGCCATCAGCGTGATAACGATGGGACGTTTATGTATTCTCCAAAGGACTTACGTGGGCTCACATAAACAATAATAAAAAGAATATTTGTTGAGTGCTGTGTGCCAAGCCTTTATTAACTCATGTGACCCTCACTGCGAGGTTGGCTCTGTTATTATCACCATTGTACAGATGCAGGCACTGAAGGATAGAGAAGTTAGGGAACTCATGCAAGATCATCACTGAGACAGGGCATTTTTAACACATTATTTGACTGGAGATGTGTTAATATGTCTTTTATTACCCAGACGTTTTTGTCTGGAGACATATCAATATGTTTTTAGAGAGTGATACAATTAACGTCACCGTGCAAAGTTATTAGAGCTTAAAACTGATCAAGGGTTCATTATACAATTTACGATTGTTATAATTCACATTTTGCTCTGTTAGATTTTTGTTCCAACCTTGTGTATGTTATAAATGCAACTTTATTACCATAAAATTTCAAAAATGATGCATTATAAAATTTTGAGTAAAACAAGAATTTTTCGGTGAATTTTATGCAGTTACTTCCTCTGATTGTCTAAGCAACATAAATAATAGTGTCTCAGAAGATGATAGTTCTTCAGAATATAGTTCTGATTCAGAATGTATTAGACCAACAAAAAGACAAAAAAAAACCTTAGTGTTTGGGATATTCAAAATGAAAATGAAACTCATAGTGCTGGAGAAGACTTTATAGGTGTGTCAGGTATAACTATTGAATGTAATAATCTGCAAAGTGTTAGTGAAATAACGGAATTAATATTTGACTGGCCAAAGTAAAAATAACTGGTCGAAGGCATTAGTTTCTGCAAAAATCCCCCAGTTTATAATGAGTTTAAAAATAGATGGGAAGGAAAGTAACAAAAGGGAAAATGCCAACTGAAAGATAAGGGAGAGCCAGGTGAGGTCACAAGCCCAAGTACAAGTGGGAGGTTCTGTGGGCATGCAAAAGGGAGCCCTGAGCTTCCCAGTGGCCAAGGCAAAAAGGGTAATACAGTCAGTCACACTCTTCCTAGTGCCTGGCGGAAGGAATGCAGCCCACATACTCAGGAGACTTTTGCTCACCTCTGCAGTTGGCGGAGGTTTCATTGGCTGTTTGTTATAACATCCCCACGTGTTAGTGATGACCTCTCCCCTCAACACTGGTCAGTAGTGGAAGCACCTTCTTCTTTCTGGCCTCATGGGGAGGAGACACTAGAGATTCTACAGGAAGGAGTAGACAGCCACACTTGCAGAAGGTTCCTTGTATAGTCTGGAGCTATTTGACTTTTCTGGAGTTTCTTCCAAGATGCACAGCTAGGAATGTGTGTTGACAATCACTGGGTGGGTTGACTTGCCATGTGAGGTTACTCACGAGGAGCCAATCAGATGCTGGGGCATGATGGAAATAACCCTGCTTTAGCTTTGGAACAGTGAGTGGCCTGGGGTTTTCTGGTAGAAACAAGTGTCCTCAGTTTTCCATTCTCCCTGAGTGAGGATGGAATGCTGTTGACTGCATATAGATGCTTTGTTGCACCTTCTTCCTTAGCATGTGGTTCTGGGGCCAGCAGTGTTGGCATCACCTGGGATCTTGCTAGAACTGCAGACTCACCTCCACCCCAGACCTGCTGAATCAGGATCTGCATTTCAGAAAGATCCCTCGGTGATTTGTTTGCACTGGAAAACTTGAGAGGCATTGAATGAAGTGATGGTTTTCAAATTTGAGCCAGGGAGCATGAGAATTACTGGAGGCTTGTTAAAGTGCTGAATCCCACCCCCCAGAGCTTCTCATTCTGTAGGTCTGGAGTGGGGTCAGACCATTTGCATTTCCAAGTTCCTAAGTCAAAGGGAAGCTACCGGTCAAGAAACTCAAATTGGGAACCTCTGATTCTAAGCTCTAGAGAGCCGTTCTTAAACTTGGCTACACATTGAAATCACTTAGAGAAGTTTTAAAGTGCTGATGCCTGAGTCTCAACCACAGAGATTCGAATGTAATTGATCTGGCGTGTGGCCCAGGATCCGAATTTTTTTTTTTTCTTTTTTAAGCCCCTTAGTTAATTCTATGCAGAGTAGAGTCTGAGAGCCAGTACTCTAGTGCATCTGCTAGGAAGCAAACCCACCAGGAGGGACAGAGCAGGACTGGTCCTTTGAAAGCAGCTGTCCCTACAAACCTCTCTTCCAGGGTGTGGCTAAGGCATAAGCTCTTTCTATCTGAGGTCAACAACCAAGGATGCCTACAATGGCTTTCTTCCTGATTGTACCAGATAACAGACAGTAAAGCAGGGATTGGCAGGGGAATGGCTAGGGCCCAAGTCACTCATATATAACCTTGGTCTGAGAAGCTCAGGCTTGATCTTGTGCAGGAGGAAGGCAGCATACATTCTAGATAGAGCTATCCAATAAACTATAGGACTGTAATTCAAGAGGTAGATTAATGTTTTTGCAAAAAAAATAAGTAAATAAATGGTACAAATTGTTCCCTGGGGCCAACTGGAACTGCCAAATAGAGTTAATAAAAAAAGTTGGGAGGGTAACAAGTGACTCAAAGGTAGAACTTTTTCCTGGCTTTATTTTGTTGTTGTTGTTGAGTTGCCAAGTTGTGTCCAACTCTTTGCGACCCCATGGACTGCCACATACCAGGCTTCCCTGTCCTCCACCATCTCCTGGAGTTTGCTCAAATTCATGTCCCCTGAGTCGATGATGCTATCTTTCCATCTCATCCTCCGTCCCCGTCTTCTCCTACCCTCAATATTCCCCAGCATCATGGCTCTTCACATCAAGTGGCCAAAGTATCAGAGCTTCAGCTTTAGCACCAGTCCTTCCAATGAATATTCAGGGTTGATTTCCTTTAGGATTGACTGGTTTCATCTCCTTGCAGTCCAAGGGACTCTCAGGAGTCTTCTCCAGCACGACAATTTGAAAGCATCAATTCTTCAGCCTTTATGTAGCTTATTTTTAATCAGCTATATGATAGCTGATTAAAGTGTGCCACTAGGATTTGAGGAAGAAACAGCCTCGGGTCTGTAAGACGTGGTGCAGTTGACCTTGTTTTATAGTCAGAAGACTCAGTGTGTCATATGCCATGGACACAACAGACACCCCAATCAGACCAGCTTAAACAATAAGGAAATAAATGAAGAAATGATTTGCAGTCCAGGTTATCTGCAAAGTTGACTGATCCAGCCCCTCAGCAATGACAGGGTGAGACTCCCTCTCTCCACAGCATTGGCTGTGATTTTCCTCATGGTCACAAAATAGCTGCCAGTAGCCTTTAGGGCAACATGCTTCCCTGTTCACCTCCATTGGAAGTGCAAGAGCCTGCTGTCCTTTGCTCTATGAAACCAATGAGAACATTCTCAGAACTCACTAGTAGGCCTTTCCTCATGATTCATTGGCCAGAATTGGGTCCCATTCCTCATCCTGAGCCACTCATTGGCAAGGAGTGGGATTGCCATTCAATCAGTGGTTCTCAATGGGGGACATTTATTTGACCACGTCTAAGAGACATTTGGGGATTCCCTGGTGGCTCAGACGGTAAGAATCTACCTGCAATGCAGGAGACTCCGGTTTGATCCCTGGGCCAGGAAGATTGCCTAGAGGAGGAAATGGCAACTTACTCCAGTATTCTTGCCTGGAGAATCCTATGGACAGAGGAGCCTGACGGGCTGCAGTCCCTGGGGTCGCAGAGTCAGACACGACTGAGCAACTAATACACAAGAGACAGTTGGGTATCACAGCTTGGGTGATGTTATTGCTATCTAGCTGGCAGAGGCCACAGATGCTGTGAAACATCCTACAATGCACAGGCCAATCCCCCAAAACAAAGACTCATGGCCCAAGGTGTTAATGATGCCAAGGTTGAAAAACCATGCCTTAGACTCATCAAGGCTACCCCTGGGCTGGGTTCTGTTTCCTCTCAAATACATCGCATCTCCTAGATAGACAGGGCACAATGCACACTGGGACTCAGCCACAGTCCCTGCCAGCAAGCCTCCCTGTGTCCTCTGGGCCTCCCTCCCTCCAAAACTCATCAGAAGGCAGCCCCACCCAGGCCTCCACCTCTGTGGAGTTTTCTATCTGGCTTTGTTCCAACAGTAAGAGCTTTATAAAAGATTTCAATTTGATAAAATGACTGGAGGCCTTTTAAAATAAGAGTTTTTATCTCATCATCTTTGTTTACCTACCTTGAGTGTTTGGCCTTGGAGAGCAGGGCCAGAGGATACAGTTGGCACCAGAGGAAACAGCCCTTTGAGATAGTCACAAGTAGATCAAAACAATAGCACTTGCTGGGTGCCCCTGAGCAAGTTGATAAACCTCTCTGAACTTGCTTTTGCTCTCCTAAATGGGGTCGCTGTGAGCATTCAGGAGATGATACATGTCACGTGCCTGGCATACAGTAGGTGCCAAATAAGTGGTGTGGCCAACATGATACAGCACAGGAATCTTTCATATGGGAAAGGGGATTAATTAGTCATGTTGCAAAGAATAAATAAGGGCTTAGTGACTTAGGGGTCTTCCCTGGTGGCTCAGATGGCAAAGAATCCACCTGCAAAGCGGAAGACGTGGGTTTGATCCCTCAGTTGGGAAGATCCCCTGGAGGAGGGAACGGCTACCCACGCCAGTATTCTTGCCTGGAGAATTCCATGGACAGAGAAGCCTGGCGGGCTAGTCCATGGGGTGGCAGAGTCGGAGAAAACGGCGACTTTCACTTTCATGACTCAGGAGGTGCAACAGACCCCCCCCAGAGTTCAAATCCAGGCCTGAACTCACTCGGCACACATTTGAAAAGCCACGGGAGTCAGTCAGGTCCCCCCAGAGCAGGGCGGTAGAGGAAACCACTGAGTCTTCTGGAAGCCGTGACTAGGAACCACTCCTTTAGTTCTGCTTCCTGTGTGGGACTGACTGGCCATTCTCACAGGCAGCAGCTAAGCTTGACTGTGCCCTCTCTTGCAGACCCCATGATGGAGCTGACGGGCACAGACCCCTCTGAGCTCGACAGCCAGCAGGAAATGGAGGACTTCGAGGAGAACGCCTACGCCTACGCGGGTGTGGATGGCAGCGCCGAGGCCAGCGTCCTCTCCGAACAGGCCATGAAAGAGATGGCCTACTACAACGTGCTATAGCACAGGCCCGGCCGCCCGGAACGGGCAAGGAGGGCGTGGGGCATGCCGGCTGCCTCCCTGCAGCTGAGGAACGAGCTGCTGCCCCACTGTCCTGAGCCCTGCCCTCCCACTTGGTCATTTGCACCACTAGGGACTTGGAGACCAAATGGAGACTGTACTACTGGCCTCAGCTGTGAACCCAGCACAGGCCCCAAGCATGGTGGGGAAGGAAGGATGACCCGGGAAGCCCAGGTCCCCATCTCCTGGGCCTGCTGCTGCGGGAGAAATGCGGATGGGGGCTGTTTGGGGACAGGCCACTAGGGCAGTGGTTCTGTCTCTCCAGGCCCAGCAGAGCGGGGGCAACCAGTGTTGGGGGGCTGCCCTCATGGCTCCTCAGGGGCCCTGTCACTGGAGAAGAGATCTCTTGAGCCATGGCGTGTTTCTCCTCTGGACCATCTCCTGTCTCTAGGGATGGTGGAGCTCTTGTGCTGGTTGGTCAGCCCTGCTCCCCACCGTCACCCACTCCCATCAGCCCATAGACTGGGAAAAGCCCAGGCCGAGTCCCGTTCCCCACCCAGTCCACAGACAGCCAGGCAGGGCCCTCTGCCTTCTACCTCCTGGTGCCCTCCACACTCTCTGCCAGCCAGGCATGCATGCGGCCCATAGGAAAGCAGGGTGCAGCCCCAACCCTGGCTACCATCCTCTCCAGCCAGCCCCCAGAAAGCCCCCATCTCACAGCCCTGTTTGGTTGGAAATGGGTGTCCAAAAGTGGATTCCAACAAAATGTTATCCAGGGCAGCACGCCAGGGTCCCCTGACAAAGCCAGGACATGCAGTGCATGAGGCACTTGCTAACAAAGGTGGCGGCCCCCCAAGTGAGGGGAACAGGGAGGGGGTCACTGGGGACCAAGAGGGGCTGTCCTCAAGGAGGCCAAGGATGGCTTGCGGGGGGGAGGGGGGACTGGACTTTTTCTTATTTAAGGTCTAATAAGTATGCATTTTGAGGATGGGGACAGCCAAGAGTCACCAGAGTCCTAGGAAGAGCAACATATTTTAAAAAGGAAGACCATAGAGGAAAAAAACAAAAAAACTTTTTTTTTTTTTTTTTTTTTTTTTTTTTTGAGCAAAGGGGGGTATTTTGAAGGTAATTTATTTTTTTTTCTTTCCAAATCTGCGTCACCTATTCTCTTTTCTGATGGACATCATTTTCTTTTTCCCAGCGGAAGCTTTCTTGTGTGCTGTGCATGCTTTGTGGCTCCCCAACCAACCAAGAGCAGCCCAGGGACTCGGGGTGGGGATGGAGGGGGTACTTGCTGGTCTGGCCCTGGAGGGCGCGTGCAGCTGTGGGCAGGAAGCCTCAGGAGGCGAGGGCGAGAGGCAGGAAGGGGCAGAGCCTGGCAGGCCCTCCACCCCTGCCCGGCCCCTCCCGCCAGTGACTCGCTCCATGCCGCTCAGAGCAGCGGCCAGAGCTCCCATGCCTGCCCGCTCTCAGCCTCTCTGTCCCCAGCTCCTGCCTCGGAGCTGAAAAAGACTGCAGGGCCCCCGGGACGGTGAAAGAGCACACTGAGGAATGCCAGGGCACCCAGACTCCCACCCACTCGCACCCTGAGGACTGTGAGATGGGGTGGGAGTGGGGGCAGGCAGGGCCATCCGCAAAGGCACAGGAGGTGAGGCCACGGGCCCCAGGGAGCAGCTGGGAGGAGGTGCCCCCAGAGCTGTGTCCTTCCTGAAGGACCAGTGGCAACCCACTCCAGTATCCTTGCCTGGAGAATCCCCATGCACAGAGGAGCCCGGCGGGCCACAGTCCATGGGGTGGCAAAGAGTTGGACACAACTGGGTGACTAACACACACACACACACACACACACAAGCCAGGCCTCAGGGTGGCTGAGATCAGGATGGGGGGAGGGGAGGACACAGAAGCCTCAGGATCAGGCAGCCAGGTCCCCCTTCCTTCTTCACTAGAGTTCATGCTGAGCAGCAAATGGGAGGACTGGGGGTCCTCACTCACCCCAAGTGTGGCTCTTTAGACCCCGAGGCCCCCAGCCTCCCAGGTGCCCGCCATGACGACCCTCAGGTGGCAGTGACCCCGTCACTGTAGATGACATTTTCTCCTGCTGAGCAGAAGCGTTGTCCCCTGCAAACTACCTCTTTCCACCACGTCTTCTCCCCCCACCCCAGGTACCAAAAACAAAAACCCATATCTCCTCCTCCTCCTCTTTCCGGCCACCCGGTGGCCTTGGTCTTGGAAGCCCACAGGACAAGGTCCAGCCCCCAGGCTGGCGCTCTCCTGTCTTCCCCCAGCCCCGCCATCAGCACCAGCCCTCTGAGAGGTTCCATACTTGAACAACCCCCCACCCCCACCCCTGCCCCGTGCCTTGGACCTGGGCAAGGCTGAGAGAAGGAAGCAGCAGCACAACTCACAATCTGAGCTGGGGGGGCGAGGGCGGCGGTCTCAGCAAGGCTCCAGTCCTCACCCTGCCCTGCCCTGCCCCAACCTGTTCAGAAGAGGCTCTTGAGGCCTCTCATGTGACTTGGAAACTCCTGGACGAACTCCATTCTAACTTATTTTGACATGTATACGAACCAACTGTTTTAGAAATTCCACTCGTGCAAAGCCCTACTGTGTTTTTATGTTCCTGTTTCAAAGAGAAGTTTACTTAGCAATAATTATAAATAAATGAATATTCTTTAGTGAGGTGACTGCGAGTGCTTCTTTCCATGGTTCTGGGTGGAACTGTTCTCACCCTTTCCCGGGAAGGAACCCCCTATGAGTACTTCATTCTCCAGGGGGCCCAGAGGAGCACCTGACCGTCCTTCCCACTAGAATGGCCACCTGCAGGGCTCTGAGCCCATGAGAAAGGGGTGCCGGCCAAGACCCCAGAATTCCTACCACTTGTAGAGAAAAGCTGCTTTCCCACCAACAGGCCTCCAGGACAGAAGCCAGCTCCTGGTGCCAGACTGGGCTTCAGAGGCTGTGTCTCCTGGGGAGCTGCCAGCCCTTGGCTGTTCACTGATGGGGAAGAAGGGCTGGAAACCTTGAGCTTCCCCCAGGAGCTGGTCCGGGCACAGCCAGCATGCCAGCCTTTCCTCCTCCAGCCCTGGGATTCCAGTGATGACTGGGAAAGAATGGGCTTAAAACACCTCCATGGAGATGGGCGCCTAGGAGCCCATCTCAAAGCTTCCAGGTATCTGGTTTCAGGAGCCTACAAGAGCCCGCCCAAATATGGGAAATGGACTTCGGGTTGCCAAGTGTTTATTTTTTTCAAGTCAAGACCTGAGACCAGGTATGGGCTTCCCAGGTGGTGTGGTAGTAAAGAATCTGCCTGCCAATGCAGGAGACACGGGTTTGATCCCTGGGTCAGGAGGAGGAAATGGCAACCCACTCCCAATATTCTTTCCTGGGAAATCCCATGGACAGAGGAACCTGGCGGGCTATAGTCCATGGAGTCACAAAGAGTTGGACACGACTGAGCACAAGACTGCACTTTTTTTTTTTTTTTTAAAGACTGCACTTTAACAGTAAAGGTTCTGGGTACCATCCTGGTCACAGAACCAAGACTCATAAGCCACACAGGATGGCCAAAAAAAAAAAAAAAGTCACAACTCTTGCCCAGGACATTTAACACCAAAAGTAGAATATAATCCCTGCATAAAGCACAGCCCTTTAAATTGGATCTGTTTAGCTGTATTGCTTGCTTGCTTGCCAAGTCGCTTCAGTCCGACTCTGTGACCCTATGAACTGTAACTCGCAAGGCTCCTCTGTCCGTGGGATTTTCCAGGCGAGAATACTGAAGTGAGTGGCCATGCCCTCCTTCAGGGGATCTTCCTAACCTAGGGATCGAACCACATCTCTTACATCTCCTGCGTTGGCAGGCAGGTTCTTTACCACTAGCATGTATAAACAACTCTATAATCTTAGTGTTCTAGTTTTGCCAAAGAATAGTGAAGAGGAGCCCGAGTCTGGGATTCAGTGGCCCGGACCAACCACACGGGAGCCCCACGCACACTACCAGGCTCAAGCTCTAAGCAACCGTGGGCAAGAGAACTGAGGCGGTGACTCTGTGGGACCTGTTTTGAGGACTGAGAAACAGGCAAATCAAGAGGTCTGGAGACATTTAGAAGGTTAAAACCAACAATGACAAAAAATATTGTTGGTTAAAACCAACAATAACAGCAACAACAAAACACAAAAAAGTATAACCAGAATCAAGTGGGAAAAGGAGAAGAGGATATAGAAACCAGAACGTGCTGGGAAATCCCAGTGAACGCCCCACGAAGACCTGCTGCCCGGTCACCCCCACCCCCCGCACCCGGCCCCTGGACCGCAGAGGCCTGCGGCGGCCTGGGCGTCCCAATCTGCCCCTGCTGGAACCCACCAGCCCTTTGAAGGCGTCTGCCTCTTCAGCCCTGGCTGCCTCCTTCCCCTCAGGGACAAACACAGCAGACCTGTTTTGTGAAGAACTTTTTAGTAGCTAAATATGGCACCATGTGTCCCGAGGGCAATATAAATTACAGTATGCAAAAGATACCACCGGCTGAGGTAAAACACACTGTTTCTGCCTCACGTCACCATGAGGGGAAACACACAGATACTTTTAAAAACTTCTTGCTTATAAAAAAAAAAAAAACGTCCCCTAGAAAGGCCTCCTAACAGGGGCTAAGAGGCTCACCCTCCGCCGCGGGGCGTGTCGGTCGGGGGGGCAGGGGGACCCCTGGCTGCCCGCTCGCCTCCGGCCCGGCCAGCTCGGCAGCTGGCAGCAACCCTGGCCCGCTACTGCTGGCCCAGAGCTCTGTCCAGGTTGCTCTTGATGGTGTCCAGGAAGTCCGAGGTGTTCAGGAAGTGTTCGTTCAGCTTCACACTGTCGAGAGAGCATGTGCATGTGAGAGTGGTTCTGGCAGACACCGCCCCGCCGCTGCCGCCCCATCCAGGGCAGCATCCAGACAGTAGGCTTCTCGTGCCGTTGTGCAGAGGGCTACAGGCCAGAGGCTACCTGGAGCGCACTGTCAAGAGGCCACAACGGGACTTCCCTGGTGGTGCAGTGGTTAAGAATCTGCACTTCCACTGCAGGGGGTGCAGGTTCAATCCCTGGTCGGGGAGCTAAGATCCTACATACAGCATGGAGTGGGCAAAAAAAAGCGGGGGAGGGGGCCACAGCAAACTCAACAGGAACCCAGCGAGGCTTGGCTTTGCTTTTCCAGATTACAACAGGCAGCTCAGTAAAGCTCTTCTGAGAGAAGCCAGGAGGTGGTTGTGGCAGGGGATGGAAGGTTCTGAGCAGCCGGCCTAGGGACAGGGACCCATTCACTGAGCCTGGTGTGGGGAGGCTAGCCCCAGCCACCATCACTCAGGGCCATGGACCTGTCCTGTCCCCTGGCAGCCAAGCTGACTTAGGAAGAAGCCTCTACAAGGGACCCTGGGCTACGATCCACCTGACCCTGAGCCCCCGGAAGCCCAGCCCTGCCTTGACCCCAGACCACTCACTTGCTGAGGCCGTGGATGCAGCCCGCCAGGTCCTTGGTCATGGCTCCGCTCTCCACCGTCTCGACACACACCTTCTCCAGGGTCTGGGCGAACCTGCAGGGCACGGGGCAGAGTGAGACCCCAGCTGTATGGAGCTGGAGCCCAGAACCTGCCCAGAACCAACTCACCTGATGAGGTCCTGGTTCCCATCCAACTTGCCCCGGTGTTCTAGGCCACGCGTCCAGGCAAAGATGCTGGCGATGGGGTTGGTGCTGGTCGGCCGGCCCTGGAGGAAGAGGTCGCAGGGGGATGAAGAGCCAAGCAGCCAATGAAAAGGCCCCTTGGACACGGATGCCCCCTCTAGACTGACAGGACCAGGCCCATGCACCCAGCCCTCAGGGCCAGTGGGCTTGGGCTCCAGGGATAGAAGGGCACGCAGCCACCGCCCTGGCACTCACCTTCTGGTGCTCCCGATAGTGGCGGGTGACTGTGCCATGAGCAGCCTCAGCCTCAATGGTCTTCCCATCCGGGCAGACCAGCACGGACGTCATCAGACCAAGGGAGCCAAAGCCTGGAGAGCAGGAAGACCCCCCTCAGTGCCAGCACCTCTCCTCAGGCACTTGTGTTGGGTCTCCAGGGCCCAGCACAGGGCAGGTGGCACTCAGAGGTGGTTCTCATTCACCTGCTGGCATACACCCACATCCCCTACCTCCACGTGCCCCAGAATCTATGGCCCCCCAGGGCGCAAGACTCCCCCCGCTCCAAAGTTCTACCCACCTACCCTGGCAGGTGACCAAGAGGCTCATTCAAGCAGGAAGAATAAAGCCTGTGGCCAGCTATTTTACAGTCATCACTTTATCTGCTCTTTTGAGTATGTGTGTTAGTTGCTCAGTCGTGTCCGACTCTTCGCAACCCCACACACTGTAGCTCGCCAGGCTCCTCTGTCCATGGAATTCTTCAGGCAAGAATACTGGAATGGGTTGCCATGCCCTCCTCCAGGGGATCTTGCCAACCCAGGGATCAAACCCAGGTCTTCCAAAATGCAGGCAGATTCTTTACTGTTTGAGCTACCCAGGAAGCTCTCTGCTCTTTTAGGCCACTTGAAAGTTTTACGATTTGGGACATCCCTGGTGGTCCAGTGGATAAAACTCATCACTCCCAAAGCAGGGGGCATAGGTTCGATCCCCGGTCAGGGACCTAGATCCCACATGACGAAACTAAAGATCCCAAAGGGCGGCAACAAAGATCAAAGATCCTGTATGCCACAACAAAGACCTGGCACAGTCAAAAAAACAATAAATATTTAAAAATTTAAAAAGAGCTTTGTGATCTACTTCCAAATTTTTTCAAATCCAGATGTCAATGTTTACTATGGTCAAGGTCTCCTGGGCTTCAAAAGCACCCCACAGCACCATAATAAGAACTATAAATGCCCAAGAAAGAAAAAGTGGGCAACTTCTAGAGGGAAATTATTTGCCTAAGAATTTTTGCTGTTGGGGCAGAGAAAGGGGGATCCCTTCTCCATTTTCATGTGGGACCTTCATACTCACTAGTCCTTATACACTTCATGCCTTTCTCTTGTGTGCTAGGGCTTGTCATCCTTCCATCCTAGATAGGAATTGTTCTAGTGAGAGGGTCACACTGAACTTTTCAAAATAAAGTCGAAGGTTTTTATGAAGTACAGAGACCCTCTGCCTTTTCACTGCAGCCTGACATGGGTTTTACTTTTTCCTCATGGGAGCTAGACCTCGCCTCCCTCTCTCACAGAGCCTGGTTTCTCTTCCACTCCCTATGCATACATGTTGCCTCTTCCCATTATCTTTCTTGCTCTCAGTCCCAATAAGATGACTGTATCTGTGCCTGCTCAATTGTCTGCGACCCCATGAACTGGAGCCTAGGTTCCTCTGTCCATGGGATCCTCAGGCAAGAATACTGAAGTGAGTTGCCATTTCCTTCTCCAGAGGATCTTCTTGGACCAGGGATTGAACCCTCGTCTCCTGCATTGGCAGGCAGATTCTTTACCACTGAATCACCTGGGAAGCCCCTCGTTCCCATTACAACTGAATATTTCTTTCTGCTCCTCCCTAATGGCTTTCTGCTGCAACTCAGCTTGTCTTTTAGGATGCTGTAGGGCTGGGGGGTTTGCCATCATCCCCCAATATTCTCCTATATCCACAAGATTTACTGTGCAGAACAAATTCTTTGCAATTTAAAGAGCATCTGGTTGTACTGGGTTGGCTAAAAACTTGGCCAAAGATGTTACAGAAAAACCTGAACAAACTTTTCAGTCAACCGAATACTTACTCCCATTTTTCTACTACAGCCAAACCTCGTCCAAATCTGGAGCCAAGCAGAGTCACCTGGCCCTTCCATGCGCTGTGCTGTGCTAAGTCACTTCAGCCATGTCTGACTCCTTGTGACCCCATGGACTGTAGCCCACCAGCCTCCTCTCTCGATGGGATTCTCCAGGCAAGAATACTGGAGTGGGCTGCCGTGCCCTCCTCCAGGGGATCTTCCCAACCCAGGGACTGAACCTGTGTCTCTTGAGTCTCCTGCATGGACAGGAACATCTCCTGCATGGATAGGCCCTTTCACGGATGGGAACAACCTCAGGGCTAACAAGCCTGGCCTTTAGGACCTAAATTGCTGTGGACTACTTCCTCTGGAACAGCAGCCTCAGCAATACCCCAGTCCAAACATAACAGATGACCCTTCCTCACTCAGACACCAGAGAGCGCCTGGTCCATGTGTCTACAGCAGACCCTGTGATGAGCAGGCAAGCCCCAGTCCAGCTGCTCCACTGGAGCAGTTTCCTCCCAAAAGGGTGTGCAAACCAGCGCCCCGACTCCCGGCCCACCCTCTCTCCCAGCAAGGGAAAAACGACGGTCCACCCCATCCCCGCGGGGCGCGTACCCTGGGCCAGGATGTCCGACTGCACGTCTCCATCGTAGTTCTTGCAGGCCCACACAAAGCCGCCTGAGGACTTGAGGACCTGAGCCACCATGTCATCAATGAGCCGGTGCTCATACCAGATCTTATGTTTGTCGAACTCAGTCTTGTAGTGCCTGGGAGCAAAAGGGCTTGTGGTGAGGAGAGGGCAGGAGGCTGACAGGTTGGGGAATCCCTCCCTGAGTCTCAGGGCCAAGACAGACACACTAGGACAGCCTCCCCGGGTGGGTAAGACTGAGCGGACCAGGAAGGAGGGTCATGGACTCCCTGGGAAACAGTAAAGGGAGAAGCCATTACTTCTCAAAGATGGCCTGGAAGATGTCCTTGAAGCGCCCGTCGTAGGCTTTCAGGATGGTGTTCTTGGTGCTCATGTAGAGCGGCCACTTCTTCTGGATGGCATACTGGAAGCAGCTGTGTGCAAAACCTGAGATGGACTGCAGGGAGAGAGAGGTCCCTGGAGTGGTCCCCCGGGCAGGCCCAGCCCTGGGAACAGCAGTCCCCTCCCCGCACTCGACCCAGGCAGTCAGGGTTCACCCAGCCCTCTGGAGTGAGGATTCCGTGGACAGAGGAGCCTGGCGGGCTACAGACATGGAGAGTTAGACACGACTGAGCGACGAACACTTTCACTTTTTATTTTCCTGGAGTGAGCATCTGCTGTTGCTGCTGGCCCAGCACCCTACTCCCAATTTCTGGGAGAAAGCAGACCCCCAGCTTTACTTGGAAAAGCTATCACCTTCCCCATTTCCAAAACCATATGGCTAGGGTGGGGCCATGCCCTCAGCCCACCTACTTGTCTTTCCTGTGTCCCGGGTTTATCCAGTCAGAGCCCTTCCTCCCCTGGGCCTTCATGATTGGCTGGGAGATGGCCATGTGACCCAAGCCATCTACTTTTGCTGGAACCAGGAGCCAAAAAGGCTCTTTTCTGCCAGGATAGCCAAGTTGGCAGGGATAAGCCCGGAGCCAGTGTTGGCCATTTCTTCACGGCCTAAGAATGAGGCCAACCACAGAGGAAAGGAAAGCCAAGAAATGGGGGTAGGGAGGGAAAGAAGCACTTACCGAGTTTGCTGTAAACCAAGAGCTGACAACCAATATGCCCCAAGACGCACCCGAGAATGAGCACAGGATGCTAGGCGTACCATAGGGCCCCCTGAATACACTTAAAGATGCATTTGCTCTCAGGCCTCAGACCTTCAGGCCACCGACACAGGAAGAGTCAGAACCCCCAACCCGATGTGGCTGGAGACAGGACATAGGAGGGGGAGGGAGCCCAGGAGCCGCTGCTCACCTCATCCGTGTTGTACATGCCCATGCCCACGCCACCAGCAGGAAAGTTGTACACCTCCCATTCCTTAGGGCCGCTGCCATCCTTCGGGGTGAAGACCACCTTGAACGTGCCAGCCCGGTCAACCACAAAGTCTGTGGCTTTGTACTGCAGAGACGAGAAGATGGCTCAGGCCCAGGGCTCCAGCTGGGGGCAGGTTGTCCCAGGCCCTCGGAGCCCCACTCCCACCGGGGCCAACCTGGTCGCCGTGGGCATGCCTGCCAATGGTGATGGGCTTCGTCCAGCCAGGGACGAGACGCGGGATGTTCTTACAGATGATGGGCTCCCGGAAGACCGTTCCCCCGAGGATGTTCCGGATGGTTCCATTGGGGCTCTTCCACATCTTCTTCAGCTTGAACTCTATGAGGACAAAGATGAAGTGGCCCCACTGCAGCCCAAACCTTCCGACCAGGATTTGAAACCTAAGCGGGAATGTAGCTAGAAGGGGGCTCCTAAAAACCACCCTGGGGAAGCAGCAGAGTCGAGAGTGGCCATGGGCGCTCCTGAATCAGATTTCTTAGCTTCAAGATCCAGCTGTGTCACCTCAGGCAAGAGCTCATAAAACGAAACCGTTGATAAAACCCCTGGCCTTTTGGCTTGTTGTGAGACTTAAATGCATGTTGTGTGTAAAGTGCCCAGAACAGTAGCTGGCACACGGTGAGCGCTCTGTCAGCCGTATCACTGCCGCTTCACGCTGGGCAGAGCCCAGCCTGACGAACCTGGCAACACACAGCCTCAGTCCAGACGCTGTGCTTCCAGCCCCACCCGCCAGGCTCAGCCTAAGACAGCGACCCTCCAACTCCTTGTCCCCACCCCCACCGTCCCAGCCGCCCCACCCCCACCCCCTCGCACCTTCCACACGGGCCTCGTCGGGGGTGATGGTGGCACACTTCACAGCCACACTGTACTTCTGGGTGGCCAACGCGGAGTCGATGGTGACCTGATCATTGGTCTGGTCACGGTTCGGGAGCCCCAGGTCGAAATACTTGAGCTGGACGTCCACGTGGGGCAGGATGAGCTAGAAACAGACAGCCAGGGCCAGGCATCAGCCCAGATTGACTGGGATTCAGGGGCACCTGGGTTCACCCCGTGTGGAAGGGGAAGAGGAAAGACTTCTGGAGGGCTGGCCAAAGCTGGCAGGAAGCTGGGGCTCTGGAGAGAAGCTGGCAGATCAGGCTGAAGCCCCTTGGAGGGCTCTTCCCCAGCGTGGACCACATAAAACACCACCGATCCCCCGCAGTGGCCCATCAACTCAGCCAAACCCCACTCCAAACACATCTAGAGTTCTCCGAACAGTGGGTTCCCTCTCCTTCCCCATTCAGAAGCGGCAATTCTCAACCTTGTTCTTGGGGACAGACACACAAGGCGGGGGTCTTCACATGGACCGTGTATTCCCCTGGGCAGACCCAGCCCACAGAGACTCTGGAGCAGTCAAGCAGCCACCCTGGGAACCACCTGCAGTGGTGGCTCAAACACATCACTGTCCCCAACAGACACCACGCCACGACTCACGATGACCTCCCCAGACCGCTAAGGAAAGGTTCATGATCCCTGCTCATCTTTCACTCCCTCAAGGGAGTGCATCGGAACGCAGTGGATCAAGACAACATACTCAACTGTACTTCAATAAAAAATAAATTAAAAACAAAAAAGAAATTCCTAAAGGATAAGTCAACCTGTGCCAGCTCTCTGAAAGGAGATAAATATGCAATCTGCAACATAGATTGAATTCCTCCAGTGTGTTTCTTATATTTCCTGTATCTGTATATATGTGTTAATTAATCTGAAGAGTAAAACAAAAGCTTAATTTAGCCAAAAAAAAAGACATGATATGCGATTATGTTTAATCACATTCTTTAAAATGCTTTAACCTTGGTACAAGACAAAGATGGCTGAGGACAGTCCCGTGCCTGATCTAAGTCCACGCACCATCACTATTGAGACTGCATCACGGCTAAAGTCCATAGGCCGAAACGAAAAAGTCCCCCATGGTACAGTGAAGACCTGACACAGCCAAAAAAAGAAGTATTTTAAAAAATAATAAGAGCAGGGACTCCCCCGGTGATCCAGTGGTTGAGAACCTGCCTTCCAATTCAGAGGATGTGGGTTCAATCCCTGGTCTGGGAAATAAGATCCCACATGCTGTGGAACTGAGCCCGAGAGCCACAACTAAGACCCAATGCAGCCAAATAAATAAATATTTTAAAAATAAATAAAATAACAAGGCCCATGAGTGGTCTGGACATGACAGAAGGGTGGGTGGAAGGAGACAAATAGGGTTGCTCCTGCCCACCAGGGTGATGGGTGAATCCCGGGGACCTGAAGCAGGGCTCAGGAGACGGGAGCTGGGACTGATCACTGAGCCCAGCCGGCCACGTGCAAGGCCGCCCACTTTGGGAGGGAACTACCTTCTCTTTGATGAACTGCCAGATAATACGGGTCATCTCATCGCCGTCCATCTCCACCACTGGCTTCGCCACCTTGATCCTCTTGTCGGCATCTAGAACCAGACACACGCACAGCATATCACAGCCGTGAGAAGAGGAGGTCGGTGGGAGAGCCCTTCTCCTCCTGGCCAGACCCACCCTTCACCACGCAGGGAGGCGTGTCAGCCAGGTCCCACTGCCCAGCATTCGCTCCCCCTCCTGCAGAAGCAGCAAGTGAATTATGTGCAGCCGGATGACTCACTCTCCAAAGATGTGCAAACAGATTTTTTTTTTTTTAATCTAAAAAGGAAGAAAAATGAGACCCAGGGAGCATGGCTTGTGTCAGGGTCAGGATAGATCCCAGGGCCTTGGCTCAAGCATAGCCTCTGGATGCCCCTGTGGGCCAGACGGAGAGAAGCAGAAAGCAAACACAGGCTCCAAATATTTCTTCCCCCAGGGAACAAGATGGAACACGGCTGGCACTGCTCCAGCTCCTCCCAAGGTGCAGTGGGGACTTTGGACCTTCAGCAAGTCTGGTCTAAAGCAGGAGTGGCCCTGCAGAAACCTGTTGGACCTGTTGGGCTGTTGTAGAGCTAGCTCGCTTAATTTTCAGATGCATCTTCTATGAGTTAATGTGATGAGAGCCATCAATTTCTTTTAATGTACTTGCTGTTAAGTTGCCCAGTCATGTCTAACACTTTGGGACCCCATGGACTGTTGCCTGCCAGGCTCCTTTGTCCATGCATGGAATTCTCCAGGCTAGAATACTGGAACAGGTTGCCATTTCCTTCTCCAGAGGATCTTCCTGACCCAGGGATCGAACCCCCGTCTCTTTCTTGGCAGGTGGAACCTTCACCGCTGAGCTACCAGGGGAAGACCTTTAAATGTACTAAGGCTACCATAATCCAAATCCCTAAGGAGAGGTCCATTTGGGGCCAGTCCTAAAGGTTTCAGCCTCAGCTTGGGCTCCACTCAAGCTCTGAGCTTCAGGCACAGCAGCCTGTGGACACCACACCTCAGTGGGGGAGTTCAATGTCAAGACCACAGCAGGCAGCCCTCCCAGCTGTGTATGCAAATGTCAAACCCTCAGAGACCACAGGGCCCGCTTATTTACAACCAGGTGTCGAGGGTAAATGGCCTTTCCTGAAACACCTCAACACAGCAGTGCCCACCCTTAAAGAATGAGGGGGGGAAGGAAAACCGACTCAGATGGTAAAGAATCCACCCGTCATACAGGAGACCCAGGTTCAATCCCTGGGTTGGGAAGATCCCCTGGAGAAGGGAAAGGCAACCCACTCCAGTATTCTTGCCTGGAGAATCCCATGGACAGAGGAGCCTGGCGGGCTACAGTCCATGGGGTCACAAAGAGTCGGACACGACTGAGCGACTAACCCTATCACTATCACCATTGATAACAGAGAGAGCAAGAGGCATTATTATCAAAGTCAAGTGTCAGCCTTCCTCAAAGCAACTGCCCAAAGGAGCTGGGAACAGGGATCGGAGGTGTGAGCCACAGCAGCAGAGGCTTATTTTGTTTGTGGGGTGGGTCTTCTTGTTTGTTTGTGGCTCATTTTGTTTGTGGGGTGGGTCATTTTGTAGTGGGTCTTTTTTTTTTTTTTTCCTTTTTTTTTTTTAATGCTGTTTGGTGACCAAGGCTTAAAAAAACAGGCCCTTTCAACAACAACAACAAACCTGATTAATAAAGGGGCAAAGGACTTGAATAGCTATTTCTCAAAAAACCGTCAATAAGCTCATACAAATATGTTCAACATCACTAATCATTAGGGAAATGCAAACCAAAACCACAATGAGACACCACCTCACACCCCTTAAGACAGCTACTATCAAAACAAAAACAAAAGCCATAAAGTAACAAGTGTTGATGAGGATGGAAATTGGAACCCCTGTACATTGCTAGTGAGAATAGAAAATGGTGGGGCCACTATGGGAACCAGTATGACGGTTCCTCAAAAAATTGATTAAATAACTAAAAGCCGGGTCTCAAAAAGTTATCTGTGTAACCATGTTTACAACAGAATTATTCACAATAGCCAAGAGGTGGAAGCAACCCAAGTGTCCATCAACAGATGAATGGAGAAATAAAGTGTGATATGAACATTCAAGACGAGAAAAGAACCTTTTGGAAACTAATCCAGGATGTTTAAGAAAAAACTTTTCGCCAAAAAGTTAAACTATGTTCATGATTCTGAGTTTTTTCCAAAACTGAGCCCCACACAACTTAAACATGGATGTACTTGCTTTCAAACTAAAAAAGGAAGCGCTTCCAAGTTTCAGGGATGGATCTGGCCCTACCTCAATAGCCTTTGCCACTTGTTCTTTTGTTTCAAATTCCACAATGGTAAATTCCCTTTGGATCAGACTTACAATGTGGTATACTTATATAAACAACATCACCACCTTTCCCAAATAACTTATTTGTTTTTGAGAAGAAGATCTTTAATTTAAAAAGCTTCTCTATTGGAATGGATAAAGAAGATGTGGTACATATATACAATGGAATATTACTCAGCCATTAAAAAGAATGAAATAATTTGCAGCAACATGGATGTACCTAGACAGTGTCATACTGAGTGAAGCAAGTCAGACAGAGAAAGAAAAACATCGTATGACATCCCTTATATGTGGAATCTAAACAACACCGTCAATCGGCTATATCCCAATACAAAATAAAAAGTTAAAAAAAAAAGTTTTTCTTATTTTATTTCTAATTACATGCATTATTACTTTTGGAAATTACAATGCAGCTAGTAGCAGAGACTTATTCAACCCATTAAGTCAAACTGGGGACCTCATAAACTGTAACAACTACAACAATTCTCCATAAGTATATGACAAAGCCTTATATGCCTGCTCCTATGGAAACTTTCGGAGAAGACAATGGCACCCCACTCCAATACTCTTGCCTGGAAAATCCCATGGACAGAGGAGCCTGTTAGGCTGCAATCCATGGGGTCACAGAGAGTCGGACACGACTGAAGTGACTTAGCATAGCATGGAAACTTTATGTAGTACTCAAATACTTTTTCAATTCAGCTGTGACTAACATTTTTGGGAAGTAACTCATAATAAATTAGAAATAGTATTAAGTATGTAAGGATTTAATAACTATATCACCCAAGCTTTTCACAATTCCTATACCTGACTCAGAAGAACAATACATTTTAATCTGAATATTTTTTAAAATGTGCTATATATAGACAACGAAAGCCTATTCAGCCTTAAAAAGGAAGGAATGCTGACACGTGCTAAACGTGGAAAAAAAACTTGAGGACATCCTGCTAAGTGAAGCAAGACAGTCACACAAAACACAAATATTGTCCGATTCTACTTACATGAGGTACCTAGAGTGGTCAGAATTACAGAAACAGAAAGTAGAATGGTGGTTACCAGGGGCGGGGGCGGGGAGGAAAGGAGGCAGAGTTGTTTAATGGGTACCGAGCTTCAGTTTTGCAAGATGAAAAAGCTGTGGAGACTGCTGAACAACAAGGTGAGTGTATTTTACTCCGCTGAACTGCACACATGAAAATGGTTAAGGTGGAAGTTCTTCTTGTGCAGTTTTACCACCGTAAAAAAATAAGAAATTAAAAAATGCTTTTTAAACCAGTTTAAACCAGTTAAAAAAAAAAAAAAGATTATACATAAAAATCCAGTCCCTCTTAAAGAAGGAGTCACTTCATCCCACTGAGCCCCTGCTCGCCCACAGCAAGGATGAAGGACAGGCTGATAGAGGTAGCCTCTCCCTCTGTCCGAGCCCTGCCACGTGCCCTCCAGAGCACCCCAAGGCATCTGAGTTTGAAAGCTTGCCTATTGTTTAGCCACTATGGTGGAGACAACCCCACCATCTGCCTCTCTCTGGGAGACAGGTGGTGACAGGTGACCTGAAATCCAAGTAACAGTCACCATGAAATCTTCAGATGACCCACTGCACAAATACTATCCTCTTGGGCCGAGTGTAGGATGGAATTACACCAGTCCCAAGAGGTCCGTTAGGCCAACTCCCAGCCAGGGAACATGGAGTAAGGATTTCAAAACCCAGCCCGGGTTTCAGGATCTACTTGCTGCTCAAGTAAAGAGATCTAGCTTCTGGGCTAAAGGGCCCTCCCGTGATAGGCACCCCTCACCCGCCTCTGTCTACGTAACTGGTTGCACCACATTCCCACCCACGCTCCTGTCAGCAGAGAGACCTAGTAGAATGTCGGGGGAAGCCCCCAATTCCTGAGGGTTCAAGAAGGCTGGGCAGCAATTCCAGAAGAGGCTCTAGCATTTTCTTTGGTGTCCTCCTTCACGCCTGCCTTTCTCTTGCATCCACGTCCAAACCATCACAAACATTCTACCGGCTCTTCCTACAAAATAAGCCCAGAATCCAACTGCCACCAAGGTCCAAGCAACCCTCCTACCAGGTCCCTGATGCTAGCAACGGTCCTGTTAAAATGTAAATCAAGTTACACTCTTCTCAAAGCCCTGAAAAGCCTCCTCTTTCACTCAGAAAAGGCCAAAATCCTCCAAAGTGGCCTACAAGCCCCCCCAACCCCCACAGCCTGATCTCATCTCCCATCGCACGCTCTGAGCCAGCCTGACTTTCTGCTTCTCCAACAAGCAAAGGTACCCTCCTGCATCATGGCCTTGGCATCAGCATTCCCTCTTCCCCTGAACACTAAACGGCCTGTTTTCATTCCCTTATTCCCTCAGTACAGTAAGTCCCCTACGTATGAACTTTCAAGATGCAGACTTTCAAAGATTCGAACATGCATCTGGTTCCAGCAAGGAACCGGAACCCGTGCCACCAGCATCCGGCGTGAGCGACACCGCAGCTTGCCCTCCGTCTCATGTTGCTGACGACCCTTCCGCTCTACCGTCTCCCACCTCCACTCAGTAACTCTTCGTGCCTGTTCACTCGATGCCAGCACCTGTGTGCCAGTGTTGTACTGTACTCCTGTACTTTTCAAGGCACTGTTCTGTACAATTAAAAATGTTTTCTTTATTTTTTTACGGACCATTCATGTGAAAAGTATTATAAACCTATCACAGTACAGTACTAAATAGCCCATTGTGTTAGCTGGGTACCTAAGCTAACTTTGTTGGACTTACGAACAAATGGGTCTTAGGAACAGAACTAGGTCGTATAGGAGACTTACTATCCTTCATTCACTGGGGTCTTACCTGGCAGCCCTACCCAGACCTTCGCCTGTATCTTTCTGCCTTATTTGTTCTCCTTGGCTCTTGTCACGTACATCACACTAGCCAACTTCGACCTTGTCTACTGTCCTTCCTCACATTAGGATTTAAGCTCCATAAGTCTTTGTCCCTTATGCCCAGCTCTGTCCCCAGAGTGTCCCTGGCACAGTGCCTGGCACATAGTAGAAGCACAATATTTGCTGAAGTCCATGAATGAATGTCAAGCTACGGTCAGTTCAGTCTGGTCAGGGCTGCCCTGTCATAACCTACTCTTTGGTCAGAAAGTTACTCCATCCCCTCCCCCATCCCGGGATGCCTTACCACACAGAGGCCGGTGAGTTCTCACCACGAAATGGCACCAGACCATCACGAATGTACTTGGGTGGCCAGGTAACGGGCTGGAGTAGCTCACAATTTATCGCGTTAATATTTGCCATCTGTTGGCATTTTAAACATGGGTTTACAGAAGTGTAAACTCCAGAGCAAGTCACAAGGCTGACTTCCTGTAATCAGAGAGCAATTTCCAACACCCCATCCTGGAATCAGTAAAAGAGGCCTCAGCTTTCCATAAAGGATCTGGGGGACAGGCCCCAGGCCCTTCCAGAAGTTTTTCTTTAAAACCTACAGGGCCGAAACATGACCACCCAAAACACCCTGGATGGGGTACGTGCATGCTAAGTCGCTTCAGTGTGTCCAACTCTTTGCAACCTTATGGATGTCAGGCTCTTCTGTCCATGGGATTCTCCAGGGAAGAATACTGGAGTGGGCTGCCATGCCCTTCTCCAGGGGAGCTTCCCAACTCGGGACTCAACCTGCATCTCTTATGTCTCCTGCATTGGCAGACGGTTTCTTTACCCCTAGCGCCACATCTGCGGAGAAGGCAATGGCACCCCACTCCAGTACTCTTGCCTGGAAAATCCCATGGATGGAGGAACCTGGCGGGCGCAGTCCATGGGGTCGCTAAGAGTTGGACACGACTGAAGCGACTTAGCAGCAGCAGCAGCAGCAGCGCCACGTCTGATGGGGTAGCTATGGTCTTATCTGATGCAGCTGAAACAAGGCTCAGTGGAGAACACGTAAGAACACTACTGATAGGTCTGCACAACTTCGAACAATTGTTAAATAATTTCCTCTGAAATCTAAAAGGGTAAACAAGTCACCAAGATCTGAAGCAGGTCATGGAGATCTGAAAAGTTGAGGAACAGGGGGGTGAGGAAATTAAGAAGTTCCAAGGCTAGGAGCGGAGCGAAGGAAGGCCAGATAAAGTTCCCGCTGAGCGGTTGAGAAGAGCCCACCCTCACTTCCCCAGGCGAACTTATCAAAACCACCACCAGCAGGAGGCCTGTGAGTTGCAAAACTAGAAAGAGACACGTGTGGGAATTACCCGGCAGCAAAAACACAAGAGTATTTTAGCCAAAGCATATTCTTTTCTTGTCATCAAGGGGAATGCCAAGTATTCTGTCTCCAGCAGCGTTGCCAAGTAACAAGCTAGCAGAGGTCACAACTGTACGGTCGCATGCATGTCCAACTCAAACACCAGGCTTTCTCCTCATTAATAACTAAACCCCTCTTAGGGGCTTCTGAAAGGACCTGCCACTGGCTGCTCTTTTTACATGTTACCAAAATTCAGGCCCCCAAAGGGGCTCTGTTTTCTTGTTTATGTGGTTTTTTTTTTTTTAATTTAATTTTGTTTTTTACCATATGTGCAGAAGAAAAAATAAAAGGGAGAAGTGGCGAATGTATCTAACTCCTGCCATATTTTGCTGAAGGTGGTGCCATATGGGAAACTTTGTCTGGGGTCTGGGGACCCATGGAACCTTGAGTTGCAGGGCTGGCTCCTTAAAGACAAATTCCATGAGTATACAAAAACAGAAATGCCCCTTTCTCCTTGAAAGGAGAGGGCCGGGGCCTTTCTGGGTTCTGGTCAGCTGCTCCCACACTAGGTTAAAGATTACCTACTCCAGCAGTAAGACCAAGTTGCCTGGGCCCCACCCGCTTGTCCTCACTCCAGGGGGCTGCGGGCCAGGCAGGAGAGGGGTTTCCATGGCAACAGGCAGTAGCCAGGGCCAAGGGACCCACATTGTTCCCTGCCTTTTGCAGCCTGCGATGGACAGCCAGGGGGCAGACCAATGTCAGAGGGGCAAGCCTGCCTTGGTAATGGAAGTTCAGGCTGCTGCTGCTGCTGCTAAGTCACTTCAGTGTTGTCCGACTCTGTGAGACCCCACAGACGGCCGCCCACCAGGCTCCCCCGTCCCTGGACGCCCTACTTATCAAGACTACTGTCGTTTCGGGACTTCCTTGGTGGTCCAGTGGCTACGACTCCGTGCTCCAAATACAGGGGGCCCCAGTTCGATCCCGAATAAGGGAACTAGATCCCATATGCCGAAACGAAGACCTGGCAAGGCCAAAAAAAAAAAAAAAGACTACTGCCGTCTCTCCGAAGCAGTGGACTAAGGGTACCACAGAAGTTATGACGCACGATTTGGAAAAGTGACATTTTGGTTCGGTTGCCAGGTCTCCTGGTCGGGTGAGCTGGGCAGGGCCCAGGAGTGGCGCGGGAGCCGGCTGGCGAGAAGAGGCCGGTCAAGCCAAGGACAGGCCCCAGGATGGAGCTTCAAGTGCGTCGACAAGGAGAACGGGGGCGTCCAAACAAAGCGAAAATAAAAAGGACACTCCTCCAGCTGTAGCCTAAAAGGCTCCAAAAATAGCCGACGAGTGCCTGACAGCGAGCAGGGGTTACCTAGCGCCCAGGGTGAGAAGGAAGGGGAAGTGGCTGCCTCCTCCCTCCCCTCCTTTGTCTGATCGGGGACCGCGCCGAGACCCTCCCTCTCGCTGGGGAACGGGCCAGGCGCTCCGGCACCCACTCGGTTGCTTTGTCTCCCTCCAGGAGCGCAGGGCGGGCAGGATACCCTCTGAGCCCGGGATACCCCCAGAACCCCCTGCGGGAAAATCTGGGGGCACAGGGCTGCAAGGGCCGAGATCGCCCCGGGCTACCAGTTGCCACCTTTCTTCAAGTCCCCACCCCTGCGACTGGCACAGCCTGGAAGGTGGGGCAAGGGAGCAAGCCCCCGTGCGCCGGCTCTTTGTGTGCTCTACCCCGCCGTCCCCGGCCCGCGGGCGTCCCGGGTTGCGCTCGCTGGTCCCCGCCCGGAAGGCCGCCACGTCGCGGTGCCGGGCGCGCACCCCGCCCGGACCCTCCTCGTGGCACTCACAGTGGCGCCGCGGCTGCTCTTGCAAGTTGGGGGCTGTCAAGGCTGCTGGCGCCCAGGCCGACCCGGAGCCAGAGGCTCTGCAGAGCGAGCGTACGACCCGCAGGTAACCAGCCATCCCGAGCGGGTGGGCGGTCGGACTGGCGGATGAGCGAACGAAGGAACCCGGGTAGGCGAGATCCGAGCGCCGGCGGATGCCTGGCGGCGGGCTGCGAAGGCCTGCGAAGCGCGGGCCGCGCGGGCAGGGCCGGGGCGGGGCTGCCGGGGCCGCCACCCTATTGGGCCTCACCGGGAGGAGGCGGAGTCCGGCCTGGGGGACTCCTCCCCCGGCCCTGCACCAGCCGAGGCTCCGCCCCCGCACCCCGCGCGGTTCTCTGGGCACCGGAGGAGGCTCGGCTCCACGGGAGCGAGAGGCGAGTGAGACCGTGATCCCTCTACAGGTAAAGGCCAGACCCTGGAACACGCTGAGACCGACTGGCACTCGGGAGCAGGGGATGGGAGCTGGAGGATTGGGGGACCCGTTAGCGAGGAATAACTCTCATTCCAGGATGCCCTATTTAAACCAGAGTGTCAATTGCTGACGCATCAGCTTAAGCCCAAAAAGGCAAATTTGAACAAACAACTGCATCTTTCGCATTGGCTGGGCTGAAATTTCCGGGCGCATTAAACCAGTGCGGGTTCCGCGTTCTTGAACTAAAATCATGGCCACCTCGGGTCTTCTCAGATTCGCTCTCAGATCCTCCTACGCGTTAGGTAGACTGACCCGACTCAAGAACTGGAGTCCCACTGCTTCAGCAGGTCAAGCTGCTAGTCCTCGAAGTCATTCAGCGTAGCCAGAGTCTGTACCCTCCCTTCCGAGAGGGGAACGATAACAGTAACAGGGCTGCCAGAAGACTTGGGTGAAAAAACATATGTTAAAGCCTTGACACACCCTGTACAACCACCGATGCTTATCAGGCAGTACTCAGGCAGCCTGGCTGAATAATCTACCAGGCACGTTTTTGCCTGCTTTCATACAAAAGACAATACTGGTCGGTTCTGCCATAAACAACCAAAGTCTCAGCTGGGGCTGGGTTTTATTTAGAAACATCTGAGGCCAGCCCCCCACTTTCCCAGTTACACCAGCTCCCTCCAATGCTAGCCACCTCTTTCTGCCCTGTGTTCCCAGCTCTCCCCTTCATTGCCTCAGAGTCAACATTGCCAGATGGAGCTGGGCCAGCAAAGTGACCTTGAATTACTGACTTCAAAGTTTCCTTCTCCCTGCCTCAGCCAGGCAGAGCTACCGCTTTGGCCCAGAGATCTAGTAGACTGGGCCCAAAGCGGGGCTGTTTGAGGGCCCCCCCAAAGTCTAAGGCCTTATTCAGAGGCCTGATCTTGAGCCAGCATGTCCCAGAATAACCCATCATCCCTTTCATTTTGTTCCCAATTCTCTTGCTCAAAACCCAAGTAGAAAAAAGAAAAGAAAAAAACAAAAACCCACAAGCAGAGACCGTGGAAGCCTCTGGTATTTGGCTTTCATGCCATCCTAGTATCATCAGGTACAAAGGCCTCACTGTTTATACCTATAAACTGGGAGAATGCCCTCCCCCCCAGCCTCCTTTTGGCTCAAAAGATCAGATTCTGTTATGTACAACTTACCTGTACTGCCACATCTGAAATGGTTATAAAGAAATTGCCCTCCACATATTGTTTCTTTATATTGTGGACCAGGGTATTGAGGCCTGGCAAGAGGCAGTACTAGAGTCTCAGCGTATTCCAGAGTCTGGCCCTTACCTGTAGAGGGATCAGGGTGGGAACATATGGGTCCTTTGCAAGCACAGCAGCAGCCCAGGATAATCAAGGCAAAATCTTCCGATTAAACTCTTCTCACTGCCCCACCTCCCAGGGCTCCAGCTCCATGGCAGCCTTGTCCATCCAGTATCATTTGGTGAGGCGGTTGGTGTCAGCTCCATTGGTTCAGAGAGGTTAGAACACTTGCTCAAAAAGACACAGCTGGGAAGTAGCAGAACTCTGGTTCATACGAATGAAAGTGAAGTGTCAGTCATGTCCGACTCTTTGTGACCCTGAGGGTAAAGACTGAGTGATATGTATTTTGTTTGCTAGGCTCCTCTGTCCATGGAATTCTCCAGGGAAGAATACTGGAGTGGGTAGTCATTCCTTCTCAGGGATCAAACCTGGGTCTCCCGCATTACAGGTAACTTCTTTACTGTCTGAACCACCAGGGAAGCCAGTTCACATCCATATACCTGGCTAAGAGTCCATCATTCTTTTAAGGAAAAAGAGAAGGAACCAGAGTCCCTATTTATTTAACTTGTTTGGAATTTTTGGTGGTGATAGCTACTAGCCTTGAAGCCACCTCAGAGAAAGATGATGTTTCAAGGAAAGGTGCTTAGATCCTCCAGTTTGGGGTCAGCAGAATTGGAAACTCCCACCCTTGCACATTTTCAGTCAACTTCAACTAAGTTGTTGAGTCTAGGTCATGTGCAGATTTCCTGTTCAGTTCAGTTCAGTTGCACAGTCACGTCCAGCTCTTTGCAACCCCATGGGCTGCAGCACACCAGGCCTCCTTATCCATCACCAACTCCCGGAGTCTGCTCAAACTCATGTCCATTGAGTCAATGATACCATCCAACCATCTCATCCTCTGTCGTCCCCTTCTCCTGCCTTCAATCTTTCCCAGCATCAGGGTCTTTTCAAAAGAGTCACCTCTTTGCATCAGGTGGCCAAAGTATTGGAGTTTCAGCTTCAACATCAGTCCTTCCAATGAACACTCAGGACTGATCTCCTTTAGGATGGACTGGTTGGATCTCCTTGCAGTCCAAGGGACTCTCAAGAGTCTTTTCCAACACCACAGTTCAAAAGCAATTCTTCAGTGCTCAGCTTTCTTTGTAGTCCAATTCTCACATCCATACATGACTACTAGAAAAACCATAGCCTTGACTAGATGGACCATTGTTGGCAAAGGAATGTCTCTGCTTTTTAATATGCTGTCGAGGTTGGTCATAACTTTCCTTCCAAGGAGTAAGTGTCTTTTAATTTCATGGCTGCAGTCACCATCTGCAGTGATTTTGGAGCCTAAAAAAATGAAGTCTGTCACTGTTTCCACTGTTTCCCCATCTATTTGCATGAAATGATGGGACTGGATGCCATGATCTTAGTTTTCTGAATGTTGAGCTTTAAGCCAACTTTTTCAGTCTCCTCTTTCACTTTCATCAAGAGGCTCTTTAGTTCATTTTCTGCCATAAGGGTGGTATCAGCTGCATATCTGAGGTTATTGATATTTCTCCCGGCATATTGATTCCAGTCCAGCGTTTCTCATGATGTACTCTGCATAGAAGTTAAATAAGCAGGGTGACAATATACAGCCTTGACGTACTCCTTTTCCTTTTTGGAACCAGTCTGTTGTTCCATGTCCAGTTCTAAGTGTTGCTTCCTGACCTGCATACAGATTTCTCAAGAGGCAGGTCAGGTGGTCTGGTATTCCCTTCTCTTTCAGAATTTTGTGATCCACACAGTCAAAGGCTTTGGCATAGTCAATAAAGCAGAAATAGATGTTTTTCTGGAACTCTCTTGCTTTTTCAATGATCCAGCAGATGTGGGCAATTTGATCTCTGGTTCCTCTGCCTTTTCTAAAACCAGCTTGAACATCTGGAAGTTTATGGTAAAGCTAGTAAAGCATTACTTTACTAGTGTGTGAGATGAGTGCAATTGTGCAGTAGTCTGAGTGTTCTTTAGCATTGCCTTTCTTAGGGATTGGAATGAAAACTGACCTTTTCCAGTCCTGTGGCCACTGCTGGGTTTTCCAAATTTGCTGGTATATTGAGTGCAGCACTTTCACAGCATCATCTTTTAGGATTTGAAATAGGTCAACTGGAATTCCATCACCCCCACTAGCTTTGTTCCTAGTGATGCTTCCTAAGGCCCACTTGACTTCACATTCCAGAATGTCTGGCTCTACATGAGTGATCACACCATTGTGATTATCTGCATCGTGAAGATATTTTTTGCACAGTTCTGTGTATTCTTGCCACCTCTTCTTAATATCATCTGCTTCTGTTAGGTCCCTACCATTCCTGTCCTTTATCGAGCCCATCTTTGCATGAAATGTTCCCTTGGTATCTCTAATTTTCTTGAAGAGATCGCTAGTCTTTCCCATTCTATTGTTTTCCTCTATTTCTTTGCACTGATCACTGAGGAAGGCTTTCTTATCTCTTTGCTATTCTCCACAGTTCCCGGTGGAGGCACAAAAATGCATGTCACTCAGTCTTTACCCTTAGGAAGCCACAAATCAAGCACAAACCAAACATAACAGGAAAGTGTCCCAAGAGGAGTTTGGATGACACACCAGGCATCCGGCAAACAGAAAATCACCTCTGCTGGAGGAGACCCTGGTGAGCTCAGGGCAGAAACACCCATCACATGTGTGCTCACTGATCCTTAAGACATGGGAGGGGCTTCTCTGGTGGCTCAGTAGTAAAGAACCTTCCTGCCAATGCAGAAGACACCAGTCTATCCCTGGTCTGGGAGGATCCCACAAGCCGCAGAGCAAGTAAGCCCTTGTGCCACAACTACTGAACCTGTGCTCTAGAGCCTGGGAACGGAAACCACTACGCCCACCTGTAGCAACTACTGAAACCCACATGCCCTAGAGCCCGCGCTCTGCAACAAGGGAAGCCACCGCAGTGAGAAGCCCACGCACTACAACTACAGAGTAGCCCCTGCTCTCTGCAACTAGCGGAAAAGCCCAGGCACCAACAAAGACCCATCACAGTCAAAATAAATAGTAAATTAAGAAGGAAAAAAAGACGGGGAGGAAGCTGACCAGGCAGACAAGGAGAGTGAGGGCCTTGTACTTCCTCCAGGTGGACACCACAGGGGTTTCGTTTCACCCTATGTTTGTTTCATGTTCTGTTTGTTGGCAGAAGGGTAACATCTGGGAACATCTGGCCCAGCAGTGAGGGGATGTCAGAGAGTAGGGGAGCAGGCCTAGGGAAGGGAGGCCTGAACCAGAGACAGGCCCGACTCGGGGTCCAGGGAGGACCCTCAAGAAGGAGCAAGACCAGAGGCGGTTTAGAGATGGCATCTGCAGGAATTGCAGCTTGCTGGACGGGGGCGGAGGCACAGTGACTCAGACTTCCATCCCTGGCACTGGGAGAATGGTGAGGCCATTATTAGAAGTCAGAAAATGGGAAGGGGGAGGGTTGTGGGGGAGGTGTTGATAGCAGAGCTATTTATGGTCATCTCTAAAGTGATTTCCCTGCCAGTAGTCTGTGCTCACTCCCCCTCCCATCTGCCCTCGCCGCCAGCCACTTCCAGCCTCGTCATCCTGAAGCACAGGCCTGAGCAGTCACTCCACTCAAATTAGGGAAGTAGCTCTTCACGCCTGATACAATAAAATCTGAAGGGCTTATAGCAATTCATAACCTTCACTTACCTCTCCACCCTTCTCTTCTACTATTCCCTCTCCACACAAACCCTAGATTTAGCCATTCCCCTGAGTAGTCCTTGGCTCTGAGCAGTTGTACTGTCCCTTCCTTCCATCAAGTGGGTTCTTTCCACTGCCACCACCACCACCACCACCACCCCCTCTCAATAGACAGACTCAACTCATCCTTGTTGGCCAAGTACAAGTTCAACTTCTCAAGCCTGCACTGTCCCTTGGGGATAAGGGGGAGGGGCACAACATTCATTTACACTTTAATCATATTGAAAGGTAAACAGACCCCTCCTCCTAAAAAAAGAACAGGAACTACTACCCTGATCTTAGCTTTGTAAAATAAATCTATGGACAGTAACAGGCGGAGTCCAGAAACAAATTTGGAAGATTTAAAAACACTAATTTCATGAAATTTTCTCTTAGATTACTTACGTTGATCCTCAAAATTCCTAATAAAACCAGAGATCCAAAGTTGAAGGAAGGTGAAATGATTGAAAGGCATTAAAAAGAATCAGAGGCTTCATTACTCTATTGGTAACAGAGTCCCAGAGCATAAAGTTTTCTCCGTTTGTAGAAATCTTTTGTTATAATTCTCTCATTGCCTGTTCAAATCTGAGCCTCAGTTGCTTCAACTGCAAATGGGGATAATAACAGTACCTACTCCCAGCAGTTATGGGTGGTTTAGTCACTAAGTCGTGTCCGACTTAGCATGCTACCCCATGGACTGTAGCCCTCCCAGCTCCTCTATCCATGGGATATACCAGGCAAGAATACTGGAGTGGGTTGCCATTTCCTTCTCCAGGGGATGTTCCTGACCCAAGGATTGAACCCAGGTCTTCTGCATTACAGGGTGTCTCCTGCATTGTAGGCAGATTCTTAAGATTAAATAAATTCATGCAGATAAAACGCTTAGAATGGGAACTTCCCTGCTGGTCCAGAGGCTGAGACTCCTTATTCCCAATGCAGGGGGCCAAGGTTCAGTCCCTGGTGAGGGAACTGGATCCCACATGCTGCAACTAAAAAAAAAGAATGAAAAGATCCCACATGCCGCAACTAAAGATCTCGAGTACTGCAACTAAAACCCTCACAGCCGAATAAATAAATGAACAAATAAGAAAGAATGAAGTAGATATTTGCTGATATAGAAAAATGCACTGTGACATATTAAGTGAAAATAGAAAGTTGCAGATAAATATCCTATTTTATGGCTTCCCAGATGGTACTGGAGGAAAAGGGGACGACAGAGGATGAGATGGTTGGATGGCATCACCGACTCAATGGACATGAGTTTGAGTAAGCTCCAGGAGTTGGTGATGGACAGGGAGGCCTGGCGTGCTGCAGCCCATGGGGTCGCAAAGAGTCAGACAGGACTGAACTACTGAACTGAACTGAGGTGGTACTGGTTCAGTCCCTGGGTTGGGAAGATCCCCTGGAGGAAGGTACAGCAACCCATTCCAGTATTCTTGCCTGGTATATCCCATGGACAGAGGAGCCTGACAGGCTACGACTAAAGTAACTTAGCACACACACATGCATCCTATCTTATACATACATATGTGGGAAAAATTAGAGGCACAGATACCAAAGACAGCCTGGGAGAGGGGTATAGTCAGAGACTCTTAGTTTTTACTTTATACAATTCTATGGTGGTTGACAATTACATAACAAGAAAATATGAAACCAGAAAAAGAACAATCAAGATATCTATAGATAGAGCTTCCCTGGTGGTCCAGGGGCCATGCGGGGAGGCGCCATGGATCTCTGTTCTTGGGAAGAGCCCACAGGCTGCAAAGCAGCTAAGCCAGAGTGCCTAGAGCCTGTGCTCCACAACAATAGAAGCCCCACGCAAGACCCAGCACAGCCCAAATAAATAAATAATAAATTGTTGTTTTTTTTAAAAAAGATATCTATGGATATGGATAATTAGAGCCTTTTTAATTTTGAAACAAATTGTCACAGTAGTTTATTGTGCTGTGCAGCGGGCCTCTTATCCCAGAATTATTCACTCTGGCAGCTTTCTTTAAATTGAAGCTTTTCCTCCGTACTTGGGGGAAAGCAAAGAGTTAAGGGGGCTAGGGGAGGGAAAGAGGAAGTGAGGTAAGGGAAAGAGGGGCGAGGGCAGCTCGGGTACAGCTGCAGTGCCCTGCGGGGGGGCCCCCCACCCCAACCCCCCCTGCCCCCCATCCCTCCCCTGCCCCCCCACCCCCACCCCTCCCCCCTACACACACCCACACACCCCACCTGCCCCCTCACCTCCCCCTCGGATCTGGCTCCAACTGGAAGCCGCCAGCTCAGGTGCTGGGCTCTTCCTGGGGACACCCGAGAAGGAAAGCTCAGAACTCAATGAATGTAAAGTTAGGTGGAGGTTAAAATAAGACGGTGCAACCTAGCAGCAGCCAACGGTTCTCAGGGTATGGTCCGCAGACCCTGAGGAAGGGGGGGACCACGAGATCTAAATTATGATCATAGTAGTAAGTCAGTTATATTTCTCACTGTGCTAACATTTGCCCAAATGATGCAAAAGCAACGGTGGGGATAACTGCTTACAACTTAGCCTGAGTCATGACAAAGGCACCAAACCATGATGATTTTATTTCTCACCACCTTGCACTCTTTTTTTTTTTTAAGTCCATTAATAAGATCTTAATAAAGCAGTAAAAATTAATTATTTGATTAGATCATAACTCTTGGGTATACATCTTTCTAATGTCCTATATAATATACATAATAATACAAATGGAAATGCATACGAAGCACTTGGGCTGCAGACCCATGTAAGATGGTTGTCTCCTAGAAAAGAACTTAGAAAGAACTGGAATGCTTTATTTAAGTTGTGAGCTGCACCAGCTGCTTTCTTCACAGAACATCATTTTAACTAGAAAGAACAACTGATAGAGAAGCCATTCAGACACAAGTATCTGGTAGGTATTTTCTCAAAAATGAATGAAATGAACCAGTCACTTCAAGAAAATAGCTTATAGTGTCTGTTACCAATGATTTTTTTAAACTGGAGCCTTCAAGGGAAAACTTAAATTTTGGAAAACTTGTGGATACCCTGAGCTTGAGAGCTTTCCAATTCTTAATAATGTTTCTAGTGAGATTAGTGATATTAACAAATGTGATTTTTTTTTCATGTTGTATAAGGAACTGTGTCCACTTTGGGAAGATCTGCATAACTCACTGAGCCAGTATTTTCCAAATGACCAATGCGTGATGTTAAAAAGTCATGCATGGGTAAAGAGAATGGATTTGAATGTGAGAGGTCTGAATGTAACAGAGGAGAAAAGCACATTTGTGTGGTTTCAGAATCCACATTGCAATTAACCTTTGAGAAAGTATCACTCATACATTTTGTTATTGTAAGTGAATACCCTGGGTCAGGTCTTACACAGTCTCAGTGACTGGCAAACCAGGATTGGGCAGTGGCCCAAACTGGGATGCCCCCTAAAAGAGGCCACCAGGGACTCTGCCCAGCTCAGCCCACGCAGGTCACAGAGCGCCTGGTGCTTGCAATGCCCACTATGGTGGGAAGCACAGCCCCGCTGCCCCCCAGGCCCAGACCATGGTGCACATCTGGCACATGGACAAGTCCCAAGATGACCTGAGGTATCCCTGTGGCCTGGAGCCCAGCCTGCAGCAGCTGTGCCAGCTTGGAGTCCTTTACTGGAAGTTGACAAATATGAGAATGATCCAGAATTAGAAAAAAAAATCATAAAGAGAAACTACTCCTAGATAGACATAATAACCATACATAAAAGTAAACTTCCAGATTATGAAGAAAAGGTTAAGATGTTTTGGGACTTCCTTGGTGGTCAAGTTTTTAAGACTCTTCGCTCCCAGCCCGGGGGGCCTGGGTTCGACGCCTGGTTAGGGAACTAGATTCTGTATGCTCCAACTAAGAGCCCACCTGCCACAACTAAGACCCTGCATAGCCAAATAAATTTAAATCAAATTAAAAGACAAATAAATTAAAAGCCTACTTTTCAATGCATTTTAAAATAGTGAAAAGAAAAGATGTTTTTCTGGGAGCATTTGCACTAGGATGTAAAATTTGCTACAGTTTGGATGGCAGTGGATACTACTATGAAAGAGATAAAGAGGACTCATGGATTCAGATGGTGACTATAAGCCTTGAAATTAAAAGATGCTTGCTCCTTGGAAAGAAAGCTATGACAAACCTAGACAGTATATTAAAAAAGCAGAGACATCGTTTTGCTGACAAAGGTCTGTATAGTCAAAGCTGTGGGTTTTTTCCACAAGTCATTTACAGATGTGAGAGTTGAACCATAAAGAAGGCTGAGTGCTGAAGACTTGATGCTTTTGAATTGTGGTGCTGAAGACTCTTGAGAGTCCCTTGGACTGCAAGGAGGTCAAACCAGTCAATTTTATAGGAAATCAAGCCTGAGTATTCATTGGAAGGCCTGATGCTGAAGCTGAAGCTCCAGTACTTTGGCCACTGGATGCGAAGAATCGACTCATTGGAAAAGACCCTCATGCTGGAAAAGATTGAGGGCAAAATAAAAAGGGGATGGCAGAGAATGAGATGGTTAGATTGCATCATGGACTCAATGGACATGAATTTGAGCAAACTCCGGGAGATAGTGGAGGACACAGAAGCCTGGCATGAGGCAATCCGTGGGGTTGAAAAGCATCGGACACAACTTAGCAACTGAACAACAATAACAGGGATTCAGATTTTTATGAAGAAACGAAAGGTGATAATGCTTCTTGCAGTCATTTATCATGGCTTCACACTGGATGAAAAGAGCTGTGTGACAGCTGTGTGGATGTTTGTGGGAGAACCACTGTGGACTGCATACAGCCGGTCAGCTGACCATTTCCGTGCTCAAGGACAGTGCATGAAACTTTTGGCACAGACAGCAAGAGGTGCTTCCTGGGTCCTATTACATTCCTTGGAAAGATCCTAAACGTGATAACTGAGCAGAAAATCATTGTCTCTTTGCTTTTATAGTATAGATTCGAAGCTAGGTTATCTCCTTTGCAGATTATTTGATCAGAATATTTTCTGATCCACGACTGTGGGGATGTGAACAAATCACAGTCATTGGCCCTAACTTGATCAAGATCAATGGTTCAGACACGTGTTCAATTTTAACTGAAATGAAAGTTTTATCTGCTAAACTATAAATGCTTACATGTGTTATCTGGGCATGATTTTTAGACTTTAAGCCAGGTATCAGTCAATGCCATGCCTGCCTTATAAGAAAGTTGTTGTAGAGAATATATTTGGTCTTTGCCCCTAGTTCCTGGCACAGAGCTCACAAAACTGTTGAAATTTCCTAAGAGATAGGAGTTTCCTTCTGTTATTCATAGGTAATCCTTTTTGAGCATCTCAGGTCCACTGAGACAGAATCTCCTGTGCCCAGGACCCCTTTGGACCTCACCCTATTACCTCTTCATCTGGCTGTTTATCTGAGGCCTTTATACATCCTTTAAAATAAACTGAGAACTGTGAATCAACCTTTCCAGTGTTTTGTGAGTTGTCCTAGGAAATTATGGGGCCCAAGGAAGGGGTCATGTAAATCCCCAGTTTTTAGTGGGTGAGTCAGAAATGCAACTGAAATGTCCCTGGCTGGTGATAAGCACCAGTGTTGTAGATGTGAGCTCTTAATCTGAAGGATCTAATGCTTTCAGCAAGTAGATCGTGTCAGAATTAGTTAAACTGTAGGACATTCGGTCCTGCTGAATTGCTTAGTGTAGGAAAACAGACTCGGAGAAAGCAATGGCACCCCACTCCAGTACTCTTGCCTGGAAAATCCCATGGACGGAGGAGCCTGGTAGGCTGCAGTCCATGGGGTCGCTAAGAGTCGGACACGACTGAGCGACTTCACTTTCACTTTTCACTTTCATGCATTGGAGAAGGAAATGGCAACCCACTCCAGTGTTCTTGCCTGGAGAATCCCAGGGATGGGGCAGCCTGCTGGGCTGCCGTCTGTGGGGTCGCACAGGGTCGGACACGACTGAAGCGACTTAGCAGCAGCAACAGCAGGAAAACAGACTAGAGATGTAATAGTAGGTAACACAACTAACTAGATATAGGACATTTTGTTTTCCCCAAAAAATTATACCTTGGAGTGAGGAGTAGGAGGGCTTCCCAGGTGGTGCTGGTGACAAAGAACCCATCTGCCAATGCAGGAGACTCAAGGGACGTGGGTTCAATTCCTGGATCGGGAAGATCCCCTGAAGGAGGGCATGGAAACCCACTCCAGGATTCTTGCCTGGAGAATCCCATGGACAGAGGAGCATGGCGGGCTACAGTCAGTGGGGTCGCAAAGAGTGGGATACAACTGAGCACAGCACAGAGAGAGAGAAGTGGGAAGGGGAAGAGCTCTCATGTTAGGGGCACACTCTCAGTTGCTTGTGCTACTTACCACTTTCTCATTCAAAGTAAATCTTAAAAAAACCCCACTCACGCCTGGTCCTCCTTCCTGTGGCAGTGAACCCTCAAGTTCCACAGACCCCTGCTGGCTCGTCTAACCCTGTGTGCCGCTTTTGCTGCCTCTCTCATCTCTCTCTCTTTTTCTCTTGGCCATTCTGTGAGGCAAGTGGAACTTTCTGGACCAGGGACTAATCCCGTGCCCTCTGCAGTGGAAGCACAGAGTCTTAACCGCTGGACCACTCCTCTTATACTTTTAAAATTCATGTGTAACTCCTGTGGGAGATAATAGTTGTAAACAGCTTTAATTAAATTATATTTATAAAAAACTTTTCTTTTATTCTACTTTGTGTTTTTGGTATTGTTGATCTTTAAAAATCAAATGGTGTTTGATAATGAGAGCATGGAGGAGGGGAGAAGAATCCTAACATCTGAAAAAGCTATTGAAACACTCCTCTTTTTTTCCAACTGCATATCTGCGTGAGGCTGGATTTTCTTCAAACACTTCAACCAAAACAAAATACAGCAACAGACTGAATGCTGAAGCGGGTGTGAGAATCCAGCTACTAATACTTCTGAGAAGTCAGATATGAAGAGCGTTGCAAAATGTACACAAAACAGCTCTCCTCACTAACTCTTTTATTTTGGAAAATGTAGTTATTTTTAAGTGAATATATAAACATATTTCAAATTTTGTTTTAACTTTTAATTTAGTAAATAGCTTTTCGTGTGTGTGCTCAGTCACGTCCAACTCTTTGTGATCCAATGAACTGTAGCCTGCCAGGCTCCTCTGTCCATGGGATTTCCCAGGCAAAATACTGGAGTGGGTTGCCATTTCCTCCTCCAGGGCATCTTCCCAGACCAGAGATTGAATCTGAGTCTCCTGCATTGGCAGGCGAATTCCTTACCATTGCACCGCCTGGGAAGCCCCAGATAGGGTTTTATATAATCTGTGTAAACAAACACCCTTTGGAGTTCTCAACAACTTCTCAGGGTGTTCATTTCAGTTCAGTTCAGTGCAGTCGCTCAGTCGTATCCAACTCTTTGCGACCCCATGAATTGCAGCACGCCAGGCCTCCTTGTCCATCACCAACTCCTGGAGTTCACTCAGACTCACATCCATCAAGTGGGTGATGCCATCCAGCCATCTCATCCTCTGTTGTCCCCTTCTCCTCCTGCCCCCAATCCCTCCCAGCATCAGGGTATTTTCCAATGAGTCAACTGTTCACATGAGGTGACCAAAGTACTGGAGTTTCAGCTTCAGCATCATTCCTTCCAAAGAACACCCAGGACTGATCTCCTTCAGAATGGACTGGTTGGATGTCCTTGCAGTCCAAAGGACTCGAAAGAGTCTTCTCCAACACCACAGTTCAAAAGCATCAATTCTTCGGTGCTCAGCCTTCTTCACAGTCCAACTCTCACATCCATACATGACCACTGTAAAAATCATAGCCTTGACTAAACGGACCTTTGTTGGCAAAGTAATGTCTCTGCTTTTGAATATGCTATCTAGGTTGGTCATAACTTTCCTTCCAAGGAGTAAGCGTCTTTTAATTTCATGGCTGCAATCACCATCTGTAAAGGGAGCCTAAGACCAAGAGGTTGGAGAATTACCCTAGAGGAAAGCACTAAGAGCGTAAAAAAAAAAAAAAAAAAGGGCGGGGGGACACGTTATCGCACACAAGAAATTTAACATTTATACGGTAATGCTATATAATCTATAGTCTGTATTAAATTGTCCCAAGACTGTCCCAGTCATTCCTTTAAATTTGGGAAGATGGTCTGTGATCCAGAATCAAGGCTCAGGCATGGCATTTGGTTGTCACATCTCATTAGATTCTTTTTTTTTAATATTTATTTATTTGGCTGCACTAAGTCTTAGTTGTGGCATGTGGGATTTAGTTCCCTGACCCGGGATCAAACCCAGGCCCTCTGCATTGAGAGTTCAGAGTCTTAACCACTGGACCACCAGGGAAGTCCTTCATTAGCTTTCTCTAATCTAAAGCAGTACCTTCTTCTTTCGTGGGAGAATCAGTGGGAGGTGTATACTTTTGCTATTTTTGAAGAATTCCAGGGCAGCTGTTTTGTAGACTGTCCTTCACAATTGCTTTGTTTCTTTTGTCTGATGGTTTCCTTATCGTTAGATTCAAGCTTAAAAAAAATATAACCAAAATTTTATGTAAAGTGTGTCCTTCCCATTGCATTGGGAAGGCCCCGATGTTAGTTTGTCCTATTTTTGTTGTGCCAGAGTAGGTTTGGGGACTTTCTGCTTGATAGTGATGTTATATTTTATCGCACAAGGTTTCACGCTTCTTCGGCACTTATTGACTCCTCCTTTGTGGTCCCATGTGTAGCCACATTTGTAACTTCTGTGTGTTCTTGAAGACAAAAAAATGTAGCTCCCTAAGACTTCCCAGGTGGCACTAGTGGTAAAAATCTGCCTGCCAATGCAGGAGACCCAGGAGACTCAGGTTTGATTGCTGGGTTTGAAAGATCCCCCAGAGGAAGAAATGTCAACCCACTCCAGTATTCTTGCCTGGAAAATCCCATGAACAGAGGAGCCTGGCAGGCTACAGTCCATGGGTTTGCAAACAGTCGGAGATGACTGAGCCACTGAACATACACGTGAATTGTAAGATACAGCATTCTGTGACTGCACGTTAGAACATTCTTGTCATTGTGTTCTTCCAGTCTATATTCTTACACATTTTTTAAGCTGAATCTCTTAGTTTCTGAGAGAGATGGTAAGCTCTCCCAGGATGGT